>NC_092047.1:21817869-23017869 GCF_003086295.3 Arachis hypogaea
ATGTTGCAAATTCAAGAGTTGGAAGAATTCAGAGCGGAAGCTTATGAGAATGCCAAAATTTACAAAGAAAGAGCAAAGAAGAAGCATGACAGCAACATAGCCCCAAGGAAATTTGAAGAAGGACAAAAAGTATTGCTCTACAATTCTAGGCTGAAGCTATTTCAGGGAAGCTAAAATCAAGGTGGTCGGACCATTCCTTGTCACCAAGGTCTCCAAATATGGACAAGTAGAAATCATGGAAGAAAAGTCACAACGAACCTTCATTGTGAACGGTCAAAGACTCAAACATTACTTGGGAGATGTGGAGAGAAGGACAAAGTTAAATATCACCTCAACTGAGGAAGCTGACCGTCAAGCTAATGACGTTAAAGAAGCGCTTGTTGGGAGGCAACCCAACCTGAGGTAATACCCTTTTGCTGTTTCTTTTATTTGTTTCAATAAAAAGGGTGAAGTATTTCTGTGCATGCAAAGATTAGTTGGTGTTCACACCAAACAATGAATCGTGATCAATAATTCAAAGGGGAATGTGTGACTCTAAGTTGGTGTTCCACCATAAAGATCAACTGAACACAACAACTTTGAATTATATGAAGGAACAACCATTCTAAGCAGTCACAGAAATGCTTAAAACCCTTACAGCAACTTCATTCAAAGAGAACTCAAGGATTCAAAGACAGAGAAGTAAGTGGGAGACTAAGTTTGGTGTTCACACACCAACTTAAGACTCAGATACTTACCCACACATAGTTGAGCTAACCACTCAAGTGCTTGAGAAGCAAGCAACTTCATCACTCTTTGCAGGAAAGAAACAAGGATCTTAAAACATGAAGCAACATTAGGAGAAGAAGGAGAAATCAAATGTTTCCTGGCAACAAAGAGAAAACAAGGAATTTCACAAGGTGGTATTGTTCCTTGATAATTCTTTAAAAAGGGCAAACAAAAGCATGCTTGTTCTGGTTTAAACTGTAATGTTGAATCTTTCTGGAATGTGAAGTTTTTAGTATATTGTCTGTTTATTGCTTTGAATAAAGTGAAGCCTAGATGTTTGGATATAACTTCACTTCTTAAACAAGTGCTTGCCATGCTTGTTCTGTTTCCAAAAATAAAAGAAAAGTTTGAACAAAAGTAACTTGGCTAAATTAGTGACAAATCAAGTAGAATTAAGTGGTGGTATGCATGCTTGATTGTTTAGTCAGATCACTGGAATTAGAGTGTAGAATTATCATTTTTGTGTAGAAATTGAAAACTGTCTATGGATCTTGATGAATAAATGTCTTGGCCATGAAAAAGAAAGAAAAAGAAGAAGAAAAAGCCACTGAAAAAGGGCAACCAAAAAGCAAAAAATTGAGAAAATAAGCTAGGCACCAATGGTTTGAACTTCTGAGACAAATGCCTGTGGTGTTTATGTATTAAGGATATGCTTGGATGAATAGGTTCTGAGGAGTGTTTCAACACTTGGTAACTTGGGTTAACTAACCCGGGATTATCAACCAAAAGTCCATTATCAAGAGCAACCTAAATACAAAACATTTAGTCACACAAAGAGGTGCTGGCACCAATGTCTCAAGAAGAAATGTGAACTAAAATGCCTGAAGTGGATATGTGTAGTGCACTGATAAGAAAAAGAAAATGCCAAAGGCTTGTGCAACACATGACACAAGCAAACAAGGAGCAAAGAGCTCTAAGAAAAAGAAAAGAAAAACAAAGAAGAGAAAAGTGCCAAGGACATAAGAATAACAAGAGGCCATAGCAGTGTTTGATGGATGCAATGAAAAAGTGATAATCTTACCTGATAAGAATGAAAAGTGATGCTGCAACTTTCTGCATAAAACCCTTCTGATGAACTTCAAATGCTTGCTAATATAGCCAATGTAATTGCTTTCTGTTTCATACTTTCTTCTCAAATAACTCAGGACTTGCTTAGGGACAAGCAAGTATTAAGTTTGGTGTGATCCAAGGCATCTTAGGCTAGTTTCACTAGCTTTTTTTGTAGTTTTAGTTGTTTTATGCATTTTCTTGAGCTTAAAGTAACCAAGAATGGTTAAAAGAATAACAAAGCAATGAACCATCCAAACAGTATGATTTTGATGCAAATTCCATGAGTTTTAGTTATATTACTTGAATGCTATGAATGGAAGATTTCTCATGAAATTTTGCAAGACTTTGATGCAATTGTTTGGATGATTTCAGGGAAGAAGAGGCTAGGCAAGGAAGCAACAAAATCAATAAAGGAAGCTTGAATATCACATGTGGAGTTTAAGTTCCAGTTTAAGCCTAAACTGGAGCTTAAACGCCAGAATCATGAAGGCTAAGAAATGCTGAAACTGAAGTTTAACCTCCAGTTTAACTTAAACTGGCTAGGTTAAACCTGACCAGGTTACGCCAAATGAGAATGCCACTCAGGAAGCATTTCCACGTTTAACCTCCAGTTTAACCTTAAACTGGAGGTTAAACGCCAGAAATGGGAATGCACCAGGGAGCCATTTCCACGTTTAAGCTCCAGTTTAACCTTAAACTGGAGCTTAAACGTGTTCGACCAAGTTTTCTCCTCCAGGGTTGCTTTCTCCATTTCCACGTTTAAGCTCCAGTTTAACCTTAAACTGGAGCTTAAACGTGTTCGACACCTCCAGGGCTACCTTTCTCAGCTTCCACGTTTAAGCTCCAGTTTAACCTTAAACTGGAGCTTAAACGTGTTCGACCTCCCAGATGGCTTTCTCTATTTCCACGTTTAAGCTCCAGTTTAACCTTAAACTGGAGCTTAAACGTGTTCGACCTCCAGGGCTGCCTTTCCTATCTCCACGTTTAAGCTTCAGTTTAACCTTAAACTGAAGCTTAAACGTGTTCGACTAAGTCACCCTCCAGGGCTGCCTTCTTCCATTTCCACGTTTAAGCTTCAGTTTAACCTTAAACTGAAGCTTAAACGTGCTTCCACAAAAGGCATCACTGGAAGTGTCTGGCGTTTAAGCTACAGTTTAAGCTTAAACTGCAACTTAAACGCCACTCTTGGAAAAGGTTTCTGGGCCAAAAATATTGCGGTTTAAGTTAGTATTTGAGCACAAACATTAACTTAAATTACTCTGGTATGAAACCCAATTGAATATCATGTTTATGGGATTGGGCCTGAAGGATTGATGAGTCTGAAATTTCAATTTATTGAGTCATGTGTCATTATTTGATTATCACTAAGTTGGCTCAATGAATGTTACAGAATTTGGATCAACAGCCTCATCAAGATTATGGATCATAAACCCAAGGCAAAAGGAAAGCAGGGAGAGGCCTCAAAGCCCAAGAAACACAACAGAAGCTCAATATAGAAAGTGTATAAATAGGATAGAATTTAAGTTAGGAAGGATTTTTTACCTTTTCATTTGGCTAGTTTTCATATCTTTGTAATTGAATTCAGAGCTATGACTCACTAAACCCCTTTCATTGGGTTAGGGAGCTCTATTGTAATTCAATGAATCAATAATAGTTTATCTTCTTCTTCAATCTTTTCTCTTGAATTTTGTTAGAAAGCTTCTCGATCTAATTCCATTGGGTAGTTGTCTTGGGAAAGAAACTACCCATAATTGGAATCCTTCGGAACCTTGGGAAAGGAATGGAGGATTCATGCTAGAGAAGCTTTCTCACAGTGAATTGGATTGGGGTTTGGATGGATATTGTGACATGTAATCCTACCAAATTGTGGTTCATGAAACTGTGTGGTATAATCAGTGATCGAGCATCATCTCTTCTTATGAACATTTAAACCAAGGGATTGGGAATTTGTTTGTTTTTAGAGAGAATTGGTGAGCCAAGGGATTGGGATCCAATCATATAAGATTGCCAAGCAAAATTCAATGAACGCATTGCTTGAGGAAGAGATAAACATGTTTTGATTCGGAGATCTCAATATCTCCTATAACCCAATGAATTCCCCATTTTGATTTCCACTTTCTCTTTACATTCTGCAATTACATTCATGCAATCACCCCCATTCCCTTTTAATTTCAGCAATCTAGCTTCTGCTCTTTAATTCATGCAATTTAAGATTCCGCCATTTAAATTTCTTGTCATTTACGTTTCCCGCCAATTTTACATTCCGCAATTCTCATCTAAATCTTGATTCCGCTCAACTAGAACATACTTCTAATCCGAATTGCTCACTCAACCAATCCTTGTGGGATTCGACCTCACTCTATTGTGAGTTTTACTTGACGATAACCGGTGCACTTGCCGGAAGGAATTTTGCCGATCGTGCAATTTCCTAAATCGTAGCATAACAAGTTTATGCGCATCAAGTTTATGGCGCCGTTGCCGGGGATTGGTTTTCGATTGACAATTCTCAAATTGGAAGTTAACTAGATTGAGCATTTTTTTTGTTTTGATTAATTCAGTACAGTTACTTGTTGAATTTTAATTTCTGCACTCTGTTACATGCTATCTTTCTTTATGCCTTTAAATTCAAGCAACTAACTCACTGACTCACTAACTGTTTGAATTAATTCCTCAACTGCTCTAACCATACTCTTCCATTAACCAAGAGTATTTCACTTGTTTGTTGCCTGTGCTGTGTTCTTGTATACAGGTAGGAGAGGAGAGACATCAACTCCTCCATATACCGAACCAGAGAGGACCCTTCATAGACTGAGAAGGGAAGCAAGAGGGAAGAGAGTACTGGGAGAAGAGGAATCTGAAGGAGAATCTGAGGACAATTTTGAGGAAGCTTTAGATCTCAACATGGATAGAGAAGTTCACAACCATGAGAGAGCTGATGGAAACAATGCCATTCCTGAGAGGAGGGTTCTTAGTTCATACATAAACCCAACCTCTGGGAATTGTGGTAGCAGCATCCAAAAACCACCCATTCAGGCCAACAATTTTGAGCTCAAACCACAGCTAATATCACTTGTGGAGAATCATTGTTCATTTGGTGGAAGTGCTAATGAAGACCCAAACCAACATCTCACAAAATTTCTAAGAATTTGCGACACTGTGAAGTCCAATGGAGTCCAGGAAGATGCATATAAACTGCTTTTGTTCCCATTTTCACTTAGGGACAAGGCAGCTAAGTGGTTGGAATCATTCCCAAGGGGGAGCCTAACAACCTGGGATGAGGTGGAAAGCAAGTTTCTGGCACGTTTCTACCCCCCACAAAAGGTCAATAGGCTTCGATCTGAGGTTCAGACGTTTAGACAACAAGATGGTGAAACTCTCTACGAGGCATGGGAGAGATTCAAGGATTTGACAAGGAAATGCCCACCAGACATGTTCCATGACTGGGTGCAATTGCATATTTTCTATGATGGACTGTCTTATGAATCAAGGAAGGCTGTGGACCATTCATCAGGAGGTTCATTGAACAGGAAAAGGACTGTGGAAGAAGCCATTGAAGTGATTGAGACAGTGGCTGAGAATGAGTACTACTATGCATCAGAGAGACACAACACTAAGGGAGTCATGGAGCTGAACCATGTTGATACAATTCTAGCCCAGAACAAGGTGTTTGCCAAGCAACTAGCAGAGCTCACCAGGAAATTAGAAACAAAACAAGTGGCTGCAATACACACACAAGATCAAGAGGAAGAAAGTACTGAAGGAGGTGATTGGGAAGAGGCTAATTATGTAGGAAATCAACAAAGGCAACCATATGATCCACATTCCAACACTTACAACCCAGGCTGGAAAAATCACCCAAACTTTGGGTGGGGAAACCAGCAAAACCAACATAACAAGTCCACATACCAAAACTCCAACCAAAGATCATACCAAGCCACACAAAACACTTACTCTCAACCACCATATCATAGCCAAAATAATCAACCTTCTCAACCTAATCCGAACCAACAATTTCAAGATCAATTAAACAGGATAGAAGGAATGCTTGCAACCATGAGTCAAGACATAACCGAATTGAAAGCTTTTAAGGAAGAAGTAAATTCTAACCTGCAAAACCAAGGAGCTGCCATCCAGAAGCTAGAAAATCAAATTGCGTATTTGTCTAAGCAAACCCCTGGGACAAGCGTTTCTCATGCTGCCAAGGCTATTGCAAGGGAAGAATGTAAGGCCATAACCCTCAGAAGCGGAAAGAATCTAAAGGAGATCTCAAAGGAAACCACAGAGGATGAAGCAAAGGAAAATGTGAGAGATAAGGAACAAGGACAATCTTTTACATCGTTTGCAACAAAAGAAAAAGAAAAAGAGGTCCTGAAGCCTTATACACCTAAAGCACCATATCCTCAACGTTTGATGAAAAGTGAAAAGGATGGCCAATTCTCCAGGTTCTTGGAGATTTTCAAGAAGCTTCAAATCAACATTCCGTTTGCTGAGGCAATAGAGCAAATGCCACTCTATGCAAAATTCTTAAAGGAATTAATGACCAAGAAAAGAAGCTGGAGAAACGAGGAAACTGTGTTGTTAACTGAAGAATGCAGTGCCATCATCCAGCACAAATTGCCTCAGAAATTGAAGGATCCAGGCAGTTTCCAAATCCCCTGCATCATAGGAGAAGTCATGGTGGAGAAGGCCTTGTGTGACTTAGGGGCCAGTATCAATTTGATGTCTCTAACAATGATGAGAAGAATGAAGATTGAGGAAGCCAAACCAACAAGAATGGCCCTCCAATTGGCAGATCGAACTTTTAAATTCCCTCATGGGATAGTTGAGGATTTGTTGGTGAAGGTGGGAGATTTTATATTTCCTGCCGATTTTGTGGTGTTAGATATGGAGGAAGAAGCCAAAGCTTCAATAATCCTGGGAAGACCCTTCCTGGCTACTGCTGGAGCCATCATAGATGTACAAAAGGGTGAACTCACTCTTAGACTACATGATGAGAAATTGGTGTTTAACGTATTCAAAGCAATGAGCTATCCATCAGAATCACTAAGGGAATGCATGAGGGTGGATGTAGTGGACATTGCAGTACAAGAAACTTTTGAGGAAACAACAAAGGAAGTGGCAGAGGAGGAGTTCACCAAAGACATAGAAGTTAGTGACATCAAGGCTGCTGAAACAACCATGCCAAACATGCCAGAGATAGTGAAAGAAGAGAAGGAAGCACCAAAACCTGAGCTCAAAGCATTGCCCCCTAATCTCAAGTATGCATACTTGGGTAGTGATGAGAGTCATCCTGTTATCATTAGCTCTGCCCTGAGTCAAGAACAGGAAGAAGAATTGATCAAGGTGCTACAAACTCATCAAGATGCCATTGGATGGACCCTAGCTGATTTGAAGGGGATAAGTTCATCCATATGCATGTATAAAATCTTGTTAGAAGAGGATGCTAGACCATCCATCCAAGCTCAGAGAAGATTGAATCTCGTCATGAAAGAAATGGTACAAAAGGAGGTCATGAAGTTATGGCAGGCAGGGGTAATCTACCCCATTTCTGATAGCCCATGGGTTAGTCCCATCCATGTAGTTCCCAAGAAAGGTGGCATAACTGTGGTGCCAAATGAGAGGAACGAACTCATACCCACAAGAACTGTCACTGGGTGGAGGATGTGCATAGACTACAGGAAGCTCAATGAAGCCACCAGAAAAGATCATTTCCCACTCCCATTCATGGATCAGATGCTTGAAAGGCTTGCAGGACATGCTTACTATTGCTTCTTGGATGGATACTCAGGCTATAATCAGATAGTAGTTGATCATAGAGATCAAGAGAAAACATCATTTGTTTGTCCATATGGAGTTTTTGCTTATAGACGCATGCCCTTTGGATTGTGCAATGCACCTGCCACTTTCCAAAGATGCATGCTGTCCATCTTTTCGGACATGATTGAAAAATTTATTGAGGTCTTCATGGATGATTTTTCTGTGTTTGGAGATTCTTTTCCCAGCTGCCTACACCACCTTGCCTTGGTGCTTAAGAGGTGCCAAGAGACTAACCTAGTATTAAACTGGGAAAAATGTCATTTCATGGTCACAGAAGGAATAGTCCTTGGCCACAAAATCTCTAATAGAGGCATGGAGGTGGACAGAGCTAAGGTGGAAATCATTGAAAAACTACCTCCACCAAGTAATGTCAAGGCAGTTAGGAGTTTTTTGGGACACGCTGGGTTTTACAGAAGGTTTATTAGAGACTTTTCTAAAATAGCCAAACCTTTGAGTAACTTGCTTGTCTCTGATACACCCTTTGTATTTGATAAAAATTGCATGCTAGCCTATGAACTTTTGAAGCAAAAACTTTCCTCTGCACCTATCATTGCCCCACCTGATTGGAACTTACCTTTTGAACTGATGTGTGATGCATTAGACCTTGCTATTGAGGCAGTGTTAGGACAAAGGAAAGACAATTTGGTACATGTGATTTATTATGCCAGTAAAGTCTTGAATGCTAACCAAAGGAATTACACAACCACTGAAAAAGAACTCTTGGCAATAGTCTTTGCATTTGACAAATTTAGATCCTATCTCATTGGATCTAAAGTCATTGTCTTCACTGATCATTCAGCTTTAAAATACTTACTTGCTAAACAAGAATCCAAACCAAGACTTATTAGATGGGTTCTTTTGTTGCAGGAATTTGACATTGAAATCAAAGACAAGAAGGGTGTAGAGAACAAGGTGGCAGACCATTTATCAAGGATACCATGTGAAGAAGGAAGCGCACAAAGCACACATATAAATGAGTGCTTTCCTGATGAACAACTCATGGTAATTCACAAAGCACCCTGGTTTGCAGACATAGCAAACTTCAAGGCCACTGGGAGTTTGCCGTTGGAATTTAACAAGCATCAAAGGAAGAAATTGGTAAATGATGCCAAATACTTCATCTGGGACGAACCATACTTGTTCAAAAAATGTTCCGATGGCATACTCAGAAGATGCATATCAGAGGAAGAAGGAAGGGAAGTCTTATGGGACTGCCATGGCTCCACTTATGGAGGACATTTTGCAGGAGAAAGAACAGCAGCTAAGGTGTTGCAGTGTGGTTTTTATTGGCCCACTATCTTCAAAGATGCAAAGGAACTAGTGAAGCACTGCCATGAATGCCAGAAAGCAGGGAACCTGCCAAGAAGAAATGAAATGCCACAACAATTCATTCTGGAACTTGAATTGTTTGATGTATGGGGGATAGATTTCATGGGACCCTTTCCCTCCTCATACTCAAATAATTACATTCTTGTGGCAGTAGACTATGTCTCCAAATGGGTTGAAGCAATAGCAACTCCAACCAATGATAATAAGGTAGTCATGAACTTCCTCAGAAAACACATTTTTTGCCATTTTGGGGTTCCAAGAGCAATCATCAGTGATGGAGGAAGCCACTTCTGCAACAAACCATTAGAGGCATTGCTTCTAAAATATGGAGTCAAACACAAGGTAGCCACACCATACCATCCACAAACAAGTGGGCAAGCCGAAATATCTAACAGAGAACTCAAAAGGATCCTGGAAAAGACTGTGGGAACTTCAAGGAAGGACTGGTCGATTAAGCTAGATGATGCTCTTTGGGCATATAGGACAGCTTTCAAAACACCAATTGGAATGTCTCCTTACCAACTAGTATACGGAAAAGCTTGCCATTTGCCACTGGAGTTGGAGCACAAGGCATACTGGGCCTTGAAACTTTTGAACTTGGACAGCAAAGCTGCTGGAGAAAGAAGGATGTTGCAAATTCAAGAGTTGGAAGAGTTCAGAGCTGAAGCTTATGAGAATGCCAAAATTTACAAAGAAAGAGCAAAGAAGAAGCATGACAGCAACATAGCCCCAAGGAAATTTGAAGAAGGACAAAAAGTATTGCTCTACAATTCTAGGCTGAAGCTATTTCCAGGGAAGCTAAAATCAAGGTGGTCTGGACCATTCCTTGTCACCAAGGTCTCCAAATATGGACAAGTAGAAATCATGGAAGAAAAGTCACAACGAACCTTCATTGTGAACGGTCAAAGACTCAAACATTACTTGGGAGATGTGGAGGAGAAGGACAAGGTTAAATATCACCTCAACTGAGGAAGCTGACCGTCAAGCTAATGACGTTAAAGAAGCGCTTGTTGGGAGGCAACCCAACCTGAGGTAATACCCTTTTGCTGTTTCTTTTATTTGTTTCAATAAAAAGGGTGAAGTAGTTTCTGTGCATTGCAAAGAATTTAGTTTGGTGTTTCACACCAAACAATGAATTCGTGGATCAATAATTCAAAGGGGAATGTGTGACTCTAAGTTTGGTGTTCCACCATAAAGATCAACTGAACACAACAACCTTTGAATTATATGAAAGGAACAACCATTCTAAGCAGTCACAGAAATGCTTAAAACCCTTAGCAGCAACTTCATTCCAAAGAGAACTCAAAGATTCAAAGAACAGAGAAGTAAGTGGGAGACTAAGTTTGGTGTTCACACACCAACTTAAGACTCAGATACTTACCCACACATAGTTGAGCTAACCACTCAAGTGCTTGAGAAGCAAGCAACTTCATCACTCTTTGCAGGAAAGGAAACAAGGATCTTAAAACATGAAGCAACAATTAGGAGAAGAAGAAGAAATCAAAGTGTTTCCTGGCAACAAAGAGAAAACAAGGAATTTCACAAGGTGGTATTGTTCCTTGATAATTCTTTAAAAAGGGCAAACAAAAGCATGCTTGTTCTGGTTTAAACTGTAAATGTTGAACCTTTCTGGAATGTGAAGTTTTTAGTATATTTGTCTGTTTATCGCTTTGAATAAAGTGAACGCCTAGATGTTTGGATATAACTTCACCTTCTTAAACAAGTGCTTGCCATGCTTGTTCTGTTTCCAAAAATAAAAGAAAAGTTTGAACAAAAGTAACTTGGCTCAATTAGTGACAAATCAAGTAGAATTAAGTGGTGGTATGCATGCTTGATTGTTTAGTCAGATCACTGGAATTAGAGTGTAGAATTATCATTTTTTGTGTAGAAATTGAAAACTGTCTATGGATCTTGATGAATAAATGTCTTTGGCCATGAAAAAGAAAGAAAAAGAAGAAGAAAAAGCCACTGAAAAAGGGCAACCAAAAAGCAAGAAAATTGAGAAAATAAGTTAGGCACCAATGGTTTGAACTTCTGAGACAAATGCCTGTGGTGTTTATGTATTAAGGATATGCTTGGATGAATAGGTTCTAAGGAGTGTTTCAACACTTGGTAACTTGGGTTAACTAACCCGGGATTATCAACCAAAAGTCCATTATCAAGAGCAACCTAAATACAAAACATTTAGTCACACAAAGAGGTGCTGGGCACCAATGTCTCAAGAAGAAATGTGAACTAAAATGCCTGAAGTGGATATGTGTAGTGCACTGATAAGAAAAAGAAAATGCCAAAGGCTTGTGCAACACATGACACCAAGCAAACAAGGAGCAAAGGAGCTCTAAGAAAAAGAAAAGAAAAACAAAGAAGAGAAAAGTGCCAAGGACATAAGAATAACAAGAGGCCATAGCAGTGTTTGATGGATGCAATGAAAAAGTGATAATCTTACCTGATAAGAATGAAAAAGTGATGCTGCAACTTTCTGCATAAAACCCTTCTGATGAACTTCAAATGCTTGCTAATATAGCCAATGTAATTGCTTTCTGTTTCATACTTTCTTCTCAAATAACTCAGGACTTGCTTAGGGACAAGCAAGTATTAAGTTTGGTGTTGTGATACCAAGGCATCTTAGGCTAGTTTCACTAGTTTTTTTTTTATAGTTTTAGTTGTTTTATGCATTTTCTTGAGCTTAAAGTAACCAAGAATGTTTAAAAGAATAACAAAGCAATGAACCATCCAAACAATATGATTTTGATGCAAATTCCATGAGTTTTAATTATATTACTTGAATGCTATGAATGGAAGATTTCTCATGAAATTTTGCAAGACTTTGATGCAATTGTTTGGATGATTTCAGGGAAGAAGAGGCTAGGCAAGGAAGCAACAAAATCAATAAAGGAAGCTTGAATATCACATGTGGAGTTTAAGTTCCAGTTTAAGCCTAAACTGGAGCTTAAACGCCAGAATCATAAAGGCTAAGAAATGCTGAAACTGACGTTTAACCTCCAGTTTAACCTTAAACTGGAGGTTAAACGCCAGAATGGAAGTCTCACCAAAGAAGCATTTCCACGTTTAACCTCCAGTTTAACCTTAAACTGGAGGTTAAACGCCAGAATGAGAATGCCACTCAGGAAGCATTTCCACGTTTAACCTCCAGTTTAACCTTAAACTGGAGGTTAAACGCCAGAAATGGGAATGCACCAGGGAGCCATTTCCACGTTTAAGCTCCAGTTTAACCTTAAACTGGAGCTTAAACGTGTTCGACCAAGTTTTCTCCTCCAGGGTTGCTTTCTCCATTTCCACGTTTAAGCTCCAGTTTAACCTTAAACTGGAGCTTAAACGTGTTCGACACCTCCAGGGCTACCTTTCTCAGCTTCCACATTTAAGCTCCAGTTTAACCTTAAACTGGAGCTTAAACGTGTTCGACCTCCCAGATGGCTTTCTCTATTTCCACGTTTAAGCTCCAGTTTAACCTTAAACTGGAGCTTAAACGTGTTCGACCTCCAGGGCTGCCTTTCCTATCTCCACGTTTAAGCTTCAGTTTAACCTTAAACTGAAGCTTAAACGTGTTCGACTAAGTCACCCTCCAGGGCTGCCTTCTTCCATTTCCACGTTTAAGCTTCAGTTTAACCTTAAACTGAAGCTTAAACGTGCTTCCACAAAAGGCATCACTGGAAGTGTCTGGCGTTTAAGCTACAGTTTAAGCTTAAACTGCAACTTAAACGCCACTCTTGGAAAAGGTTTCTGGGCCAAAAATATTGCGGTTTAAGTTAGTATTTGAGCACAAACATTAACTTAAATATACTCTGGTATGAAACCCAATTGAATATCATGGTTTATGGGATTGGGCCTGAAGGATTAATGAGTCTGAAATTTCAATTTATTGAGTCATGTGTCATTATTTGATTATCACTAAGTTGGCTCAATGAATGTTACAGAATTTGGATCAACAGCCTCATCAAGATTATGGATCATAAACCCAAGGCAAAAGGAAAGCAGGGAGAGGCCTCAAAGCCCAAGAAACACAACAAAAGCTCAATATAGAAAGTGTATAAATAGGATAGAATTTAAGTTAGGAAGGATTTTTTTACCTTTTCATTTGGCTAGTTTTCATATCTTTGTAATTGAATTCAGAGCTATGACTCACTAAACCCTCTTTCATTGGGTTAGGGAGCTCTATTGTAATTCAATGAATCAATAATAGTTTATCTTCTTCTTCAATCTTTTCTCTTGAATTTTGTTAGAAAGCTTCTCGATCTAATTCCATTGGGTAGTTGTCTTGGGAAAGAAACTACCCATAATTGGAATCCTTCGGAACCTTGGGAAAGGAATGGAGGATTCATGCTAGAGAAGCTTTCTCACAGTGAATTGGATTGGGGTTTGGATGGATATTGTGACATGTAATCCTACCAAATTGTGGTTCATGAAACTGTGTGGTATAATCAGTGATCGAGCATCATCTCTTCTTATGAACATTTAAACCAAGGGATTGGGAATTTGTTTGTTTTTAGAGAGAATTGGTGAGCCAAGGGATTGGGATCCAATCATATAAGATTGCCAAGCAAAATTCAATGAACGCATTGCTTGAGGAAGAGATAAACATGTTTTGATTCGGAGATCTCAATATCTCCTATAACCCAATGAATTCCCCATTTCTGATTTCCACTTTCTATTTACATTCTGCAATTACATTCATGCAATCACCCCCATTCCCTTTTAATTTCAGCAATCTAGCTTCTGCTCTTTAATTCATGCAATTTAAGATTCCGCCATTTAAATTTCTTGTCATTTACGTTTCCCGCCAATTTTACATTCCGCAATTCTCATCTAAATCTTGATTCCGCTCAACTAGAACAAACTTCTAATCCGAATTGCTCACTCAACCAATCCTTGTGGGATTCGACCTCACTCTATTGTGAGTTTTTACTTGACGATGACCGGTGCACTTCCAGTGATGCCTTTTGTGGAAGCACGTTTAAGCTTCAGTTTAAGGTTAAACTGAAGCTTAAACGTGGAAATGGAAGAAGGCAGCCCTGGAGGGTGACTTAGTCGAACACGTTTAAGCTTCAGTTTAAGGTTAAACTGAAGCTTAAACGTGGAGATAGGAAAGGCAGCCCTGGAGGTCGAACACGTTTAAGCTCCAGTTTAAGGTTAAACTGGAGCTTAAACGTGGAAATAGAGAAAGCCATCTGGGAGGTCGAACACGTTTAAGCTCCAGTTTAAGGTTAAACTGGAGCTTAAACGTGGAAGCTGAGAAAGGTAGCCCTGGAGGTGTCGAACACGTTTAAGCTCCAGTTTAAGGTTAAACTGGAGCTTAAACGTGGAAATGGAGAAAGCAACCCTGGAGGAGAAAACTTGGTCGAACACGTTTAAGCTCCAGTTTAAGGTTAAACTGGAGCTTAAATGTGGAAATGGCTCCCTGGTGCATTCCCATTTCTGGCGTTTAACCTCCAGTTTAAGGTTAAACTGGAGGTTAAACGTGGAAATGCTTCCTGAGTGGCATTCTCATTCTGGCGTTTAACCTCCAGTTTAAGGTTAAACTGGAGGTTAAACGTGGAAATGCTTCTTTGGTGAGACTTCCATTCTGGCGTTTAACCTCCAGTTTAAGGTTAAACTGGAGGTTAAACTTCAGTTTCAGCATTTCTTAGCCTTCATGATTCTGGCGTTTAAGCTCCAGTTTAGGCTTAAACTGGAACTTAAACTCCACATGTGATATTCAAGCTTCCTTTATTGATTTTGTTGCTTCCTTGCCTAGCCTCTTCTTCCCTGAAATCATCCAAACAATTGCATCAAAGTCTTGCAAAATTTCATGAGAAATCTTCCATTCATAGCATTCAAGTAATATAACTAAAACTCATGGAATTTGCATCAAAATCATATTGTTTGGATGGTTCATTGCTTTGTTATTCTTTTAACCATTCTTGGTTACTTTAAGCTCAAGAAAATGCATAAAACAACTAAAACTGTAAAAAAAAAACTAGTGAAACTAGCCTAAGATGCCTTGGTATCACAACACCAAACTTAATACTTGCTTGTCCCTAAGCAAGTCCTGAGTTATTTGAGAAGAAAGTATGAAACAGAAAGCAATTACATTGGCTATATTAGCAAGCATTTGAAGTTCATCAGAAGGGTTTTATGCAGAAAGTTGCAGCATCACTTTTTCATTCTTATCAGGTAAGATTATCACTTTTTCATTGCATCCATCAAACACTGCTATGGCCTCTTGTTACTCTTATGTCCTTGGCACTTTTCTCTTCTTTGTTTTTCTTTTCTTTTTCTTAGAGCTTCTTTGCTCCTTGTTTGCTTCGTGTCATGTGTTGCACCAGCCTTTGGCATTTTCTTTTTCTTATCAGTGCACTACACATATCCACTTCAGGCATTTTAGTTCACATTTCTTCTTGAGACATTGGTGCCCAGCACCTCTTTGTGTGACTAAATGTTTTGTATTTAGGTTGCTCTTGATAATGGACTTTTGGTTGATAATCCCGGGTTAGTTAACCCAAGTTACCAAGTGTTGAAACACTCCTCAGAACCTATTCATCCAAGCATATCCTTAATACATAAACACCACAGGCATTTGTCTCAGAAGTTCAAACCATTGGTGCCTAGCTTATTTTCTTAATTTTTTTGCTTTTTGGTTGCCCTTTTTCAGTGGCTTTTTCTTCTTCTTTTTCTTTCTTTTTCATGGCCAAAGACATTTATTCATCAAGATCCATAGACAGTTTTCAATTTCTACATAAAAAATGATAATTCTACACTCTATTTCCAGTGATCTGACTTAAACAATCAAGCATGCATACCACCACTTAATTCCACTTGATTTGTCACTAATTGAGCCAAGTTACTTTTGTTCAAACTTTTATTTTATTTTTGGAAACAGAACAAGCATGGCAAGCACTTGTTTAAGAAGGTGAAGTTATATCCAAACATCTAGGCATTCACTTTATTCAAAGCAATAAACAGACACTCATACTAAAAAAAAAACTCCACAAAACACTTAAATGACTTATGATGAAAGAAAGCTCATAAAGACAATTCACCAATTATCATTTGATTATTAAGGAACGAGACCACCTCTTATTTATTGCTTGGTTCTTCTTAATTCTTGGGATCCTGCTTCTTCTTGTTCTGCTTCTTGCTCGGCTTCCACTTGTTGCCCTTCTTCATTTCTTCTTCTTGTATGTCTTGGAGCAGTTGGGCCAAGAGTCATTCTGTACGCAGTTATGGCCAATCCAGGATATAGCCAATTAGGTCTTTCATCTTCAAGTGGTACTTGGGCATCGATGCATAGTCTAATGATGGTGCTAGGGATGTGGAGCCAGGATTCAGGGTCACTTTTCTCACTAAACTCTTGTATCTGTTCAGCAATGAGTTTATGAACTTTGATCTCCCCTCCCACCATAATGCAATGTAGCAAGATGGCTCTTTTAGGGACTATTTCTGAAGAGTTTGCAGTGGGTAGGATGGATCTCCTAACTATTGCATACCACCCTTTAGCTTCAGGTGTTAGGTCTCCCCTTCTCAAGACTCTTGGAGCCCCTCTTGTTTTTCTCACCCATTCAGCTCTGATGGCACAAAGATCTTCAGCAATAGTCGTGTAGTCAGGTTCTCCTATCATCCTTTCCTCATAACTTGCTTGGCTGAAATGTATGTTTTTCAGGCCAAGAGTTTTCATGATTGCCTTGGGGCTGAAGTCAACTTCCACCCCTCTCACATAGCTTTTGTATGTGGGTTTCTTGGTTGAGTCTTCCCTCACTGCATTTGCATAGAACTCCTTCACCAAGTTGATGTTGATTTTAGTGATTGGCTTAGTCAGGAGCTCCCACTTCCTCTTTTTGATCTTCTCCCAAACACCTGGGAACTCATCCTTTTCAAGGTCAAAGGGAACCTCAGCTAGTACCCTTTTAGGTCTCATCCATTCGGCTTGAATCTCATGGAAAACTGATTTGTATCTCCTTGCATCGAATTCCCTGTTCTCCTCCATTGGTTGCTTGTCTTTTCTTCTTTTGTGGCTAGATGAAGCTGCCATTGGTTCTTTAGTTTTGGGGTAAGTGACAAGCTAAAGTTGACAAGGTGAAGCAAGAAGTGTTGTTGGAAGTGTGGGGAGGTTGGTTTCGGCAAGAGATAGTTTATGCTATGATGAAGGAAATGTGCATGAAGGAGATTTGGTGGTGTTGAACTCGTTCCCCAAGTGGTTCTTTATAGTGCCCGTAAGTGAAAAATGGACGGCTAGGGTGGTTTGTGAAGGGTGGCTTGATGGTAAATATATGAATTAGGGAGAAGGACGAATTGCTTTTCATTTTCTTGGAAGTATTCTGGGTGCATTAGGTTGTACATGTAGCAATCTTTTCTTGCAGAACTTCCTTTTCCCATGTGTTAGCTTCAAAGACTTGTGAACTTTCTTTTTGACCAAGCACCGTACCTCCCTTTGTCTTTTTCCTCCATTTTTGTCTTTTCTTTTGTACCTGCACAAGCAAACAAGTTTGCTATCATTTTTCGGTCCATGTGAATGATGAATAGTACTTGCACATGTAAATCAATGATTGACTTCATGAGCTTATAGCCGTGACTTGTGTATGTATGCACACTTATTACTGGACACCAAACTTAGTGTTTGGTAAAGTCTCCTGATGACATGAAATCCATATTGGTTGTCCTTAATGAATGTGCATAATTCTAATAAATCATAGTCACTTTGGCTCTTTGATTCTAAACAAATTTACTACCCTAAGTAATTGAAACCAAAGTATTAAAACATGCGAATGGTCTACTTGTCATGAATTTCGAAATCCAGAGGAACTTCTTGCTTTTCATGAACCGTGTTCAAAGAGGAACACCAAACTTAATGTTTGGTTGTGCACTTTGCATGAAAAATTGAATGCATTTTGAATAAAATTTGGGTGCCTTCAGGCACACCAAACTTAGAGACAAATTGTATTTTACATGCAATGTTTAGTGCACTCTTTCAGCAGTTGTCCTGAGGATTCAAGTTCATGCATAAGAAACCATGCTTTATTAGATGCAAAACAAAACAATAAAGAGTAAGGATATTAAAAACATGGGTTGCCTCCCATGAAGCGCTTCTTTAACGTCACTAGCTTGACGGTTGTCCCTTGTTAGGGTGGATTGTAGTGCTTGACGTCTTCTCCTCTCACTATGCAAACGTCCCCACTTGATTCCTTCATGACCTCTAAATGTTCCATAGAAAGAACTTTCCTGATTGTGAACACTTGAGGGAGCTGGGAAGGAATGGTTTTGAGGCCAGGTGGGATTGGCAGATAATGACTTGATATCACTTTATCTCCCGGAGAAAAACCTTCAGTGGGAATTTTCTTGTTTCTCCACCCTCTTGGCAATTTCCCTATCATTCTTCCCTTTCTCTTGAGGATTTCTTCATTGACCCTTATGCTAGGAAGATCCTTCTGATCTGTTTTCATTGATTCTTGTGGCTTTAACTCTTGCAACTCTTGTTTGCCTTCCAAGGACTGTTTTAGAGTTTCAGCTGCTGGATTACTTTCCTCCAAACACAGATGGCTACTATCATCCTTAGGCTTTTCAGGTTCTGGTTCAGGCTCAGATGCAGGTTTGAAAACTTTGAAAATGAGCTGTTCATCATGTATTCTCAGAATTAGCTCTCCTTGTTCTACATCTATGAGCGCTCTAGTAGTGGCTAGAAATGGTCTGCCCAGAATGATAGGGTGTAAGTAGCTTTCCTCCATGTCCAAAATGACAAAGTCTGTGGGGAAGTAATAATCTCCCACTTTCACCAGCACATTCTCAACTACCCCTTCAGCTTGCTTCTGAGTTTTGTCAGCCAGTTGTATGATTACATCAGTGGATCTCACCTCATTCAATTGTAGCCTCTTCATAAGAGTTAGAGGCATCACATTTATGCTAGCTCCTAGATCACAGAATCCTCTGTCAATTTTTGTTTCCCCTATGATGCAAGGAATATGAAAACTTCCTGGGTCTGTTTTCTTAGAGACTGTGTCCTTCTTGATGAGGGCACTGCATTCTTTGTTCATTGTTACCGTTTGTCCTCCCTTCAAAACTCTTTTCTTGCTCAACAATTCCTTTAAATACTTGATGTGTGTAGGCATTTGATGGAGAATCTCAAGAAAGGGAATATTGATATGGAGAGACTTAAATGTCTCTAAAAACCTTGAATAGGTTTTCCCTTTTTCACCTCCTCCTAACCTCTGAGGAAATGGTGCTTTTGGTTGGTATGTTTCCATCGTGCCTTTTTGCAGTTCCTTGGCTTGCTCAGTTTCACTTTCCTGCTTAGCTTCCTCCACACCTTCCTTCAAGATTTCTGGCTCCTGTTCTGAGGATCTGATTCCTTCTTCTTCTGAGACTTCTTTCAATATGGTGATGGCTTTGCATTCTTCCCATCTCACTCCCTTTTGTTCCCCTTTAGGATTCTTTTCTGTGTCACTAGGGAATACTGCAGTTGATTTGGGGGCCTGTTGAGATAGCTCTCCTACTTGAGACTCCATCCTCTTGAGTTTTTCACCATGGTTTCTTAAGGTAGATCTCACATCATCTCTGAAGCTTTTCAATTCAATTATGTCCTGACCCATGTGTGCCAGCATTCCTTCTATCCTGTTTAATTGATCTTGAAATTGTTGGTTCGGGTTAGGTTGGGTAGGTTGATTATTTTGGCCATGATATGGTGGTTGAGAGTAAGTGTTTTGTGTGGCTTGGTATGATCTTTGGTTGGAGTTTTGGTATGTGGACTTGTTATGTTGGTTTTGCTGGTTTCCCCACCCAAGGTTTGGGTGGTTTTTCCATCCTGGGTTGTAAGTGTTGGAATGTGGATCATATGGTTGCCTTTGTTGATTTCCTACATAATTGGCCTCTTCCCAATCACCTCCTTCAGTGCTTTCTTCCTCTTGATCTTGTGTGTGTATTGCAGCCACTTGTTTTGTTTCTAATTTCCTGGTGAGCTCTGCTAGTTGCTTGGCAAACACCTTGTTTTGGGCTAGAATTGTATCAACATGGTTCAGCTCCATGACTCCCTTAGTGTTGTGTCTCTCTGATGCATAGTAGTACTCATTCTCAGCCACTGTCTCAATCACTTCAATGGCTTCTTCCACAGTCTTTTTCCTGTTCAATGAACCTCCTGATGAATGGTCCACAGCCTTCCTTGATTCATAAGACAGTCCATCATAGAAAATATGCAATTGCACCCAGTCATGGAACATGTCTGGTGGGCATTTCCTTGTCAAATCCTTGAATCTCTCCCATGCCTCGTAGAGAGTTTCACCATCTTGTTGTCTAAACGTCTGAACCTCAGATCGAAGCCTATTGACCTTTTGTGGGGGGTAGAAACGTGCCAGAAACTTGCTTTCCACCTCATCCCAGGTTGTTAGGCTCCCCCTTGGGAATGATTCCAGCCACTTAGCTGCCTTGTCCCTAAGTGAAAATGGGAACAAAAGCAGTTTATATGCATCTTCCTGGACTCCATTGGACTTCACAGTGTCGCAAATTCTCAGAAATTTTGTGAGATGTTGGTTTGGGTCTTCATTAGCACTTCCACCAAATGAACAATGATTCTCCACAAGTGATATTAGCTGTGGTTTGAGCTCAAAATTGTTGGCCTGAATGGGTGGTTTTTGGATGCTGCTACCACAATTCCCAGAGGTTGGGTTTATGTATGAACTAAGAACCCTCCTCTCAGGAATGGCATTGTTTCCATCAGCTCTCTCATGGTTGTGAACTTCTCTATCCATGTTGAGATCTAAAGCTTCCTCAAAATTGTCCTCAGATTCTCCTTCAGATTCCTCTTCTCCCAGTACTCTCTTCCCTCTTGCTTCCCTTCTCAGTCTATAAAGGGTCCTCTCTGGTTCGGTATATGGAGGAGTTGATGTCTCTCCTCTCCTACCTGTCATACAAGAACACAGCACAGGCAACAAACAAGTGAAATACTCTTGGTTAATGGAAGAGTATGGTTAGAGCAGTTGAGGAATTAATTCAAACAGTTAGTGAGTCAGTGAGTTAGTTGCTTGAATTTAAAGGCATAAAGAAAGATAGCATGTAACAGAGTGCAGAAATTAAAATTCAACAAGTAACGTGTACTGAATTAATCAAAACAAAAAAATGCTCAATCTAGTTAACTTCCAATTTGAGAATTGTCAATCGAAAACCAATCCCCGGCAACGGCGCCATAAACTTGATGCGCATAAACTTGTTATGCTACGATTTAGGAAATTACACGATCGGCAAAATTCCTTCCGGCAAGTGCACCGGTTATCGTCAAGTAAAAAACTCACAATAGAGTGAGGTCGAATCCCACAAGGATTGGTTGAGTGAGCAATTCGGATTAGAAGTTTGTTCTAGTTGAGCGGAATCAAGATTTAGATGAGAATTGCGGAATGTAAAATTGGCGGGAAACGTAAATGACAAGAAATTTAAATGGCGGAATCTTAAATTGCATGAATTAAAGAGCAGAAGCTAGATTGCTGAAATTAAAAGGGAATGGGGGTGATTGCATGAATGTAATTGCAGAATGTAAAGAGAAAGTGGAAATCAGAAATGGGGAATTCATTGGGTTATAGGAGATATTGAGATCTCCGAATCAAAACATGTTTATCTCTTCCTCAAGCAATGCGTTCATTGAATTTTGCTTGGCAATCTTATATGATTGGATCCCAATCCCTTGGCTCACCAATTCTCTCTAAAAACAAACAAATTCCCAATCCCTTGGTTTAAATGTTCATAAGAAGAGATGATGCTCGATCACTGATTATACCACACAGTTTCATGAACCACAATTTGGTAGGATTACATGTCACAATATCCATCCAAACCCCAATCCAATTCACTGTGAGAAAGCTTCTCTAGCATGAATCCTCCATTCCTTTCCCAAGGTTCCGAAGGATTCCAATTATGGGTAGTTTCTTTCCCAAGACAACTACCCAATGGAATTAGATCGAGAAGCTTTCTAACAAAATTCAAGAGAAAAGATTGAAGAAGAAGATAAACTATTATTGATTCATTGAATTACAATAGAGCTCCCTAACCCAATGAAAGAGGGTTTAGTGAGTCATAGCTCTGAATTCAATTACAAAGATATGAAAACTAGCCAAATGAAAAGGTAAAAAAATCCTTCCTAACTTAAATTCTATCCTATTTATACACTTTCTATATTGAGCTTCTGTTGTGTTTCTTGGGCTTTGAGGCCTCTCCCTGCTTTCCTTTTGCCTTGGGTTTATGATCCATAATCTTGATGAGGCTGTTGATCCAAATTCTGTAACATTCATTGAGCCAACTTAGTGATAATCAAATAATGACACATGACTCAATAAATTGAAATTTCAGACTCATCAATCCTTCAGGCCCAATCCCATAAACCATGATATTCAATTGGGTTTCATACCAGAGTATATTTAAGTTAATGTTTGTGCTCAAATACTAACTTAAACCGCAATATTTTTGGCCCAGAAACCTTTTCCAAGAGTGGCGTTTAAGTTGCAGTTTAAGCTTAAACTGTAGCTTAAACGCCAGACACTTCCAGTGATGCCTTTTGTGGAAGCACGTTTAAGCTTCAGTTTAAGGTTAAACTGAAGCTTAAACGTGGAAATGGAAGAAGGCAGCCCTGGAGGGTGACTTAGTCGAACACGTTTAAGCTTCAGTTTAAGGTTAAACTGAAGCTTAAACGTGGAGATAGGAAAGGCAGCCCTGGAGGTCGAACACGTTTAAGCTCCAGTTTAAGGTTAAACTGGAGCTTAAACGTGGAAATAGAGAAAGCCATCTGGGAGGTCGAACACGTTTAAGCTCCAGTTTAAGGTTAAACTGGAGCTTAAACGTGGAAGCTGAGAAAGGTAGCCCTGGAGGTGTCGAACACGTTTAAGCTCCAGTTTAAGGTTAAACTGGAGCTTAAACGTGGAAATGGAGAAAGCAACCCTGGAGGAGAAAACTTGGTCGAACACGTTTAAGCTCCAGTTTAAGGTTAAACTGGAACTTAAACGTGGAATGCTCCTGGTGCCTTTCTTACTTCTGGCGTTTAACCTCCAGTTTAAGGTTAAACTGGAGGTTAAACGTGGAAATGCTTCCTGAGTGGCATTCTCATTCTGGCGTTTAACCTCCAGTTTAAGGTTAAACTGGAGGTTAAACGTGGAAATGCTTCTTTGGTGAGACTTTCATTCTGGCGTTTAACCTCCAGTTTAAGGTTAAACTGGAGGTTAAACTTCAGTTTCAGCATTTCTTAGCCTTCATGATTCTGGCGTTTAAGCTCCAGTTTAGGCTTAAACTGGAACTTAAACTCCACATGTGATATTCAAGCTTCCTTTATTGACTTTGTTGCTTCCTTGCCTAGCCTCTTCTTCCCTGAAATCATCCAAACAATTGCATCAAAGTCTTGCAAAATTTCATGAGAAATCTTCCATTCATAGCATTCAAGTAATATAACTAAAAACTCATGGAATTTGCATCAAAATCATACTGTTTGGATGGTTCATTGCTTTGTTATTCATTTAACCATTCTTGGTTACTTTAAGCTCAAGAAAATGCATAAAACCACTAAAACTAACAGAAAAATACTAGTGAAACTAGCCTAAGATGCCTTGGCATCACAACACCAAACTTAATACTTGCTTGTCCCTAAGCAAGTCCTGAGTTATTTGAGAAAAAAAAAAAGCATGAACAGAAAGCAATCCCATTGGCTATATTAGTAAGCCCTTTAAGTACATCAGAAGGGTTTTATGCAGAAAGTTGCAGCATCACTTTTTCATTCTTATCAGGTAAGATTATCACTTTTTCATTGCATCCATCAAACACTGCTATGGCCTCTTGTTACTCCTATGTCCTTGGCACTTTTCTCTTCTTTGTTTTTCTTTTCTTTTTCTTAGAGCTTCTTTGCTCCTTGTTTGCTTAGTGTCATGTGTTGCACCAGCCTTTGGCATTTTCTTTTTCTTATCAGTGCACTACACATATCCACTTCAGGCATTTTAGTTCACATTTCTTCTTGAGACATTGGTGCCCAGCACCTCTTTGTGTGACTAAATGTTTTGTATTTAGGTTGCTCTTGATAATGGACTTTTGGTTGATAATCCCGGGTTAGTTAACCCAAGTTACCAAGTGTTGAAACACTCCTCAGAACCTATTCATCCAAGCATATCCTTAATACATAAACACCACAGGCATTTGTCTCAGAAGTTCAAACCATTGGTGCCTAGCTTATTTTCTTAATTTTTTTGCTTTTTGGTTGCCCTTTTTCAGTGGCTTTTTCTTCTTCTTTTTCTTTCTTTTTCATGGCCAAAGACATTCATTCATCAAGATCCATAGACAGTTTTCAATTTCTACATAAAAAATGATAATTCTACACTCTATTTCCAGTGATCTGACTTAAACAATCAAGCATGCATACCACCACTTAATTCTACTTGATTTGTCACTAATTGAGCCAAGTTACTTTTGTTCAAACTTTTATTTTATTTTTGGAAACAGAACAAGCATGGCAAGCACTTGTTTAAGAAGGTGAAGTTATATCCAAACATCTAGGCATTCACTTTATTCAAAGCAATAAACAGACACTCATACTAAAAAAAAACTCCACATAACACTTAAATGACTTATGATGAAAGAAAGCTCATAAAGACAATTCACCAATTATCATTTGATTATTAAGGAACGAGACCACCTCTTATTTATTGCTTGGTTCTTCTTAATTCTTGGGATCCTGCTTCTTCTTGCTTCCTGCCTCTTTTTGACCACTTGTGCTTCCTTTGTCTTTTCTTATGAGCTTTTTCCAGAATCCAGCCTTTTTCATCGTTTCTTCTACTCCTTTTTCAAGGATCATTGCCTTGTTTATTTCTCCTTCTTTCCTCCCTTTGAAATACTCATCAAAAGCTGGGAATGCTGGGTCCATCTTGTGTAGATGTTCCCCTATGTAGTTAAGCTTGATTTGCGAACTGATGTTGTAATCAGCTTGGACTGAGTATCTTGCATTCTGTAAAGTGGTGGCTTCCTTGATTGCCAAGACATTGGCATCTTGGTGTTGGCATATGTGGCTGAAGGATTCCTGTAAGTGTAAATTCTGTTCCCTTTGCAGATCTAAGAATCTTGATTCAAAGTTCCTTTGCATATCCATCATTTTTAGGTGAAAGTCCTCTTGTCTCTCCTGAGACCTCATGTATTGTTGAGACATTCCTTCCATGATTTCCTGCATTCTGCTCATATCCATGGGGTCTCTGGGAATTCGTTGTCTTCTTTCTGGAATTGCTTGCTCTTCTTGCTCTTCTTCTCTGTCTTCTCCTTCCTGTCCTTCTTGTTCTGCTTCTTGCTCGGCTTCCGCTTGTTGCCCTTCTTCATTTCTTCTTCTTGTATGTCTTGGAGCAGTTGGGCCAAGAGTCATTCTGTACGCAGTTATGGCCAATCCAGGATATAGCCAATTAGGTCTTTCATCTTCAAGTGGTACTTGGGCATCGATGCATAGTCTAATGATGGTGCTAGGGAAGTGGAGCCAGGATTCAGGGTCACTTTTCTCACTAAACTCTTGTATCTGTTCAGCAATGAGTTTATGAACTTTGATCTCCCCTCCCACCATAATGCAATGTAGCAAGATGGCTCTTTTAGGGACTATTTCTGAAGAGTTTGCAGTGGGTAGGATGGATCTCCTAACTATTGCATACCACCCTTTAGCTTCAGGTGTTAGGTCTCCCCTTCTCAAGACTCTTGGAGCCCCTCTTGTTTTTCTCACCCATTCAGCTCTGATGGCACAAAGATCTTCAGCAATAGTCGTGTAGTCAGGTTCTCCTATCATCCTTTCCTCATAACTTGCTTGGCTGAAATGTATGTTTTTCAGGCCAAGAGTTTTCATGATTGCCTTGGGGCTGAAGTCAACTTCCACCCCTCTCACATAGCTTTTGTATGTGGGTTTCTTGGTTGAGTCTTCCCTCACTGCATTTGCATAGAACTCCTTCACCAAGTTGATGTTGATTTTAGTGATTGGCTTAGTCAGGAGCTCCCACTTCCTCTTTTTGGTCTTCTCCCAAACACCTGGGAACTCATCCTTTTCAAGGTCAAAGGGAACCTCAGCTAGTACCCTTTTAGGTCTCATCCATTCGGCTTGAATCTCATGGAAAACTGATTTGTATCTCCTTGCATCGAATTCCCTGTTCTCCTCCATTGGTTGCTTGTCTTTTCTTCTTTTGTGGCTAGATGAAGCTGCCATTGGTTCTTTAGTTTTGGGGTAAGTGACAAGCTAAAGTTGACAAGGTGAAGCAAGAAGTGTTGTTGGAAGTGTGGGGAGGTTGTTTTTGGCAAGAGATAGTTTATGCTATGATGAAGGAAATGTGCATGAAGGAGATTTGGTGGTGTTGAACTCGTTCCCCAAGTGGTTCTTTATAGTGCCCGTAAGTGAAAAATGGACGGCTAGGGTGGTTTGTGAAGGGTGGCTTGATGGTAAATATATGAATTAGGGAGAAGGACGAATTGCTTTTCATTTTCTTGGAAGTATTCTGGGTGCATTAGGTTGTACATGTAGCAATCTTTTCTTGCAGAACTTCCTTTTCCCATGTGTTAGCTTCAAAGACTTGTGAACTTTCTTTTTGACCAAGCACCGTACCTCCCTTTGTCTTTTTCCTCCATTTTTGTCTTTTCTTTTGTACCTGCACAAGCAAACAAGTTTGCTATCATTTTTCGGTCCATGTGAATGATGAATAGTACTTGCACATGTAAATCAATGATTGACTTCATGAGCTTATAGCCGTGACTTGTGTATGTATGCACACTTATTACTGGACACCAAACTTAGTGTTTGGTAAAGTCTCCTGATGACATGAAATCCATATTGGTTGTCCTTAATGAATGTGCATAATTCTAATAAATCATAGTCACTTTGGCTCTTTGATTCTAAACAAATTTACTACCCTAAGTAATTGAAACCAAAGTATTAAAACATGCGAATGGTCTACTTGTCATGAATTTCGAAATCCAGAGGAACTTCTTGCTTTTCATGAACCGTGTTCAAAGAGGAACACCAAACTTAATGTTTGGTTGTGCACTTTGCATGAAAAATTGAATGCATTTTGAATAAAATTTGGGTGCCTTCAGGCACACCAAACTTAGAGACAAATTGTATTTTACATGCAATGTTTAGTGCACTCTTTCAGCAGTTGTCCTGAGGATTCAAGTTCATGCATAAGAAACCATGCTTTATTAGATGCAAAACAAAACAATAAAGAGTAAGGATATTAAAAACATGGGTTGCCTCCCATGAAGCGCTTCTTTAACGTCACTAGCTTGACGGTTGTCCCTTGTTAGGGTGGATTGTAGTGCTTGACGTCTTCTCCTCTCACTATGCAAACGTCCCCACTTGATTCCTTCATGACCTCTAAATGTTCCATAGAAAGAACTTTCCTGATTGTGAACACTTGAGGGAGCTGGGAAGGAATGGTTTTGAGGCCAGGTGGGATTGGCAGATAATGACTTGATATCACTTTATCTCCCGGAGAAAAACCTTCAGTGGGAATTTTCTTGTTTCTCCACCCTCTTGGCAATTTCCCTATCATTCTTCCCTTTCTCTTGAGGATTTCTTCATTGACCCTTATGCTAGGAAGATCCTTCTGATCTGTTTCCATTGATTCTTGTGGCTTTAACTCTTGCAACTCTTGTTTGCCTTCCAAGGACTGTTTTAGAGTTTCAGCTGCTGGATTACTTTCCTCCAAACACAGATGGCTACTATCATCCTTAGGTTTTTCAGGTTCTGGTTCAGGCTCAGATGCAGGTTTGAAAACTTTGAAAATGAGCTGTTCATCATGTATTCTCAGAATTAGCTCTCCTTGTTCTACATCTATGAGCGCTCTAGTAGTGGCTAGAAATGGTCTGCCCAGAATGATAGGGTGTAAGTAGCTTTCCTCTATGTCCAAAATGACAAAGTCTGTGGGGAAGTAATAATCTCCCACTTTCACCAGCACATTCTCAACTACCCCTTCAGCTTGCTTCTGAGTTTTGTCAGCCAGTTGTATGATTACATCAGTGGATCTCACCTCATTCAATTGTAGCCTCTTCATAAGAGTTAGAGGCATCACATTTATGCTAGCTCCTAGATCACAGAATCCTCTGTCAATTTTTGTTTCCCCTATGATGCAAGGAATATGAAAACTTCCTGGGTCTGTTTTCTTAGAGACTGTGTCCTTCTTGATGAGGGCACTGCATTCTTTGTTCATTGTTATCGTTTGTCCTCCCTTCAAAACTCTTTTCTTGCTCAACAATTCCTTTAAATACTTGATGTGTGTAGGCATTTGATGGAGAATCTCAAGAAAGGGAATATTGATATGGAGAGACTTAAATGTCTCTAAAAACCTTGAATAGGTTTTCCCTTTTTCACCTCCTCCTAACCTCTGAGGAAATGGTGCTTTTGGTTGGTATGTTTCCATCGTGCCTTTTTGCAGTTCCTTGGCTTGCTCAGTTTCACTTTCCTGCTTAGCTTCCACCACACCTTCCTTCAAGATTTCTGGCTCCTGTTCTGAGGATCTGATTCCTTCTTCTTCTGAGACTTCTTTCAATATGGTGATGGCTTTGCAATCTTCCCATCTCACTCCCTTTTGTTCCCCTTTAGGATTCTTTTCTGTGTCACTAGGGAATACTGCAGTTGATTTGGGGGCCTGTTGAGATAGCTCTCCTACTTGAGACTCCATCCTCTTGAGTTTTTCACCATGGTTTCTTAAGGTAGATCTCACATCATCTCTGAAGCTTTTCAATTCAATTATGTCCTGACCCATGTGTGCCAGCATTCCTTCTATCCTGTTTAATTGATCTTGAAATTGTTGGTTCGGGTTAGGTTGGGTAGGTTGATTATTTTGGCCATGATATGGTGGTTGAGAGTAAGTGTTTTGTGTGGCTTGGTATGATCTTTGGTTGGAGTTTTGGTATGTGGACTTGTTATGTTGGTTTTGCTGGTTTCCCCACCCAAGGTTTGGGTGGTTTTTCCAGCCTGGGTTGTAAGTGTTGGAATGTGGATCATATGGTTGCCTTTGTTGATTTCCTACATAATTGGCCTCTTCCCAATCACCTCCTTCAGTGCTTTCTTCCTCTTGATCTTGTGTGTGTATTGCAGCCACTTGTTTTGTTTCTAATTTCCTGGTGAGCTCTGCTAGTTGCTTGGCAAACACCTTGTTTTGGGCTAGAATTGTATCAACATGGTTCAGCTCCATGACTCCCTTAGTGTTGTGTCTCTCTGATGCATAGTAGTACTCATTCTTAGCCACTGTTTCAATCACTTCAATGGCTTCTTCCACAGTCTTTTTCCTGTTCAATGAACCTCCTGATGAATGGTCCACAGCCTTCCTTGATTCATAAGACAGTCCATCATAGAAAATATGCAATTGCACCCAGTCATGGAACATGTCTGGTGGGCATTTCCTTGTCAAATCCTTGAATCTCTCCCATGCCTCGTAGAGAGTTTCACCATCTTGTTGTCTAAAAGTCTGAACCTCAGATCGAAGCCTATTGACCTTTTGTGGGGGGTAGAAACGTGCCAGAAACTTGCTTTCCACCTCGTCCCAGGTTGTTAGGCTCCCCCTTGGGAATGATTCCAGCCACTTAGCTGCCTTGTCCCTAAGTGAAAATGGGAACAAAAGCAGTTTATATGCATCTTCCTGGACTCCATTGGACTTCACAGTGTCGCAAATTCTCAGAAATTTTGTGAGATGTTGGTTTGGGTCTTCATTAGCACTTCCACCAAATGAACAATGATTCTCCACAAGTGATATTAGCTGTGGTTTGAGCTCAAAATTGTTGGCCTGAATGGGTGGTTTTTGGATGCTGCTACCACAATTCCCAGAGGTTGGGTTTATGTATGAACTAAGAACCCTCCTCTCAGGAATGGCATTGTTTCCATCTGCTCTCTCATGGTTGTGAACTTCTCTATCCATGTTGAGATCTAAAGCTTCCTCAAAATTGTCCTCAGATTCTCCTTCAGATTCCTCTTCTCCCAGTACTCTCTTCCCTCTTGCTTCCCTTCTCAGTCTATGAAGGGTCCTCTCTGGTTCGGTATATGGAGGAGTTGATGTCTCTCCTCTCCTACCTGTCATACAAGAACACAGCACAGGCAACAAACAAGTGAAATACTCTTGGTTAATGGAAGAGTATGGTTAGAGCAGTTGAGGAATTAATTCAAACAGTTAGTGAGTCAGTGAGTTAGTTGCTTGAATTTAAAGGCATAAAGAAAGATAGCATGTAACAGAGTGCAGAAATTAAAATTCAACAAGTAACGTGTACTGAATTAATCAAAACAAAAAAAATGCTCAATCTAGTTAACTTCCAATTTGAGAATTGTCAATCGAAAACCAATCCCCGGCAACGGCACCATAAACTTGATGCGCATAAACTTGTTATGCTACGATTTAGGAAATTGCACGATCGGCAAAATTCCTTCCGGCAAGTGCACCGGTTATCGTCAAGTAAAAACTCACAATAGAGTGAGGTCGAATCCCACAAGGATTGGTTGAGTGAGCAATTCGGATTAGAAGTTTGTTCTAGTTGAGCGGAATCAAGATTTAGATGAGAATTGCGGAATGTAAAATTGGCGGGAAACGTAAATGACAAGAAATTTAAATGGCGGAATCTTAAATTGCATGAATTAAAGAGCAGAAGCTAGATTGCTGAAATTAAAAGGGAATGGGGGTGATTGCATGAATGTAATTGCAGAATGTAAAGAGAAAGTGGAAATCAAATATGGGGAATTCATTGGGTTATAGGAGATATTGAGATCTCCGAATCAAAACATGTTTATCTCTTCCTCAAGCAATGCGTTCATTGAATTTTGCTTGGCAATCTTATATGATTGGATCCCAATCCCTTGGCTCACCAATTCTCTCTAAAAACAAACAAATTCCCAATCCCTTGGTTTAAATGTTCATAAGAAGAGATGATGCTCGATCACTGATTATACCACACAGTTTCATGAACCACAATTTGGTAGGATTACATGTCACAATATCCATCCAAACCCCAATCCAATTCACTGTGAGAAAGCTTCTCTAGCATGAATCCTCCATTCCTTTCCCAAGGTTCCGAAGGATTCCAATTATGGGTAGTTTCTTTCCCAAGACAACTACCCAATGGAATTAGATCGAGAAGCTTTCTAACAAAATTCAAGAGAAAAGATTGAAGAAGAAGATAAACTATTATTGATTCATTGAATTACAATAGAGCTCCCTAACCCAATGAAAGAGGGTTTAGTGAGTCATAGCTCTGAATTCAATTACAAAGATATGAAAACTAGCCAAATGAAAAGGTAAAGTCCTTCCTAACTTAAATTCTATCCTATTTATACACTTTCTATATTGAGCTTCTGTTGTGTTTCTTGGGATTTGAGGCCTCTCCCTGCTTTCCTTTTGCCTTGGGTTTATGATCCATAATCTTGATGAGGCTGTTGATCCAAATTCTGTAACATTCATTGAGCCAACTTAGTGATAATCAAATAATGACACATGACTCAATAAATTGAAATTTCAGACTCATCAATCCTTCAGGCCCAATCCCATAAACCATGATATTCAATTGGGTTTCATACCAGAGTATATTTAAGTTAATGTTTGTGCTCAAATACTAACTTAAACCGCAATATTTTTGGCCCAGAAACCTTTTCCAAGAGTGGCGTTTAAGTTGCAGTTTAAGCTTAAACTGTAGCTTAAACGCCAGACACTTCCAGTGATGCCTTTTGTGGAAGCACGTTTAAGCTCCAGTTTAAGGTTAAACTGAAGCTTAAACGTGGAAATGGAAGAAGGCAGCCCTGGAGGAGAAAACTTGGTCGAACACGTTTAAGCTCCAGTTTAAGGTTAAACTGGAACTTAAACGTGGAATGCTCCTGGTGCCTTTCTTACTTCTGGCGTTTAACCTCCAGTTTAAGGTTAAACTGGAGGTTAAACGTGGAAATGCTTCCTGAGTGGCATTCTCATTCTGGCGTTTAACCTCCAGTTTAAGGTTAAACTGGAGGTTAAACGTGGAAATGCTTCTTTGGTGAGACTTTCATTCTGGCGTTTAACCTCCAGTTTAAGGTTAAACTGGAGGTTAAACTTCAGTTTCAGCATTTCTTAGCCTTCATGATTCTGGCGTTTAAGCTACAGTTTAAGCTTAAACTGCAACTTAAACTCCACATGTGATATTCAAGCTTCCTTTATTGACTTTGTTGCTTCCTTGCCTAGCCTCTTCTTCCCTGAAATCATCCAAACAATTGCATCAAAGTCTTGCAAAATTTCATGAGAAATCTTCCATTCATAGCATTCAAGTAATATAACTAAAAACTCATGGAATTTGCATCAAAATCATACTGTTTGGATGGTTCATTGCTTTGTTATTCATTTAACCATTCTTGGTTACTTTAAGCTCAAGAAAATGCATAAAACCACTAAAACTAACAGAAAAATACTAGTGAAACTAGCCTAAGATGCCTTGGCATCATCCTTGAATTCAGCTAACTGCTTTGTTAGAAAATCCAATTGCTGATTGAATTCAGCAGCTTGTTTTACAGAACTGAATTCAACAGTTACTGTTTTAACCTCTTCATTCATGGAAGGGTTGCTGCTTAGATACAGATGCTGATTCCTGGCAACTGTATCAATGAGATCTTGAGCCTCTTCAATTGTCTTTCTCATATGAATAGATCCACCAGCTGAGTAATCTAGAGACATCTGAGCTCCTTCTACAAGCCCATAGTAGAAGATGTCTAACTGAACCCACTCTGAAAACATTTCAGAGGGGCATTTTCGTAGCATCTCTCTGTATCTCTCCCAGGCATCATAAAGAGATTCATTATCTCCTTATTTAAAGCCTTGGATGTCCAGCCTTAGCTGTGTCATCCTTTTTGGAGGAAAATACTAATTCAGGAATTTTTCTGTCAGCTGTTTCCATGTTCTTATGCTGGCCTTAGGTTGGTTATTTAACCACCTCTTAGCTTGATCTTTTACAGCAAATGGAAACAGTAATAGTCTGTAGACATCCTGATCTATTTCCTTATCATGTACTGTGTCAGCAATTTGTAGAAATTGTGCCAGAAACTCTGTAGGTTCTTCCTGTGGAAGACCGGAATACTGGCAACTTTGCTGCACCATGATAATGAGCTGAGGATTCAACTCAAAGCTACTAACTCCAATGGAGGGTATGCATATGCTACTCCCATATGAAGCAGTAGAGGGGTTAGAATATGACCCCAGAGTCCTCCTGGACTGTTCATTTCCACTTATGTCCATGATGGATAAAGGGATATAACTTGGATTGATTTACCTTTTTATTTATTTTATTTTATTTATTTATTTATTTATTTTATTTATTTATTTATTTATTTCGAAAATAAATCAAAATAAAATAAATAAAAATTGAGTGAAGATTTTCGAAAAACTGAGGAGAGAGAAAGTGGTTAGGAAATTTTGAAAAGGATATGATGATTTTTTTTTTTTTTTGAAAAAAGGTTTTAAATTTTAAAAAAAAAATCTGAATTTTTGAAATAGATTTCAAAAATTTGCTTTTAAAACAGAGAGAAAAGATATTTTTGAATTTAAAGAGGAGAGAGAAAAACAATAAGATAGCATAAGATTTAAAATTTTTAGATCTAATGCTCCTTGTTTTTGAAAATTTTGGAGGGAAAACACCAAGGAACACCAAACTTGAAAAATTTTAAGATCAAGACACAAGGAAAACTCAAGAACACTTTGAAGACTCACAAGAACACAAGAACATGAAGAAAGAACACCAAACTTAAAATTTTTAGAAAACCAAACCAAAATTTTCGAAAACCAAAGGGAATTTAACAAGAAAACACCAAACTTAAAGTTTGGCACACAATTTAATAGAGAAATTATTATTTATGAAAAAGGTTTTGAAAAGAATATAAAATATTCTAACCCAATTACCAAGAACACAGATTAACGCTCTAACCAAATGAGTTATGAATGTAACACTTGTTTTGAAAAAGAAAATTTTTTTTTTTTTTTGAAAAATCAACAAGAAAACACCAAACTTAAAGTTTGGCACAGGATTTAATAGAAAAAATTATTTTTGAAAAAGATTTTAAAAAATATGATAGCCAATTACCATGAACATAAACACCACGTTCTAACTAATTGAGCTATAAATTTAAAGTGTTTTAACAAGGGATAAATAATAAAAGACTCTAAACCAAACAAAAGAAAAAAAAATTTTTCCTAATCTAAGCAACAAAATAAACCGTTAGTTGTCCAAACACGAACAATCCCCGGCAACGGCGCCAAAAACTTGGTGCACGAATTGTGAATCACACTTTTCACAACGCGTACCACTAACCAACAAGTGCACTGGGTCGTCCAAGTAATACCTCACGTGAGTAAGGGTCGAATCCCACGGAGATTGTTGGTTTGAAGCAATCTATGGTTATCTTGTAAATCTTAGTCAGGAAGTCAATTATGTTTATCAGTTGAATTGCGAATAACCAAGAGAGCATAAATTAAAGGTTACTTGTTGTGCAGTAATGGAGAATATGTTGGAGTTTTGGAGATGCTTTGTCTTCTGAATCTCTGCTTTCCTCTGTCTTCTGATTCACGCACGCACGTCCTCCTATGGCAAGCTGTGTGTTGGTGGATCACCGTTGTCAATGGCTACCTTCCATCCTTCCAGTGAAAACTACGCTCACGCGCTCTGTCACAGCACGGCTAATCACCGGTTGGTTCTCGATCCGGTTGGAATAGGATTTACTATCCCTTTGCGTCTGTCACTAACGCCAGCCTTCAGGAGTTTGAAGCTCGTCACAGTCATTCAATCCTTGAATCCTACTCGGAATATCACAGACAAGGTTTAGACTTTCCGGATTCTCATGAATGCCGCCATCAGTTCTAGCTTATACCACGGAGATTCTGATTAAGGAATCTAAGAGATCCTCATTCAATCGTATATAGAACGGAGGTGGTTGTCAGGCACACGTTCATGATTTGAGGAAGGTGATGAGTGTCACAGATCATCACCTCCATCACAGTTAAGCGTGAATGAACATCTTAGATAGGAACAAGCATGTTTGAATGGAAAACAGAAATACTTGCATTAATTCATCGAGACACAGCAGAGCTCCTCACCCCCAACAATGGGGTTTAGAGACTCATGCCATCAGAGAATACAAAGTTTAGATCTGAAATGTCATGAGATATAAAATAAGTCTCTAAGAGTTGTTTAAATACTAAACTAGTAGCCTAGGGTTACAAAATATGAGTGGATTATGATGGATGATGCAGAGATCCACTTCTGGGGCCCACTTGGTGTGTGCTGGGGCTGAGATTTAAGTGAGTCACGTGCAGAGGCCATTTGTGGAGTTGAACGCCAGTTTTTGTGCCAGTTTGGGCGTTCAACTCCAGCTTTTGATCCTTTTCTGGCGCTGGACGCCAGAATTGGGCAGAGAACTGGCGTTGAACGCCAGTTTACGTCGTCTTTCCTTGTACAAAGTATGAACTATTATATATTGCTGGAAAGCCCTGGATGTCTACTTTCTAACGCAATTGGAAGCATGCCATTTCCAGTTCTGTAGCTCCAGAAAATCCACTTTGAGTGCAGGGAGGTCAGAATCCAACAGCATCAGCAGTCCTTTTTCAGCCTGAATAAGATTTTTGCTCAGCTCCTTCAATTTCAGCCAGAAAAATACCTGAAATTACAGAAAAACACACAACTCATAGTAAAGTCCAGAAATATGAATTTTTCCTAAAAACTAATGGAAATAAACTAAAAACTAACTAGAACATACTCAAAACTATATGAAATTAACCCCAAAAAGCGTATAAAATATCCGCTCATCAATCCACTTTGTAAAGTAGTCTACCCCTACTATGAGGAATTTAACTTATCCCGATCCCTGAGGAAAGGGTCCGAGAAGGTCGAGTCCCCATTTTGCAAATGGCCAAGGTGAGGTTACGCTGATAAGCTCTTCTGGCGGAGCGATGTGAAAGTTGGCATGTTTCTGGCATGGTGGGCATGTCCTTACAAACTCTGTAGCTTCCTTTTGTAGAGTTGGCCAATAAAATCCCGCCCGGAGTACTTTTTTGGTGAGAGCTTGTGCTCCGAGATGATTACCGTAAATGCCACTGTGTACTTCCTCTAAAACTTTCCTTGTGTTAGAGGTCGGCACACATTTTAATAGTGGTATTGAAATCCCTCTTTTGTATAGGGTGTTGTTTATGATAGTGTAGTACTGTGCCTCCCGTTTTAATCTCTTTGCCTCCTTTTCATCTGTGGGGAGTGTTTCTATTTTGAGGTAATTAATTATGGGGGTCATCCATCCTTGATCCTGACCTGTTATGGCTAGAACTTTTTCCTCTTCCGAGACTGACGGGTTTTGTAGCATTTCCTGGATGAGGCTTCTATTGTTGCCCCCTGGTTTGGTGCTGGCTAGCTTTGAGAGTGCGTCAGCTCAGGCATTTTGTTCGTGGGGTATGTGGTGGATCTTATATTCCCCGAGTTATCCGAGTTGTTCCTTGGTCTTATCCAAATACTTTCTCATGATGGGATCTTTGGCTTGGTAGCTCCTTGTTATTTGTGAGGTAACTATTTGTGAATCACTGAAGATGTTGAGTCTTTGAGCTCCCACCTCCTTAGCCAGCTTCAAACCAGCTAGTAATGCTTCATATTCTGCCTAGTTGTTTGAGGCCGGGAACCCAAATTTGAGGGAAGCTCAACTTGTGTTCCTTGGTTGCTTTCTATTATCACACCTGCGCCGCTTCTAGTCTTATTCGAGGAACCGTCCACGTAGAGATTCCATTATGTGGGGGTTTCCAGAGTATCTGTGAATTCTGCAATGAAGTCGGCTAAGTACTGTGATTTGATAGTTGTCCAAGCTTCATATTGGAGGTCGAACTCAGATAATTCGACTGCCCATTGTAAAATTCTGCCTGCTAGATCTGTTTTCTGCAATACCCCTTTTATGGGCTGGTTAGTCCGAACCTTAATGGTGTGAGCCTGGAAGTACGGGCGAAGTCGTCGAGATGTCAGTATGAGAGCATAGGCAAACTTTTCTATTTTTTGGTAGTTCAACTCAGATCCCTGCAGCGCTTTACTGATGAAGTATACAGGTTGTTGCCCTTTGTCGTCTTCTCGAACCAGTGCTGAGGCTACTGCCCGACTTCCTACCGCGAGGTATAATACGAGTGGCTCTTCCTTTCGTGGTCGAGTTAGAATAGGTGGTCGTCCCAGGAAACTTTTGAAATCCTGGAAGGCTTGCTCGCACTCCATTGTCCATTCGAACTTCTTTCCTTTCCTTAAAGTAGCATAGAAAGGGAGAGATCTTATCGCTAATCCTGCAAAGAATCTGGATAAGGCTGCTAATCTCCTGTTGAGTTGTTGCACTTCTTTAACGCAAGTTGGGCTCTTCATGTTGAGTATGGCCTGGCATTTATCCGGATTTACCTCAATTCCTCTTTGTGTGAGCATAAAACCTAAGAATTTGCCTACTTCTACTGCAAAGGTGCATTTTGCAGGATTGAGTCGCATGTCATGCTTCCTTATAGTGTCGAACACTTGGGCCAGGTCGGACAATAATGTCTCTTCACTTTGTGTCTTTATTAACATGTCGTCCACGTAGACTTCCATGATTTTTCCGATATGATCTGAAAAGACTTTATTCATTAGCCTTTGATAAGTAGCTCCTGCATTCTTGAGACCAAAAGGCATCACGATGTAGCAGTAATTTGCTTTTGGTGTTAAAAACGAGGTCTTTTCTTGATCTGGTGGATACATGGGGATTTGATTGTATCCGGAATATGCATCCATAAACGAGAGGTATTTATATCCGGATGAGGCATCCATAAACGAGAGGTATTTATATCCGATGTGTTTCCGATCTGAACTTTCTCTACTTCACCTTCGGGATGTGGACAGAGTTCTTCTCGTCTCTGAGCTCCACCAAGCTTAATTGTATGGAACTCTTCTCCTCTGCCTCTGAGGTTTAAACTTTTGTTATAACAGCGGCGTGCCATCTTTTGATCTGCTTTTATTGTAGCTATCCCTTCTGCAGTTGGGAATTTCATGCACAGATGTGGAGTTGAGACTATTGCGCCGAGTTGATTCAGCATACGGTGGAGATTTGCGTTTGCTAGTATGATGGTGATGACCATGGGATCGTCGTGTCCTGAGATAATACCGGATGCATCTTCTTTGGTGAACATAATTGCAGGGATGTCGGGTTCTCCTTCCTTCCCCTCGACATGATATACTTCTTTGAGATATCTTTTGCGAGATAATTTGGAGATTCCTCCTCCTGCAAATCCGCCGTGTATCATGTGGACGTGTCTTTCTGGTGTACGAGGTGATCGCTCAGCTCGTCTGACATCTTCATCCCTTCTTCTTTTTCTTTGCTCATCATCTCGGGTGGCCAGAAACCGATCTAGTTTTCCTTCCCTCACTAATTTTTCTGTGACATTTTTTAAGTCGAAGCATTCGTTGGTGGAATGTCCTCAGACTCGATGATATTCACAGTATTCGTTCTGATTTCCTCCTCCTCTCTTGCCTTTGAGTGGTCGAGCTGGGGGTATCTTTTCTGTGTTACAGACTTCTTTGTAAATATCCACAAGGGACACCCGAAGAGGGGTGTAATTATGATATTTTTTATTTTCTCCCCCGTTCGATCTTCTTTCCTCTTGGATTCTTTATCTTTATCTCGGTAGGCGAAACCAGATCTCGAGGCTTCTCCAAGTCGGGAATTTTCTTCCATGTTGATGTACTTCTCAGCCCGCTCTTGCACCTCATCCAGAGATGCTGGGTATTTCTTTGATATGGATTGGCTAAAGGGTCCCTCCCGTAGGCCGTTGATGAGACCCATGATAGCGGCCTCTGTTGGTAGGCTTTGTATGTCTAGGCATGTTTTGTTGAATCTTTCCATGTAGTTGCGAAGGCTTTCCCGATCTCCTTGCTTGATTCCTAAGAGACTGGGGGCGTGCTTAGCCTTATCTTTTTGGATTGAAAATCTGGCCAGGAACTTTTTGGCTAAGTCATCAAAGCTTGAGATAGATTTTGGAGGTAGGTTGTCGAACCATCTAATGGCAGTTTTGGTAAGGGTTGTTGGAAAAGCTTTGCAACGAACTGCATCTGAGGTGTCGGTGAGGTACATTCTACTTCTGAAATTGCTGAGGTGATAGTTGGGGTCTGTGGTGCCATCGTACAAAGTCATATCTGGAAGTTTGAAGTCTTTTGGGATTTTGGTCTTCATGATCTCCCTATTGAATGGATCTTGATCCTTGCAAGAGTTGTCCTCAGGGGTGGATCGAGTAGTTTTGGCTTTGAGATCGGCTTCGATTTTTAGAAGTTTATCCTCCAATTCCCAGCGTCGCCTTATCTCTCTTTGTAGATCCTTTCCTGCTGCTCGCTGGTGTTAGGCTTCTTTCTCAAGTAGCTTTAAACGATCTTGAAGCGCCTCTAACGGATTTGATGAGTTTTTGTCCCCGTTAGATTCTGGGGTATCTTTCAGTGTATTGCCCGTATTTTTGTGCGGTGTTCTATCTTCTAGATCTGAGTCATGGTCATTGTCATGGTCATCCGCCATGGTGATGGGATGACTTCCAGGTCCCCGGCAACAGCGCCAATGTTCTGAGTGTTACCTGAAACTGTAAGTTGATCTCGGACGAGATCTTCTGTACTGGTCGGAGATGACGTGTCCGGCTGGTGGGTGGCGCCCGGAGCGGTCGTGTCCGACTTGTTGGACTGGCTACACTTCTGATCCTTGGACACCGGAGGGTGGGGGGTACCTGCAAGAGACTTCGATGCTTAAGTTAGCACGGGTATTAAGCAGGTTTTTAGTAGAATCAGAGTATGAGTTATACCTAGGTGCTCCAGTGTATTTATAGTAGTGTGGGCTGACCTTTTTGATAAGATAAGTTAGTTATCTTATCTTATCTTATCTTATTTTGAGTGAAGTCAGCTTATCTTCAAGGGAACCGCCTTTATCTCTATAGGCTTGGATTGCCTTTGGATTTGGGTCGTGTTCCTTTATTTGGGCCCTTTATTGGGCTTTCTTGTCGATTTGGCCGACCTCTTTGAGAAGAGGTCGGATAGCCTGACCTGAAGAGGTCGGTCGCTTTGTCACTGAACATCTCGGGTCGGATAGCTCGACCCAGGGTGTGAACAGGATATAAAGAGATTTCTAGGAGATCCTTCCCTCTCCGTGCCGAACTAGGTAGTGTCCGACTTCTTTCTTTGTAGAAGTGGTTTTCTTTTTTCTATTCATGGTATTTGTCCTTTTTTCTACTGTGTAATTGTTTTCCTGGCTTCTTTTCAGAGATGGTGAAATCTTCAGATTCTATGAAGTGTTTTCGGAAGGCCAAGAAAGTGGTGGCTACCCAAAATCTGTCAAGTAAGACTTTGGGGGAGGGGTCTTCGACACAGCTGCCTCCGAAGAAGTCGGTGGCTGAGTCCCAGGGTCCGAGGAAGATTATCCCGACCTCGAGAGTTCGGATAGTTCCATCTGACCCGTCTCAGGCGACTTCTGGTCCTACTTCCTCTCCTCCTGCTGCTGGTCCTCCTCCCAAGAAGCAAAAGACTGTTGGGACTTATGACCTGAATGATAAAGAGTTTGATGGTGTGGGTTTCGCCACAGAATTGATAGCTCCTTACGGTATGGTTCCTTTGGATGATGTGTCGATCCTTCATCATCTCGACTTTATTGCAAGTAATAGTATTTGGATGGCCAACCTTGGTGCGACCTTATCTCGAGTTGTCCGGGATTCCCTGGTTCATGTGACCAAGGCCTTTATGGAGGATGCCAAATATGAGTATGAGAGAATTAAAGGTCTGAAGGACGAGCTCAACGCTAGGGTGGCCAAGTTAGAGATTGATGTGGAAAAGGAGAAGGATCGTGCTACAGTGGCAGAGGCAGCTGCTAACATAGCCGAGGAAAGTGCTAAAAAGTATAAAGAGAGCTATACTCGGACTTACGGCGAGCTGCTGGAAATTAAGGAGAGGCTTCATTCTGCCCAAGATGATTATGCCGAGCTTAAGGGACATATGGTGAATAGTATGACCGACATGTTTGAGATCCTGAAGGCCTAGGTCCGAGTTCTTGCTCCCGAGGCCGATCTCTCCTTATTCAGCATGGATAATGTTGTGGAGGATGGCAAGATTGTGCCTGCTCTAGATGATGATCATGAGGGTCCTCCCCCTGTGCCACCGGCCAAGGCTTCTGTAGCGTCAGTAACGATCAGATTCCTGCCGGTAAATAATTTTATAAATATAATCGCGTTGTAAGTATAGTTTCTAAACCAACAGAGAATCCTTTCGTATAAAAATTTGGTTGTCACAAGTAACAAAACCCAATAAAATTTGTAACCGAAGTGTTTAAACCTCGGGTTGTCTCTCAAGAAATTGTAGGGAAGTATGATTTATTATTGGTTATGGAAAAGGTATAATTTTTTTTGGGTTTTTAAAATAAGGAACAAGTAATTTAAATGACAAGAAAAATAAATTAATAATTAGAAAATCTCTTGGCAAGGTATGAGAACTCGAAATCCTATCCTAGTTATCCTTATCAGGTGTGATGAGAATTGGATTTTGCTCCCACTTAGTTAACCCTTACTAAATAAAGGAAAATCAAGTGGACTAATTAACTTGATTCCTCAAGTCCTAGTCAACTCCTATGGAAAGACTAGCTTTAGAGGGATCCAAATCAATCAGCAATCCCAATTTCCAATCAACTGCTGAGTTTGATAACTCAAGTGTCACCAATTACTTAACCAAAGTAAAAAGGGAAAAAATATAAATTAAATTGAAAGCATCATAAATAGAATAAAACAATCATAAATCTGAAATACCTCAAATTGTATTTAAATAAAGATATCAATTCTAACATAAGAAAGTTCATAAGCCAAATTGAAAAGATAAATAACAATTAAAGTAATAGAATAAATAAAAGTAGAAAATAAATTAAAGGAACATTGAACCTGGAATGAAGAGAAGTAGCCTAATCATAATAGAAATCCTAAATCCTAATCCTAATCCTAAATCCTAAGAGAGAGGAGAGAGCCTCTCTCTCTCTAAAACTACATCTAAGACCTAAAATTGCCAAATCTAAATGTTGTGTTATGTTGTCTCAATGAATAGATTGATTCTTCCACTTTATAGCCTCTAATCTGTGTTTTCTGAGCCAAGAACTGGGCCAAAAATAGCCCAGAAATTGCTGGGGACGAAATCTGCCACGCTGGTTTTTCTGCAGAACGACGCATCCGCGTGATTCACGTGTGCGCGTTGTTTTTTTGTATGGCCACTATAGCGAATTATATATCATTTCGAAGTCCCGGACGTTAGCTTTCCAAAGCAACTGGAGCCGCATCATTTGGATCTGTGTAGCTCAAGTTATGATCGATTTAGTACCAAGAGGTCAGGCTGGACAACTTTAGCAGTTCCTTCAGTTTCTTGTATTCCTTCCACTTTTGATGCTTCCTTTCTATCCTCTAAGCCATTCCTGCCCTGTAATCTCTGAAAACACTTAGCACACAGATCAAGGCATCGAATGGTAATAAGAGAGGATTTAAGCATAGCAAATTTAAGGCCAAAGAAGCATGTTTTCAATCATAGCACAAAATCAGGAAGGAAATTGTAAAGCCATGCAAATCATATGAATAAGTGAGTAAAGAATTGATATAAACCACTCAATTGAGCATAAGATAAACCATAAAATAGTGGTTTATCAGTCAACCTCTTCAACTCCTTCTGGCGAGATGGTCCCTCCTGAGCCCGAGCCAGACGTGGAGATTTTGAACGGTCCAGATGGAGTTGTCAATGCTACCCCAATCCTTACCCTGCCTCCTTCTCCTAAGGATGCCGCTGTTGATGCGACTTCAGATCCTTGATGATTCCTTATTATGTCTTTGTTTTTGTATTTGGTGTAGTCCGACTTGTGGACTTTTGAACTCGTTTGGTTTTTTTGTAAGTTTCTATGGCTGACTTTGACATTTGGTTGCTTCTTAGCAACTTTTATTTTAAAAAACAAAACACTTTAAACTCTTGGTCTGTCCTTTAGGCAGCCTTTGAGTCTTTAATGCTTTAATTTGAAGGATGCGTTTTGCTAATACGTCTGTCAGACCTTTAGTTTTTGGAGGTTTACTTTTGCAACCCTTGCGGATAGTGGTTAGGTACTTCCCAATCCGACGTCCTTTTTTCGTCCCTTGCCTTTTGGATCATGCCTTGCTTTGAGTTTGTGTTGTCAACCCTCTGCTTTGGTGAAGTTATCCTTGCGGCTTGGTGTCCGGGCTTTTAGTAACTTTTCCGACAACTTTTTAGTGTTCTTTACATAGAACCTTTTTAGTTTGTTCGAACGACTTTTGTAGCCCTATTTTGAGATCGTGCTTTCTTTGAACGGAGTTGTACCCTTTTAGCTAAGCACTTTTGAGCCTTAAGTCATTTTTCAACCTTTTTTGGCTTTTTACTTGTTCTTTTCTCGAAGTCGTACTTGTTTCTTTGGGTCGCGCCTCTTCTTAGCTGATGTCGACCTATGTAGCTTTGTCGCCCGAGCTTTTAGTCATATTCCAACAACTTTTTAGGTAGTGTTCCAAAAGGGAACCTTTTCTTTATAGTTTGTTTGGATGACATTTTAACTCTGTTTTTGTGCTCTTGCTTTAAGAAGGACTTTGTACCTTTTTAGCTGAGATCGTTGGTGGCGAAGCTTCGCTAGATTACCTTCCGATTATACCTTAGAGCCATTCGACGCTTTAGGGCTTCCTCTCTAATCTGAGCTCTTTCTCGGACTTCTGGAAGTAGGTCGAGCTCTTTCCTTTAAGCTTGGGAGTTAATATCTTCATTATAGAGGATCATTCTGGGAGATCCTTCTTCCATTTCCACGGGAATCATTGCCTCTATTCCATATGCAAGTCGAAAGGGTGATTCTCTAGTGGTGGAATGTGGTGTTGTTCGATATGCCCATAGGACTTGTGGGAACTCTTCATCCCAAGCTCCCTTTGCGTCCTGTATCCTCCGCTTTAACCCGGCCAATATGACTTTGTTGGCAGCTTCTGCTTGTCCGTTGGCCTGTGGGTGTTCTACAGAGGTGAATTGGTGCTTTATTTTCAGGTCAGCTACCAAGTTCCTGAAACCCGTGTCGGTAAACTGGGTGCCATTATCTATGGTGATGGAGTGAGGAACCCCAAACTTACGATAATGTTTCTATATAGAAATTTTCGACTTCTTTGGGTGGTGGCTGTGGCCAATGGCTCTGCTTCAATCCATTTTGTGAAGTAATCTATTCCTACAATGAGGAACTTAACTTGTCCTGATCCCTGGGGGAAGGGTCCGAGGAGGTCGAGCCCCCATTTTGCAAATGGCCAAGGTGAAGTAATGCAGATGAGCTCTTTGGGTGGAGCTATATGGAAGTGGGCATGCTTCTGGCATGGTGGGCATGACTTGACAAACTCTGTTGCTTTCTTTTGCAAGGTCGGCCAATAAAAACCAGCTCGGAGTACCTTTTTGGCAAGAGCTCTTGCCCCAAGGTGGTTGCCAGACATGCCTCCGTGGACTTCCTCCAGGACGTCCCTTGTAGCAGAGGTTGGGACACATTTTAGGAGAGGTGTTGAGATCCCTCTCCTATATAGGATGTCGTCCACTATAGTGTAGTACTGTGCTTCCCGTACTAGCCTTTTTGCCTCCTTTTTATCTGCGTGGAGTGTGTCAGTCTTTAGGTAGTTCATTATGGGAGTTGTCCATACTTGATCCTGTCCTGATATGGTTAGGATCTTTTCTTCCTCTAAGATTGATGGATTTTGCAGTGTTTCTTGGATGAGGCTTCTATTATTTCCCCTAGTTTGGTGCTGGCTAGTTTTGACAGGGCATCAGCTCGGGCATTTTGTTCCCGAGGTATATATCGGACCTCATATCGCCTAAAATGTCCGAGCTGTTCTTTGGTTTTGTCTAGGTATTTCTTCATGATGGGATCCTTAGCCTGGTAGCTCCCTTCTATTTGTGAGGTGACTACATGTGAATCGCTGAAAACGGTAAGCTTCTGAGCTCCTACTTCCCTAGCCAGCTTTAAACCAACTAGTACGGCCTCGTATTCGGCTTGGTTATTTGAGGCGGGGAACTCGAACTTTAACGAGAGCTCAATTTGGGTTCCCTGATCACTCTCTAAAATGACGCATGTGCCACTCCCGGTTTTGTTCGAGGAGCCAACCACGTAAAGGCTCCACTCTGTGGGGGTTCCTGGGGTGTCAGTATATTCCGCGATGAAGTCGGCCAGGTACTGAGACTTGATAGCTGTCCTGGCTTCATACTTGAGGTCAAATTCGGATAACTCGACTGTCCATTGTATGATTCTTCCTGCTAAATCTGTTTTCTGTAGGATACCCTTTATGGGTTGGTTGGTTCGTACTCTGATTGTGTGAGCTTGAAAGTATGGTCGGAGTCGTCGGGAAGTAAGTATAAGGGCGTAGGCGAACTTTTCTATCTTTTGATAGTTCAATTCAGCCCCTTGCAAAGCCTTACTGATGAAGTAGATAGGTTGTTGTCCATTTTTCATCTTCTTTGACTATTGCTGAAGCTATTGCCCGACTTCCTACGACAAGGTATAGGATTAGCTCTTCGCCTTCCCTGGGTCGGGTTAGGATGGGTGGTTGCCCCAGGATTGTCTTGAAGTCTTGGAAGGCTTGTTCACATTCTGGGGTCCATTCAAACCTTTTTCCTTTCCTTAGTGTTGCGTAAAAAGGGAGAGATCTTAACGCTGATCCAGCTAGGAATCTGGGCAGAGCCACTAGTCTTCCGTTATGCTGCTGGACTTCTTTAACACAGGTCAGACTTTTCATTCTAAGTATGGCCTGGCATTTATCCGGGTTTGCTTCGATCCCTCTTTGAGTTCGCATGAAGCCTAGGAATTTTGCCAGCTTCTACTGCGAAGGTGCACTTTGTGGGGTCAAGTCTCTTTCCATGCTTTCTTATGGTGTTGAACACTTTAGTTAGGTCGGATAACAACGTTTCCTCCCTTTGTGTCTTTACCAGCATGTCCTCTACATAAACCTCCATTAGCTTTCCGATGTGATTGGCGAATACTTTGTTCATCAGTCTTTGATATGTAGCCCCTGCGCTTGAGTCCGAAGGGCATGACTTTGTAGCAGTAGTTTGCTTTGGGGGTTAGGAATGAGGTTTTATCCTGGTCGGGTTGATACATCGGAATTTGATTGTATCCCGAGTAAGCGTCCATGAAGGAGAGGTACTTATATCCCGATGAAGCATCGACTAGTGTGCCTATGTTCGGGAGTGGGTAGGGGTCCTTTGGGCAGGCTTTGTTGAGGTCGATGTAGTTAGTGCACATCCACCACTTCCCATTTCACTTCTTGACCAATACTACATTGGCTAGCCATAATGGGTATTTTACTCCCTTATGAACCCTGCCTCAAGCAAGGCCTAGACCTGTTCCTCTACAGCTTGCGATCTCTCTGGGCCAAGTTTCCTACGCTTTTGTTGTACTAGCCAAGACCCAGGATATACGACTAACTTATGACACATTAGTGCAGGATCAATACCGGGCATGTCAGCGGTCTTCCATGAAAAGAGGTCGAAATTATCCTTTAGGAGCTTGTCCTCCAACTCTCGACGCCATCTTGTTTCTCTCTGGAGGTCTCTCTGGGCTTCTCGCTGCCGCTCAGCTTCCTGTTCGAGCTGTTTAAGGTGACACTATTGTTCACAGATTGCATCTAAGATCTCTGTGTTTGGGGTTTACTTGTCTCCCTGTGGTTGAGGTGTTTCCTTTGATGCAGCATTCGTGTTTTTATTCAGCATTTTTTCTTCCAAGCCGGAGTCATGATCGTTGTTAGGATTGTCTGCCATGATGGTGGGATGACTTCCTGGTCCCCGGCAATGGCGCCAATATTCCGAGGATTACCTGAAACTGAAGGTCGATCTCGGATGAGATCTTCGGGTATGATCGGAGCTATCTGGTCTGACTTGCTGAATCTTGAGATGCAGCTGATCCTTGATCACCGGAGGGTGGTGGTACCTGCAAGAGTCTCCGATGCTTAAGTTAGCACGGGCTTTAGGGAGGTTTTTTGTATGGAATCAGAGTGTGTATTATACCTGGGTGCTCCAGCGTATTTAAAGTAATAGGGAGTGACCTTCCTTGAGATAAGTTTGTTATCTTATCTTATCTTTTGTGGAGGAGATCTTTATCCTTTAGTCCACCGTCTTTTGGTGAGCGGTGATCCTTTGCTTTGGGCCTACATGGTGATATGGCCGAGCTCCTTAGGAAGAGGTCAGTGACGAACCAGTCTTGTAAGAGGTCGGTTATTCTGGTCTTCGTCCAACCCGGATCGCATAGCTCGACCCAGGGTATGAACACTAACCATGATTAAAGCCCTAAATTACTTCATCCTTTCTTTGAAAAATGAAACAGAGAGAAATCCCCAACCAAGGTTACACCTCTTGGTTTTCTCATGTGATGATGGTCCTTGGTTAGGTGTTCTCTTGAGGAGGAACCACACAACTCTCTTTATCACCTCATCCCACTTATTCTTCTCCTATTTATACATCCATCGCTTCTTCTGGTTCTTCTTCTTCAAATGCAAAAAAAAAAGGAATCAGGAACGAGAGAGCAGGAATAAAGGTAGTAGAGGAGACGCCAAAAGAAAGTCAAGGAGGAGTCTTTCCAATTCTTCTTGTTCTCCATAAATCAGAGAAGCAAGAGGAGTAGAGTGATAGCATGAGATGGGGCTGACCGAAGCTGAAGGGGCTAACCAAAACTGAGGAGGCATACCCATCTATTTTTCATTTTTATCTGCTGATTCGGTTATGACAATTGCAAATCACAAGCAAGGAAGGATTCTTGTTCAGTGTAGCAAGCGAGCAGAATTCCTCTATTTGTGTTTATCAAATAAAGTAAGGGTAGAATATATAGAATATTATGTTTGCTGCTGTGTGTACTTGTGATGATTGATGGTTTATTATATGTTTGATTGATAAGGAGTGCATATTGAATTTCTATTATGATAAGATGCAGAAAAGTGAGTGTTTAATTATGTATGTGCATTTTTAAAAAGGTGTATTGATGAGTCTAAACTCTTGGAGCTATGATAATCATTCTAGTAACTTTGGTTAGTCAAAATAAAGATAGAATTATAGTTGTAGAGGGATTTTAGGCTTAAATATAAGTTTTGGTATTTGAGGTTGTGGGAATTGCATTATGCAGAATTTCTACATAATTAGTAGCAGAATGAATGAATATCTGGGAGCAGTCCAAACCAAAATTTTGTATGAAATTATTTTTATATGAAATTTTAATTTTTTTAATGTCTTATAAAAATTTCAGAATTAATTGATAAGTGGATTGGGAGAAATGAATTTTTGAAGATTGATGGTTTCTGCAGAAAATTCTGTTCTCTTACTGCAGAAGCACCAAACTCCAACCCACTTAAGCTTTAATTCTGATAAGGGATTAAGTTAAAACTAGCAGAAATTTAAAGTTTTGTATGTCTATATTCTCCAATTTAAATTTCATATGAATACCACGTTTAGCCAATTAAATATGATGTAGGGAAGGTGGCTAACTCCCTGAATTCTGAAAACCATTTTCAAAAGAACAGGGGAACGTTCCTGATTAAATAACTTTTTCATACGGCCTGATATTGATCCAAAATTTGTTTTGTTTGAAATATAAATGAGTCTTATTTGATTTTGCCAATTTTGAAAGTTAATGGGTAAAATTTAGATTTTTAATGAATTTATCAAGTTTACTGCTTCCTACTATTTTTATGCAATGATAGTAGAATTTTGAAAGATTTGTACAAGTTTCAATTATGGTCGGATTGTCCCAAAACCAAGTTTTATTTTCTAAACCAGTGATTTTGCAATAACTAAGGGAATTATAGAGAGTCTAATGACCAATTAAGGATGTCTACATGATAAATTGTTAAGGAGGGTTTGAAAGTGTTAAGATTAAAGGAACCCGTAAGGGTGGCGCTAGTACCATTCTAAGGAAGGATATGCCCAATTTTCTTTTTGTAAGAATATATGAACTTAGTTAAATGAAAGAGTGTAGAATATTCCCAAAGTAACTAAAGTTAAAAGGTGATGCGGAGGTATGCTTAGTAACATGGTGATGTGGAGGTATACTTAGTAATATGGTGATGCGGGGTATGCATATTTATAAGATGATGCGAAGGCATGAAGAAAAGAAAGAAAATGAGAAACCATGAATGAATAATGATTCATAAGAACTGTTTTTTTGAATGGGCCTTTGTGCCAAATTGCTAACACGGAAGCGCCTGCCTAACAGATAGCCTAAGGTTGCTAATGCAGGAATATTCACCTAACTGATAGTACTATTTCTTACCGTGATGCCAAGAGATCCTAACTTACATGGTAAAGATACCACATTCAGGGTTCGCCCCGAGTAACGTCAGATTGCGGGTAGACAACCGACGCATGAGCTCATGGCCTGCAGTAGTGTTCATATCCTGGGTCGAGCTGTCCGACCCGGGATGAATCAACTGACCTCTTCGGGTCAGGACTATCTGACCTCTTCTCAAAGATTTCGGCCAAATCACCAGGAAAGCCCAAAAAGGGCCCAAACAGAGGAACACGACCCAAATCCAAAGGTAGCCCAAGCCTAGAGAGATAAAAAGAAGTTATAAAAAGTAACCCATAAAAAGTGACCTGACGAGGTCTAACTAAAAATGGATTACTAAAATAACTTAATAAGGCCCGGCAGAGAAGTCGGACCAAAGAAATGATCACTAAAAAGGGACAAAGACACCTCCAGAAGGTCAGAGCTGCTTCGCTATAAAGGTACAAGTCTTGCAAAAAAGACACTACCTAGAAAGCAAAAGCACAAGTCGAGACGGCGCTAAAAAGTCATCCAAACAAACTATAAAGAAAAGGTTCCTAATTAGAACACTACCTAAAAAGTTCTTGGAATGTGACTAAAAATCCCGGATAACGAAGTCCTACAGGTTGACATCAGCCAAGAAAAGGCGTAAAGCACGATCTCAAAGAACAAGTCAGAAGGTTGAGAAACAACTTAAGGCTCAAAAGGGGAACAGCTCCGCTCAAACAAAGAAACAGGGCTACAAGGAATTCGATGACTAAAAAGGTTCTATAAGAACACTAAAAAGTCATCGGACAAGTCAGCCCGGACACCGAATAATCGGTCGATGAATTTGATTTTCACCTTGCTGACCTCTTCGTAATCGGACGATGAATTTTGTTTTCACCTTGCCGACCTTCTCGTAATCGGACGATGAATTTGGTTTTCACCTTGCCAACCTCTTCGTAATCGGACGATGAATTTGGTTTTCACCTTGCCGACCTCTTCGTAATCGGCCGATAAATTTTTGCATTTTATGAGGTTAGATTAATGCGTCATGGTAGGAAACTTTTTAGGGAATCTGAAAACTTTATTCAAATGATAATAAAAGATAGAAATATGAACAAGAGTGTATACATATGAGTGCTTACCCTTCTAGATCTCGGCCTGGCGCCTCATTAAAAAACCTTTTCAGGAAAAAGAGTGCACCTTGACCCAAGATCTTTTATTATTTTCTAACCATAGTACCTTCTTAGATTACAGGCGTTCCATGACCTGGGTAGCTCTCGTCCCTCGAGGTCAGACACCTTGTAGTAACCTTTTTCCAGTACTTCTGTTACTCGGTATGGTCCTTTCCAGTTAACTGCTAGCTTCCCTTCTCCTGACCGACCTGCTCTGATATCATTTCGGATTAAGATGAGATCATTGGTGGTGAACCTTCACTGGACTACCTTCCGATTATATCTCAGAGCCATTTGACACTTTAAGGCTTCCTCTTTAATCTGGATTCTTTCTTGGACTTCTGGAAGTAGGTCGAGCTCTTCCCTTTGAGCCTGGGAGTTGGTATCTTCATTATAGAAGATCATTCTAGGAGATCCTTCTTCTATCTCTACGGGGATCATTGCCTCCATTCCAAAAGTAAGTCGGAATGGTGATTCTCCAGTAGTTGAGTGTGGTGTTGTCCGATATGCCCATAGGACTTGTGGGAAATCTTCATCCCAAGCTCCCTTGGAGTCCTGTAACCTTCATTTTAACCCGGCCAGTATGACTTTGTTGGTGGCTTCCACTTGTCCATTGGTTTGTGGGTGCTCTACAGAGGTGAACTGGTGCTTGATTTTTAGATCAGCTACCAGATTTCTAAAGCCTGTGTTGGTGAATTGAGTACCATTATCTGTGGTGATGGAGCATGGGATCCCAAATCTTGTGATAATATTTCTGTATAGAAATTTCTGACTCCTTTGGGCTGTGGCCTAAGCTAATGGTTCTGCTTCAATCCATTTTGTGAAGTAGTCTATGCCTATAATGAGGAACTTGACTTGTCCAGACCCCTGGGGGAAGGGTCCAAGGAGGTTGAACCTCCACTTTGCGAATCGCCAGGGTGAAGTAGCCCAGATGAGCTCCTCGGGTGGAGCTATGTGGAAGTTAGCATGCTTTTGGCATGGTGGACATGTCTTGACAAACTCTGTAGCTTCCCTTTGCAAGGTCGGCCAGTAGAAACCAGCTCGGAGTACCTTTTTAGCAAGGGCTCGTGCTCCGAGGTAATTGCCGCACATGCCACTGTAGACTTCTTTGAGAACTTCCTTTGTAGCGGAGGTCGGGATGCATTTTAGGAGAGTTTAGAGATTCCTCTTTTATATAGGGCGTCCTGTAATATGGTGTAGTACTGAGCTTCTCGTAGTAGCCTCTTTGCCTCCTTTTTGTCTGCCGGGAGCATTTCTGACTTAAGGTAGTTGATTATAGGAGTCATCCATCCTTGATCCTGTCCTGATATGGCTAAGATATTTTCTTCCTCCAAGGTTGATGGATTTTGGAGAGTTTATTGGATGAGGCTTCTATTGTTGTCCCCTGGTTTGGTGCTGGCTAGTTTTGAAACTGTATCAGCTCGGGCATTCTGTTCTCGAGGTATCTGTTGGACCTCATATCCCTTAAATTGTCCAAGCTATTCTTTGGTTTTGTCAAGGTATTTTTTCATAGTGGGATCCTTAGCCTAATAGTTTCCCTCTATTTGCGAAGTGCTACTTGGGAGTCGCTAAAGATGGTAAGTCTTTAAGCTCCCACTTCCCTAGCCAGCCTCAAGCCAGCTAGTAATGCTTCAAGGAGAGCTCGATTTGGGTTCCCTGATCGCTCTCTAAAATGACGCCTGTGCCACTCCTGGCTTTGTTTGAGGAGTCATCTACATAAAGGTTCTACTTTGTGGGGGTGCCCGGGGTGTCAGTATACTCTGCGATGAAGTCGGCCAGGTACTGGGATTTAATGGTTGTCCGGGCTTCATACTTGATGTCGAATTTGGACAACTGAACTACCCATTGTAGGATTCTTCCAGCTAAGTCTGTTTTTTGTAAGATCCCCTTTATGGGTTGGTTGGTCCATACTCTGATGGTGTGAGCTTGAAAGTATCGAGTCATCGGGAAGTGAGTATGAGGGCGTAGGCAAACTTTTCTATCTTTTGATAGTTTAGTTCAGCCCTTTGTAGAGCCTTACTGATGAAGTAGATGGGTTGTTGCCCACTTTCATCCTCTCTGACCACCGCTAAGGCTATTGCCCGACTCTGCACGGTGAGGTATAGTATGAGCTCTTCACCTTCCCAAGGTCGAGTAAGGACAGGTGGTTGCCCCAGAAATTTCTTGAGATCTTGGAAGGCTTGTTCGCATTCTAGGGTCTACTCGAACCTCTTTCCCTTCCTTAATGTTGCATAGAGGGAAGACATCTTAAGGCTAATCCATCTAGGAACCTAGACAGAGGCGCTAGTCTTCCATTAAGCTGCTGGACCTCTTTGACATAGGTCAGACTTTTCATGTGAAGTATGGCCTGGCACTTATCTGGGTTTGCTTCGATTCTTTTTTGGGTGAGCATGAAGCCCGGGAATTTTCTAGCTTATACCACAAAGGTACACTTTGCGGGGTTAAGTCACATGCCATGCTCTCTTATGGTGTCAAACACTTTAGCGAGGTTAGGTAACAACGATTCCTCACTTTGCATTTTTACCAGCATGTCATCTACATAAACTTCCATTAGCTTTCCAATGTGATCGGCGAAGACTTTGTTCATCAGTCTTTGGTAGGTAGCCCCTGCATTCTTGAGTCCGAAAGGCATAACTACATAGCAATAGTTTGCCTTTGGGGTTAGGAACGATGTCTTCTCTTGGTCGGGTTGATACATTGGGATTTGGTTGTATCCTGAGTAAGCATCCATGAAGGAGAGTTATTGATAGCCTGACGAAGCGTCGACTAGTGTGTCAATATTTGGGAGTGAGTAGGGATCCTTTGGACAGGCTTTGTTGAGGTCGGTGTAATCGGTGCACATCCGCCACTTCCCATTTGACTTTTTAACCAATACCACATTGGCTAGCCATAGTGGGTATTTTACGTCCCTTATGAACCCTGCCTCCAGCAAGGCCTGTACCTGCTCCTCAATAGCCTGCGACCTTTCCGGGCTGAGCTTCCTACGCCTTTGCTGTACTGGCTGAGACCCTGGATATACGGCTAACTTATGGCACATTAGTCCGGGATCGATACCAGGAATGTCAGCGGCCTTCCATGCAAAGAGGTCAGAATTGTCTTGTAGGAGCTTGATTAGCAGTTCCTTTAAGTCATCTCTCAGATTTGCTCCTATATTTGTTGTTTTGCTTGGATCGTCTCCAATTTGAACTTCTTGAGTCTCACCTTCTGGCTGAGGATGGAGTTCTTCACGAGCTCAGATTCCCCCGAGTTCTATAGTGTTGGTTTCTTTTCCTCTGGGGTCTCCTTTAAGGTTCAAACTTTCATTGTAACAATGTCACACGAGTTTCTGATCTCCTTTTATGGTAGCGATCCCTTCTGAAGTAGGGAACTTCATGCATAGGTGTGGAGTGGAGACCACGGCGGCGAGCTGGTTTAACATTGTCCGACCTATTAGCACGTTGTAGGCCAAGCTTACGTCGACTGCAATATAGTCTATACTCAATGTCCTAAACCGAGTTCCTTTCCCAAAGGTTGTATGCAGGGAGATGTATCCTAGTGGTTGAATCAGGATGTCTCCCAGTCCGAATAAGCTATTCGGATATGCTCTGAGCTCTTTTTCTTGTAGGCCGAGCTTGTCGAAGGCGTATTTGAACAAGATGTCCGCAGAACTTCCCTGTTCGATTAGTGTTCTGTGGAGGTTGGCATTGGCCAGTATTATGGTAATGACCATGGGGTCATCATGCTCTGGGATGACGCCCACGGCGTCTTCTTGGGTGAAGGTGATATTGGGGAGGTCGACTGACCTGTCCCCTCCTCCAACATGGTACACCTCTTTGAGGTGTCTTTTGCGTGATGACTTAGAGATCCCACCTCCTGCGAATCCCCCATTTATCATATGAAGATGTCTTTCAAGAGTGTGAGGTGGGCGTTTGACTCGTCTGACCTCTTCATCCCTTCTTCTTTTTCTTGGCTCGTCTGTTTTATTAGCTAGAAACCGATCTAGTCTTCCTTCTCTTGCAAGTTTTTCAATGACAGTCTTTAGATCAAAGCAGTCGTTGGTAGAATGCCCATAGATTTGGTGATATTTGCAATACTCTGTCTGATTTTCCCCTCCTCTTTTATGTTTAATAGTTTGAGGGGGCAGGATCTTTTCAGTGTTGCATATCTCTCTGTACACATCCACAAGTGACACTTTGAACGGAGTGTAGTGTGGTACTTTCAGGGTTTCTCAGCGGGCTGATCCTCCTTTTTTCTGGGGTGATCCTCCTTTTTTCTCGAGGTGGGTAGGAGAATTTGGATTTTGATGTTTCTCCTAACCGAGAATTCTCCTCCATATTGATATACTTTTCTGCCCGTTCTTGTATCTCGTTCAGGGACGTTGGATGTTTTTTGGATATTGAGTGGCTAAAAGGTCTCTCTCTCAGGCGGTTAATGAGCCCCATGATGGCTGCTTCTGTTGGGAGGCTTTGTATGTCGAGACATGCTTTGTTGAACCTTTCCATGTAGCTGCGGAGGCTTTCCCGATCTCCTTGTTTAATTCCTAATAAGTTTGGGGCGTGTTTGGTCTTGTCCTTCTGGATGGAGAACCTGGCAAGGAACTTTTTGGCTAGGTAGTCGAAACTTGTGATTGATCTTGGAGGCAAACTGTCGAACCACTTTATTGCTATTTTAGTTAGGGTAGTCGGGAAAGCTTTGCATCGAATTGCATTTGAGGCATCTGTGAGATACATCCTGCTTCTGAAATTGCTGAGATGATGACTTGGATCAGATGTACCATCATATGGGGTCATGCCAGGAGCTTTGAAGTCCTTTGGGACTTTAGTTTTCATTATCTCTTTAGTGAATGGATCTTGATCCTTGTGGGAGTTATCCTCATGACTGGAATGAGTAGTTTTGGTTTTGAGATCTGCCTCGAGCTTTGTGAGTTTGTCCTCTAGCTCTCGGCGATGTATTGTTTCCCTCTGGAGGTCTCTCTCGGCTTCCCTCTGATGTTCGGCCTCCTATTCGAGGAGGGCATCTAAGATTTCGGTGTTTGGATATTGCTTGTCTCCCTTAGTTTGAGGCACATCTTTTGATGTGGCATCCGTATTTTTAAGCGGGGTTCTTTCTTTCAAACTGGAGTTGTGATCATTGTCAAGGTTGTCCACCATGATGATGGGATGACTTCCAAGTTCCCCGGTAACGGCGCTAATGTTCCGAGGGTTACCCAGCCATCGCCACAGATCTCATCCGAGATCGACATTCAGTTTCAGGTAACCTTCGGAACATTAGCACCGTTGCCGGGGAACCTAGAAGTCATCCCATCATCATGGTGGACAGCCTTGACAACGATCACAACTCTGGTTTGGAAGAAAGAACTCCGCTTAAAAATACGGATGCCACATCAAAAGATGTACCTCAAAACAATGGGGATAAACAACCCTCCAACACAAACACATAAATCTTGGAAGCTATCCAAGAACAACAAGATCGCCTAAAATAGCTCGAACAAGAGACCGAACATCAGCGAGAAGCTGAAAAAGACCTCTGCAGAGAAACTAGGTGACGACGAGATCTAGAGGATAAGCTGCTGAAGCTTGAAGCTGACTTCAAAACCAGAAATACTCATTCCAACCATGAGGATAACTCCCACAAAGACCAAGATCCTTTCAGCAAAGAGATCATGAAAGCTAAAGTTCCAAAAGATTTCAAATCTCCCGACATGACGTCATATGACGGTACCTCGGATCCCAACCATCATCTCAGCAATTTCAGAAGTAGAATGTATCTCACCGACGCCTCGGATGCCGTTTAATGCAAAGCCTTCCCGACAACCCTGACAAAAACAGCAATAAAGTGGTTCGACAGTTTGCCTTCCAAGTCCATCACAAGTTTTGACGACTTAGCCGAAAAATTCCTTGCCAGATTCTCCATTCAGAAGGACAAAGCCAAACACGCCCCGAGCTTGTTAGGGATCAAGCAAGGAGAACGGGAAAGTCTCTGCAACTACATGGAAAGATTCAACAAAGCGTGTCTGGACATACAAACTCTGCCAACAGAAGCTGCCATCATGGGTCTCATCAATGGCCTAAGAGAAGGACCCTTTAGCCACTCCATATCAAAAAAGCATCTGACGTCCTTGAACGAGGTACAAGAGCAGGCAGAAAAGTACATTAACATGGAGGAAAACTCACGACTAGGAGAGGCCTCAAAATCTGGATTCTCCTACCCATCTAGGGACAAGGACAAAGAGTCCAAGAAAAAAGAAGATCAAACCAGTGGGAAGCCAAGAAAATACCACAACTACACCCCACTTCGAGTATCCCTTGTAGATGTTTATCGAGAAATATGCAACACTGAGAAGATCCCTCTACCTCGACCAATCAAAAGCAAAAAAGGGGAGAAATCGGACAGAGTATTGTGAGTACCACCGAATTTATGGACATCCCACTAATGAATACTTCGACCTGAAGAATGTCATAGAGAAATTGGCAAGAGAAGGTCGACTAGATCGGTACTTAGCTAACAAGATGGAGGAGCCAAGAAAAAGAAGAAAGGATGAAGAGGTCGGGCGGACTGAACGACCACCTTACACTCCCGAGAGACATGTTCACATGATAAATGGAGGATTCGCAGGAGGAAGAATCTCTAAATCATCTCGCAAAAGACACCTTAAAGAGGTATATTATGTCGGGGAAGGAGAGAGGTCAACTGACCTCCCCACAATTACCTTTACTAAAGAGGATGCAATAGGTGTCATCCCAACGCAAATCTTCATAGAACACTAGTAGACCAAGGAAGCTCCGCGGACATCTTGTTCAAATCCGCCTTCAATAAACTTGGCCTACAAGAAAAAGAGCTCAGAGCATATCCGAATAGCTTATTCGGGCTAGGAGATACTCTAATCCAACCACTTAGATATATCTCGATACATACAACCTTCGAAAAGGGAACCTGGTCAAGGACACTTAACATAGACTACATAGAGGTCGACGTGAGCTCAGCCTACAATGCCCTGATAGGTCAGACAACATTGAACCAGTTCGCAGCAGTATTTTCAACTCCACATTGTGTATGAAGTTCCCAACTCCGGAAGGGATCGCCACGATAAAAAAAGACCAAAAAATTGCGCGACGCTGTTACAATGAAAGTCTAAACCTCAAAGGAAACTCCAAAGGAGAGGAATTCAACACCATTGAACTCGGGGGAGTACGAGTTCGCGAAGAATCCCGCCCACAACTTGAAGGCGAGACTAAAGAGGTCTAAATCGGTGACGCTCAGGATAAAATGACAAATATCGGGGGATCCTTGAAAAGAGACTTGAAGGAGTCCCTAATAAAATTCCTAAAGGATAACATCAATCTCTTTGCATGGAAGGCCACAGACATGCCCGGCATAGATCCCAAACTAATGTGCCATAAACTGGCAGTATACCCAGGATCTCGGCCAGTGCAGTAAAAGCGTAGGAAGCTCAGACCAGAAAAGTCCCAAGCTGTGGAAGAGCAGGTGCAAGCCTTACTGGAGGCAGGATTCATAAGAGAAGTCAAATACCCACTTTGGCTAGCCAACGTTGTCTTGGTAAAGAAGTCAAACGGGAAGTGGCGGATGTGCACTGACTACACCGACCTCAATAAAGTTTGCCCAAAAGATCCCTATCCACTACCAAGTATAGACGCTCTACTGGATGCATCTTCGGGGTACAAGTACCTCTCCTTCATGGATGCTTATTCCGGATACAACCAAATCCTGATGTATCCACCCGACCAAGAAAAGACCTCGTTCTTAACTCCCAAAGCAAATTACTGTTACATCGTCATGCCGTTCAGACTCAAGAACGCAGGAGCTACCTACCAAAGATTAATGAATAAAGTCTTCGCCGAGCACATCGGAAAACTGATGGAGGTCTACGTCGACGATATGCTGGTAAAAACACAAAGTGAGGAATCCTTGTTGACCGACCTCACAAAATTGTTCGACACCATCAGAAAGCATGGTATGCAGCTTAATCCTGCAAAATGTACCTTCGCAGTAGAAGCTGGCAAATTCCTGGGGTTCATGCTCACACAGAGAGTAATTGAGGCAAACCCAGATAAATGTCGGGCTATACTCAACATGAAAAGTCTGACCTGCGTTAAAGAAGTACAACAGCTCAACAGAAGACTGGCAGCTCTGTCCAGGTTCTTAGCCGGTTCGGCCATAAGATCCCTCCCCTTTTACGCCATATTAAGGAAGGGAAAGAGGTTTGAATGGACTGAAGAGTGCGAAAAAGCCTTCCAAGATTTCAAAATTTTCTTGGGGCAACCACCCATTCTTACCTGGTCACGGTAGGGAGAAGCACTCGTACTATACCTGGCAGTAGGAAATCGGGCAATAGCTTCAGCACTAGTTAGAGAAGACGAAAGCGGGCAACAACCCATCTACTTCATCAGCAAAGCCCTACAATGGGCCAAGCTAAACTATCAAAAGATAGAGAAGTTACGCCCTCATACTCACTTCTCGACGACTTCGCCCATACTTTCAAGCACACACTATCAAGGTTCGGACTAGTCAGCCCATAAAAGGCATTCTTCAAAAGACAGACTTAGCTGGGAGAATACTGCAGTTGGCAGTTGAGCTGTCCGAATTCGATTTGCAATATGAAGCTCGAACGTAATCAAATCACAGTATCTGGCCGACTTCATTGCCGAGTACACTGATACCCCGGGAACTCCCACAAAATGGAATCTTTACGTGGACGGATCCTAAAACAAAGCTGGGAGTGGGGTAGGAGTAATAATAGAAAGCGATCAGGGAACCTAAATCAAACTCTCGCTAAAGTTCGAATTCCCTGCTTCAAATAATCAAGCCGAATACGAAGCTTTATTGGCTGGTTTGAGGCTAGCTAAGGAGGTAGGAGTTCAAAAGCTCACCATCTTCAGTGATTCTCAAATAGTTACCTCACAAATAGAAGGAATGTATCAAGCTAAAGATCCCACCATGAAGAAATATCTGGACAAGACCAGAGAACAGCTCAGACAACTCGGGGAATATGAGATCCAACATATACCTCGGGAACAGAATGCTCGAGCTGATGCACTCTCAAAACTAGCCAGCACCAAACCAGGGGGCAATAATAGAAGCCTCATCCCAGAAACATTGCAAAGCCCATCAATCTTAGAGGAAGAAAAGTTTCTAACCATATCAGGTGAGGAACAGGGGTGGATGACCCCCATAATCAAATACCTCAAAACAGAAACACTCCCCACAGACAAGAAAGAGGCAAAGCGTCTAATACGAGAAGCACAATATTACACCATGATGGGCGACATCTTGTACAGGAGAGGGTTCTCAACACCCCTCCTAAAATGTGTATCGACTTCCAATACAAAAAAGAGGTCCTGGAAGAAGTACACAGTGTCATGTGTGAAACCACCTAGGGGCACGAGCTCTTTCCAAAAAGGTACTCCGAGCTGGATTCTTTTGGCCGACCTTGCAAAAGGAAGCAACAGAGTTCGTCAAGAGATGTTCACCATGTCAAAAGCATGCTAACTTCCACATCGCCCCACCAGAAGAGCTCATCAGGGTGACGTCACCCTGGCCGTTCGCAAAATAGGGACTAGACTTCCTTGGACCCTTTCCCCAAGGATCGGGACAAGTAAAATTCCTCATTGTAGGGGTGGACTATTTCACAAAATGGATTGAGGCAAAGCCCCTAGCCAATGCCACTACTCAAAGAAGTCAGAAATTTCTATATAGGAATATTATTACAAGATTTGGAGTCCCTTACTCCATCACCACAGACAATGGCACTCAATTTACTGATACGGGTTTCAGAAACTTGGTAGCCGACTTAAAAATAAAGTGCCAATTCACATCTGTAGAACACCCACAAGCTAATAGACAGGCAGAAGCTGCCAACAAAGTCATACTAGCGGGGTTAAAGCAAAGACTACAAGGTGCAAAGGGAGCTTGGGCCGAAGAGCTCCCACAAGTCCTATGGGCGTATCGAATAACTCCACACTCCACCACAAGAGAGTTACCCTTCCGACTTGCTTACGGAATAGAGGCAATGATCCCAGTAGAGATCGAGGAAAGATCCCCTAGAATAATCCTCTATAATGAAAATACTAATTCCCAAACTCAAAGGGAAGAGCTCGACCTACTTCCAGAAGTCCGAGAAAGAATTCGGATTAAAGAGGAAGCGCTAAAGCGTCGAATAGCTCCAAGGTATAACCGGAGAGTAGTCCAGCGAAGCTTCACGGCCAATGATCTCATCTTAATCCGAAATGACATTGGAGTAGGCCGATCAGGAGAAGGGAAGCTAGCAGCTAACTAGAAAGGACCTTACCGAGTTGTGGAAGTACTGGGAAAAGGTTACTACAAGGTGTCCGATCTGGAAAGGCGAGAGCTACCAAGGTCATGGCATGCATGTAACCTGAGAAGGTACTATAGTTAGAAAGAGATAATGATCTTGTGTCAAGGTGCACTCTTTTCCTGAAAAGGTTTTTTAATGAGGCACCAAACCAAGATCTACAAAATTGCCCGATTTAGAAGGGTAACCACTTATATGTATATACTCCTATCTATTTTATATTTTCTACCTGAATAAAGCTTTTCAGATTCCATAAAAAGGTTATCTGCCAAGACGCATTAATCTGAATGCAGGAATTCACCGCCCAAATATGACAAGGTCGGCAAGATGTAAACCAAATTCATCATCCGATTACGACAAAATTAGCAAGATGAGAACCAAACTCATCGCCCGATTAAAAGGAAGTCGGCAAGGTGAAAGCAACAAAAACAGATTAATGCAGGAAGTTATAAAAAGTAATCCATAGAAAGTCACCTGACAAGGCCTGACTAAAAATGGACTACTAAAAATAACTTAAGAAGTACCGACACAGAGGTCGGACAAGGCGATCAACAAAAAGTTATAAAAAGTAAATCCATAAAAAGTGGCCTGACGAGGTCTTACTAAAAATAGATTACTAAAAATAACTTAAGAGGATTCGACAAGAAGAAGTCGGACCCAACCAATCAACGCCAAAAGTTATAAAAAGTAATCCATAAAAAGTGGCCGACGAGGTCTTACTAAAAATGGATTACTAAAAATAACTTAAGAGGATTCGACAAGAAGAAGTCGAACCCAACCCATCAACACAAAAAGTTATAAGAAGTAATCCATAGAAAGAGGCCTGGCGAAGTCCGAATAGAAATAGATTACTAAAAATAACTTAAGGATTCGATAAGAAGAAGTCGAACCAAACCCATCAACGTAAAAAGTTATAAAAAGTAAATCCATAGAAAGAGGCCTAGCAAGGTCTGAGTAAAATGGATTACTAAAAATAACTTAGAAGGGTTCAACAAGAGAAGTCGGCCAATGAAAATGGTATCTCAAACCAACAAAGTCAACCATCCAAAGCATGCGCTAAAAGAAACGCAACCCTGTCCAAAAAGCCATAACACACAACAAGGCTATCAAAATTGTTCAAAGACTAACTAAAAAGGTTCTGCCAGAACACTAAAAAGTTATCAAGCAAGTTAACCCCAAGGGTCATCTAGCCTAACCAGAAGACAGATAAAAGAACTAATCAAAAAGAGGTCAGACAAGCAGAGTACCAACACTCTATAAAGATCTACAAAAGTTACGAAGTTTGCAAAAGAACAATCAGCAATCACTAAAAAGACTCAGAAGGTGACCTGAAAGAGGGCCTCAAGAGTTCAAAAGCATTTTTGTTTATCTACTAAGTTGCATAGAAGCAACTAAATAGTCAAAGGAACAAAGCTATAATCAAAGTTACAAAAACTAGAGTTCAAAAGCCCACAAGTCGGGCTGTGGAGATAAAAACACATAAATTATAAGGGGTGCAAGGTCTCCCCAGTAGCAGCATTAGTGGCAGAAGGAGGAGGAATGATATTCACAGGAACGGCATCCACGATCCCATCCTCATGGTTAAGAATTTCACAATCCGGATCAGGTTGGGAATGGTCGACCTCAGCAGAAGGATTTGAAAAAGTCGCGGCAGCAGAAGCCTTAGCTGACGGGGCAGGAGGAGGCTCGTCATCTTCATCATCTGGAGCAAGCACTATCTTGCCCTCCTCCACTATGTTGTCCAAGCTAAAGAGAGTTAGGTCAAGTTCAGGAGCAAGAACTCGGACCTGCGCCTTTAGATTTTCATAAGCGGCCGTCACATTATCTACTAGATGACTCTGGAGATCGGCATAATCCATGTTAGCAGTCTCAAGCCTCCCCTTCAACTCCAGCACCTCGGCAAAAGTGCAATTATAACTCTCCTTGTGTTTTTTAGCCCCCTCCTTTGCCAAATTTGCAGCTGCCTCAGCCTTGATAGCTCGTGACTTCTCCTTCTCCAAGTCCAACTCCAGTTTAATCACCCTGACGTCCAGCTCATCCTTCAAACCCTTCACCCTGTCAAACTCTGACTTGGAATCCTCCAGAAAAGCCTTAGTTGCATGAATTGGGGAACCCTGGATAGTTCGAGACAAAGCTGCACCCATATGGGCCATCTGAATGCTACTAGTAGTAATAAAATTCAAATGACGAAGAATGGACACATCGTCCATGGGAAGTCGACCAAAGGGGGCAATCTAATTATCAACAAAACCCATTGCATCAAAATCGGGGGCATCCAAGTCAAAAGGCTCAACAGTTTTTTGTTTTTTAGGAGGAGGGCCAATAGTAGGAGAAGAGGCAGCACCAATAGATGGTCGAGCTGGGTTAGAATGAATAATTCAGACCTGAGGGGTTGGAATAACCTTCCTCGGCCCAGAAGCACTCGACACCGATTTCTGAGGAGGAACTTGAGAAGACTCTCCCTCCGCAGTTGTTCATGCCCTGGGTCGAGCTGTATGACCCGGGCTGATTGACAACACATCGACCGACCTCTTCAGGTCAGGATTATCCGATCTCTTCTTAAAGAGTTCAGCCAAATCACCAGGAGAGGCCCAAAAGGGGCCCAAACAGAGGAACACGACTTAAGTCCAAAGACAGCCGAAGCTCAGAAAGATAAGGGTGGTTCCCTTAAAGATAAGATAACTCCACTCAAAGATAATAACTATCTTATCTCTAGAAAAGATCACTCTACAATATTATAAATACACTGGAGTACCCAGGTATAACTCATACTCTGATTCTACATAAAAAACTGCTTAAAGCCCATGCTAACTTAAGCATCGGAGTCTCTTGCAGGTACCACCACCCTCCGGTGACGAAGGATCAGCACCATCTCCAACTCCACCAGTTCCACCAGGTCAGACACGACAGCTCCGGCCACCAGATCCAACAAGTTAGACACGACAGCTCCGGCCACCAGGTCTAACAAGTCGGTCACGGCCGCTCCGGCCACCACCGCAGATCTCATCCGAGATCGACCTATAGTTTCAGGTAACCCTCGGAACATTGGCGCCGTTGCCGGGGAAATTGGAAGTCATCCCATCACCATGGCGGACGACCATGACAACGATCACAACTCTGGTTTGGTGGACAAAATGCCAAACAAAGACACGGACGCCACCTCTAAAGACACACCTCAAAATGGGGGAGATAAGCAACCCCCAAACACAGAAATTTTGGAAGCTATCCGTGAGCAACAGAATCGCCTTAAACAGCTGGAACAAGAAGCTGAACATCAATGGGAAGCCGACAGAGACCTTCGGAGAGAAACAAGATGATGTCGAAAGCTAGAGGACAAGCTCTTAAAGCTCGAAGCCGATCTCAAAACCAAGACCGCTCGATCCAGTCATGAAGATAGTCCCCACAAAGATCAAGACCCATTCACCAAAGAGATCATGAAAGCTAAAGTCCTAAAGGACTTCAAAGCTCCCGACATGACCCCGTACGATGGCACATCAGATCCAAGCCATCATCTTAGCAGTTTCAGAAGCAGGATGTATCTCACGGAGGCCTCAGATGCAATCCGTTGTAAAGCTTTCCCAACCACCCTAATAAAGACAACAATCAAGTGGTTCGACACTTTACCCCCCAAATCCATCACAAGTTTTGACGACCTGGACAAGAAATTTCTTGCCGGATTTTCCATCCAGAAGGACAAAGCGAAACACGCCCCAAGCCTCTTAGGAATCAAGCAGGGAGATCGGGAGAATCTTCGTAGCTACATGGAGAGGTTCAACAGCATGCTTGGACATACAAAGCCTACCAACGGAAGTAGCCATTATGGGTCTCATCAATTTCCTGCGAGAAGGACCTTTTAGTCACTCCATATCAAAGAAACATCCAACATCTCTGAATAAAGTGCAGGAACGAGCTAAAAAGTACATCAACATGGAGGAAAACTCTTAGTTAGGAGTGACCTCAAAATCCAGATTCTCCTACTCCTCCCGGGATAAGGATAAAGAGTCCAAGAAAAAAGAAGATCAATACGGCGAGAAGCCTAAAAAATACAACTATACCCCTCTCCGGGTGTCTCTTGAGGATGTTTACCGAGAAGTATGCCATACTGAAAAGATACCACCACCTCGCCCACACAAAAGCAAGAAAGGAGGAGGAAATCGGACAGAATACTTTGAATATCACCGAATCTACGGACATCCTACCAATGATTGCTTCGACTTGAAAAATGTTATTGAGAAATTGGTAAGAGAAGGACGACTAGATCAGTATTTAGCCAAAAAATTGAATGAGCCTCGAAAAAGAAGAAGAGACGAAGAAGTCGGACGAAGAGAACGACCACCTCACACCTGGTGCACGAAATTGTGATCTCTGGTAATGGATCCAAAAACTTGGTGCTCTAATTTCTATTCATAATTTGTCACAACTTTGATACAACTAACCAGCAAGTGCACTGGGTCGTCCAAGTAATAAACCTTACGTGAGTAAGGTCGATCCCACAGAGATTGTTGGTTTGAAGCAAGCTATGGTCACCTTGTAAATCTCAGTCAGGCGGATATAAAATAATTATGGAGTTTTTGAAATTTAATAATAAAGGAAGGTAAAGATAGAAATACTTATGTAATTCATTGGTGAGAATTTCAGATAAGCGCATGGAGATGCTTTCGTTCCTCTGAACCTCTGCTTTCCTGCTGTCTTCATCCAATCAATCCTACTCCTTTCCATGGCTGGCTTTTTGTAAGGATGTCACCGTTGTCAATGGCTACTTTTAATCCTCTCGGGAAAATGGTCCAAATGCTCTGTCACAGCACGGCTAATCGTCTGGAGGCATCACCCTTGTCGATGGCTGCATCCTATTCCTCTCTGTGAAAATGGTCCGATGCGCTGTCACTACATGGCTAATCATCTTGGAGGTTCTCGATCATACTGGAATAGAATTTACTATCCTTTTGCATCTGTCACTACGCCCAGCACTCGCGAGTTTGAAGTTCGTCACAGTCATTCAATCCCAGAGTCCTACTCAGAATACCACAGACAAGGTTTAGACTTTTCGGACTCTCATGAATGCCGCCATCAATCTAGCTTATACCACAAAGATTCTGATTAAGAGATCCAAGAGATACTCATTCAATCTAAGGTAGGACGGAAGTGGTTGTCAGGCACGCGTTCATAGGGAATGATGATGATTGTCACGTTCATCACATTCAAGTTGAAGTGCGAATGAATATCTTAGAAGCGGAATAAGTTGAATTGAATAGAAAACAGTAGTACTTTACATTAATCTTTGAGGAACAGCAGAGCTCCACACCTTAATCTATGGAGTGTAGAAACTCTACCGTTAAAAATACATAAGTGAAAGGTCCAGGCATGGCCGAATGGCCAGCCCCTAAAACGTGATCACAGGATCAGAATACAATCCAGGATGTCAAATACAATAGTAAAAAGTCCTATTTATAATAAACTAGCTACTAGGGTTTACAGAAGGAAGTAATTGATGCATAAATCCACTTCCGGGGCCCACTTGGTGTGTTCTTGGGCTGAGCTTGAAGTCTACACGTGGAGAGGTCATTCTTGGAGTTGAACGCCAGCTTTTGTGCCATTTTGGGCGTTGAACTCCACTTTGCAACTTGTTTCTGGCGCTGGACGCCAGAATTGGGCAGAGAGCTGGCGTTGAACGCCAGTTTGCGTCGTCTAAACTTGGGCAAAGTATGGACTATTATATATTGCTGGAAAGCCCTGGATGTCTACTTTCCAACTCAATTAGAAGCGTGCCAGTTTGAGTTCTGTAGCTCCAGAAAATCCATTTTGAGTGCAGGGAGGTCAGAATCCAACAACATCAGCAGTCCTTCTTCAACCTCTGAATCTGATTTTTGCTCAAGTCCCTCAATTTCAGCCAGAAAATACCTGAAATCACAGAAAAATACACAAACTCATAGTAAAGTCCAGAAATGTGAATTTAACATAAAAACTAATGAAAACATCCCTAAAAGTAACTAGATTCTACTAAAAACATACTAAAAGCAATGCCAAAAAGCGTATAAATTATCCGCTCATCACAATACCAAACTTAAATTGTTGCTTGTCTCTAAGCAACTGAAAATCAAATAGGATAAAAAGAAGAGAATATACTATAAATTCCAAACTATCAATGAAACATAGCTCCAATCAGATGAGCTGGACTTGTAGCTTTTTGCCTCTTGAATAGTTTTGGCATCTCACTTTATCCATTGAGGTTCAGAATGATTGGCATCTATAGGAACTCAGAGTTCAGATAGTGTTATTGATTCTCCTAGTTCAGTATGATGATTCTTGAACACAGCTATTTTATGAGTCTTGGCCGTGGCCCTAAGCACTTTGTTTTCCAGTATTACCACCGGATACATAAATGCCACAGACACATAATTGGGTGAACCCTTTCAGATTGTGACTCAGCTTTGCTAAAGTCCCCAATTAGAGGTGTCCAGGGTTCTTAAGCACACTCTTTTTTTTTTCTTTAGACCTTGACTTTAACCGCTCAGTCTCAAGTTTTCACTTGACACCTTCACGCCATAAGCACATGGTTAGGGACAGCTTGGTTTAGCCGCTTAGGCCAGGATTTTATTCCTTTAGGCCCTCCTGTCCACTGATGCTCAAAGCCTTGGGATCCTTTTTATTACCCTTGCCTTTTGGTTTTAAGGGTTATTGGCTTTTTGCTCTTGCCTCTTGGTTTTAAGAGCTTTGGCTTTTTCTGCTTGCTTTTTCTTTTTCTTTCTATTTTTTTTTCGCCTATTTTTTTTTTCTGCCAGCTTTGTTCTTTGCTGCTTTTTCTTGCTTCAGGAATCATTTTTATGATTTTTCAGATTATCAACTAACATGTCTCCTTGTCATCATTCTTTCAAGTGCCAACATATTTAACATTCTAAAACAACAACTTCAAAAGACATATGCACTGTTCAAGCATTCATTCAGAAAACAAGAAGCATTGTCACCACATCAATATAATTAAACTAAGTTTAAGGATAAATTCGAAACTCATGTACTTCTTGTTCTTTTGAATTAAAACATTTTTCATTTAAGAGAGGTGATGGATTCATAGGACATTCATAAAATTAAGACAAAGTTACTAACTACTAATGATCATGTAATGAAGACACAAACATAGATAAGCACTTTAACATAGAGAAAACGAAAACAGAGAATGTAAGAACAAGGAATGAGTCCACCTTAGTGATGGTGGCGTTTTCTTCTTGAGGAACCAATGATGTCCTTGAGCTCTTGATGCCAAGGCATCTTAGGCTAGTTTCACTAGCCTTTTTCTTTTATTTTTAGTTGTTTTATGCATTTTCTTGAGCCTTAAGTAATCATTTGGGCCAAATAGTCATGCTTGTCTTAAATCATTCAACATGAAGATTTTGATGCAAATTCCATGAGTTTTTAGTTATATTACTTGAATGCTATGAATGGAAGATTTCTCATGAAATTTTGCAAGACTTTGATGCAATTGTTTGGATGATTTCAGGGAAGAAGAGGCTAGGCAAGGAAGCAACAAAATCAATAAAGGAAGCTTGAATATCACATGTGGAGTTTAAGTTCCAGTTTAAGCTTAAACTGGAACTTAAACTACCAAGCCATATAATGCTGGAATTGAAGTTTAACCTCCAGTTTAACCTTAAACTGGAGGTTAAACGCCAGAAGTGAGAATCTCACCAGGGGAGCATTTCCACGTTTAACCTCCAGTTTAACCTTAAACTGGAGGTTAAACGCCAGAAGTAAGAAAGGCACCAGGAGCATTCCACGTTTAAGCTCCAGTTTAACCTTAAACTGGAGCTTAAACGTGTTCGACTATTTTTCTCCTCCAGGGTTGCTTTCTCATTTCCACGTTTAAGCTTCAGTTTAACCTTAAACTGAAGCTTAAACGTGCTCGAGCTTGTGCCTCCAGGGAGTGCCAGCGTTTAAGCTCCAGTTTAAGCTTAAACTGGAGCTTAAACGTGTTATATGGAACAGCTTGACCATGCCTTCTTCAAACATAAATAACTTGAGCTACAAAACTCCAAATGAGGTGATTCAAAATGCATTGGAAAGAAGACATCTAGAGCTTTCCAAGCATATATGGCATGCATGGTGGATACTAAAAATTGAGGGAAAAAACAGCCCCGTAATGTGCATAGAAGAGCATAGTACCAACATGCAATCAGGCCAGCTGACCTCTTCACCTTCCATGGAGTATAACTCGAGTTGTAGAAATCCAATTGAGGTGCTTCCAGTTGCGTTAGAAAGCTGACATTCATAGCTTTCCAACGAGGTATAATAGTCTATATTTGGCATCAAATTGGCAAGGTTGACAAGAGAACAAAGTGACGACTCAAGAAAGGGGGGTGCAACGTTTGAGTGTAGTTTAATGGATCATTATCCTTTTTGGATCAATTATGTCACTCTACCCTTCAAGCAAGCAAGGCCCATCAACAACACCAAATCAAGGCCACAAGAATCATCTAGAATAGTTTATTTTCATTTGATTGTAATTTGCTTTGAATTTCATTTTCATTTTGTAATTTAGGGAGCCTATTTAAAGGCCTTAGTTCCGGCATTTGAAAGGGACTGGATGAAAGGGGAATCCAGCCCCTGAAGGGGCATCGGGGAACTTTGGATCATTTTCTTTTAGTTTTGTAATTGAATTCAGAGCTATGACTCACTAAACCCCTTTCATTGGGTTAGGGAGCTCTATTGTAATTCAATGAATCAATAATAGTCTTATCTTCTTCTTCAATCTTTTCTCTTGAATTTTGTTAGAAAGCTTCTCGATCTAATTCCATTGGTTAGTTGTCTTGGGAAAGAGACTATCCATAATTGGAATCCTTCGGAACCTTGGGAAAGGAATGGAGGATTCATGCTAGAGAAGCTTTCTCACAGTGAATTGGATTGGGATTTGGATGGATATTGTGACATGTAATCCTACCAAATTGTGGTTCATGAAACTGTGTTGTATAATCAGTGATCGAGCATCATCTCTTCTTACAAACATTTAAACCAAGGGATTGGGAATTTGTTTGTTTTTAGAGAGAATTGGTGAGCCAAGGGATTGGGATCCAATCATATAAGATTGCCAAGCAAAATTCAATGAACGCATTGGTTGAGGAAGAGATAAACATGTTTTGATTCGGAGATCTCAATATCTCCTAAAACCCAATGAATTCCCCATCTCCGATTTCCACTTTCTCTTTACATTCTGCAATTAAATTCATGCAATCACCCCCATCCCTTTTAATTTCAGCAATTTAGCTTCTCGCTCTTTAATTCATGCAATTTTACATTCCGCAATTCTCATCTAAATTTTGATTCCGCTCAACTAGAACATACTTCTAATCCGAATTGCTCACTCAACCAATCCTTGTGGGATTCGACCTCACTCTATTGTGAGTTTTTACTTGACGATAACCGGTGCACTTGCCGGAAGGAATTTTGCCGATCGTGCAATTTCCTAAATCGTAGCATAACAAGTTTATGCGCATCAAGTTTATGGCGCCGTTGCCGGGGATTGGTTTTCGATTGACAATTCTCCAATTGGAAGTTAACTAGATTGAGCAATTTTTCTTTTCTTTTGTTAATAGTTTTTGTTTCAGTTTATTACTGCTAATTTCTGCAAATTTTAATTTGTTTTCTTTGCTTATTCACTTGTTAGCATACTAACCACTAGCTGTTTGTGATATTGCCTCACTATGGAATTTCCACTATCTTTGGATGAGTATTGTTTGAGACTGAGCACATTGCAAAAAAGAAAGGAGTATCCATCATCTTTTGGTCAATCAAAATTCATGAGAAACTCTCCACCACCACAGAATGATTCATGTTATTATGCTCATGGTGGGTGGGAGTATCAGGAACAGGAAACGGGGTACTTCCCAGAGCCACAAAATGGTCCATGTTTTGGTGAATTTGATCACTACTCAAGTTGTGGCTGGGAAGATCAAAACCAAAGAGATTTCACTTATTCACACCCCATTCATCAAGAGCCATCACCTCTGAATTATCCAACCTCACCTCCTAGTTGTACATATCCAAATTCTTCATCACTTGAGCATTTCTCAGCACAAAATTCCTTCTCAAATTCATACAATTCATTTCACTATCCACAAGACTCATCCCACTACACACAAGAGTCATACCACTACCAACACTCCAACCAAAGACTCTATCAGCCCACACAAAACACATACTCCCAGCCACCATATCACAGCCAAGATAATCAACCTCATCAACCCAATCCGAACCAACAATTTCAAGATCAATTAAACAGGATAGAAGGAATGATTGCAACTATGAGCAGAGATGTGGCCGATTTGAAAAGCTTTAAGGAAGAAGTGATATCCAACTTACAAAATCATGGTGCTGCCATTCAAAAGCTAGAAGCACAAATTGGATATCTATCAAAGCAAATCCCTACCCACAATTCTTCTAGTGATACCATGGCAAACCCAAGGGAGGAATCAGAAGAACAAGAAAGGGAGAAAGTCAATCAAGGGAGATCACACTCCAATGACACAGAGAGTTGCAAAGAGGAAGGGTTCATTGAACCACAAATTCAGGAAGCTTTTGATGAACAGGATACTCCAACTGTCCAACAACAACCAAGTTCTGAGATCAAGGATGTGAAGGCAGTAGAAACAAGCACCAAAATGAGGATTGTGACCGAGAAACAAAGGATCATATCCATGAAGAAGAGAAGGTCGAAGAACAATCCAACTCCTGAGCCAACAAGCAAGTTCACTCAAGCCAATCACAAGGGAAAGCTTGCTGGAAAGAAGCATTCACAACAAGGGGCACTAACTAGCTCCTTTATCCACTTGAAGTCATTCCTCTTAACAAACTGGAAGAAGAGGAAGAAAGTCAGGAACAGCATGTCAAGCTAATGACGTTAAAGAAGCGCTTGTTGGGAGGCAACCCAACCAAAGGTAGTTTTTCTTTTCTAGTTATTTCAATAAAAGAGTTAAGTAGATTTATCTGTATTGCAAGGAGCTAAGTTTGGTGTTGCACACCAAAACAATTCAAGGGTGAATGTGAGATTCTAAGTTTGGTGTTCCACCAAAAAAACTTCATTAAAAGCACATTTCCACTTCAGCATGACTAGTCACTAGCTCCAACCAATCAGGGAAACTACTTAAACAATAGTTTAATTTCTAGTTCATAGTTTCTTTTTCTAGTTCATAGTTATTTTCTTAATAAAAGCACATGAGGTTTTCTGCATATGATCCCAATTGCTGCATATGGCAAGGAACTAAGTTTCGTGTTCACACACCAATCTAAGTTCAGAGGCCTACAAACATCCATGCATGCTAACCTATTCTCAAAGTGCTTGGGGAACAAGCAACTTCTAATAGCTTTACAGGAAGACAATCAATCTTATGGAAGGAATATACATCATCATCAAAGAGAACACCAAGGCTAGGAAGGATAATGAACAACAAAGAAGATGCTAAAAGGTTGTATTGTCACTTAATTACTTGTACTTTGAATTGCTGATATTTGAAGTTTGCATGCACCCCTGCTTTAAGTTTGAGTCATTGCAGTTTTTGTTTGTCTGTTTGTTTAAATTTCAAATAAGTGATAGTCTAAGTGTCTGGATAACTTCATCTTCTTAAACAAATGCTTGCCATGCTTGTTCTGTTTCCATAAAATAAAAGAAATGTTTGAACAAAAGTAACTCAATTCCATTTGGTAAGAAATCAAATAAGATTAAGTGGTGGTATGCATGTTTGATTGAATAGTCAGCTCACTAAGAAATAAAGTTAGAATTGTCACTTTTAGTGGAAATTAGGATGCTGTCTATGGATCTTGATGAATAAATGTCTTTGGCCATGAAAAAGAAAGAAAAAGAAGAAGAAAAAGCCACTGAAAAAGGGCAACTAAAAAGCAAAAAAAAAATTGAGAAAATAAGCTAGGCACCAATGGTTTGAACTTCTGAGACAAATGCCTGTGGTGTTTATGTATTAAGGATATGCTTGGATGAATAGGTTCTGAGGAGTGTTTCAACACTTGGTAACTTGGGTTAACTAACCCGGGATTATCAACCAAAAGTCCATTATCAAGAGCAACCTAAATACAAAACATTTAGTCACACAAAGAGGTGCTGGGCACCAATGTCTCAAGAAGAAATGTGAACTAAAATGCCTGTAGTGGATATGTGTAGTGCACTAATAAGAAAAAGAAAATGCCAAAGGCTTGAGCAACACATGACACTGAGCAACAAGGAGCAAATAAGCTCAAAGAAAAAGAAAAACAAAGAAAAGAAACTTGCCAAGGATATGTGAATAACAAGAGGCCATAAGCAGTGTTTTAGTGAAAACATAAAAAGTGACATTCTTACCTAAGAAACAATAAAGTGATGCTGCAACAACTTTCTGCATGAACACGCCATTAATCAATGTCAATTACTTACTGATATGGCTAATGAATTTACTTTCTGTTTCATTCTTTCTTCTCAATAATTCAGAACTTGCTTGGGGACAAGCAAGGATTAAGTTTGGTGTTGTGATGCCAAGGCATCTTAGGCTAGTTTCACTAGCCTTTTTCTTTTATTTTTAGTTGTTTTATGCATTTTCTTGAGCCTTAAGTAATCATTTGGGCCAAATAGTCATGCTTGTCTTAAATCATTCAACATGAAGATTTTGATGCAAATTCCATGAGTTTTTAGTTATATTACTTGAATGCTATGAATGGAAGATTTCTCATGAAATTTTGCAAGACTTTGATGCAATTGTTTGGATGATTTCAGGGAAGAAGAGGCTAGGCAAGGAAGCAACAAAATCAATAAAGGAAGCTTGAATATCACATGTGGAGTTTAAGTTCCAGTTTAAGCTTAAACTGGAACTTAAACTACCAAGCCATATAATGCTGGAATTGAAGTTTAACCTCCAGTTTAACCTTAAACTGGAGGTTAAACGCCATAAGTGAGAATCTCACCAGGGGAGCATTTCCACGTTTAACCTCCAGTTTAACCTTAAACTGGAGGTTAAACGCCAGAAGTAAGAAAGGCACCAGGAGCATTCCACGTTTAAGCTCCAGTTTAACCTTAAACTGGAGCTTAAACGTGTTCGACTATTTTTCTCCTCCAGGGTTGCTTTCTCATTTCCACGTTTAAGCTTCAGTTTAACCTTAAACTGAAGCTTAAACGTGCTCGAGCTTGTGCCTCCAGGGAGTGCCAGCGTTTAAGCTCCAGTTTAAGCTTAAACTGGAGCTTAAACGTGTTATATGGAACAGCTTGACCATGCCTTCTTCAAACATAAATAACTTGAGCTACAAAACTCCAAATGAGGTGATTCAAAATGCATTGGAAAGAAGACATCTAGAGCTTTCCAAGCATATATGGCATGCATGGTGGATACTAAAAATTGAGGGAGAAAACAGCCCCGTAATGTGCATAGAAGAGCATAGTACCAACATGCAATCAGGCCAGCTGACCTCTTCACCTTCCATGGAGTATAACTCGAGTTGTAGAAATCCAATTGAGGTGCTTCCAGTTGCGTTAGAAAGCTGACATCCATAGCTTTCCAACGAGGTATAATAGTCTATATTTGGCATCAAATTGGCAAGGTTGACAAGAGAACAAAGTGACGACTCAAGAAAGGGGGGTGCAACGTTTGAGTGTAGTTTAATGGATCATTATCCTTTTTGGATCAATTATGTCACTCTACCCTTCAAGCAAGCAAGGCCCATCAACAACACCAAATCAAGGCCACAAGAATCATCTAGAATAGTTTATTTTCATTTGATTGTAATTTGCTTTGAATTTCATTTTCATTTTGTAATTTAGGGAGCCTATTTAAAGGCCTTAGTTCCGGCATTTGAAAGGGACTGGATGAAAGGGGAATCCAGCCCCTGAGGGGGCATCGGGGAACTTTGGATCATTTTCTTTTAGTTTTGTAATTGAATTCAGAGCTATGACTCACTAAACCCCTTTCATTGGGTTAGGGAGCTCTATTGTAATTCAATGAATCAATAATAGTCTTATCTTCTTCTTCAATCTTTTCTCTTGAATTTTGTTAGAAAGCTTCTCGATCTAATTCCATTGGTTAGTTGTCTTGGGAAAGAGACTATCCATAATTGGAATCCTTCGGAACCTTGGGAAAGGAATGGAGGATTCATGCTAGAGAAGCTTTCTCACAGTGAATTGGATTGGGATTTGGATGGATATTGTGACATGTAATCCTACCAAATTGTGGTTCATGAAACTGTGTGGTATAATCAGTGATCGAGCATCATCTCTTCTTACAAACATTTAAACCAAGGGATTGGGAATTTGTTTGTTTTTAGAGAGAATTGGTGAGCCAAGGGATTGGGATCCAATCATATAAGATTGCCAAGCAAAATTCAATGAACGCATTGGTTGAGGAAGAGATAAACATGTTTTGATTCGGAGATCTCAATATCTCCTAAAACCCAATGAATTCCCCATCTCCGATTTCCACTTTCTCTTTACATTCTGCAATTAAATTCATGCAATCACCCCCATCCCTTTTAATTTCAGCAATTTAGCTTCTCGCTCTTTAATTCATGCAATTTTACATTCTGCAATTCTCATCTAAATTTTGATTCCGCTCAACTAGAACATACTTCTAATCCGAATTGCTCACTCAACCAATCCTTGTGGGATTCGACCTCACTCTATTGTGAGTTTTTACTTGACGATAACCGGTGCACTTGCCGGAAGGAATTTTGCCGATCGTGCAATTTCCTAAATCGTAGCATAACAAGTTTATGCGCATCAGCTCTTCTATGTCTCTTCCTTGTCTTTGTTGCTCCTCCCTCATTGCTTTTTGATCTTCTCTGATTTCATGAAGGATGATGGAGTGCTCTTGATGTTCCACCCTTAATCGTCCCATGTTGGAACTTAATTCTCCTAGGGAGGTATTGATTTGCTCCCAATAGTTTTGTGGAGGAAAATGCATTTGAGGCATCTTCGGGATCTCATGGTGATGAGCTTCCTGCGCCTCTTGAGCTCCATGAATGGGCTCTCTTGCTTGCTCCATCTTTTTATTAGTGATGGGCTTTTCTTCCTCAATGTGAATGTCTCCTTCTATGAAAGCTTCATGAGTAACATAGATGGCAAATAAGATGAGGAAAAGCTAGCCTTGCCCCAGTGGAGGACTTTCCAGCTATTTTATAGAGTTCAAGGGAGATGACTTTATGAATTCTACTTCCTCTCCAATCATGATGCTATGGATCATGATGGCCCAATCCACAGTAACTTCAGATCGGTTGCTAGTGGGGATGATGGAGCGTTGGATGAACTCCAACCATCCTCTAGCTACAGGATTGAGGTCCAGCCTTTTTAGTTGAACCGGCTTGCCTTTGGAGTCAATCTTCCATTGAGCTCCTTCCACACATATGCCCATAAGGACTTAGTCCAACCTTTGATTAAAGTTGACCCTTCTAGTGTAGGGGCGCTCATCTCCTTGCATCATAGGCAGGTTAAACGCCAACCTCACATTCTCCGGACTAAAATCTAAGTATTTCCCCCGAACCATTGTAACATAATTCTTTGGATTCGGGTTCTTACTTTGATCATGGTTCCTAGTGATCCATGCATTGGCATAGAACTCTTGAACCATTAGGATGCCGACTTGTTGGATGGGGTTTGTTAGGACTTCCCAACCTCTTCTTTGGATTTCATGTCGGATCTCCGGATACTCATTTTTCTTGAGTTTGAAAGGGACCTCGGGGATCACCTTCTTCTTGGCCACAACATCATAGAAGTGGTCTTGATGAGATTTGGAGATGAACCTTTCCATCTCCCATGACTCGGAGGTGGAAGCTTTTGTCTTCCCTTTCCCTTTTCTAGAGGATTCTTCGGTCTTGGGTGCCATCAATGGTAATGGAAAAACAAAAAAAGCTTATGCTTTTACCATACCAAACTTAGAATTCTGCTCGCCCTCGAGCAAGAGAAGAAAGAATAGATGAAGAAGAAGAAGAAATGGAGGAGAGGAGGGGGAAGGTGTATTTCGGCCAAGAAGAGAAAAGAGGGTTGTGTTGTATGAAAATGAGGAAGAATGGAGGGCTATATATAGGGAAAGGAGGGGGGGTATGTTCGGCCATTTAGGGTGGGTTTGGGTGGGAAATTGATTTTGAATTTTGTAGGTAGGTGGAGTTTATGAGGTAGGTTCATGGGGAAGAGTGGATGGATGTGAGTGGTGAAGGGTTTTAGGGAAGAGTGTTTATGGGATTGTGTGAAAGAGGGGTGAGAAGAAGTGAGTGGAGGTAGGTGGGGATCCTGTGGGGTCCACAGATCCTGAGGTGATCCTGTGGGATCCACAGATCCTGAGGTGATCCTGTGGGGTCCACAGATCCTGAGGTGTTCAAGGATTTACAACCTTGCACTAAATTAGGCATGCAAAATGCCCTTGCACACAACTCTGGGCGTTCAACGCCAGATTGGTGCTTGTTCTGGGCATTGAACGCCCATTTGTGGCCCATTTGTGGCGTTGAACGCCAGAACCATGCTTGTTCTGGGCGTTCAGCGCCAGCTCTTCTCCAGGGTGCATTTCTGGCGTTCAAACGCCCAGATGCTGCCCATTTCTGGCGTTCAGCGCCAGAACCATGCTCTGTTCTGGCGTTGAACGCCCAAAACATGCTTCTTACTGGCGTTTAAATGCCAGTAAGGTCTTCCTCCAGGGTGTGATTTTTTTTTTCTGCTGTTTTTGATTCTGTTTTCAATTTTTTGATTTATTTTGTGACTCCACATGATCATGAACCTAATAAAACATGAAAAACAATAAAGATTAGATAAATAAACATTGGGTTGCCTCCCAACAAGCGCTTCTTTAATGTCAATAGCTTGACAGTGGGCTCTCATGGAGCCTCACAGATGTGCAGAGCTTTGTTGAGACCTCCCAACACCAAACTTAGAGTTTGGATATGGGGGTTTGACACCAAACTTAGAGTTTGGTTGTGGCCTCCCAACACCAAACTTAGAGTTTGACTGTGGGGGCTTTGTTTGACTCTGCTTTGAGAGAAGTTTTTTATGCTTCCTCTCCATGGATGCAGAGAGAGATCCTTGAGTTGTAAACACAAGGTTGTCCTTATTTATTTGAAGGATCAATTCTCCTCTGTCCACATCAATCACAGCTCTTGCTGTGGCTAGGAAAGGTCTTCCTAGGATGATGGAGTCATCCTCATCCTTCCCAGTATCTAGGACTATGAAATCAGCAGGGATGTAAAGGCCTTCAACCTTTACTAACACATCCTCTACTTGTCCATAAGCCTGTTTTCTTGAATTGTCTGCCATCTCTAATGAGATTTTAGCAGCTTGCACCCCAAAGATTCCCAGTTTCTCTATTACAGAGAGGGGCATGAGGTTTATTCCTGAACTAAGGTCACACAGAGCCTTAAATCATGGTGCCTATAGTACAAGGTATTAAGAACTTTCCAGGATCCTGTTTCTTCTGAGGCAATGTCAGTTGATCTAGATCACTTAGTTCATTGGTGAACAAGGGAGGTTCATCTTCCCAAGTATCAATGCCAAATAATTTGGCATTCAGCTTCATGATTGCACCAAGGAACTTGGCAGCTTGCTCTTCAGTAACATCCTCATTCTCTTCAGAAGAGAAATACTCATCAGAGCTCATGAATGGTATAAGGAGGTTCAATGGAATCTCTATGGTCTCTAGATGAGTCTCTGATTCCTTTGGTTCCTCAAAGGGAAACTCCTTATTGATCACTGGACGTCCCAGGAGGTCTTCCTCCTTGGGATTCACGTCCTCTCCTTCCCTTACAGGTTCGGCCATGGTAATTAATTCAATGGCCTTGCATTCTCCTTTTGGATTTTCTTCTGTATTGCTTGGGAGAGTACTAGGAGGGATTTCAGTGATCTTTTTACTCAGCTGGCCCACTTGTGCTTCCAAATTTCTAATGGAAGACCTTGTTTCATTCATGAAACTCACAGTGGCCTTAGATAGATCAGAGACTAAGTTTGCTAAATTAGAGGTATTTTGTTCAGAGTTCTCTGTCTGTTGCTGAGTGGATGATGGAAAAGGTTTACTGTTGTTAAACCTATTTCTTCCACCATTATTAAAGCCTTGTTGAGGCTTTTGTTGATCCTTCCATGAGAGATTTGGATGATTTCTCCATGATGGATTATAGGTGTTTCCATAAGGTTCACCTAAGTAATTCACCTCTGCTATTGTAGGGTTCTCAGGATCATAAGCTTCTTCTTCAGAAGATGCCTCTTGAGTACTGTTGGATGCAGCTTGCATTCCATTCAGATTCTGAGAAATCATATTGACTTGCTGAGTCAATATTTTGTTCTGAGCCAATATGGCATTCAGAGTATCAATTTCAAGAACTCCCTTCTTCATAGGCGTCCCATTACTCACAGGATTCCTCTCAGAAGTGTACATGAACTGGTTATTAGCAACCATGTCAATGAGTTCTTGAGCTTCTGCAGGTATTTTCTTTAGGTGAATGGATCCACCTACAGAAGTATCCAATGACATCTTTGATAGCTCAGATAAACCATCATAGAATATATCCAGGATGGTCCATTCTGAAAGCATGTCAGAAGGACACTTTTTGGTCAGTTGCTTGTATCTCTCCCAAGCTTCATAGAGGGATTCACCTTCCTTCTATCTGAAGGTCTGAACATCCACTCTAAGCTTGCTCAGCTTTTGAGGAGGAAAGAACTTGGCTAAGAAAGCCGTGACCAGCTTATCCCAAGAGTTCAGGCTGTCTTTGGGTTGAGAGTCCAACCATATTCTAGCTCTGTCTCTTACAGCAAAAGGGAAAAGCATGAGCCTGTAGACTTCAGGATCTACTCCATTAGTCTTAACAGTATCACAGATCTGCAAAAATTCAGTCAAGAACTGAAAGGGATCTTCAGATGGAAGTCCATGAAACTTGCAGTTCTGCTGCATCAGAGAAACTAGCTGAGATTTCAGCTCAAAATTGTTTGCTCCAATGGTAGGGATGGAGATGCTTCTTCCATGTAAATTGGAATTAGGTGCAGTAAAGTCACCAAGCATCCTCCTTGCATTATTGTTGTTGGGTTTGGCTGCCATCTCCTTTACTTGTTCAAAATTTTCAATAAGGTTGTCTCTGGATTGTTGTAATTTAGCTTCTCTTAGTTTCCTCTTCAGAGTCCTTTCAGGTTCTGGGTCAGCTTCAACAAGAATGCCTTTTTCTTTGTTCTTGCTCATAAGAAAGAGAAGAGAACAAGAAAAGAAGAGGAATCCTCTATGTCATAGTAAAGAGGTTCCTTATTGTTAGTAGAAGAAGAAAAGGAATAGGGGTGGAGAAGAGTGAAGAATCCAAACACAAGGGTAAGGATAGGAGCAGTGATGTGAGATGAGGAGATGTTAGTAGATGAATAAATAAATAGAATAAGATGAGAGAGGAAAAATTTCGAAAATAATTTTTGAAAAAGAGTTAGTGATTTTCGAAAATAATTTTTTTTTTTTGAAAAAGGTTAGTAGTTTTTTCGAAAATAGAAATCAAAAATTAAAGTAATTAGTTAATTAAAAAGAAATTTTGAAAAAGGGGGAAGATATTTTCGAAAATTAGAGAGAGAGAGAGTTAGTTAGGTGGTTTTGAAAAAGATAGGAAACAAACAAAGAGTTAGTTAGTTAGTTGAGACAAATTTGAAAATCAATTTTGAAAAGATAAGAAGATAAGAAGTTAGAGAAGATATTTTAAAATCAAATTTTTGAAAAAGATAAGATAAGAAGATATTTTTGAAAAGATATGATTGAAATTAGTTTTGAAAAAGATTTGATTTTTAAAATCACAATTAATGACTTGATTCACAAGAAATCACAAGATATGATTCTATAACTTAAAGTTTGAATCTTTCTTAATAAGCAAGTAACAAACTTGAAATTTTTGAATCAAAATATTAATTGGTGGTGTTATTTTCGAAAATTAAGAGATAAAGATAAGAAAAAGATTTTTGAAAAATATTTTTATAATTTTCGAAAATAACTAAGAAAAGTAAAAAAGATTTGATTTTTGAAAAAGATTTTGAAGAAGATAAGATTTTTAAATTGAAAATTTGATTTGACTCATAAAAACAACTAGATTTTAAAAATTTTTGAAAAAGTTAAATCTAATTTTTGAAATTTTGAGAGAGAAAAAGGGGAAGATATTTTTTTTATTTTTTTGAATTTTTATGATGAGAGAGAAAAACATTAAAATGATGCAATGCATGAAATTTTTAGATCAAAACAATGAATGCATGCAAGAATGCTATGAATGTCAAGATGAACACCAAGAACACTATGAAGAACATGATGAACACTATGAATGCATGAATTTTCGAAAAATGCAATATGAATATGTAATTGACACCAAACTTATAACATGACTCAAGACTCAAACAAGAAACACAAAATATTTTTTATTTTTATGATTTTCTAAATTTTTTTGTATTTTCTTTTAATTAGTTTTTTTTTTGAAAATCATTTTGAAAAAGAAAAATAAGGATTCCAAAATTTTTAACATGAATTCCAGGAATCTTATGCTCTTTAGACTAAAGCTCCAATCAAAGGGGTCAGGCATGGCTTAATAGCCAGCCAAGCTTTAGTATGTAACTCAGATATGACACGCCTGACATACCCTATCCAGTAGGATTAGACATGGCTTTACAGCCAGCCAGGCTTCAACATACTTCATGAAACACTAGAATTCATTCTTAAAAACTCTGAAAAAAAATATATTTTTGAAAACATTTTTATTTTTTAAAAAATTTTTTTTTTCGAAAACAAAGGACAAATTTTTTTGAAAGATTTTTGAAAAATTTTTGAAAATAAAACAAAAAGAAAATTACCTAATCTGAGCAACAAGATGAACCGTCAGTTGTCCAAACTCGAACAATCCCCGGCAACGGCGCCAAAAACTTGGTGCACGAAATTGTGATCTCTGGTAATGGCTCCAAAATCTTGGTGCTCTAATTTCTATTCATAATTTGTCACAACTTCGATACAACTAACCAGCAAGTGCACTGGGTCGTCCAAGTAATAAACCTTACGTGAGTAAGGGTCGATCCCACGGAGATTGTTGGTATGAAGCAAGCTATGGTCACCTTGTAAATCTCAGTCAGGCGGATATAAAATAATTATGGAGTTTTCGAAATTTAATAATAAAGGAAGGTAAAGATAGAAATACTTATGTAATTCATTGGTGAGAATTTCAGATAAGCGCATGGAGATGCTTTCGTTCCTCTGAACCTCTTCTTTCCTGCTGTCTTCATCCAATCAACCCTACTCCTTTCCATGGCTGGCTTTTTGTAAGGATGTCACCGTTGTCAATGGCTACTTTTAATCCTCTCGGGAAAATGCTCCAAATGCTCTGTCACAGCACGGTTAATCGTCTGGAGGCATCACCCTTGTCGATGGCTGCATCCTATTCCTCTCTGTGAAAATGGTCCGATGCGCTGTCACTGCATGGCTAATCATCTTGGAGGTTCTCGATCATACTGGAATAGAATTTACTATCCTTTTGCGTCTGTCACTACGCCCAGCACTCGCGAGTTTGAAGTTCGTCACAGTCATTCAATCCCAGAGTCCTACTCGGAATACCACAGATAAGGTTTACACTTTCCGGACTCTCATGAATGCCGCCATCAATCTAGCTTATACCACGAAGATTCTGATTAAGAGATCCAAGAGATACTCATTCAATCTAAGGTAGGACGGAAGTGGTTGTCAGGCACGCGTTCATAGGGAATGATGATGATTGTCACGTTCATCACATTCAAGTTAAAGTGCGAATGAATATCTTAGAAGTGGAATAAGTTGAATTGAATAGAAAACAGTAGTACTTTGCATTAATCTTTGAGGAACAGCAGAGCTCCACACCTTAATCTATGGAGTGTAGAAACTCTACCGTTAAAAATACATAAGTGAAAGGTCTAGGCATGGCCGAATGGCCAGCCCCCTAAAACGTGATCACAGGATCAGAATACAATCCAGGATGTCAAATACAATAGTAAAAAGTCCTATTTATAATAAACTAGCTACTAGGGTTTACAGAAGTAAGTAATTGATGCATAAATCCACTTCCGGCGCCCACTTGGTGTGTGCTTGGGCTGAGCTTGAAGTCTACACGTGGAGAGGTCATTCTTGGAGTTTAACGCCAGCTTTTGTGCCATTTTGGGCGTTGAACTTCACTTTGCAACTTGTTTCTGGCGCTGGACGCCAGAATTGGGCAGAGAGCTGGCGTTGAACGCCAGTTTGCGTCGTCTAAACTTGGGCAAAGTATGGACTATTATATATTGCTAGAAAGCCCTGGATGTCTACTTTCTAATGCAATTAGAGGCGCGCCATTTTGTGTGCAGGGAGGTCAGAATCCAACAGCATCAACAGTCCTTCTTCAACCTCTGAATCTGATTTTTGCTCAAGTCCCTCAATTTCAGCCAGAAAATACCTGAAATCACAGAAAAATACACAAACTCATAGTAAAGTCCAGAAATGTGAATTTAACATAAAAACTAATGAAAACATCCCTAAAAGTAACTAGATTCTACTAAAAACATACTAAAAGCAATGCCAAAAAGCGTATAAATTATCCGCTCATCAACACCCCAGAGAGACATGTTCACATGATAAATGGAGGATTCGCAGGAGGGGGGATCTCAAAATTATCTCACAAACGGCACCGTAAAGAAGTATATCATGTCGAGGGAGGAGAAGGATCAACCGACCTCCCCACTATTACTTTCACACAAGAAGACGTGGCAGGCATCATCCCAGGACATGATGATCCCATGATCATCACTATCATATTGGCCAATGCTAACCTCTATCGCACGCTGGGTGACCAAGGAAGCTCAGCGGATATCTTGTTCAAACCCGCCTTCGATAAACTTGGCCTACAGGAAAAAGAGATCAGAGAATATCCAAACAGCTTGTTTGGACTAGGAGACACTCCAATCCAACCGCTTGGATATATCTCCCTACACACAACCTTCGGAAAAGGAACCCGATCAAGGACACTCAAAATAGATTACATTGTAGTCGACGTAAGCTCAGCCTACAACGCCCTGATAGGTCGGGCAACACTAAACCAGCTCGCCGCAGTAGTTTCAACTCCACATCTATGCATGAAGTTCTCAACTCCAGAAGGGATCACAACGATAAAAGGAGACCAGAAAATAGCGCGATGCTGCTACAATAAAAGTCTGAACCTCAAAGGCAAAGGGGAAGAAGTCCACACCATCGAACTCGTGAGAGTTTGAGGTCGGGAAGAACTCCATCCCCAACCTGAAGGCGAGTGGTGCACAAAATTGTGATCATCAACAATGGCGCCAAAGACTTGGAGCTCTCAAACGTGAATCACACTTTGTCACAATTCCGCACAACTAACCAGCAAGTGCACTGGGTTGTCCAAGTAATAAACCTTACGTGAGTAAGGGTCGATCCCACGGAGATTGTCGGCTTGAAGCAAGCTATGGTCATCTTGTAAATCTCAGTCAGGCGGATTCAAATGGTTATGGAGTTTAAGGTGATGAAAATAAACATAAAATAAAGATAGAGATACTTATGTAATTCATTGGTGGATTTCAGATAAGCGTATGAAGATGCTTTGTTCCCCTTGAACCTCTGCTTTCCTATTGCCTTCTTCCAATCATTCATACTCCTTTCCATGGCAAGCTTTATGTTGGGCATCACCGTTGTCAATGGCTACATCCCGTCCTCTATGTGAAAATGGTCCTGATGCTCTGTCACAACATCGGCTAATCAGCTGTCGGTTCTCGATCATGTCGGAATAGGATCCATTGATCCTTTTGCGTCTGTCACACGCCCCACAATCACGAGTTTGAAGCTCGTCACAGTCATCCCTTCCTAGATCCTACTCGGAATACCACAGACAAGGTTTAGACTTTCTGGATCTCAGGAATGGCTGCCATTAATTCTAGCCTATACCACGAAGGTTCCAATCTTAGATTAGAAACCCAAGAGATACACATTCAAGCCATTGCTAGTAGAACAGAGGTGGTTGTCAGGCACATGTTCATAGGTGAGAATGATGATGAGTGTCACGGATCATCACATTCATCAAGTTGAAGAACGAATGAATATCTTGGAGAAGAAATAGACTTGAGTTAAATAGAAAAACAATAGTACTTGTATTAATTCATGAAGAACAGCAGAGCTCCACACCTTAATCTATGGTGTGTGAAAACTCCACCGTTGAAAATACATAAGAACAAGGGTCAGGCATGGCTGTGAGGCCAGCCTCCCAAAACGTGATCAAGTGTATGAAAGTATGAGTAAAAGATCTGAAGTGTGTCAAAATGCAATAGCAAAAGGTCCTATTTATAGAAAACTAGTAGCCTAGGGTTACAGAAATCAGTAATTAATTCAGAAATCTTCTTCTGGGCCCACTTGGTGTGTGCTTGGGCTGAGCATTGAAGCATTTTCGTGTAGAGACTTTTCTTGGAGTTAAACGCCAGTTTTTGTGCCAGTTTGGGCATTTAACTCCAGCTTTTGTGCTAGTTTTGGAGTTAAACGCCAGAATTCTTAAGCTGACTTGGAATGCCTGTTTGGGCCATCAAATCTCAAGCAAAGTATGGACTATTATATATTACTGGAAAGCCCAGGATGTCTACTTTCCAACGCAATTGAGAGGGTGCCAATTGGGCTTCTGTAGCTCCGGAAAATCCACTTTGAGTGCAGGGAGGACAGAATCAAACAACATCTGCAGTCCTTTTTTAGCCTCTAAATCAGATTTTTGCTCAGGTCCCTCAATTTCAGCCAGAAAATACCTGAAATCACAGAAAAACACATAAACTCATAGTAAAGTCCAGAAGAGTAATTTTTATTTAAAAACTAATAAAAATATAATAAAAACTAATTAAAATATACTAAAAACATACTAAAAACAATGCCAAAAAGCGTATAAATTATCCGCTCATCAGCGAGATCGAAGAAGTCCAAATCGGAGATGACCAGGACAAAACAACAAATATCGGGGAAACCTTAAATGAGTACATAAAGAAACCTCTAATTCAGCTCTTAAGGAACAATGTCGACCTCTTTGCATGGAAGGCTGCAGACATGCCGGGCATAGACCCCAAACTAATGTGCCACAAACTGGCAGTATATCCAAGATCTCGACCAGTACAACAGAAGCGTCGAAAACTCGGACCCTAAAGATCTCAGGCTATGGAAGAGCAGGTACAAGCTCTACTGGAGGCAGGATTTATAAGAGAAGTCAAATATCCGCTATGGCTTGCTAATGTTGTCTTAGTGAAAAAATCAAATGGAAAGTGGCGGATGTGCACCGACTACACTGATCTCAACAAAGCTTGTCCAAAAGATCCCTATCCACTCCCAAGTATCGACACTCTAGTGGATGCCTCCTCCGAATACAAATACCTCTCATTTATGGACGCTTATTCAGGATACAATTAAATCCCAATGTATCCACCTGATCAGGAAAAAACCTCATTCCTAACTCCTAAAGCAAACTACTACTATGTCATCATACCATTCGGACTCAAAAATGCAAGAGCTACCTACCAGAGATTGATGAACAAAGTCTTTTCAGACCATATCGGGAAACTCATGGAGGTATATGTGGATGACATGTTGGTGAAAACACAAAGCAAGGAGACATTACTGTCTGACCTTGCCCAAATGTTCGATACCATCAGAAAGCATGACATGCGTCTTAACCCTGCAAAGTGCACCTTTGCAGTAGAAGCTGGCAAATTCCTGGGTTTTATGCTAACACAACGAGGAATTGAGGCAAATCTGGATAAATGCCGGGCTATACTCGACATGAAAAGTCCAACCTGTGTCAAAGAGGTACAACAACTCAACGGAAGACTGGCAGCCTTATCCAAATTTTAAGCTGGATCAGCCATAAGATCCCTCCCCTTCTATGCCACTCTAAGGAAGGAAAAGAAGTTTGAATGGACAACGGAGTGTGAACAGACTTTCCAGGATTTCAAAAGATTCCTGGGATGACCACCTATTCTAACTCGACCACGGGAAGGAGAACCACTCGTATTGTACCTCGCAGAAGGAAATCGAGCAATAGCCTCAACCCTAGTCAGAGAAGATGAGAGTGGACAACAGCCCATCTACTTCATCAGCAAAGCCCTGCAAGGGGCCGAACTAAACTATCAAAAGATAGAAAAGTTCGCCTACGCTCTTATACTAACTTCTCGACAACTTCGACCATATTTTCAAGCTCACACGATCAAAGTCCGGACTAATCAGCCCATGAAAGGCATTCTCCAAAAGACAGACTTAGCAGGAAGAATTCTACAATGGGTAGTCGAGCTATCTGAGTTCGATCTTCAATACGAAACTTGAACGGTCATCAAGTCCCAATATTTGGCCAACTTCATTGCTAAGTACACTGACACTCTGGGAACTCCCATAGAATGGATTCTCTACATAGACGGCTCTTCAAACAAAATCGGAAGTGGTGTAGGCATGATAATAAAAAGAGATCAGGGAACCCAAATCGAACTTTCCCTCAAATTCGGGTTCCCTGCTTCAAACAATCAGGCCGAATATGAGGCACTACTAGCTGGTTTGAAGCTGGCCAAGGAGGTTGGAGCTCAAAAGCTTATCATCTTCAGCGACTCACAAGTAGTTACCTCACAAATAGCGGGGAGCTACCAAGCCAAGGATCCCACCATAAAAAGGTACTTGGACAAAACCAGGGAACAGCTCAGACAACTCAGGGAATATGAGGTCTGCTACATACCTCGGGAACAGAATGCTCGAGCTGATGCACTCTCAAAACTAGCCAGCACCAAACCAGGGGGCAACAATAGAAGCCTCATCCAAGAAATACTGTAAAACCCGTTGTTCATACCCCGACCTGGGATGATTGGTGACAAAGCGACCGATCTCTTCAGGTCAGACTATCCGACCTCTTCCTAAAAGAGCTCGGCCAAATCGATAGGAAAGCCCAAAAAAGGGCCCAACCCAAGGAATACGACCCAGATCCAAAGGCAGCCCAAAGTCGATAGAGATTAGGGCGGTTCCATAGAAGATAAGCTGACCTCGCCAAAAGATAAGATAAGATAAGATAACTAACTTATCTTATCTAAAAAGGTCACTCTACAACTACTATAAATACACTGGAGCACCCAGGTATAACTCATACTCTGATTCTACTAAAAACCTGTTTAATACCCATGCTAACTTAAGCATCGGAGTCTCTTGCAGGTACCTCCCACCCTCCGGTGACGAAGGATCAGCAGTGCAGCTAGATCAACGAGTCGAACGCAACCGTTTCGGCCGCCACTCACCAGCCGTACACGTCGGCACCGACCCATACAGAAGATCTCGACTGAGATCGACCTCCAGTTTCAGGTAACCCTCGGAACATTGGCGCCATTTCCGGGGACCTGGAAGTCATCCCATCATCATGGCGGACGACCATGACAACGACCATGATTCAGATCTAGAGGACAGAACGCCGCACAAAAACGCGGACGCTACACCAAAAGATACTCCGGTATCAAACAGAGACAAAAACTCATTACATCGGGGAGTAATAGAAGCGCTTCAAGATCGCCTAAAGCAACTTGAAAAAGAAAGCCAACATCAACAAGAAGTTGGCAAGGATCTACAAAGAGAGGTAAGGCGACGTCGAGAATTAGAAGATAAACTACTGCAACTTGAAGTCGATCTTAAAGCAAAGGCTACCCGGACCACCCCTGAGGACAACCCACGCAAAGATCAAGATCCATTCACTAGGAAAATCATGAAAACTAAAATTTCTAAGGACTTCAAGCTCCCAGATATGACTTTGTATGATGGCACTGATGCCAGGGCATTTTGGCCAGTTTCACTGACCTTTTCTTTACTGTTTTAGGGTACTTTCATGCATTTTCTTAGGAAATAAGCAAGTTTTGGTTAGAATTTCACTTACATCTTGATTCAAGCAAACATTGTGAATTTTATATAATTTCATGAGAATAATGCATGAATTGAATGAGAAAATGAATGATGCATGATATCATGGGTTAGAACCTAGCTTTGATGCACTTTATTTGCTTGATTTCAGGACAAAGGAAGCAAGGAAGATGCCACGTTAATAGCCACGTTAGTCTAACTAACGTGACCATTAATGTGGAATGGAGGATAGCTTGCAATGTTAATAAGAAAAGTGATCGCCAATAACGCCTGCATGAGCCATCATAGCCCATGTTAGTTGCCACGTTAACTACATTAACGTGGAAGCTAACGTAGAAGAGAAGTAAAACTCCAACGTTAGTGGTAAAAGTGAATGCCACTAACGTTGGAAAAGGGGGGCACACCTAGCCACGTTAAGAGTCACGTTAAGTGCATTAACGTGAACTCTAACGTGGAAGGAAAGAAGTGCCAACGTTAGTGACACTCACCTTTGTCACTAACGTTGGACTAAGCCACCATAAGCCACGTTAGTTGTCATGTTAATTGCACTAACGTGGAAGCTAACATGGAGGAAAAGAATGATGAACCAACGATAGTGACACTCACCTTTGTCACTAACGTTGGAGATGGCTATCACTACCACGTTAGAAGTCACGTTAACCTAAGTAACATGAACTCTAACGTGGGAAGAAGGGTGTTTGGAGCGTTAGTGACAAAGGTAAGTGTCACTAATGCTCTCGAAGATTTGGCAAGCCTACGTTAAAGGTCACGTTAACTATACTAACGTGAACTCTAACGTAGGGAGAAAGGGGTACTCTCAACGTTATTGGGAAAGGTAAACCCCAATAACGTTTGCGAAGGGCCAAGAGGCAACGTTAGTGGTCACGTTAGTGCCACTAACGTTGAAGTTAACATGGACCATTTTGGGTTAGGAACGTTAGTAAAAAAGGTGATTGTCACTAACGTTCTCGACCCCATACTTTCACTTAACGTTAACACCACTAACGCCCTAAGCTAAAGTCCATGCCTACTGCACACTTTCTCTACAAGTGAAGCTGAGCCCACTAAAGATGATAACTGCTTCAACTCAAGATCCAAAGGCCCATATCCAAAACTTGAAGAGCCAATTAGAAGATCAGAAGAGTAGGATAAATAGGAGTAGTTTTGAACTAGAGAGAAAGCTTTTTGGGCTTGGGAGAACTACTCTCTATAGAATTTTACTTTCTCTGCAACTTCTAGTTTTACTTTCGAAATGCATTCTCCATCTTTGTTTTCCATTCTGAGAGCTATGAATAACTAAACCCCTTTCATTGGGTTAGGGAGCTCTGTTGTAATTTGATGGATCACTAACAGTTTTCATTATTCTTCCTCTTTCTTTTCTCTTGATTTTACTAGAAAGCTTTCAATCTTCATCCAATTGGGTAGTTATCTTAGAAAAGAAGCTATTCATACTTGGATCTCTTCGGAACCTTGGAAGAGGAATGAAGAGATCATGCTAGAAATGCTTTCTCATGTGGGACCAAATTGGGGTTTGGATGGATATAGTGACATATAATCCTACCAATATTTTGATTTGGAAATACATGTGGTATAATCAGTGACCACACTTCATCTCTTCTTATGAGCAATTAGACCAAGGAATTGGCTATTAATCAAGATTTAAGAGATTGAATTACCAAGGAATTGGAATTCAATCACTTAAGATTGCCAAGGAGATCAATGAATGCATTGATTGAGGAAGAGATGAAGATGAACTTGATCCAGAGAATACAACATCTCCTGAGCCCAATGAACTCCTCATTTCCTATCTCACCCATTCTCTTTAATTTCTACAATTTACTTTTATGATCATCTTCCCAAATCCCCATTTAACATTTTGCAATTTACTTTCCGCCATTTATATTCAGCTCTTTATTTCCAGTATTTACATTCTCTGCTATTTACTTTTCCGTCATTTAATTTCCTGCAACTCTCACATTAAATTTTGCTTAGCTCAGCTAGAACATTCCTCTAATTAAAGTTGATTGACCAATCAATCCCTGTGGGATTCGACCTCACTCTATTGTGAATTTTTACTTGACGACAATTCGGTATACTTGCCGAGGGGAATTTGTTGAGTGACAAGTTTCTGTGCATCAAGTTTATGGCGCCGTTGCCAGGAATTGATTTTGTATCAACAATGATTAAATTGGTGGATAACTAGATTGAGCAATGTTTTTTATTTTGTTTGATTTCATTTGAGTAATTCACTTTCAGTTTAGCTATTTTCTTCTCTTTTTTTCCCTACCTTTTTCTTAGTTGTTTATAATTCAGTTCACTAACCCACTAACTGTTTGATATATTGCATCACTCACACTAACAGCATTTTTAACAAGAACATTCTCTATCTCCCTTTTGCTTTGGCCTTGTTGGTTGTATGACAGGTAGAAGAAGCGAGACTTCAACTTCCTTTGATTCTGAACCTGAGAGGACCTTCCTTAGACTAAGGAGGAAAGCAAGAGGAAAGAGAATTGTTGGTGCTGAAGAAGAGGAGGAGTATTTTGAACCAAACATTGATGAGAATATGGAGAACCACCATGAAGAAGAGGCTCACAACCATGGCAGAGAAGGTCCAGTGAATCATGCTAGGCAAGAGAGAAGAGTTTTTTAGGCTCTTATATAAATCCAAACCCAGGAAACTGTGGAAGTAGCATCCAAAAGCCAACCATACATGCCAACAACTTTGAACTGAAGCCACAACTCATCACTCTTGTTCAGAACAACTGTTCATTCGGAGGGAGTGTCCAAGAAGACCTCAATCAACACCTAACCACCTTCCTGAGGATATGCGACACTGTGAAGTCTAATGGTGTTCATCCTGACACCTATAGACTGCTTCTATTTCCCTTCCCACTCAAGGACAAAGCATCTAAATGGCTGGAATCCTTCCCGAAGGAGAGTTTAACAACCTGGGAAGATGTGGTGAACAAATTCTTGGCGAGATTCTATCCTCCTCAAAGAATCAACAGGTTGAGAGCTGAGGTACAAACCTTCAGGCAGCAAGATGGTGAGACTCTATATGAAGCATGGGAGAGGTTTAAGGATCTGACAAGAAGGTTCCCACCAGATATGTTCAATAAATGGGTATAGCTACACATTTTCTATGAAGGCCTTTCTTATGAATCAAAGAAGCAGTAGACCACTCATCCGGGGGATCTCTGAACAAGAAGAAGACCATTGAAGAAGCCATAGATGTCATTGAGACTGTAGCTGAGAATGACTACTTATATGCTTCTGAAAGAGGCAACACTAGAGGAGTAATGGAGCTAAAAATGTGGATGCATTGCTGGCCCAGAACAAGCTGATTATCAAGCAGCTGGCTGACCTTACCAAGAAGATGGAGAGGAACCAAGTAGCAGCAATCACCACCTCATCAGCAATCCAAGAAGGAGTGAATGCAGAAGCAGAGGGTGAGCAGGAACAAGCCAACTACATTGGAAACTCACCTAGGCAGACCCATGATCCATACTCCAAAACTTACAATCCTGGTTGGAGGAACCACCCAAACTTTGGGTGGGGAAATCAACAAGATCAAGGCCAAACTTTGGAGGAACCACCCAAACTTTGGGTGGGGAAATCAACAAGATCAAGGCCAAGATCAAAGACGTCACAACCCCAACAACAATGCAGCTCACCAACACTTCACACAGAGATCATATCAGCACCCACCTAACAACACCTCTCAACATCCATATCAAAACCAAAATGGCCATTCTCATCCCTCCAACTCCAACTCGCCATCATCCGAGGATAGACTCTCAAGGATTGAGACCCTACTTGAAGGCATATGCAATGAGATTCAAGATAACAAGGTGTTCAAAGAGGAGTTGCGAGCTAATCTCAAAAACCAGGGAGACACCATTCAGAGGCTAGAATTTCAAGTGGGATACCTCTCTGAGAAGATTCCCAAACCCACTGACAGCTTCCCAAGTGACACAGAGAAAAACCCAAGAGGTGAAACAAAGAAAGTAAGATGGGAAAACTGCAAGATGGTCACCACAAGTGATAAAGGGACTGAGGAAGAGCCGAAAAAACCATTAGAACAACCTGGAGACATATTAGCAGAGAAACAGGAAGAGGATCACCAAGAAACCAAAATTACACAGAAGGAGCTGCTGAGGCTCTATGCACCTTTTCCCCAAAGACTCAAGGGTGGTGTAGAAAAGAGAATATACTCAAAGTTCCTTGACACATTTGCATTTCTCCATGTGAAAATACCATTCATCAAGGCTCTCCAACAAATGCCCTCATACATTAAGTGTATGAAAGAATTGCTGACCAGGAAAAGCTCACTCAAGGGAGGGCAAACAATAGTGATGAATAAGGAGTGCAGTGCTCTCATTCAACCAGAGTTGCCTACAAAAAGGAAGGACCCAGGGAGTTTTCACATCCCTTGTGCCATAGGAGAAATAATGTTTGACAAAGGACTCTGTGACCTGGGAGCAAGCATCAACTTAATTCCTTTATCCCTTATGAAGAAGTTGCAGATCAATAAGCTAGTGCCCACAGACGTAGTCATCAGGCTGGCTGACAAAACTCAGAAACAAGCAGTAGGAGTGGTTGAAAACGTGTTGGTAAAGGTTGGGAACTACTTCCTTCCTACAGACTTTGTCATTATTGGAAATGGAAGAGAGTCACCTTCACCCAATCATATTGGGAAGACCATTCCTAGCTACAGCCAGAACGCTCATAGATGTGGAGCAAGGAGAGATAATATTGAGGATACATGACGAACAACTGGCATTCAATGTCTTTAAACCCTCACAAGAAGCAGACCAAGAAAGCAAGGAACCAAGGAAAGAGTACAACAAGGTGGAAGAAACAAGCATTGAAGCACAGAAAATTCCTTTGGTTGATGAACAAGATAATCATCAACTGTCACAGCTCAAGGAAAATCAGGAGGAACCTAAACCACCAGAGTCATACGAGACTAACAACAAAATTTCCTTGAAAGAAGAGGTCACAAAGAACAGGGCAACATCAAAAGGAACAAAGAAGAAGGCACCAAGGGGATGGAGGAACAAGAAGATTCCACAGAGGATTTCTCTCCAGGGGATAAAGTGATCTCAGCTTATTTCTCAATTATCCCACCTCATCTCCCCACCATCCCATCTCAGCTACCTAAAGTCTTCACCATCAACAAAGTTCTCTCCCTAGAGCATGTAGAGATCCTTGATGAAGCCAATGGATATAGGTTTACTGCAAGAGATGAAGATCTGAAGCATTACCAACCACCCTGACAAAGGGCAGAACGTCAAGCTAGTGACGCTAAAGAAGCGCTTCATGGGAGGCAACCCATGTTTTATATGCTTTTAAAGTAATTAATAATGCAAGGTTCATGAATTCCAAATCAGCTTTGACATATCCTTGAATGAATTTTTTTATGCAACATATAGTGGAGGACAAGTTTGGTGTTCAAGGCATGCTAAGAGAACATGAATGCAACTCATAGCACGTCACTCTTAGCACCTTGAACAATTCCTTTTACACTACATGGCCACAAATTAAGTTTGGTGTCACCAATGTTGCATACATGGACATTCAATTAGTCAATTGATTTGCACTCATGAATAGCACTTAGTGAGTTAAAAACAAAAATTTTAAAAAGTAGTTACTCTTTCTTTTCTTTTAAATTTTGCCGCCACTTCCCACAATTTCATTAATCACATCCCTTTTGTTTTGTAGGAAAATTGATGGGAAAATTGAAGGAGGAAGTTTCGGCCACTTCAAAAAGAAGAGGACTATACACGTGTTTTCAAGGGGAATGCATTGGGAAATGTTGCCATGCAACATTGAAAGAATGACACGCTTGGAAATCGAACCAACCCCCCTTCATAAAGTTGATGATCCTTGTGCCCATCCCATACTACACCCCATCCGCTCATCATAAGCCTACACATTCAATCCACACCTTTCATCTACTCATCATTTCTCTATATAAGAGATTCTTACCCAACTTCCTTTTACCCATCAAAAACACTCTCACCCATTCCTTTCACTACACCCCATCTTAACCGACCGAAGCCAATTATCCACACCCTTTACACCTTCACATCTCAAAAATCACTTATGGCATCATCAAGCTCCAAGAGGCAAAAGTGGCAGGAACCGGTGGAGAGTGTCCCCTTCGATGAAGGGAGATTTAAAATTGCATTCCATGGACTCAAATTTGAACGGATAAAGCTCAAAAAGATATTGCTTGAATTAACATTCTAGTTCAATGAGGATGAGTGCCCACAGATTCGAGAGAAGATTGAACAAAGGGATTGGCAAAGGCTCACAAACCCAGAAGCAAAGATAAATGCAAACCTCATTAAGGAGTTCTATACAAATGTGGTCAGAGAAGACAAAACCAAGGCCCCCACCTTCAAAAGTTATGTGAGAGGAACAGAGGTGGACTTCAGCCCCAATGCCATAACAAGGATTCTTCAGCTGAAATCGCCACATTTTGATGAACCCAGTTATCATGTGAGAATAAGTAATGGCCCCGACGATGATGAACTTGAAGAGATTGTGAACGATATGTGTGTTATAGAATCTGACTGGGAAAGGTATTCGGATAGGAGACCCTTCATCAGGAGAGGAGACCTCATCCCGGAAGCTAAGGGATGGTTTGAGCTCGTGAGGAGATCTATCCTCCCAGCCGCAAACAATTCTAAGGTCAACATTACTCGAGCTACTATGGTACATTGCTTAATAAAGGGTGGAGGCATCAATGTGCACGAAATTATAGCTGAGGAGATTCAAGAATCAGCCGAGAAGAATAATTCAGGTGCTAGACTTTGGTACCCTAGTACTATCCTTAGGCTGTGTACAAAAGCCAAAGTAGTCTTCGAGGACAGCAATCCAACTTGGGTAAACCCCGGACGAATGGTTACACACCAGCGTATAACTTATGTGGCACCCGCCCAACAACAAAGAAGGCCTCAAATAGGGAAAAGAACATCACAAGAAGGACCTCACCAAGAAGAATCCCATCAGGAAGAATACCAGCAAGAAGAGTACTATGATCCAACCAATATAAATCTGGGCCACATTAAAGGAGCCATTGAGGACTTGGCAAGGAGATATATGGAAGGGCAAGAACAACAACTACACATTCAATCCCAGAGGATGGATCGTCAAAAAGAACTCCTGTCTAATTGGATGAATCAACAAGGGGAGTGGCAGAAACAACAAATGGAACACTACTCCCAGCTCACTCAAGCCATCAATCAAGTGACTGAAAGGCAAGAGCGTCAAGACAAACGCCTTTAAGAACTCAACCAACGTCAGCTAGCTCAGACAAAGGCATTCAATAAGTTCAGCGTACTTAATGAAGGACGACAACTACATAGGGAGGAGTTCAATATAAACACTCAAGCCAAGTTGAACTATATGTCTGGTCATATGCATAATCTGCACTCTGCAATCCCTAGGTATGATGCAGTCCAAAAAGAGCTAACAGAACAAGAGGAAAGGAAGGTGAAATAGCAGAAGGAAACATTGAAAAAGAAGATGGAAGATGCTGGCTTCTGGAAAAAGTTGATTGGAAAAGGCAAGGGAAGTGGGAGTTCAAGCACTCAAGAAAAACACAAAGGGGACAAATAAGAGGGAGAGCATGAGCAACCCCATGAGTAAAAGGTGGTGGAGTTCCCCCTTTGTTCCATCTTTTTCAAGTTTTTAAATAAGGAAAATCATGTATGAAATAGAACATGCTTCCATAATAGTTTAGGATTTTAAATTCTGCCTTTAAGTTTTCATTGCTTAGGTCTATGCTTGCTAGTCCAAGTTACCTGCTGCATTTTCACCATACTTGCTTGTATGCTTGTCCTTTTGAATCAAATAAAAAGAGAATGTATGCTATGAAAGACCAGAGTGAAGTTCATATTGTGGAGTAGGTTCCTAAACTTGTGGTGTAGTAATTACTTAGCTAAGTTGGTTCACCAACAAGGTAGGAAGGCAACTATCTGTCCTGAAGTCATATGCTTGAAGCACACCCCATGAGACCAGTTAATTAACAAGATCCTAATAAGAAAAAGGAAAAGAACAATAAGAGTTAAAAAAGAAAGAAAAGTAATAAGAAATAAGGCTAGGCACCAAGGGCTTGAATCTTGAGGGATGTGTTTGTGGTGCTCTTGTACCAAGGATCTGCTTGGATGAATAAGTTCTTAGGAGTGCTTCATCACTTGGTAACTTAGTCTAACTAACCCGGGATTATCAACTGAAAACCCACTATCAAGAGCAACCTTGCTACAGAATATTTAGTAACCCAAAGAGGTGCTGGACACCAAGGCCTCAAGGAAAGAAAATAACAAACCATGTGCCTGTGGTGTGCATGTATGGGGGAGAGAGACTTGAGGGAGTAAGTCCTTAGGGGTGTTTCAACACCTAGCACCTTGAACCAACTGATTCGGGAGTGTTGGCTGAAAGCTTATTTTAAAAAGTCACCCCCTCACAGAACACTTAGCCTAAGGATGCAATAAACCTTGAAAATACAAAGGGATTAATAAATAAAAGTCTCAAAGGGTGCAATCAAGTGAGTATTCCAGGGCATGATAAAGGTCTGAAAGCCAATAAAGGAATGAACCTAAGTTGCTATGCATGAAACTCCATAAAACCAAGAACATGACTTCCACAATAATGATTCATTTCTCTTGTCATTTCATTCATCATTCTCTTGTTCCAGTACATGCTTAGGGACAAGCAAGCTTTAAGTTTGGTGTTGTGATGCCAGGGCATTTTGGCCAGTTTTACTGACCTTTTCTTTACTGTTTTAGGGTAGTTTCATGCATTTTCTTAGGAAATAAGCAAGTTTTTGTTAGAATTTCACTTACATCTTGATTCAAGCAAACATTGTGAATTTTATATGATTTCATGAGAATTATGCATGAATTGAATGATAAAATGAATGATGCATGATATCATGGGTTAGAACCTAGCTTTGATGCACTTTATTTGCTTGATTTCAGGACAAAGGAAGCAAGGAAGATGCCACGTTAATAGCCACGTTAGTCTAACTAACGTGACAATTAACGTGGAATGAAGGATAGCTTGCAACGTTAATGAGAAAAGTGATCGCCAATAACGCCTGCATGAGCCATCATAGCCCATGTTAGTTGCCACGTTAACTACGTTAACATGGAAGCTAACGTAGAAGAGAAGTAAAACTCCAACGTTAGTGGTAAAAGTGAATGCCACTAACGTTGGAAAAGGGGGGCACACCTAGCCACGTTAAGAGTCACGTTAAGTGCATTAACGTGAACTCTAACGTGGAAGGAAAGAAGTGCCAACGTTAGTGACACTCACCTTTGTCACTAACGTTGGACTAAGCCACCATTAACCACGTTAGTTGCCATGTTAATTGCACTAACGTGGAAGCTAACGTGGAGGAAAGGATTGATGAACCAACGTTAGTGACACTCACCTTTGTCACTAACGTTGGAGATGGCTATCACTACCACGTTAGAAGTCACGTTAACCTAAGTAACGTGAACTCTAACGTGGGAAGAAGGGTGTTTGGAGTGTTAGTGACAAAGGTAAGTGTCACTAACGCTCTCGAAGATTTGGCAAGCCTACGTTAAAGGTCACGTTAACTATACTAACGTGAACTCTAACGTAGGGAGAAAGGGGTACTCTCAACATTATTGGGAAAGGTAAACCCCAATAACGTTTGTAAAGGGCCAAGAGGCAACGTTAGTGGTCACGTTAGTGTCACTAATGTTGAAGTTAATGTGGACCATTTTGGGTTAGGAACGTTAGTGAAAAAGGTGATTGTCACTAACGTTCTCGACCTCATACTTTCACTTAACGTTAACACCACTAACGTCCTAAGCTAAAGTCCATGCCTACTGCACACTTTCTCTACAAGTGAAGCTGAGCCCACTAAAGATGATAACTGCTTCAACTTAAGATCCAAAGGCCCATATCCAAAACTTGAAGAGCCAATTAGAAGATCAGAAGAGTAGGATAAATAGGAGTAGTTTTGAACTAGAGAGAAAGCTTTTTGGGCTTGGGAGAACTACTCTCTATAGAATTTTACTTTCTCTGCAACTTCTAGTTTTACTTTCAAAATGCATTCTCCATCTTCGTTTTCCATTCCGAGAGCTATGAATAACTAAACCCCTTTCATTGGGTTAGGGAGCTCTGTTGTAATTTGATGGATCACTAACAGTTTTCATTATTCTTCCTCTTTCTTTTCTCTTGATTTTACTAGAAAGCTTTCAATCTTCATCCAATTGGGTAGTTATCTTAGAAAAGAAGCTATTCATACTTGGATCTCTTCGGAACCTTGGAAGAGGAATGAAGAGATCATACTAGAAATGCTTTCTCATGTGGGACCAAATTGGGGTTTGGATGGATATAGTGACATATAATCCTACCAACATTTTGATTTGGAAATACATGTGGTATAATCAGTGACCACACTTCATCTCTTCTCATGAGCAATTAGACCAAGGAATTGGCTATTGATCAAGATTTGAGAGATTGAATTACCAAGGAATTGGAATTCAATCACTTAAGATTGCCAAGGAGATCAATGAATGCATTGATTGAGGAAGAGATGAAGATGAACTTGATCCAGAGAATACAATATCTCCTGAGCGCAATGAACTCCTCATTTCCTATCTCACCCATTCTCTTTAATTTCTGCAATTTACTTTTATGATCATCTTCCCAAATCCCCATTTAACATTTTGCAATTTACATTCCGCCATTTACATTCAGCTCTTTATTTCCAGTATTTACATTCTCTGCTATTTACTTTCCCGCCATTTAATTTCCTTCAACTCTCACATTAAATTCTGCTTAGCTCAACTAGAACATTCCTCTAATTAAAGTTGATTGACCAATCAATCCCTGTGGGATTCGACCTCACTCTATTGTGAGTTTTTACTTGACGACAATTCGGTATACTTGCCGAGGGGAATTTGTTGAGAGACAAGTTTCCGTGCATTAGGCACTATAGATTCCAACCATCACCTCAGCAACTTCAGAAGCAGAATGTACCTCACCGATGCCTCAGACGCTGTTCGCTGCAAAGCTTTTCCAACAACTCTCACGAAGACAGCGATCAGATGGTTCGACAATTTACCTCCTAAGTCCATCTCAAGCTTTGATGACCTAGCCAAAAAATTTCTGGCCAGATTCTCCATCCAAAAAGACAAGACTAAGCACGCCCCCAGCCTATTAGGAATCAAGCAAGGAGATCGGGAAAGTCTTCGTAACTACATGAAAAGATTCAACAGAACATGCCTAGACATACAAAGCTTACCAACAGAGGCCACGATCATGGGCCTTATCAACGGCTTACGGGAGGGACCTTTTAGCCAATCTACTTCAAAGAAATACCCCACATCTCTGGACGAGGTGCAAGAACAGACGGAGAAGTACATCAACATGGAAGAAAATTGCTGACTTGGAGAAGCCTCGAGATCCGGTTTTGCCTACCGAGATAAAAATAAAGAATCCAAGAGGAAGGAAGATCGAACGGGGGAAAAAAATAAAAAATATCATAATTACACCCTTCTTCGGGTGTCCCTTGTGGATATTTACAAAGAAGTCTGTAACACAGAAAAGATACCCCCAGCTCGACCACTCAAAGGAAAAAGAGAAGGAGGAAATCGGAACGAATACTGTGAATATCATCGAGTTCAAGGGCATTCCACCAACGAATGTTTCGACTTAAAAAATGTCATAGAAAAATTAGTGAGAGAAGAAAAACTAGATCGGTTTCTGGCCACCCGAGATGATGAGCAAAGAAAGAGAAGAAGGGATGAAGATGTCGGACGAACCGAGCGATCACCTCGTACACCAGAAAGACAGGTCCACATGATACACGGCAGATTTGCAGGAGGAGGAATCTCCAAGTCATCTCGCAAAAGATATCTCAAAGAAGTATATCATGTCGAAGGGAAGGAGGAAGCACCCGACATCCCTGCAATCACATTCACCAAAGAAAATGCATCTGGAGTCATCTCAGGACACGACGATCCCATGGTCATCACCGTTATACTGGCAAATGCCAATATCCACCGCACATTAATAGACGAAGGGAGCTCCGCCGATATCTTATTCAAAATTGCCTTCGACAAGCTCGGCTTAGAAGAAAAGGATCTTAGAGCATACCCGAACAGCCTATTCGGACTGGGAGATACCCCAGTACAACCACTGGGATACGTGTCACTACATACAACCTTCGAAAAAGGAAACCAATCCAGAACACTCAAGATAGACTACATCGTGGTCGATGTGAGTTCATCCTACAACGCCCTAATAGGTCGGACAACACTAAATCAACTCGGCGCAATAGTCTCAACTCCACATCTATGCATGAAATTCCCAACTACAGAAGGGATAGCTACAATAAAAGCAGATCAAAAGACGGCATGCCGCTGTTATAACGAAAGTCTAAACCTCAGAGGCAGAGGAGAAGAGTTCCATACAATTGAGCTTGGTAGAATTCAGAGACGTGAATAACTCCGTCCGCAGCCCGAGGGTGAAGTAAAGAAAGTTCAGATCGGAGACACCTCAGACAAAACAACTAATATTGGCACGATCCTGACGGGAGATGTAAAAGAATTACTAGTACATTTTTTACGAGATAATGTCGATCTCTTCGCATGGAAAGCTGCAGACATGCAGGCATAGACCCCAAGCTAATGTGTCACAAGTTGGCGGTCTATCCAGGATCTCGGCCGGTACAGCAGAGACGAAGAAAACTTGGGCCAGAACGATCCCAAGCTGTGGAAGAACAGGTACAAGCACTACTGGAGGCAGGATTTATAAGAGAAGTCAAGTACCCACTATGGCTAGCTAACGTCGTCTTGGTGAAAAAATCAAATGGAAAGTGCCGAATGTGCACCGACTACACCGATCTCAACAAAGCTTGCCCAAAAGATCCTTACCCACTCCCAAGTATCGACGCCCTAGTAGATGCTTCATCCGGATATAGATACCTCTCGTTTATGGATGCATATTCGGGATACAACCAAATCTACATGTATCCACCAGATCAAGAAAAGACCTCTTTTTTAACATCAAAAGCGAATTACTGCTACATTGTAATGCCTTTCGGTCTCAAGAATGCGGGAGCTACTTATCAAAGGCTAATGAATAAGGTCTTTTCAGATCATATCGGAAAAATCATGGAAGTCTACGTGGACGACATGTTAAAGAGACATTATTGTCCAACCTGGCCCAAGTGTTCGACACTAAAAGGAAGCATGACATGTGCCTCAATCCGGCAAAATGCACTTTTGCAGTAGAAGCAGGCAAGTTCTTGGGTTTTATGCTCACACAAAGAGGAATTGAGGCAAATCCGGATAAATGCTAGGCCATACTCAACATGAAGAGCCTAACTTGTGTCAAAGAAGTACAACAACTCAATGGGAGGTTGGCAGCCTTGTCCAGGTTCTTAGCGGAATCAGCGATAAGATCCCTTCCTTTCTATGCCACTCTAAGGAAAGGAAAGAACTTCAAATGGACAATAGAATGCGAGCAAGCCTTCCAGGATTTCAAAAGTTTCCTGGGACGACCACCTATCCTAACTCAACCACGAAAGGAAGAACCACTCGTATTGTACCTTGCAGTAGGAAGTCGGGCAGTAGCCTCAGCACTAGTTCGAGAGGACGACAAAGGGCAACAACCTGTATACTTCATTAGTAAAGTGCTGCAGGGATCTGAGCTGAACTACCAAAAAATAGAAAAGTTTGCCTATGCTCTCATAATGACATCTCGACGACTTCGCCCGTACTTTCAGGCTCACACCATTAAGGTTCAAACCGACCAGCCCATAAAAGGGATATTGCAGAAAACAGATTTAGCAGGCAGAATTTTACAATGGGCAGTCGAGTTATCCGAGTTCGACCTCCAATATGAAGCTCGGACAGCCATCAAATCGCAATACTTGGCCAACTTCATTGCAGAATTCACAGATACCCTGGAAACCCCCACAGAATAGAATCTCTACGTGGACGGGTCCTCGAATAAGACTGGAAGCGGCGCAGGTGTGATAATAGAAAGCAACCAAGGAACCCAAGTTGAGCTTTTCCTTAAATTTGGGTTCCCGGCTTCAAACAACCAGGCAGAATATGAAGCGTTACTAGCTGGTTTGAAGCTAACTAAGGAGGTTGGAGCTCAAAAACTCAACATCTTCAGCGATTCATAAGTAGTCACCTCACAAATAACAGGGAGCTATCAAGCCAAAGATCCCACCATGAAAAAGTATTTGGATAAAACCAAGGAACAGCTCGGACAACTCGGAGAATATAAGATCTGCCACATACCCCGCGAACAAAATGCCCGAGCTGATGCACTCTCAAAGCTAGCCAGCACCAAACCAGGGGGCAACAATAGAAGCCTCATCCAGGAAATGCTACAGAACCTGTCAATCTCAGAAGCAAAAAAAGTCCTAGCCATAACAGGTCAGAATCAAGGATGGATGAACCCCATAATTAATTACCTCAAAACAGAAACACTCCCCACAGATGAAAAGGAGGCAAAGAGATTAAAGCGGGAGGCACAGTACTATACTATCATAAACAACACCCTATACAAAAGAGGGATTTCAATACCATTGTTAAAATGTGTGCCGACCTCTAACACAAGGGAAGTTTTAGAGGAAGTACACATCGGCATTTGTGGCAATCATCTCGGGGCACAAGCTCTCACCAAAAAGTACTTCGGGCGGGATTTTACTGGCCAACTCTACAAAAAGAAGCTACAAAATTTGTAAAGACATGTCCCCCATGCCAGAAACATACCAACTTTCACATCGCCCTGCCAGAAGAGCTCATCAACGTAACTTCGCCTTGGCCATTTGCAAAATGGGGACACGATCTTCTCGAACCCTTTTCCCAGGGATCAGGACAAGTCAAATTCCTCATAGTCAGAGTAGACTATTTCACAAAGTGGATTAAGGCAGAGCCCCTAGCCAACGCCACTGCTCAAAGAAGCCAGAAATTCCTATATAGGAACATTGTCACGAGGTTCGGGGTTCCATACTCCATCACCACAGACAATGGCACTCAATTCACAGATGCAGGCTTCAGAAAATTAGTAGCCGACTTGAACATAAAGCACCAGTTCACCTCCGTCGAACATCCTCAAGCCAATGGGCAAGCCGAAGCTGCCAACAAAGTCATATTGGCTGGGTTGAAATGGAGACTGCAAGATGCGAAGGGAGCTTGGGCTGAAGAACTTCCACAGGTCCTATGGGCATATCGAACTACGCCACATTCCACCACAAACGAATCACCGTTTCGATTAGCGTACGGAGTGGAGGCAATGATCCCAGTAGAAGTCGAGGAAGGGTCGCCTAGAGTAGTCCACTACAATGAAGAAGCCAACTCTCAACTTCAAAGAGAAGAGCTCGACCTACTTCCAGAAATCCAAGAAAGAGCTCGAATCAGGGAAGAAGCGCTAAAGCGCCGAATGGCTTCAAGATATAATCAAAAGGTAGTGCCAAGAGGTTTCGCGGAGAATGATCTCATCCTAATCCGAAATGATATTGGAACAACTCGACCCGGAGAAGGAAAGTTCAGCAAACTGGAAAGGACCCTACCGAGTCATAGAAGTACTTGGGAAGGGCTACTACAGACTGTCTGAACTCGATGGACGAGAGCTTCCCAGATTGTGGCACGCCTGCAACCTAAGAAGGTACTGTAGCTAGAGAAGATAAAAGATCTCATCATAGGATGCACTCTTTTTCCTGAAAAGATTTTTTAATGAGGCACCAAGTTGAGATCCAGAAATTATCCGACTTAAAAGGATAAAAAACTCCAACATGTATATATTTGCACTTTCTTTTGAATAAAATATATTTTAGATATTCTACAAATTCTCAAGACGCATTAATCTGAAGCATTCATCGTCCGATTATAAAGCAATAGATTGGCAGAAAGTGAAAAACAGATTCACTGCACGATCAAGATAAAAGACCAATAAAGATGAAAATGCGATTCATCTAACGGTCGACCAAAGAAAGATAGAAACCACCTTCTACAAATTGGCAAAGATGAACATAGAATAATGCAAGAAGTTATCGAAAGTGATCCGAAAAAAGAACTTGACGAGGTCTTATGGATTGCTAAATAATAACTAAAAGACTGGCCGACGTTGAGAAGTCGGACCAAGTCAACCCAAGTTATCAGCAAATCCCTGAAAAGAGGTCTGGCCAACCCTATAAAAGAGAAATTGCTATAACTTAGAAGAGATCGACGTGACGAAGTCGGTCTCCTACAAAAAACAAGTTATAAAAGTAATCCCTGAAAGAGACCTGACAAAGGTCCAAGAAAGAGGATTACAAAAAATAATTTAGAAGAGGACGACATAAAGAAGTCGACCTCCTACAAACAAGTTATAAAAGTAATCCCTGAAAGAGACCTGACAAAAGTCCAAGAAAGAGGATTACAAAATAACTTAGAAGATATCGACCTGACGAAGTCGGTCTCCTACAAAAAACAAGTTATAAAAGTAATCCCTGAAAGAGACCTGACAAAGGTCCAAGAAAGAGGATTACAAAATAACTCGGAAAGAACGACGCAAAGAAGTCGGTCTCCCAAAAATAAGTTATAAAAGTAGTTCCGGAAAGAGACCTGACAAGGGTCCAAGAAAGAAGATTACAAAAATAACTGGAAAGCGGACCAACGTGAAGAAATTGGTTACGGAGTGCTAGAAATAAATACAAGTAAAAGCAAAAAAACCGAAATACAAGTTGGACCCACATATCCATAACCTCAAAAGATTCAAGCTACAAGCAATAAGTACAAAGCAATCCAAAGAGGCCGAGCAGCAAGGCTCTAACACTCTCAAAACCCAGAAAGGTGTCAAGACAAGTGCAAACAAGCATAATATAAAATACAATATTATAACAAACCTCAGGGTCAGGCCCAAAAAGCTTGAAAGCTACTTGTTGTTTTTTCAAAATCAAAAGGTGCTAAACAAGAAACCAAAAGGAGTATCAACAGTCAGCATAATATTCAAGACTACAAAATAAAGAGTTTAAAAGCCCACAAGTCGGGCTATCCACACAAATATCCAAGAAAATTCAGCTAAGATTATAAGACTTCTCGGCAGCATCAGTCTGAGGTGAAGGAGGACGAGCCTGGAGAGGCACTGCATCCACTGTACCGTCGTCCCTATTCAGAATTTGACAATCGGGGTCTGACTCCAGACGAATGATCCCAGCGGGAGGAGCTATAGAAGTCGACACTTTAGCAGCAGGTAGAGGGGGAGGCCCGACGTCATCATCATCCTGGTCGTCTGGGACAATCTTACCATCCCTTACAACGTTGTCCAAGCTGAAGAGAGTAAGGTCAACCTCAGGAGCAAGAACTTGAACCTGCTCCTTTAAATTATCATAAGCAGTATTTACGCTGCCGACAAGATGACCTTGGAGCTCGGAGTAGTCAACTCGGGCAAACTCCAACACCTCCCTCAGACGCATTACCTCGAAATAAGATGTGACGTAACTGTCCTTATGCCTCAACGCAGTGTCCTCGGCCAACCTTACAGAGGCCACCAGGGCAAGTGAGCTAGCCTTCTCGTTCTCCAGATCCTTCTCCAGTTTGGCTACTTTCACCTCAAGCTCCTCCTCCAAGCCCTTCATCCGATCAAACTCTTGTTTGGCCTCCTCCATGAAGGCTTTGGTGGCATGAAGAGGAAGATTTTGAGCAGTCCGATATAGGGCAGCCCCCATATAGGCCATCTTGATGCTACTCTGAGTTATGAAGTCCAAATGGTGAAGGAGAGAGGTGTCGTCAGTAGGGACGACACCATAAGGACCGATCTGTTGGTCAACAAACTCCACCGCATCAAAGTCAGGAGCGTCAAGGTTGAAAGGCTCAATTGTTTTTTGTTTTTTGTTGGGAGGAGCACCAGAAGTAGCGACAGAAGTCTGTGGAAGGTCAACCAGACGAACTCGAGGAGTGGGGATCACCTTCTTCGGCCAAGGAGAACTCGGCACGGGCGGCTTCATTGGAACTTGAGAAGATTCCTCTCCCGCCACCTTGGCCGAGATATTTTGAGCAGCAGCAGCCTTCTTTGCCTTTTTGTATGCCTTCATGGAATCATTATTTTTATACATCTCTGAAAGTACAGAATCAACCATAGTGATGAGTTACAATCTAGAAGAAGCAAAACTAAGAAACAAGTATAGAAACAAGTCGGACAGTACCCAAAGTAGTTCGAACCAAAGACGGGTCACTCAAAAACTTTTTTGTATCAAGATAGGGTGGTTTCCCCCATAAATCTTCAAGAACAATTACAAAAGCTCGCTCAACCTTGTCAAACATCTCCCATGTATAGCGAGACACTCTCACATTCTTTTGCCATTCTAGAGGAAAGGCAGGCTCATCATTTTCATCAAGAAAAAAAAGGGCGGGCCCCCTCAACATCACGAACGTGGAAGAAATAATTCTTAAAATCTTTAAAAGACTCATCATACATGGAAAAAATTTTATGCCCCTGGGCCGACCTGAAAGAAACCCAGGAAGCTTTCTTTTTGGAAAAACCTCCAGGCTTGGCAGAAACAAAAGGATAGAGGAAAAGAGTTTGAGAAGGCATCACGCCTAACTCTTGGCAAAGCAACTGAAATATCTTGATAAAACCCCAGGAATTTAGATGAAGCTGGGATGGAGCAATGTTACACGACCACAACAAGTCGGTCTCGAAAGCAGTAAACAGAAAAGTAATATCCAATTGGCTAAAGAAATATTCATAGGCATAGAAGAAGGGATACTCCCTCTCGACCGAAGTAGGAAAACAAACCCTCTCGTCAGAGTCGGGCGCTACAAGCTCATAATCCCTCTCCCGAGTGCTGCTACCACAAATTCTATGACGTTTCCTCAGCTCTACACAAAAATCAGCGTCCACCACAGAGACACACATCAAGACAAGGGAGTCCAGCTAATCAAACATCCCCTCGGAAATTTTAGAAGATATCTCTACAATGTTATTGCGAGAAGACTTGAGGCCAACTAATCCTACAAAAAGAAAAGAAGATGGGATTACTAAGAAACATCTCGGATGAGGGGCAAAATAACTCGACTAATATACAGAAGAACAAACAGAAAAGGAAAACCCCAAGACTCAAACCAAAGTCCTGGGGCATCCTTTGGAGGCAGTAACAAAGGAAGATTTCAGGAAAAATCCACAGCTTACGTCCCGGCATCTCTCAAACAAGAAAAGATTTCAAATAACAGACATTTCGGAAAAGAAAGTCAGAACACAAAAAGTCACTATCTTTTTACAGTCTATCAGCAAAAAGCATCGCCAAACATCAAACATGCCAAGCAGAAATCGTCAAAGGCGCAACCTTTTCTCAGAATCAAACAAAAACCAAAACAAATATCACAGCAAACAGGGAAAGCTATCAACAGGGCAAAAAACCAAGGAGCAATCTTCGATTAAGTGAGCAAAGATGCAGTTTTTCTAGGTATCAGACAGAAGCGACAGTAGAACATGCAAATCCCTAGAAGCATCAAACAACAGGAAAGGCGAAAAGGTTCATGCAAAGGACGAAGAAACTCCCAGAACACACACTACAACAGCAAGCAGGCGCAACAAAAAAAAAAGAAAGATCCAAACTTTCTCTCAGCAAAATCAAAACTTCACCACAAAACTAAAGACAAAGCAACAAAGACGAGAAAAAATTGCAAATGGAACCAACCTGGAAAAAAGCAGAGCCTCAGAAGGGTTGAAGATGGAAAGACGGAATTGTCGGATCGCTGAATGATGCCGCAAAGGCAAAATGTAGGCGAAAAGCAGAAGGTGAGAGAATGAAGGGAGAAGTTACAAAGAAAGATAAAGGAGAGAAACCGTTTTCTGAGTGCAGAAATTCAAAATAAAGCCAAAGGAAACGGGGCAATTAATACCAATTAATGAAGGTATTAAACCCTCGCACGTTCCCAAAAACAAAGCGCTAATACATGAGCACGCGCTTTTAGAAGAAAAACGTTCCACATTCAAAAAGGTTCTACAAAAGAAGGAATCGACTAAATGCTTGAGTTCGGCTTCACTAGAGAAGGACCGAAGTCAAGGACTCGGCCTCAAAAAAGAAGACCGAGCTCAAGCAGGGGCACTGTTCATACCCTGGGTCGAGCTACCCGACCTGGGATGATTGGCGACAAAGCGACCGACCTCTTCAGGTTAGACTATCCGACCTCTTCCTAAAAGATCTCGGCCAAATCGACAGGAAAGCCCAAAAAAGGGCCCAACCCAAGGAATACGATCCAGATCCAAAGGCAGCCCAAAGCCGAGAGAGATAAGGGCGGTTCCATAGAAGATAAGCTGACCTCGCCAAAAGATAAGATAAGATAAGATAACTAACTTATCTTATCTAAAAAGGTCACTCTACAACTACTATAAATACACTGGAGCACCCAGGTATAACTCATACTCTGATTCTACTAAAAACCTGTTTAATACCCATGCTAACTTAAGCATCGGAGTCTCTTGCGGGTACCCCCCACCCTCCGATGACGAAGGATCAGCAGTGCAGCTAGATCAACAAGTCGGACGCAACCGTTCCGGCCGCCACTCACCAGTCGTACACGTCGGCACCGACCCGTACAGAAGATCTCGACCGAGATCGACCTCCAGTTTCAGGTAACCCTCGGAACACCCGTCAATTTTGGAAAAAGAAAAAGTCCTAGCCATAGCAGGACAGGATCAAGGATGGACAACTCCTATAACCAGCTACCTCAAATCAGAGATACTCCCTACAGATAAGAAGGAGGCAAAGAGGTTAAAGCGAGAGGCACAATACTACTCCATCATAAATAACATCTTATACAGGAGAGGGATCTCAACACCCCTATTAAAATGTGTGCCGACCTCCAACACAAAAGAGGTTTTAGAAGAAGTACACAGTGGCATCTGTGACAACCATCTCGGAGCACGAGCTCTCACCAAAAAGGTACTCCGAGCTGGATTCTTTTGGCCGACTTTGCAAAAGGAAGCAACAGAGTTCGTAAAGACATGTCCACCATGTCAAAAACATGCTAATTTCCACATCGCCTCACCAGAGGAACTCATCAGTGTAACCTCACCCTGGCCATTTGCAAAATGGGGACTCGACCTCCTCGGGCCCTTCCCTTAAGGATCGGTTCAGGTCAAGTTCCTCATCGTAGGGGTAGACTATTTCACAAAGTGGATTGAAGCAGAACCCCTAGCCAAGGCCACTGCTCAAAGAAGTCGAAAATTCCTATATAGAAATATTGTCTTAAGGTTTGGGCTTCCTTACTCCATTACCACAGACAATGGCACTCAATTCACAGACGCAGGCTTTAGAAAATTGGTGGCCGACTTGAAAATAAAACACCAATTCACATCCGTAGAACACCCCCAGGCTAATGGACAGGCAAAAGCCGCCAATAAAGTCATATTAGCCGGGCTAAAACGGAGATTACGGGATGCAAAGGGAGCCTGGGATGAAGAGCTCCCACAAGTCCTAGGGGCATATCGAACAACCCTGCACTCCACGACCAAGGAGTCACCTTTCCGACTAGCTTATGGAATGGAGGCAATGATCCCAGTGGAAATCGACGAAGGATCCCTGACGTTAGGATTTTTGCCAGTAAAGAATTTTATAAAAATAGTCGCGTTGTAGATATAGTCTCTAAACCAACAGAAATCCCTTCGTACAAACGTTTTGGTTGTCACAAGTAACAAACCCCTAAATAAATTGATAACCAAAGTATTCAAACCTCGGGTCGTCTTCTCAAGGAATTGCAGGGAGGTGTTCTTATTATTGGTTATGAGTCTTGTAAATTGGGGATTTTGGAAAGAAGGAGCAAGTAATGTAAGATAACAAGTCGTTAAAATAATAAATAACAAAGCTCTTGGCAAGGTATAAGAACTGGAAGTCCTATCCTAGTTATCCTTATCAATTGTGATGAGAATTAGATTTTTCTCCCACTTTGTTAACCTCTAACTATGAAGGTAAGTTAAGTGGATGAATTAATTTTTATTCCTCAGATCCTAGTCTTTCCTTGAGAAAAGTTAGAGTTATTGAAACTCGAATTAATTCTTGAAGAATTCCAATTTTCAATCAACAATGAGTTTGATAACTCAAGTGTCTCCAATGACTCAACCAAAGCCAAGAGGGAAAATTCTAAATTAAATTAAAAGCATCAATATAAATAAAGCAAAGCAAAATTAAATCTGAAAATACCTCGAATTGCATTCACAAAAGAACTTAAATCTGACATGGATATTCATAAATTAAATTGGAGAAATAAATAAAAGAAACATTGAACCTGTGATCACAAAAGATGAAATAATCATAAAGTGAAAAGAATCCTAATTCTAAATCCTAAGAGAGAGGAGAGAACCTCTCTCTCTAAAAACTACATCTACTCCTAAAATTGTGAATATGAAAGCTTCTTTGATGAATGAATGGATTCCCCCACTTTATAGCCTCTAATCTGTGTTTTCTGGGCCGCAAACTGGGTCAGAAACAGCCCAGAATTCGCTGGTTCCGAATTCAAACACGCTGATTTTTGTCACTGCGACGTATCCGCGTGAATGACGCGTTCGCATCGCCTAGCGTCAATGCAACTATGGCATATTATATATCAAATCGAAGCCCCGGACGTTAGCTTTCCAACACAACTGGAAATGCATTGTTTGGACCTCTGTAGCTCAAGTTATGACCGTTTTAATGCAAGAGGGTCAGGCTGACAGCTTTGCAATTTCTTCAACTTCTTGTATTCCTTCCACTTTTGCATGCTTCCTTTCCATCCTCCAAGCCATGCCCTGTAATCTCTGAAAACACTTAACACACATATCAAGGCATCTAATGGTAATAAGAGAGGATTAATATTAGCAATTGTAAGATCAAAGAAGCTTGTTTTCAATCATAGCACATAATTAGGAAGGCAAATGTAAAACCATGTAAATAGTATGAATAAGTGGGTAAAGAGTTGATAAAAACCACTCAGTTGAGCACAAGATAAACCATAAAATAGTGGTTTATCAACTTCCCCACACTTAAACATTAGCATGTCCTCATGCTAAGCTCAAGAGAAACTATAAAGGGGTGAAGAGGAATGGTAGAATGTATGAAATGCAACCTATCTATATGAATGCAACTACATGCAAAATGTTTCTACCTACTTGGTTTAAAAGTAAATAAATTCTCCAAGAATAAATATGAACTGTATTTCACTAATTCAAATCATAAAAATGAAGTACAAATAGACATGTAGAGGAAAATAGCTCATGAAAGCTGGGAACAAAGAATCGAGCATCGAACCCTCACTGGTAGTGTATACACTCCAATCACTCAAGTGTTTTAGGTTCGATTCTCTCAATTCTCTACTAACTTTTCTTTCTATGGCTTGCTCTTCATCTAACAATCAACATAAATTTAATGCACAGATACACATATCAAGAGGTCTTTTAAGGGTTGTAATGGGGTTAGGGTCAAGGTAGGATTGTATTTGGCCAAGTGGACTAAAATCTGAATCCTTAATTAACTTAAACTTTTCCCACCTAACTTAAGACAATCCATGTAATCATAATACCACATCTAACTATCCATTAGCCATGTTTTCCACATATTCATGCATTCTAATTTCTAGTACAATACATATGTATTGCTTTCACCACTTACTTTGGGGCATTTTGTCCCCTTTTTGCTTAATTGCTCTTTTTTCTTTTTTTTTTCTAGTACAGTATATATATATATATATATTTTTTTTTTCTTTTCTTTTTATTTTTCTCAATGTATATGATTAAATTATTGGATGCATGAATCATGTCCTAAATATTTTTTTCACATTTTCAGAAAATTCTAACATACTCAATTCTCAAACTAAATGTTTCGAAACCCACTTTTCCCCACACTTAATTCATAAGCACTCTCACTAGTCTAAGCTAACCAAGGATTCAAATTAAGGACATTATTATTTTCTGCTTAGAGTTAATGATGTGCTAAAGTAAAGAACAAAGGGGTAAAATAGGTTCAAAATTGGTTTGCAAAGGATAATGAAAGGTTAGGCCATATGGGTATGTAAGCTCAGTGAAATAAGGCCTCAATCATGTAAGTGTATGCATACATTAAACAATGGAAATATAGAATCAAGCAAGACAAAGATCACAATTTTAGAGAGAAAAACACACACCAAGAATAAAATATTGGTTGGTAAATGCAACCAATTCAAATTGGCTCAAAAATCTCACAGGTTTTGTGTGTTCGAGTTCTAAACCATGTTCCAGTATAATATTTCTTCAAACAAGTGTAACATTAAATTTTATTCAAATTAGTGAAATGCTCTAAAAATTTTCTTGAAAAATAAAATATTACTTCAACCAAGTGGTAAAATATGCAAAAAAAATCAAACAAATATGCAATTAAACATGCAAATGCAACAACTAACAAGGAAAATAAACCATTGGTGTTGAGATAGAAAGGTACTAACCCACGGAGATTGGTATCGACCTCCCCACACTGAAAGATTGCACCGTCCTCGGTGCATGCTAAGATGTGCGAGTGGACGGGTTGTTCCAGCTGATGATGTTCTTCAAGGATTGTGCAGATGGACTTGTTTGTCTCCTCTTATAAAAGTTTCTCCCTTTTCCGTCTTCGGTGGCCAGCCTGAAAGAAGAGAAAAAGAAGAACAGTAACCCCGGAATAAAGATAAAATAAAATATGATTGGGTTAATGCCAGATAATGAGGGTCTCAATTACATGGTAGCTACAACATGCAAATGAAAAAACAGTAGGAGTACATGGCAAATCAAGAGTGCAAAAATTTGCAAAAATAGGGAAGAGAGTGTGGGTAAGGAGAGATAATATAAATTCATGTCAATGTAAAAGTAATATAGGTATAAAAGGTTGGCATTGATATAAATAATATTACCTATCCAGAATAAAACAAGTCACTAAGCACCCAAAATAATTCAAGAGAAGATGCAACAGATAAATAAGAAAATTTTAACACCAAAGGAAAAATAATGAATTTAGAAAAGATAACAAAAATATGCACAAAATTAAGATGCAATGAATGAAATATGCAAATAAATTAAGTAAAATAAAATAAAAGATAAGAAGAATGAGAAGGGAAAGAAGGGAAGAAGAAGTAAGTAAGAAAGGAGGGAGGAAAAATTAGGATTGGGAGAGAAAAGATAAGATATTTGGCAAACTAGGATAAGCTGTGCGGTGCAAGCGACGCAGTCGCGTGGGGCACGCGGTCGCGCGGCTTGCGCTTAAACTGATTGACGCGGTCGCGTGACCCGTTTTATGCTACTGGCGCGAGGGCAGCCTCACTCTCGCACAACTCTCTGTTCAAAAATCATTAATTGCCAAATATTAGGTGACGCGATCGCATGAGGCATGCGATCGCGCGAGTAGCCACTTAGTAGGATGTGACGCGGCCGCGTGGGGCACGCGGTCGCGTGAGATGGACTGCGCGTCCAGCGCCAGTCCAGAACCACTCTGGCACAACTTTTGGCTGTGCACCATTATTACGTCGAAATCCTGGTCACGTGGCCGCGTCGGGCACGCGGTCGCGTGGGAGGCCATAATTCCCATATGACGTGGTCGCGTCAGCGACGCGGTCGTGTGGGACGATTTGTGCCACTGGCACGCCTCTAGCCACGCTCTCGCATGACTCTCTGTTCATTTTCTTATTCTCTCCCACACCTGCGACGCGGACGCGTCGCATGAAAATTTTTTTTTAATCTGGAAAGAAAATGCAGAATGCAGTGTTAATATGAAACTGATGCAAAACTCCAGGTTCAATAAAATAAAATAAAACTCGAAAACAAATAAAACTAAATAAAAATGAAAAAGGAACGATCGTACCATGGTGGGTTGTCTCCCACCTAGAACTTTTAGTTAAAGTCCTTAAGTTGGACATTTGGTGAGCTCCCTGTTATGGTGGCTTGTGTTTGAACTCATCCAGGAATCTCCACCAATGTTTGTAATTCCAATGGCCTCCGGGATCCCAAACTAGGCACAGAAAGCCTTCAAGTAAGTTAAAGCAAGTGACAAGGCCCCAAGAGTGTTGATTTCTAGACTGAATTCTGGGGTCCCAAACCTTGCTTTTACACCCATCTTTGTGTTGATCATTATGATTCCATCCGGGTAGCAAATAATCTGAATTCTTACTAAGGCGGCCAAACAACTTCCTAGACCCATTCAGTTGTGCTTTACACCAACCTTTGCGTTTAAACTGAAAGCTTCCAACCATAATGAACCTTGCCGGACAATTCTTACCACTGACCATCTTCCTCTTACTCTTAATGCCACAAAGAGCTCTAAGTTGACCATCCGTCTCCAGTAGCCCATATTCAAGTGGAATTAGAAAGCTAAGGGATATGAATTTTACCCACTTGAATGTTGTGAAGGATGTTGGCAACTTAGGGGGAGGAGTCTCCAATAACTTTGGCAAGGTGATTTCAAGCTCCACTCCCTTGTGCTCTTTGACAACTTCCACCTCTTTGCAAGTTTCTTCAATATCAACCTCTTCCTCTTGGTAGCTTTCTTCCAATTCAATCTCTTTTTCATTGCTCACCAAGGGCATGGGACGCTGTGCTTCTTCTTCTTTAGTCTCCATCTCTTGATCGGCCTCTTCTAAGTCCTTAACCATGATATGCCTTGGAGGTTGTACACCCTCCTCAACATCAAATGCAACCATCTTGGAAGGAGGCTCTATGTCTTGACTTTCCCATGGAGGTTCAGCATCTCCCAATTCTTCAACCAATTCTTCTTCTTCAATAATTACAGCTTCCTCCACTTGTTCCAGTACAAAGTCATGTTCCGTACTGTCCACTGGAGTTTCTAGTATCTCCTTCATACTGCGTTCTTTATTAGATTGCCCACATAAATCCATGGGAGTTCCTTGAGTGTCCGAACGTCGGGAAGGTAGTCTATTTATTGCCTGATTCAATTGGTGAAGGGTTGCTTGAAATTTTGCACATGTTTCTGTGAGACGATCCGTTGATTCTTGTTGCGCTCGGCTATCAATAGTAGGATCATAGTGCTCTTGGGTTGATGGATATGGAGATGGCAAATATTGAGGTGGTAGTTCTTGGGAGTAATTGGGTTGGAATTGGGGTGGTTCTATATATGGTTCATATGGCTCATAAGGTGGTTGGTATGGTGGTTGAGGGTTAGGGTCATATGGAGGTAAATGGCGGAAAGGGGCTTGTGAGTTTGGTGGTTCAAAGTTGTGTTGAGGAAAGGGTTCATAGGCATATGGTGGTGGTTGTTGATAGTCCATTGGAGGTGGTTGTCGCCAAGAGGGTTGATCAAATCCTTGTGGCTCCTCCCATCTTTGATTGTTCCAACCTTGATGCTTGTTCTCATTGTAATTTCTTCTTCCTGCAACATAATTGTAACCAGACTCATAGCGATGGGGTGAGAGTTCATAGTAGCAAATAAAAATTAAAAATGAAAATAAAAACAAATTGAAATTAAAAGGTTATTGAAATTTAAATTTTTAAATTTGAAATCTGAAATTTGAAATTTTCAATTTTAAATTTTTGAAATTTGAATTTTGAAATTTAAAATTTGAAATTTGAAATTTAAATATTGAAATTTGATAAGATAAGATAAGATTTTGAAAAAGATATGATTTTTTTTTTGAAAAAGATTTGAATTTTGAAAATTGAAATTTGAAATTTTGAAATTTGAGTTTAAAAAAATTTTTTAATTTGAATTTTGAAAATTGAAATTTGAAATTTGAAATTTGAGTTTTAAATTTTGAATTTTTGAATTTTAATGACGAAAAAGAAAAACAATAAAATGACACCAAACTTAAAATTTTTAAATCAAAACGAAGAAAACAACTAAGAACAACTTGAAGATCAAGATGAACACGACATGAAGAAGTCAGACCAATCGACCAAAGCAACAAAAAGTTATAAAAAGCAATCCATAGAAAGAGGCCTGACGAGGTCTGAGAAAAATGGATTGCTATAACTTGGGATGGACCGACATGAAGAAATTGGACCAGCTGACCAAAGCGACAAAGAGTTATAAAAAGTAAATCCATGTCAAGAGGCCTGGCCAGCCCTGCCCAAAAATGGATTACTAAGAAATAACTTAGAAGCAACCGACATGAAGAATTTGGCCCAAACCAATTAAAACTACAAAGTTATAAAAAGTAATCCATAAAAAAGAGATCCGGTGAGGTCTAATTAAAAATGGATTACTAGAAATAACTTAGAAGCAACCGACATGAAGAAGTCGGCCCAAGACGATTAAAGCTACAAAGTTATAAAAAGTAAATCCATAAAAAAGAGATCCGGTGAGATCCAAATTAAAGATGGATTGCTAGAAATAACTCGAGAAGATTCAACAAGAAAAATCGACCAACAGAAGGCGTGCGCTATAAGGGGTAGACTATTTCACAAAGTGGATCGAGGCAGAACCTCTAGCTAACGCCACTACTCAAAGAAGTCAAAAATTCCTATATAGAAATATTGTCACAAGGTTCGGGGTTCCATACTCTATCACCACAGACAATGGCACCCAATTCACAGATGCATGCTTCAGAAAGTTAGTGGCCGACTTGAACATAAAATAACAATTCACCTCCGTAGAACATCCCTAAGCTAATGGACAAGCCGAAGCTGCCAACAAAGTCATATTGGCTGGGCTAAAACGGAGATTACAGGACGCAAAGGGAGCCTCGGCTAAGGAGCTCCCACAAGTCCTATGGGCATATCGAACAACACCACATTCCACCACAAAGGAATCACCCTTCCGATTAGCGTACGGAACGGAGGCAATGATCCCAGTGGAGATTGAAGAAGGATCGCCTAGAGTAATCTACTATAATGAAGAAGCCAACTCCCAACTTCAAAGGGAAGAACTCGACCTACTTCCAGAAGTCCAAGAAAGAGCTCGGATCAGGGAAGAGGCATTAAAACATTGAATGGCTTCAAGATATAATCAAAGGGTAGTGCCGCGAGGTTATTCTTAGAACGACCTCATCCTAATCCGAAATGATATCGGAACGACTTGACCTGGAGAAGGAAAGCTGGCAGCAAACTGGAATGGACCCTACCGAGTTATAGAAGTACTTGGAAAGGGCTACTACAGACTGTCCGAACTCGATGGGCGAGAGCTTCCTAGGTCATGGCACGCCTGCAACCTAAGAAGGTACTATAGTTAGGGATGATAAAGGATCTTAGGATAAGGCGCACTCTTTTTCCTGAAAAGGTTTTTTAATGAGGCGCCAAGCCAAGACCTATGAATCGCCCAACTTAGAGGGGTAAAGCTACCACATATATATATTTGCATTTTCTTTTGAATAAAGTTTGTTTAGATCTTCTACAAATTTGCAAGCCACATTAATCTGAAACATTCATCGTCCGATTATAAAGCTACAGATCGGCAGAAAGTGAAAACCAAATTCACTGCACGATCACGATAAAGACCAACATAGATGAAAACCAAATTCATGAAAAGGTCGACCAAACGTGGATTAAACCCAATTTCTACAAATTGACAAAGATGAAAATAGAATAATGCAAGAAGTTATCGAAAGTCATCCATAGAAAGGACCTGACGAGGTCTTAATAAAATGGATTGCTAAAAAATAACTTAAAGACTGGCCAACATAAAGAAGTCGGACCAGTTGCAATAACCAAAGTTATAAGTAAATCCATGGAAAGAGGTCTGACCAACTGTATAAAAGAGGATTACTATAAGTTAGAAGGGCCCAACATGATGAAGTCGGCCCAAAACATAAAAGTTATAGAAGTAATCCCTGAAAGAGACCTGAACAAGGTCCAAGAAAGAGGATTACAAAAATAACTTAGAAGGGCCCGACATGATGAAGTCGGCCCAAAACAGAAAAGTTATAGAAGTAATCCCTGAAAGAGACCTGAACAAGGTCCAAGAAAGAGGATTACAAAAATAACTTAGAAGGGCCCGACATGATGAAGTCGGCCCAAAACATAAAAGTTATAGAAGTAATCTGATAAACCACTATTTTATGGTTTATCTTGTACTCAATTGAGTGGTTTTTATCAACTATTTACCCACTTATTCATACTATTTGCATGGTTTTACATTTGCCTTCCTAATTATGTGCTATGATTGAAAACAAGCTTCTTTGATCTTACAATTGCTAATATTAATCCTCTCTTATTACCATTAGATGCCTTGATATGTGTGTTAAGTGTTTTCAGAGATTACAGGGCAGGAATGGCTTGGAGGATAGAAAGGAAGCATGCAAAAGTGGAAGGAATACAAGAAGTTGGAGAAATTGCTAAGCTGTCCAGCCTGACCTCTTCGCACTCAAACGGCTATAACTTTAGCTACAGAGGTCCAAATGATGCGGTTCTAGTTGCATTGGAAAGCTAACGTCTGGTGCTTCAATTTGATATATAATATGCCATAGTTTCCCTGACGATAGGTGATGCGAACGCGTGCTCCACGCGGACGCATCGCAGTGACGAAAAATCAGCGTGTGTAAATTCGCAACCAGCGAATTCTGGGCTGTTTCTGACCCAGTTTGTGGCTCAGAAAACACAGATTAGAGACTATAAAGTGGGAAAATGCATCCATTCAAGAACAAGCTTTCACATTCACAATTTTAGGAGTAGATATAGTTTTTAGAGAGAGAGGTTCTCTCCCCTCTCTCTCTTAGGATTTAGTTTTAGGATTTAGGATTATTTCTTCTTCATCACAGCTTCAATGTTCCTTTTATTTATTTTTTCAATTTAATTTATGAATATCCATGTTAGATTTAATTTCTTTTGTGAATGCAATTCGAGGTATTTTCAGATTTAATTTTGCTTTGCTTTATTTATATGAATGCTTTTAATTTAATTTAGATATTTTCCCTTTTGGCTTTGGTTAAATAATTGGTGACTCTTGAGTTATCAAACTCATTGTTGATTGAAAATTAGAATTCTTCAAGAATTAATTCGAATTCCAATAACTCTGACTTTTTCCAAGGAAAGACTAGGACCTGAGGAATAAAAATTAATTCATCCACTTAACTTACCTTCATAGTTAGAGGTTAACAAGGTGGGAGAAAAATTCAATTCTCATTACAATTGATAAGGATAACCAGGATAGGACTTCCAGTTTTAATACCTTGCCAAGAGTTTATTTTATTATTACTATTTTTCTTATTGTTCAACATACTGCTTCCTTACTTTCAAAACCCTCAATTTACAAACTCAACCAATAATACGAACATACCTCCCTGCAATTCCTTGAGAAGACGACCCGAGGTTTAAATACTCAGTTATCAATTTTAAAGGGGTTTGTTACTTGTGACAACCAAACGTTTGTAAGAAATGTTGATTGTTTGGTTTAGTAACTATACTTGCAACAAGAGTTTACTATAACTTCTAAACCATCAATCTTCCGTCTCTTTCAAAATGGCGCCGTTGCTGGGGAATTGCAAACGTGTGCCTTATTATTGGTTATTGTAAATATTTGCTTTTTGCTTGTTTATTTATTTTTATTTTTGTTTTTTCGTAAATTAAGAGGTTATTGGTTTTTATTTAGTTTTTAAAAATTTTTCAAAAAATTTTTTTTCTTGGTGTTCATCTTGATCTTCAAGTTGTTCTTCGTGTTCATCTTGACCTTCAAGTTGTTCTTAGTTGTTTTCTTCGTTCTGATCTAAAAATTTTAAGTTTGGTGTCATTTAATTATTTTTCTCTTTCCTCATTAAATTCAAAAATTCAAAATTTAAAACTCAAATTTCAAAATTTCAAATTTCAATTTTCAAAATTCAAATTTAAAAATTTCAAAATTCAAATATTTTTCAAAAAAAAAAATCATATCTTTTTTTTAAAATCTTATCTTATCTTATTTCAAAAAAAATCAAATTTCAAAATCTAATATTCAAAATTCAAATTTCAGATTTGAATTTTCAAATTTCAAAATTCAAAATTCGAAAATTTAAAATTCAAAATTTCAAAATTTCAAATTTCAAAATTTAAAATTCAGATTTCAAAATTTAATTTTCAAATTCAAAATTTAAATAACCTTTTAATTTAAATTTGTTTTTATTTTTGTTTTTAATTTTTATTTGCTACTATGAACTCTTACCCCTTTGCCTATGAGTTTGGTTACAATTATGTTGCAGGAAAAAGAAATTACAATGAGAACAAGCATCAAGGTTGGAACAATCAAAGATGGGAGGAGCCACAAAGATTTGATCAACCCTCATGGCAACAACCACCTCCAATGGACTATCAACAACTACCACCATATGCCTATAAACTACCTCCTCAACACAATTTTGAACCACCACACTCACAAGCCAACTACCACCATTCACCTTCATATGATCCTAACCCTCATCCACCATACCAACCACCTTATGAACCATATGAACCATATATAGAACCACCCCAATTCCAACCCAATTACTCCCAAGAACCACCACCTCCCTACGCATCATGTCCATATCCATCACCCCAAGCATCAACGGAGTAACTCAAGGAAACATGTGAAAAATTTAATGCCACACTTCATCAATTGAATCAAGCAATAAATCAATTAGCTTCCCGACGTTCGGACACTCAAGGAACCCCCATGGGTTCATGTGGACAATCTAATGAAGAACGTAGCATGAAGGAGATACTAGAAACTCCAGTGGACAGTATGGAGCATGACTTTGTACTAAAACAAGTGGAGGAAACTGTAATTATTGAAGAGGAAGAAGTGGTTGCAGACTTAGGAGATGCTGAACCTCCATGGGAAAGTCAGGTTATGGAACCTCCTTCCAAGGCAATTGAAATTGATGCTAAGGAGGGTGTACAACCTCCAAGGCATATCATGGTTGAAGACTTGGAAGAGGTTGGTCAAGAGATGGAAATTAAAGAAGAAAAAGCACTACCTCCCATGCCCTTGGTAAGTAATGAAGAAGAGATTGAATTGGAAGAAAGCTACCAAGAGGAAGAGGTTGAAATTAAAGAAGTTTGCAAAGAGGTGGAAGTTGTCAAAAAGCACAAGGGAGTGGAGCTTGAAATCATTTTGCCAAAGTTATTGGAGACCCCTCCCCCTAAGTTGCCATCATCCTTCACAACATTCAAGTGGGTAAAATTCATATCCCTTAGCTTTCTAATTTCACTTGAATATGAGCTACTGGAGACGGATGGTCAACTTAGAGCTCTTTGTGGCATAAAAAGTAAGAGGAAGATGGTCAGTGGTAAGAATTGTCCTGCAAGGTTCATTATGGTTGAAAGCTTTAAGTTTAAACGCAAAGGTTGGTGTAAAGCTCAACTGAATGGGTCTAGGAAGTTGGTTGGCCGCTTTAGTGAGAATTCAGATTGCTTGCTACCCGGATGGAATCATAATGATCATCACAAAGACGGGTGTAAAAGCAAAGTTTGGGACCCCGGAATTCATTCCAGCAATCAACACTCATGGGGCCTTGTCACTTGCTTCAACTTGCTTGAAGACTTTCTACGCCTAATTTGGGACCCCAGAGGCTACTGGAATTACAAACATTGGTGGAGATTCCTGGATGAGTTCAAGCACAAGCCACCATAACGGGGAGCTCACCAAATGTCCAACTTAAGGACTTTAACTAAAAGTGCTAGGTGGGAGACAACCCACCATGGTATGATCGTTCCTTTTTCATTTTTATTTAGTTTTATTTTTTTCAAGTTTTATTTTATTTTGTTATATTGAACCTGGAGTTTTGCATCACATTCATATTAACACTGCATTCTACATTTTTTCAGATTTAAAAAAAAAACAAGCACGCGACGCGGCAGCGTCGCTGACGCGTCCGCGCCACCAGTGCGCTTTGGAAGAAAAGAATTCAACAGAGAGTCACGCGAGAGCATGGCTGGAGGCGTGCCTTTCGCATAATTTCACCCCACGTGACCGCGTCGCTGACGCGTCTGCGTCATTTGCAAAATAGCTTCCCCACGCGTCCGCGTCACCCACACGACCGCGTGGCCCTGTAAATCGACGTAACAAGGGTGTATGGCCGAACGTTGAGCTGAAATTAGGCTGGACTCGTGCTAGAGGCACCAGCCCTACCACGCGACCGCGTCACCCACGCGTCCGCGTCGCCTGCGCCACACAACTTATCCAGATCAGCACCAATTATCTTGTCTTTTCTTTTCTAATCCTAATCTCTTCTATCTTTTCTTTCTTCTTCTTTCTTTCTTACTTTATTTCTTTCACTTCTCATCCCTCTTATCTTTCATTTTATTTTACTTAATTTACATATTTCATTCATTGCATTTTAATTTTATGCATATTTTTATTTTCTTTTCTAAATTTATTATTTTTTTCGTTGGTGTTAAAAATTTTCTTATTTAAATGTTGCATCTTTTCTTGAATTTACTTTGGTGCTTAGTAACTTGTTTTACACTGTGGGATGATATTAATTATCTGCCAATGCCAATCTTTTCTGATACTTGCACTTTATTTGCATTGATATTAATTTATATTGTCTTGCACTCTCTTCTCCATTGTTACAAATTTTGTACCACTGGTATGCCATGGCTTCTATTGTTTTCTCACGTACATGTTGAAGCTTCCATGTAAATGACACCCTTTTTATTTGGCATTAACCCACCCATACTTCACTTATTTTCTTATCTCTATTACTGGGTTACCTTTCTTCCCTTTTTCTTTCAGGATGGCCACCCGAAAGGGAAGCGGAAGATGTTTACATGGGGAGACAAACAAGTCCATCTGCACAATCCTTGAAGAAAAGCATCAGTTGGAACAACCCGTCCACCTGCACATCTCAGCATGCACCGAGGACGGTGCAATCTTTAAGTGTGGGGAGGTCGATACCGACTTCCAGGGGTTAGTTACCTTCTTTTCAACACCAATACTCTTATTTTCTTTATTTGTTCATTGTTGTATCTGCATATTTGATTGCATGTTTATTTGATTTTGTGCATTTAGTTACTACTTGGTTAAAGTAATAAATTTCTTTTTAGGACTCTATTTTTTTGAAAAATTTCACTAATTAAAATTGAAAATTTTTTTTTATTATGTTAAAAATTGTTTGGAAGTTGTATTTGGAACATGGTTTTTGAGCTAAAGAACACACAACTTGTGAGATTTGAGCTTATTTATATGGTTACATTATTTAACCATAAATATTTTATTCCTGTGTGTTTCCTTCTCTATAATTGTAATCTATATTTTGTTCTAATCTATATCTCCATTACTTAGTGTATTTACATGCTTGCATATGATTGAGGCCATTATTTGATTTTAGCTCACTTATCCCAAATAAGCCTACCCTTTACATCACCCTTGTTAGCCACTTTGAGCTTTTTAATCCCCATTTGTTCTATATTTTACCACATCACTAGCCTTAAGCAGAAAAACAAGTAATCACCCCAATTGAATCTTTGGTTAGCTTAAGATAGAGATTGCGCATCAACTAAGTGTGGGAAAATTGTGGGAACATGGGTTAATAAGGGAATGTATCATATTTCTAATTTATTTGAATATTGGGAATTTGGGAACCTACTCATGAAAAACCAAAAATAGAAAAATAATGGAAAATCCATGTGCATTGATAAGTTATGTTTATTTCTCTACAAAAAAAAGAGAAAAATCTAAAAATATTCAATAAATAAATAAATAAGGGGACAAAATTACCCCAATGCTAAGTTAATGAAAAGATCAATGCACATGTGATAAAAGTAACAAAAATATCAAAAATTTGATACATGAGTATGTAATGCAAAAGTGAAGACTATGGGTAGCTAGGCGTGAATTAGAATTATGTAAAGTATATGTATGTTAGGTGAAAGTTCAAGTTAATTAAAGATTCATATTATAGCTCACTTGGCCATACATGTACCCTTACCTTTACCTCAGCCCCATTACAACTTTGAAAAGACCTCATGATGTTTGCATTAGTATGCTAAATATTTGTTGATTGGTTAGATGAAGAACAATGTTTAGAAAGCATGATTAGAGAAGAATAGAGTGATTAACCCTAGACACTTGAGAGATTAGAGTGATATACACTACCAGTAAGGGTTCAATGCTTGATTCTATGTTCCCTGCTTTCATGAGCTATCTTCTTACAAGTTTACTTATACTTTATTTTGTATGATTTGAATTAGTGGAATCTGATTTATATTTGTCTTGGAGAACTTATTTATTTTTAACCAAGTAGGTAGAAACATTTTTGCATTTAGTTGCATTCATATAGATAGGTTGCATTTTATATTAATCTACTATTCCTCTTCATCTTTATAGCTTCTCTTGAGCTTAGCATGAGGACATGCTAGTGTTTAAGTGTGGGGAGGCTAATAAACCACTATTTTATGGTTTATCTTGTACTCAATTGAATGGTTTTTATCAACTATTTACCCACTTATTCATACTATTTGCATGGTTTTATATTTGCCTTCCTAATTATGTGCTTTGATTGAAAACATGCTTCTTTGGCCTTAAGTTCCCTATGTTTAATCCTCTTTTATTACCATTATATGCCTTGATATGTGTGTTAAGTGATTTTAGAGATTACAGGGCAGGAATGACTCAGAGGATGGAAAGGAAGCATGCAAAAGTGGAAGGAATACAAGAAGTTGGAGAAATTGCTAAGCTGTCCAGCCTGACCTCTTCGCACTCAAACGGCTATAACTTTAGCTATAGAGGTCCAAATGATACGATTCTAGTTGCGTTGGAAAGCTAACATCCGGGGCTTCGATTTGATATATAATATGCCATAGTTTCTCTAACGCTAGGCGACGCGAATGCGTGCTCCACGCGGACACATCGCAGTGACAAAAAATCAGCGTGTGTAAATTCGCAACCAGCGAATTTTGGGTTGTTTCCGACCCATTTTGCGGCCCAGAAAATACAGATTAGAGACTATAAAGTGAGGAAATGCATCCATTCATAAACAAGCTTTCACATTCACAATTTTAGGAGTAGATGTAGTTTTTAGAGAGAGAGGTTCTCTCCTCTCTCTTAGGATTTAGTTTTAGGATTTAGGATTATTTCTTCTTCATCCCAGCTTCAATGTTCCTTTTATTTATTTTTCCAATTTAATTTATGAATATCCATGTTAGATTTAATTTTTTTTGTGAATGCGATTCGAGGTATTTTCAGATTTAATTTTTCTTTGCTTTATTTATATGAATGCTTTTAATTTAAGTTAGATATTTTTCCTTTTGGCTTTGGTTAAATAATTGGTGACTCTTGAGTTATCAAACTCATTGTTGATTGAAAATTGGAATTCTTCAAGAATTAATTCGTATTCCAATAACTCTGACTTTTCCCAAGGAAAGACTAGGACCTAAGGAATAAAAATTAATTCATCCACTTAACTTACCTTCATAGTTAGAGGTTAACAAGGTGGGAGAAAAATCCAATTCTCATTACAATTGATAAGGATAACCAGGATAGGACTTCCAGTTTTAATACCTTGCCAAGAGTTTATTTTATTATTACTATTTTTCTTATTGTTCAACATACTGCTTCCTTACTTTCAAAACCCCCAATTTACAAACTCATAACCAATAATAAGAACATACATTCCTGCAATTCCTTGAGAAGACGACCCGAGGTTTAAATACTCGGTGTTCATACCCTGGGTCAAGCTGTCTGAACTGGGATGTTCAGTAGCAAAGCGACCGACCTGTTTAGGCCAAGCGGACCGACTTCTTTACGAAGAACTCAGCCAAATCGACCGGAAAGCCCAGTAAAGGGCCCAAATGAAGGAACACAGCCCAATCCAAAGGCAGCCCAAGCCTACAGAGAGAAGGGCGGTTCTGTTGAAGATAAGCTGACCTCACCCAAAGATAGGATAAGATAAGATAACTAACTTATCTTATCTAAAAAGGTCACTCTACATCACTATAAATACACTGGAGCACCCAGGTATAACTCATACTCTGATTCTACATAAAACCTGCTTAATGCCCATGCTAACTTAAGCATCGGAGTCTCTTGCAGGTACCCCCCCACCCTCCAGTGACCAAGGATCAGAGGTGCAGTCAGTCCAACAAGTCAGACACAACAGCTCCGGCCGCAACCAGCCAGCCGGACACGTCATCTCCGACTAGTACAGAAAATCTCATCCGAGATCGACCTCCAGTTTCAAGTAACCCTCAGAACACTCGGTTATCAATTTTAAAGGGGTTTGTTACTACTGACAACCAAGCATTTGTAAGAAAGGTTGATTGTTTGGTTTAGTAACTATACTTTCAATGAGAGTTTACTATAATTTCTAAACCATCAATCTTCCGTCTCTTTCATAATCCCTGAAAGAGACCTGAACAAGGTCCAAGAAAGAGGATTACAAAAATAACTTAGAAGGGTCCGACATGATGAAGTCGGCCCAAAATATAAAGTTATAAAAGTAATTCCTGAAAGAGACCTGAACAAGGTCCAAGAAAGAGGATTACAAAAATAACTTTGAAGGGTCCGACATGATGAATTCGGCCCAAAATATAAAGTTATAAAAGTAATCCCTGAAAGAGACCTGAACAAGGTCTAGAAGGGCCCGACATGATGAAGTCGGCCCAAAATATAAAGTTATAAAATTAATCCCTGAAAAAGACCTGAACAAGGTCCAAGAAAGAGGATTACAAAAATAACTTAGAAGGACCCGACATGACGAAGTCGGCCTCCCAAAAATCCTAACGTTATAAAAAGTAATTCCTAGCAGAGACCTCACAAAGGTCCAAACAAAACAGGATTACTAGAAATAACTTCAGAAGCCGACATAACATCCACAACCTCAAAGGAATCAAGCCACAAGTATGAAACACAAAGGCAATCCAAAGAGGTCGAGCAACAAGGCTCCAACACTACCAAAAAACCTAAAAAAGGTACCAAGATAAATGAAAACTGACATGATATGAAAAACATAAAGTTATAATAATAACAAAGCTCAAGAGGCTACCAAAACCAGCCCCAAAAGCTTGGAAACCATTTTGTTTTTCAAAATTAAGTTGCTAAACAAGCAACTAAGGCAGTGTCAACGGCCAGAAATCACCATTTTCAAAAAGAAAGTTTAAAAGCCCACAGGCCAGGCTATCTACACAAAACATCTAAATAATTAGGGAATATTCGAAGGCTTCTCGGCAGCATCAACACGAGGTGAAGGAGGGCAAGTCTGAAGGGGCATAGCATCCACTGTCCCATCATCCCGGTATAAGATTTGACAATCAGGTTCCGACACGGAATGACCAACCTCAGCTAAAGGAACTAAAGAAGTCGGCACCACAGAGGCTTTGGCAACAAGCACAGAGGGAGGTTTAACATCATCGTCTTCAGGGTCGTCAGGGAAAATCTTGCCATCCTTTACAATATTGCCCAGGCTGAAGAGAGTAAGGTCGACCTCGGGTGCAAGAACTCGAACCTGCTCCTTCAGGTTCTCATAAGCAGCATTTACGCTGCCTACAAGGTGACCCTGGAGCTTGGCATAATCAACCCGGGCAGACTCCAACTCCTTCCTGAGACACATCACTTCCCTATAGGTCGTGACATAGCTATCCCTGTGCCTCAAGGCCGTGTCTTCAGCCAACCTCACAGAAGCCGCCAAGGAACAGAACTAGCTTTTTTGCCCTCTAACTCCTTCTCCAGCTTGGTCACCTTCACTTGGAGCTCCTCCTTCAAACCCTTCATTCTGTCGAACTCCCGCTTAGCCTCCTCCATAAAGGCCTTAGTAGCATGAAGGGGAAGATCTTGGACAGTTCGGTACATGGCAGCTCCCATGTGTGCCATCTTGATGCTGCTCTGAGTAATAAAATCTAAATGGTGAAGGAGAGAGACATCGTCAGTAGGGATGGTACCATAAGAACCAATCTGCTGATCGACAAACTCAACTGTGTCAAAGTCAGGGGCATCAAGGTTAAAAGGCTCAGTTATCTTTTGTTTTTTGTTTGGAGGAGTGCCAGAGGTAGCAATAGAAGCTTGCGGAGGATCAACTAAACGAACCCGGGGAGTTGGGATTACCTTCCTCGCCCCTGGTAAGCTCGGTACGACCGGCTTCGACTGAACCTGAGATGACCCCTTTTAAAGGCCTTCATGGATTCATTATTTTTAATCATCTCTGCAAACAAACATCACAATGGGAAACCAAGCTATGAATCAGAAAAGATCTTATATGAAATAAACTTAACAAAAATAAGCAAAACCAAAAGAGAAAATGACCGCTACCCAACTCAGCTCGGAAGAGATGGGGGTTTGCTAAGAATTTCTTTGTGTCAAGATGGGGTGGCTGCCCCTAATTTTTTTCCAGCACAGTCACAAAGGCTTGTCCAGCCTCATCCAACATCTCCCAAGTGTACTTAGACACCATTACATTCTTTTGCCATTCCAAAGGAAAGGCGGGCTCATCATTCTCATCCAGAAAAAAGGGCCGAGCTCCTTCAACAGCTCGGACCCTGAAAAAGTAATTTTTGAAGTCGCAAAAAGATTCATCAAACATAGAGAAAACCTTCTTCCCTTGAGAAGCTCGGAAAGAAACCCAGGTGGCCTTCTTCTTAACCACCCCGGGCTTTGTCAAAATAAAAAGATAAAAGAAGAGGGATTGTGAAGCGGGGATAGACAGGTCATGACACAGCAACTGAAAATTTTTTATAAAACCCCAGGAGTTGGGGTGAAGTTGGGATGGAGCTACATTACATGACCACAAGAGGTTGGTCTCAAAAGGAGTAAAAGGAAGAGTAACATTCATCTGGCTAAAAAAGAAGTCGTACGCATAGAAAAAAGGGCGCTCTCCAACAATTCGGGTAGAAAAACAAACCCTTTCCTCAGAATTGGGAGACACAAGCTCATAGTTCTTTTAATCACTACCACTACTACAAATCCTATGAAACTGCCTAAGCTGCTGACAAAACTCGGAGTCAACCAATGAAACACACAGAAGAACCAGAGAATGCACCCAATCAGCCATGCCCTCAGGGACTTGGGAAGAGGTCTCAACAACATTTTTACAAGAAGACACGAGGTCAACTAGTCCTACAGCAAAAAGAGAAAACAAATTACTAGCCAAAACATCTCGAGCAAAAGCCAAAATCAACTCATAGTAGAGCATGACTTAAAGCAAACACACAAGAAAAAGGAAAAACCTAAGACATAGTCCAGGGGCATCCTTTGGAGGCAGTGACAGAGTAAGGACTCAGAAAAATCTACAAGACTAACATCCCAGCAAAACTCCCAGCAAGGAAAAACCCCTTTTCCAAAAAGCAACATTCCGAGAAGAAAGAAGATAAAACAAAAGTCACCAAAGGAGCAACAAAATAGCAATTCAATCAAGAAGCAAACAAAACACACCAATCAGAGGACGTTGAAGACCCAACCTTTTTCCAAAAGAATCAAACAAAGATATTTACCTCAGAAAGTTACAATATCAAATAAAGAGGCAACAAAACGTGCAAAACCCAAAAAACCCTCAAGCACCAGTAGAAATACCAGAAACACGCATCACAGCAACGATTGAACATCACAACGAAGAAAGGTTCTAACTTTCAAGCATGCAAACGAAAAAGAACAGAAAAACCGAAGGCAAAGCAACGAAAAAAGAGGCAAAAAGTAGAACCAACCTGAAAAAGCAGAAAGCCTCAAAGAAGTTGAAAATGGAAGACGGAATCCGGAGTCGCCCTTTCACAGTAAGGAAAGCACTAATAATCGCCAAGCAAACGTCGTAGGGAGAAGCACAAAAAACTGCAAACTTCAGGCGAAAACAGAAAGAGAGAAAGAAAAGGGAAGTTACGGAGAAGAGAAACCTTTTTTTAGTGTGAAATTCAAAATAGAGAGGCTAAGAGAAACGGGGCAATTAAAAACCAATTAATGAGGGTATTAAAACCTCACACATTCCCAAGGCAAAGAGCGCTAATGCAAAAGCGCGCGCTTTTAAGAAGAGAAAAGGAAAACGTTCCATATTCAAAAAGGAAGTCTCCACAAAGATGAAGTCGACAAAATGCTCGAGTTCGGCTTCACCAGAGAAGGATCGAAGTCCTAAAACAAAGACTCGACCTCAAAAGAAAAACCAAGCTCGAGCAGGGGTACTGTTCATACCCTGGGTCGAGCTATCCGACCCGGGATGTTTAGCGACAAGACAACCGACCTCTTCAGGTCAGACTACCCGACCTCTTCTACAAAAGCTCGGCCAAATTACTAGGAAAGCCCAATAAAGGGCCCGAATGGAGGAACACGACCCAAATCCAAAGGCAGCCCAAAGCCTATAGAGATAAGGGCAGTTCCTTTGAAGATAAGATGACCTCACTCAAAGATAAAGATAAGATAAGATAACTAACTTATCTTATCTAAAAGGGTCACTCCACACCATTATAAATACACTGGAGCACCCAGGTATAACTCATACTCTGATTTTACAAAAAACCTGCTTAATACCCTTGCTAACTTAAGCATCGAAGTCCCTTGCAGGTACCACCACCCTCCGGTGACAAAGGATCAGCAGCATTACCAGTCCAACAAGTTGGACACGACAGCTCCGGCCGCCACCCACCATCCAGACACGTCAGCTCCGACCCGTACAGAATATCTCGTCCAAGATCGACCTACAGTTTCAGGTAACTCTCGGAACAGGTGCCAAGAAACCAACCTGGTTTTGAACTGGAAGAAGTGCCACTTTATGGTAACTGAAGGGGTGGTTCTTGGTCACAAGATTTCAAAAAATGGCATAGAAGTGGACAAGACAAAAGTGGAAGTAATTAAGAAATTACCTCCACCTTGCAATGTCAAGGCAATCAGAAGCTTTTTGGGACACGCTGGGTTCTATAGGAGGTTTATCAAAGACTTTTTAAAGATTGCAAAACCTCTTAGCAACCTACTTGTCTCAAATACTCTCTTTGTTTTTTATAGAGAATGCATGGTAGCCTTTGATGAGCTTAAGAAGAGACTCTCCTCTGCACCTATTGTAGCACCACCAAGCTGGGATCTTCCCTTTGAACTAATGTGTGATGCATCTGATTTTGCTGTTGGTGCTGTTTTAGGACAGAGGAAAGACTAGCTAGTACATGTTATTTACTATGCTAGCAAGGTCCTTAATGAGAATCAAAGGAACTATACCACCACGGAGAAAGAACTTTTAGCCATAGTCTTTGCTTTTGATAAGTTAATATCATATCTTATTGGCTCAAAAGTAATTGTGTTCACTGATCATGCAGCACTCAAATACTTGCTTACCAAACAAGAATCTAAGCCCAGACTAATAAGATGGATTCTGCTGCCCCAAGAATTTGACATTGAAATTAAAGATAGGAGTGGAGCAGAGAACAAGGTAGCTGACCACCTCTCAAGGATCCCACAAGAAGAAGAAATGCATCAAGTATCAGTAAACGAAAGCTTCCCTGATGAGCAATTGATGATGATTCGAGTAGCCCCTTTGGTTTGCAGACATAGCTAACTTCAAGGCTACTGGGGAACTATCAACTAACATCAACAAACACATGAGGAGAAAGCTAATCAAGGATGCCAAACACTACATCTGGGATAACCCCTATTTGTTCAAAAAGTGTGCTGACGGAATCTTGAGAAGGTGTATATCCTATGAAGAAGGGCATGAAGTGTTGTGGCAGTGCCATGGATCCGCATATGGAGGTCACTTCAGTGGAGAAAGAACAGCAGCAAAAGTGCTTCAATCCGGATTTTACTGGCCAACAATGTTTAAGGATGCTAAGAAATTAGTGTCAAGATGTGATGAGTGCCAAAGAGCTAGTAATCTAACCAAGAGAAATGAGATACCACAGCAATTCATACTAGAGCTGGAACTATTTGATGTATGGGGGATTGACTTCATGGGACCCTTCCCAACTTCCTACTCAAATAGCTACATATTGGTGGCTATTGATTATATCTCAAGATGGGTAGAAGCCATAGCCACTGCAACAAATGACAACAAAGTTGTGATAAGCTTCTTGAGAAGGAACATCTTCAGCGGATTTGGAGTTTCTAGAGCTCTCATTAGTGATGGAGGGACACACTTCTGCAACAAACAACTTGAGACACTCCTTCTCAGGTATGGAGTCAAGCACAAGGTGGCAACTCCATACCACCCACAGACCAATGGGCAAGTTGAAATTTCCAACAGAGAGCTAAAACGAATCCTTGAAAAAAATGTTGGAAGCTCAAGAAAGGATTGGTCTAAGAAGCTGGATGATGTATTATGGGCCTACAGGACAGCCTACAAGACACCCATTGGGATGTCTCCATACCAACTGGTGTATGGCAAGGCTTGTCACCTACCAGTTGAACTTGAGCATAGAGCGTTTTGGGCTCTAAAAATGCTAAACTATGATGAGCAAGCTGCTGAAGAAAGAAGATTAATGCAACTCAATCAGCTGGAGGAATTTAGAAATCAAGCATATGAGAATGAAAAAAATCTACAAAGAGAACAATAAAAGGTGGCATGATCAAAAGATAACAAGAAGGGAGTTCACTGAAGGACAAAAGGTGCTACTCTACAATTCAAGGCTCAAGTTCTTCCCTGGGAAACTTAAGTCTCGATGGTCAGGCCCTTCACCATACTCAAGGTGTTTCCCTATGGTCATGTAGAGCTCATGGAGGACAAGACTCAGAGAACCTTTACTGTCAATGGCCATAGACTCAAACACTACTTGGGAGGCTCCTTAGAAGAGCAAAGAGTGATCTACAAGCCTAACTAAAGATGGAGGAGTGTCAAGCTAGTGACAATAAAGAAGCGCTAGTTGGGAGGCACTGACGTTAGGATTTTTGCCAGTAAATAATTTTATAAAAACAATCGCGTTGTAGATATAGTCTCTAAACCAACAGAAATCCTTTCGTACAAAAGTTTCGGTTGTCACAAGTAACAAACCCCTAAATAAATTGATAATCGAAGTATTCAAACCTCGGGTCGTCTTCTCAAGGAATTGCAGGGAAGTATGTTCTTATTATTGGTTATGAGTTTGTAAATTGGGGTTTTGGAGTTTGGGCAATGGGCACAGGTATATTTTCGAAGCAATAAAAATAAATAAATAACTATAAAATAAAATCTTGGCAAGGTATGAGAATCAGAATTCCTATCCTAGTTATCCTTATCAATTGTGATGAGAATTAGATTTTTCTCCCACTTTGTTAACCTCTAACTATGAAGGTAAGTTAAGTGGATGAATTAATTTTTATTCCTCAGGTCCTAGTCTTTCCTTGGGAAAGGCTAGAGTTATTGGAACTCGAATTAATTCTTGAAAAATTTCAATTTTCAGTCAACAATGAGTTTGATAACTCAAGTGTCTCCAATCACTCAACCAAAGCCAAAAGGGAAGAGAATCTACTTGAATGAAAATAATTTGAATACATAAATTAAAGAGCATTAATAAATTAAAGAGAACAATCGTAAATCTGAAATACTTCAATTAGCACTAATAAAGATATCAAATGTAACATGGAAGAGTTCATAAATTAAATCAGGAAAATAAATAAAAATAAAGAACCTGTGATTGAGAGTCGCTCCTAAAACTAAGAGAAATCCTAAATCCTAATCCTAAGAGAGAGGAGAGAACCCCTCTCTCTAAAAACTACATCTAAATCTTAAAATTGTAAATATGAGAGCATGATTATGAATGGATGCATTCCCCCACTTTATAGCCTCTAATCTGTGTTTTCTGGGCCGCAAACTGGGTCGGAAACAGCCCAGAATTCGCTGGTTGCGAATTCAAACACGCTGATTTTCGTCACTGCGACGCGTCCGCATGGAGCACGCGGTTGTGTCACCTAGCGTCAGGGCAACTATGGCATATTATATATCAAATCGAAGCCCCAGACATTAGCTTTCCAACACAACTAAAACCGCGTTGTTTGGACCTCTGTAGCTAAAGTTATAGTCGTTTGAATGCGAAGAGGTTAGGCTGGACAACTTAGCAATTTCTCCAACTTCTTGTATTCCTTCCACTTTTGCATGCTTCCTTTCCATCCTCTAAGCCATTCCTGCCTTGTAATCTCTGAAATTACTTAACACACATATCAAGGCATCTAATGGTGATAAGAGAGGATTAATATTAGAAATTATAAGTCCAAAGAAGCATGTTTTCAATCATAGCACAAAATCAGGAAGAAGAATGTAAACTCATGCAAATAGTATGAATAAGTGGGTAAAGAGTTAATAAAAACCACTCAATTGAGCATAAGATAAACCATAAAATAGTGGTTTATCAACCTTCCCACACTTAAACAATAGCATCTCCTCATGCTAAGCTCAAGAGAAGCTATAAAGATGAAGAGGAATGTAAGAAAGTATGAAATGCAACCTATCTATATGAATGCAACTACATGCAAAATGATTCTACCTACTTAGTTAAAAGTAAACAAATCCTTCAAGAAGAAATATGAACTGGATTTCACTAATTCAAATTATGAAAATGAAGTACAAATAGACTTGCAAGAAGAAAATAGCTCATGAAAGCAGGGAACAAGGAATTGAGCATCGAACCCTCACTGGTAGTGTATACACTCTAATCACTCAAGTGTTTAAGGTTCGATTCTCTCAACTCTCTACTAACCTTGCTTTCTAAGGCTTGCTCTTCATCTAACAATCAACATAAATTTAATGCACAGATACACATATCAAGAGGTCTTTTAAGGGTTGTAATGGGGTTAGGGTCAAGGTAGGATTGTATTTGGCTAAGTGGACTAAAATTTGAATCCTTAATTAACTTAAACTTTACACCTAACTTTAGACAATCCATGTAATCATAATACCACATCTAACTATCTATTAACCATGTTTTCCACATATTCATGCATTCTAATTTCAAGTACAGTACATATGCATTATTTTCACCATTTGCTTTGGGGCATTTTGTCCCCTTTATGCTTAATTGCTCTTCTTCTTTTTTTTTATATATTTATTTTTTTTTATTTTTCTCAATGCATATGATTAAGATATTGAATGCATGAATCATGTTCTAAACATTTCTTTCACATTTTCATAAAGATATATAATACCCAATTCTTAAACCAATTGTTTCCAAATCCACTTTTCCCCACACTTAATTTATGAGCACTTTCACTAGTCTAAGCTAACCAAGGATTCAAATTAAGGACATTATTATTTTTTGCTTAGAGTTAATGATGTGCTAAAGTAAAGAACAAAGGGGTAAAATAGGCTCAAATTGGTTTGCAAAGGATAATGAAAGGTAAGGCCATATGGGTATGTAAGCTTAGTGAAACAAAGGCCTCAATCATGTAAGTGCATGCATACATCAAACCATGGAAATATAGAATTAAGCAAGACAAAGATCACAATTTTAGAGAGAAAAACACACACTAAAAATAAAATATTGGTTGGTAAAATACAACTAATTCACATAGGCTCAAAAATCTCACAGGTTTTGTGTGCTCGAGCTCTAAACCATGTTCTAGTATAATATTTCTTCAAACAAGTGTAACATTAAATTTTTATTTACATTAGTGAAATTCTCTAAAAGATTTCTTGAAAAAGAAAATATTACTTCAACCAAGTGGTAAAATATGCACAAAATCAATCTAATATGCAATCAAACATGAAAATGTAACAACTAACAAGGAAAATAAACCATTGGTGTTGAGATAGAAGGTAACTAACCCCTGGAAGTCGGTAGCGACCTCCCCACACTTAAAGATTGCACCGTCCTCGGTGCATGCTGGGATGTGCAGGTAGACGGGTTGTTCCAACTGATGCTTTTCTCATCAAGGAATGTGCGTAGGAACTTGTTTGTCTCTCCCATGTAAACATCTTCCGGTTCTCTTCCTGGTGGCCATCCTGAAAGAAAAAGGGAAGAAAGGTAACCCAATAATAGAGATAAGAAAATAAATGAAGTATGATTGGGTTAATGCCAAATGATAAGGGTCTCAATTACATGGTAGCTACAACATACAAATGAGAAAACAATAGAAGTACATGGCAAATCAAGAGTGCAAAAATTTGCAAAAATAGGGGAGAGAGTGTCGGTAAGGAGAGATAATAAAAAATCATGTCAATGTAAAAGTAATACAGGTATAAAAGATTGGCATTGATATAAATAATATTATCTATCCAAAATAAAACAAGTCACTAAGCACTCAAAATGATTCAAGAGAAGATGCAACAGTTAAATAGGAAAATTGTAACACCAAAGGAAAAATAAGTAATTTAGAAAAGAAAACAAAAATATGCACAAAATGAAAATGTAATGAATGAAATATGTAAATAAATTAAGTAAAATAAAATAAAAGATAAGAAGAATGAGAAGGAAAAGAAGGGAAGAAGAAGTAAGTAAGAAAGGAGGGAGGAAAAATTAGGATTGGGGGAGAAAAGATAAGATATTTGGCAAATTAGGATAAGCTGTGCAGCGCAATCGACGCGGTCGCGTGGGGCACGCGGTCGCGTGACTTGCGCTTAAACTGATTGACGCGGTCGCGTCGGTCACGCGGTCGCGTGGCCCGTTTTATGCCACTGGCGCGAGGGCAGCCTCGCGCTCGCACAACTCTTTGTTCAAAGTCATATTAGTGCCAAATTTTGGGTGACTCGATCGCGTGGGGCATGCGATCGCGCGAGTGGCCACTTAGTAGGATGTGACGTGGCCGCGTGGGGCACGCGGTTGCGTAAGATGGACTGCGCGTCCATCGCCAGTCCAGCACCACTCTAGCACAACTTTCGGCTGTGCACCATTATTACGTCGAAATCCTGGTCACGTGGCCGCGTGGGACACGTGGTCGCGTGGGAGACCATGATTTCCATATGACGCGGTTGCGTGGGACGATTTTTGCCATTGGCACGCCTCCAGCCACGCTCCAGCGTGACTCTCTGTTCGTTTTTATTTTTTTTCCTCTCCTTGCGACGCGGACGCGTCGCTGGTGCGGTCGCGTCGCGTGGAACTTTTTTTTTATGCATGAAAAATGCAGAATGCAGTATTAATATGAATGTGATGCAAAACTCCAGGTTCAATATAATAAAATAAAATAAAACTCGAAAACAAATAAAACTAAATAAAAATGAAAAAGGAACGATCATACCATGGTAGGTTGTCTCCCACCTAGCACTTTTAGTTAAAGTCCTTAAGTTGGACATTTGGTGAGCTCCCTGTTATGGTGGCTTGTGTTTGAACTCATCCAGGAATCTCCACCATTGTTTTTAATTCCAATAGCCTCCAGGATCCCAAACTAGGCACGTAAAGCCCTTGAGCAGCTTCAAACAGATTCTTAGGCTCCCGGGGTGTTGGATGTCAGAACAGATTCCAGGATCCCAAATCTTGCTTTTACACCCGTCTTCAAGTTGATTATCATGATTCCATCCGGGTGGATCAGCTTTAGAATTCTCACTAAAGCGTCCAAACAACTTCCTAGACCCATTCAATTGAGCTTTACACCAACCCTTGCATTTAAACTTAAAGCTTCCAACCATAATGAACCTTGCAGGACAATTCTTACCACTGACCATCTTCCTCTTACTCTTAATGTTACAAAGAACTCTAAGTTGACCATCCGTCTCCAGTAGCCCATATTCAAGTGGAATTAGAAAGCTAAGGGATATGAATTTTACCCACTTGAATGTTGTGAAGGATGATGGCAACTTAGGGGGAGGTATTTTTAATGAAATTGCAAGCTCCACTCCCTTGTGCTTTTCTCTGATAATTACCACCTCTTTGCAAGCTTCTTCAATTTCAACCTCTTCCTCTTGGTAGCTTTATTCTAATTCAATCTTCTCTTCATTGCTTTCCAAGGGCATGGGAGGTTGTGCTTCTTTTTCTCGAATCTCCATCTCTTGATCAACCTCTTCCAAGTCTTCAACTGTGATATGCCTTGGAGGTTGTACACCCTCCTCAGCATCAATTTCAAACGTCTTGAAAGGGGGTTCTATGACTGGACTTTTCCATGGAGGTTCTGCATCTCCTAAGTCTTCAACCACTTCTTCTTCTTTGATAATTACAGCTTCCTCCACTTGTTCCAGTACAAAGTCATGCTCCGTACTGTCCACTGGATTTTCTAATATCTCGTTCATGCTACGTTCTTCATTAGATTGCCCACATGAAGCCATGGGAGCACTTTGAGTGTCCGAGCGTCGGGAACCTAATTGACTTATCGCTTGATTTAGTTGATATAGAGTTGCATGAAATCGTTTCGCTGCTTCCTTGAGATGATCCCTTGATTCTTCCTTCACTAATTCTTCAACCACTCCTTCGACTTCAAGGGTTTTTATTACCTTCACCCTTAGGGCCTCCTCTAGCTCCTTATGAAGTATGAATTCGCGAAGATGATCCCTTCTCTCTTGTTTCATGTCAATAGCATCATTGGGATCATGTTGCTCTTGGATTGATGGATGTGGGTGCTCTTCCATGGATGGTGGTGATGGGATGGAGTGATCATTCTGTGGTTGAAAAGGAAGTGCACTAGAGCTTGAGGGTTGATTGTTGAAGGTGTTTGGTGGTCCGATTTGGGCGACAAGAGCTTGTATAGTAGAGTTTAGATCGGTAAGTGCTTTCTCCATGGAGGTTTGGGATGGATAGGAGGGTTCATTTGGCTCATAAGGTGGTTGGTATGGTGGATACAGGTTAGGGTCATATGGAGGTGAATGGTGGAAAGGGGTTTGTGAGTATGGTGGTCCAAAGTCATGTTGAGGAAAGGATTCATAGGCATATGGTGGTGGTTGTTGATAGTCCATTGGAGGTTGTTGTTGCCATGAGGGTTGATCAAATCCTTGTGGCTCCTCCCATCTTTGATTGTTCCAACCTTGATGCCTGTTCTCATTGTAATTTCTTCTTCCTGCAACATAATTGTAACCAGACTCATAGCCAAAGCGGTGAGAGTTCATAGTAACAAATAAAAATTAAAAACAAAAATAAAAGTAATTTTAAATCAAAAGGTTATTGAAATTTAGATTTTGAAATTGAAAATTAAATTTTGAATTTTGAATTTTAAATTTTGAAATTTGAAATTTGAAAATTTGAAATTTGGATTTTAAATTTTGAATTTTGATTTTTGAATTTTGAAAATTGGAATTTGAAATTTGAAATTTGAGTTTTAAATTTTGAATTTTTGAATTTAATGAGGAAAGAGAAAAATAATAAAATGACACCAAACTTAAAATTTTTAGATCAAAACGAAGAAAACAACTAAGAACAACTTGAAGGTCAAGATGAACACGAAGAACAACTTGAAGATCAAGATGAACACGAAAAAAATTTTTTCGAAAAAATTTTTAATAACTAAATAAAAACCAATAACCTCTTAATTTATGAAAAAAAGCAAAAATAAAAACAAAAATAAAAACAAATAAACAAGTAAAAAAGCAAATATTTACAATAACCAATAATAAGGCACACGTTTGCAATTCCCCGGCAACGGCGCCATTTTGACGTTAGGATTTTTGCTAGTAAAGAATTTTATAAAAATAGTCGCGTGGTAGATATAGTCTCTAAACCAACAGAAATCCCTTCGTACAAACGTTTTGGTTGTCACAAGTAACAAACCCCTAAATAAATTGATAACCGAAGTATTCAAACCTCGGGTCGTCTTCTCAAGGAATTGCAGGGAAGTATGTTCTTATTATTGGTTATGAGTTTGTAAATTGGGGTTTTGGAGTTTGGGCAATGGGCACAGGTATATTTTCGAAGCAATAAAAATAAATAAATAACTGTAAAATAAAATCTTGGCAAGGTATGAGAATCAGAATTCCTATCCTAGTTATCCTTATCAATTGTGATGAGAATTAGATTTTTCTCCCACTTTGTTAACCTCTAACTATGAAGGTAAGTTAAGTGGATGAATTAATTTTTATTCCTCAGGTCCTAGTCTTTCCTTAGGAAAGGCTAGAGTTATTGGAACTCGAATTAATTCTTGAAAAATTCCAATTTTCAGTCAACAATAAGTTTGATAACTCAAGTGTCTCCAATGACTCAACCAAAGCCAAAAGGAAAGAGAATCTACTTGAATGAAAATAATTTGAATACATAAATTAAAGAGCATTAATAAATTAAAGAGAACAATCGTAAATCTGAAATACTTCAATTTGCACTAATAAAGATATCAAATGTAACATGGAAGAGTTCATAAATTAAATCAGGAAAATAAATAAAAATAAAGAACCTGTGATTGAGAGTCGCTCCTAAAACTAAGAGAAATCCTAAATCCTAATCCTAAGAGAGAGGAGAGAACCTCTCTCTCTAAAAACTACATCTAAATCTTAAAATTGTAAATATGAGAGCATGATTATGAATGGATGCATTCCTCCACTTTATAGCCTCTAATATGTGTTTTCTGGGCCACAGACTGGGTCGGAAACAGCCCAGAATTCGCTGGTTGCGAATTCAAGCACGCTGATTTTCGTCACTGCGATGCGTCCGCATGGAGCACGCGGTCGCATCGCCTAGCGTTAGAGCAACTATGACATATTATATATGAACTTGAAGCCCTAGACGTTAGCTTTCCAACGCAACTGGAACCGCATCGTTTGGACCTCTGTAGCTCAAGTTATAGCCGTTTGAATGCAAAGAGGTCAGGCTGGAGAGTTTAGCAATTTCTCCAACTTCTTGTATTCCTTCCACTTTTGCATGCTTCCTTTCCATCCTCTAAGCCATTCCTGCCCTGTAATCTCTGAAATTACTTAACACACATATCAAGGCATCTAATGGTGATAAGAGAGGATTAATATTAGAAATTATAAGTCCAAAGAAGCATGTTTTCAATCATAGCACAAAATCAGGAAGGAGAATGTAAACTCATGCAAATAGTATGAATAAGTGGGTAAAGAGTTAATAAAAACTACTCAATTGAGCACAAGATAAACTATAAAATAGTGGTTTATCAAGCACCCCAACACTTTATCTTTTTTTTTTATTATTGTTTTTCTTAGAAGTAGTTTAAAATCTAGTGCTTTAGATAGTTTAAGGAGAAAGTAATTTCAGGAGAAAAGATGGGGCCCACATGATGAACAACTCACAAAGCAAAGAAGTCAAAGTGTACTTGTACTTTGGAACTCAACACATGCAAAAGGCACAGTGAGACAAGAGTTGGCGCCTCTTCCCACGCTAGGCGCCACTCCCCAAGTGGGAAAACATTTAACCCTTTTTATTTCCCACCTTTCAAATCACACCATTCACTCCTTATAAAAGCTTCACCTTCCTAACTCTTCTCCCACTTCAAAACCCCAATCACACAAGAAGAGAATCCATACACACTTCTTCTTCCTTTCTCTTTTCGCCTTCTACTATCTCTCTTTCCCTACTTTCTTTCTTCTTTTTCTTGATTGGGACAATCAAGTTCTAAGTTTGGTGTTAGAGCAAAATCTTGTTTTGCTTGCCCTCTCTTTCAATCTTCCCCCATTTTTTTACAACCTCAAACACACTCTCTCAACCAAATGGCACCACCGAAAAATTCAGCCTCAAAGAAAAGAAAAACCAAGGAACCAACCTCTGGATCGTCAAGCTCTTTCAACGAATACAAGTTCCTCTCTGCATTCAACCAAAATCAATTCTATGGTTGGGTGAGTGAGAGGAAAATCATTCCAGAGGTTGGGTTCCAACTAGCGATGAATGAGCATCTTGAGATCAACATTGAGATCAACAATAGGGGCTGGTCACTCCTATGCAACCCACCAAGGAAGCTAGTAGAGAGCTTGGTGAGGGAGTTTTATGCTAACGCTGTGCCTCAACCAGGACAACACTATGGCTACATTAGCTATGTGAGGGAGAAGTCCATTGACTATAGCCCCTCCAGCATAGAGAGGATGCTAATGGTGAAGAGGACAAGCTCCACTCGGAGCTATGAAGAAAGAATGAAGCAACAAGACCCTGGATTTGAGAAAATTCTGAACGAAATTTGTGTGCTGAATGTGCATTGGATAAATGATAAGGATGGGATACCCAACCAATTGAGAAGAAGGGATTTGAGCCCCCAAGCTAGTGGATGGCTAGAATTTGTGAGGAGGTCCCTAATCCCCACATCCAACACTTCAGAGGTGACCAAGGAGAGAGCTGTGCTCATATACAACATCATGAAAGGTGAGAATGTCAATGTGGGGGAGATGATTGCCAACAACATTAATAAAGTACTAAAAAGCACCAGTGACAATACAAGGTTGGCATTCTCCAGCATCATACAGAGGCTATGTGATGAGGTTGGAGTTGAAAAGATCATTGATGAGGTGCTAGTGAAGCAAGACAAATTCATAACTGCCAAGAAGATGGCCAAAGTGGTAGCTGTTAACCCACTTTAGAGGGCCAGAGAACAAAGAGCTCATGCTCATGGGCCACATATGCAACAACAACAAGAAGAGGAAGAGGGAGAAGAGTAACCTCACTTTCTAGCACTTCAACCACCGCCACCACACTACCAATATCAACAATTTCCAGAAGGATTCAACTGGGAACAATTGCAAGGATATGTACACCAAATGAAGGGAGACCTACACCACTTAAGGGAAGATGTCAATCAACTAAAGGAGACTCAGCAACAACAATGGAACCAAGTCAACCAGAACATCCAACAACTCCAAGGGGGTTTTGAGAACCTCAAGGAGCAACAAGAACAATTTGACTAGGGAGAGGTGCGAAGTGCACTGGACAAAATAGTAGAGCAAGGCAAATGGCAACAGAGAAACTTGGCTAAATTCAGAAATCTTTATAATGCCAGAACCATATCCAGGAGGCAGTATGACATCAATACACAAGCGAAGCTGAATCACTTGTGCAATGCCGTGGCCGCTCTAAACCCAGGATACCCAACCTTCATGCAAAGAATGGAGAAGCTGAGTGCAAGACAAGAGGAAATTCTAGCCAAACATAAGGAGGATGAAAGGAATTATATGAGGAGGCTAGGATTCTAGAAGCCCAAGGATGCCAAGGCACAAGAAGGGTCCTCCAAGCAAGATAAAGGTGGCTCCTCCCCTTCCAAGAAGAAGGACAAAGGAAAAGGGTCAATGAACTAAAGATGAAGCTGCCCAAGGTTGTTGAGTCCCATGGTTGACACTCTCTAATTTCTAAAATCCTGTTTTAAGCTTTTGTTCGATTTACTTTTTGAATAAATAATCAAGCTAGGATAGTTTATGTTTTCTGCTTAGTTTTATTTCATGTCTGGAGTCTTTATGAGTCCTTTAGATTACAAGAAAGAAAATGCAATGTATTTCAAGTCTTCTTCAACATAAACAAAGTAGAGTTTGTTTCCATAAGAGTTACTGTGAGTTGTGCAAAAAAAAAAGAGTAAGAGAAACCAAGGCCAAGATAGATCATCCAACAAACTAAGAAATAAGAAACTAAGTGTAGAACCTTGAATGAACTAAAAAGAAAATGAGTCATGGAAATTAACTAGTCTTAGAAGGTATAACAAGAAAAGGTAAAAGGGTGTTCCTTGAATATCCATAGAACCAAGAAGTAGTAAGCAATAAAGACCCAAGGCTCTGAGCATCAACAACTGGGATGGAAAAGAAACATTAAAAAGCTCGAAAAAGGGAGTTAAGGATCCTAGTAGATGCTTGTGGTGAAGATGTGTCAAGAAGAGGCCTGGGCAAGTAGATTCTTAGGGGTGTTTCAACACCAGTACCCTAAAACCAACTGGTTTGGGAGTGCTAATTGAAACTTAATTAAAGGGTTGTCTTGAGACAAAACACTTAGAGTCGTGGTCAAGAAAGCATAACCAACGAGAAAGCAAAACAACTCTTACTACTTCAAGGTAACAATCAATAGAAAGGACCGCTAATGCCTGATGCACGGAAACTTGTCTCTCAACAAATTTTCCTCGGCAAGTATACTGAATTGTCGTCAAGTAAAAACTCACAATAGAGTGAGGTCGAATCCCACAGGGATTGATTGGTCAATCAACTTTAATTAGAGGAATGTTCTAGTTGAGCTAAGCAGAATTTAATGTGAGAGTTGCAGGAAATTAAATGGCGGGAAAGTAAATAGCAGAGAATGTAAATACTGGAAATAAAGAGCTAAATGTAAATGGCGGAAAGTAAATTGCAGAATATTAAATGGGTATTTGGGAAGATGATCATAAAAGTAAATTACAGAAATTAAAGAGAATGGGTGAGATAGAAAATGGGGAGTTCATTGGGCTCAGGAGATGTTGTATTCTCCGGATCAAGTTCATCTTCATCTCTTTCTCAATCAATGCATTCATTGATCTCCTTGTCAATCTTAAGTGATTGAATTCCAATTCCTTGGTAATTCAATCTCTCAAATCTTGATCAATAGCCAATTCCTTGGTCTAATTGCTCATGAAAAGAGATGAAGTATGGTCACTGATTATACCACATGTATTTCCAAATCAAAATATTGGTAGGATTATATGTCACTATATCCATCCAAACCCCAATTTGGTTCCACATGAGAAAGCATTTCTAGCATGATCTCTTCATTCCTCTTCCATAGTTCCGAAGAGATCCAAGTATGGATAGCTTCTTTTCCAAGATAACTACCCAATTGGATGAAGGTTGAAAGCTTTCTAGTAAAATTAAGAGAAAAGAAAGAGGAAGAATAATGAAAACTATTATTGATCCATCAAATTACAACAGAGCTCCCTAACCCAATGAAAGGGGTTTAGTTGTTCATAGCTCTCGGAATAGAAAACGAAGATGGAGAATGCATTTTGAAAGTAAAACTAGAAGTTGCAGAGAAAGTAAAATTCTACAGAAAGTAGTTCTCCCAATCCCCCCCCCAAAGCTTTTTCTCTAGTTCAAAACTACTCCTATTTATCCTATTCTTCTGATCTTCTAGTTGGCTCTTCAAGTTTTGGATATGGGCCTTTAGATCTTGAGTTGAAGCAGTTATCATCTTTAGTGGGCTCAGCTTCACTTGCAGAGAAAATGTGCTGTAGGCATGGACTTTAGCTTAGGGCGTTAGTGGTGTTAACGTTAAGTGAAAATATGGGGTCGAGAACGTTAGTGACAATCACCTTTTTCACTAACGTTCCTAACCCAAAATAGTCCACGTTAACTTCAACGTTAGTGGCACTAACGTGACCACTAACGTTGCCTTTTGGCCATTCGCAAACGTTATTGGGGTTTACCTTTCCCAATAATGTTGAGAGTACCCCTTTCTCCCTACGTTAGAGTTCACGTTAGTGTAGTTAACGTGACCTTTAACGTAGGCTTGCCAAATCTTCGGGAGCGTTAGTGACACTTACCTTTGTCACTAACGCTCCAAACACCCTTCTTCCCACGTTAGAGTTCACGTTACTTAGGTTAACGTGACTTCTAACATGGTAGTGATAGCCATCTCCAACGTTAGTGACAAAGGTGAGTGTCACTAACGTTGGTTCATCATTCCTTCCCTCCACATTAGCTTCCACGTTAGTGCAATTAACGTGGCTAATGGTGGCTTAGTCCAACGTTAGTGACAAAGGTGAGTGTCACTAACGTTGGCACTTCTTTCCTTCCACGTTAGAGTTCACGTTAATGTACTTAACGTGACTCTTAACATGGCTAGGTGTGCCCCCCTTTTCCAATGTTAGTGGCATTCACTTTTACCACTAACGTTGGAGTTTTACTTCTCTTCTACATTAGCTTCCACGTTAACGTAGTTAACGTGGCAACTAACGTGGGCTATGATGGCTCATGTAGGCATTATTGGCGATCACTTTTCTCATTAACGTTGCAAGCTATCCCCCATTCCACGTTAATGGTCACGTTAGTTAGACTAACGTGGCATCTTCCTTGCTTCCTTTGTCTTGAAATCAAGCAAATAAAGTGCATCAAAGCTAGGTTCTAACCCATGATATCATGCATCATTCATTTTATCATTCATTCATGCATAATTCTCATGAAATCATATAAAATTCACAATGTTTGCTTGAATCAAGATGTAAGTGAAATTCTAACCAAAACTTGCTTATTTCCTAAGAAAATGCATGAAACTATCCTAAAACAGTAAAGAAAAGGTCAGTGAAACTGGCCAAAATGCCCTGGCATCACAACATCAAACTTAAAGCTTGCTTATTCCTAAGCAAGTACTGGAACAAGAGAATGATGAATGAAATGACAAGAGAAATGAATCATTATTGTGAAAGTCATGTTCTTGGTTTTATGGAGTTTCATGCATAGCAACTTAGGTTCATTCCTTTATTGGCTTTCAGACCTTTATCATGCCCTGGAATACTCACTTGATTGCACCCTTTGAGACTTTTATTTATTGATCCCTTTGTATTTTCACGGTTTATTGCATCCTTAGGCTAAGTGTTCTGTGAGAGGGCGACTTTTTAAAAAAAGCTTTCAGCCAACACTCCCGAACCAGTTAGTTCAAGGTGCTAGGTGTTGAAACACCTCTAAGGACTTACTCCCTCAAGTCTCTCTCCCCCATACATGCACACCACAGGCACATGGTTTGTTATTTTCTTTCCTTGAGGCCTTGGTGTCCAGCACCTCTTTGGGTTACTAAATGTTCTGTAGCAAGGTTGCTCTTGATAGTGAATTTTCAGTTGATAATCTTGGGTTAGTTAGCCCAAGTTACCAAGTGATGAAGCACTCCTAAGAACTTATTCATCCAAGCAGATCCTTGGTACAAGAGCACCACAGACACATCCCTCAAGATTCAAGCCCTTGGTGCCTAGCCTTATTTCTTATTACTTTTCTTTCTTTTTCAACTCTTATTGTTCTTTTCCTTTTTCTTATTAGGATCTTATTAATTAACTGGTCTCATGGGGTGTGCTTCAAGCATATGACTTCAGGACAGATAGTTGCCTTCCTACCTTGTTGGTGAACCAACTTAGCTAAGTAATTACTACACCACAAGTTTAGGAACCTACTCCACAATATGAACTTCACTCTGGTATTTCATAGCATACATTCTCTTTTTATTTGATTCAAAAGGACAAGCATACAAGCAAGTATGGTGAAAATGCAGCAGGTAACTTGGACTAGCAAGCATAGACCTAAGCAATGAAAACTTAAAGGCAGAATTTAAAATCCTAAACTACTATGGAAGCATGTTTTATTTCATACATGATTTTCCTTATTTAAAAACTTGAAAAAGATGGAACAAAGGGGGAACTCCACCACCTTTTACTCATGGGGTTGCTCATGCTCTCCCTCTTGTTTGTCCCCTTTGTGTTTTTCTTGAGTGCTTGAACTCCCACTTCCCTTGCCTTTTCCAATCAACTTTTTCCAGAAGCCAGCATCTTCCATCTTCTTTTTCAATGTTTCCTTCTACTGTTTCACCTTCTTTTCCTCTTGTTCTATTAGCTCTTTTTGGACTGCATCATACTTAGGGATTGCAGAGTGCAGATTATGCATATGACCAGACATATAGTTCAACTTGGCTTGAGTGTTTATATTGAACTCCTCCCTATGTAGTTGCCATCCTTCATTAAGTACGCTGAACTCATTGAATGCCTTTATCTGAGCTAGCTGACGTTGGTTGAGTTCTTGAAGGCGTTTGTCTTGACGCTCTTGCCTTTCAGTCACTTGATTGATGGCTTGAGTGAGCTGGGAGTAGTGTTCCATTTGCTGTTTCTGCCACTCCCCTTGTTGATTCATCCAATTAGACAAGAGCTCTTCTTGACGATCCATCCTTTTGGATTGAATGTGTAATTGTTGTTCTTGCCTTTCCATATATCTCCTTGCCAAGTCCTCAATGGTTCCTTGAATGTGGCCCAAATTTATATTGGTTGGATCATAGTACTCTTCTTGCTGGTATTCTTCCTGATGGGATTCTTCTTAGTGAGGTCCTTCTTGTGATGTTCTTTTCCCTATTTGAGGCCTTCTTATTGTTGGGCGGGTGCCACATAAGTTATACGCTGGAGTGTAACCATTCGTCTGGGGTTTACCCAAGTTGGATTGCTGTCCTCGAAGACTACCTTGGCTTTCGTACACAGCCTAAGGATGGTGCTGGGGTACCAAAGTCTAGCACCTGGATCATTCTTCTTGGCTGATTCTTAAATCCCCTCAGCTATAATTTCGTGCACATTGATGCCTCCACCCTTCATTAAGCAATGTACTATAGTAGCTCGAGTAATGTTGACCTCAGAATTATTTGCGGCTGGGAGGATAGATCTCCTCACAAGCTCAAACCATCCCTTGGCTTCCGAGATGAGGTCTCCTCTCCTGATGAACCAGGGTCTCCTATCCGAATACCTTTCCCAGTCAGATCCTATAACACACATATCGTTCACAATCTCTTCAAGTTCATCATTGTCGGGGCCATTACTTATTCTCACATGATAACTGGGTTCATCAAAATGTGGCGATTTCAGCTGAAGAATCCTTGTTATGGCATTGGGGCTGAAGTCTACCTATGTTCCTCTCACATAACTTTTGAAGGTGGGGGCCTTGGTTTTATCTTCTCTGACCACATTTGTATAGAACTCCTTGATGAGGTTTGCATTTATCTTTGCTTCTGGGTTTGTGAGCCTTTGCCAACCCCTTTGTTCAATCTTCTCTCGAATCTGTGGGCACTCATCCTCATTGAACTGGAATGTTAATTCAGGTAATATCTTCTTGACCTTTATCCGTTCAAATTCGAGTTCATGGAATGCAGTTTTGAATCTCCCTTCATCGAAGGGGACACTCTCCACCGGTTCCTTCCTCTTTTGCCTCTTGGAGCTTGATGATGCCATAAGTGATTTTTAAGATGTGAAGGTGTAAAGGGTGTGGATAATTGGCTTCGGCCGGTTAAGATGGGGTGTAGTGAAGAGAATGGGTGAGAGTGTTTTTGATGGGTAAAAAGGGGTTGGGTGCCGAGAGTGGGAAGTGTAACGGATTAAAATTGGAATGTGAAAGGGAGTATGGAATAAGAACCACTTATATAGGGAATTGGTGGGTGAATGAAAGGTGTGGATTGATGGAGTAGGTGTATGATGAACGGATGGGGTGTAGTATGGGATGGGCACAAGGATCATCAACTTTATGATGGGGTTGGTTCAGTTTCCAAGCGTGTTCTTCTTCCAATGTTGCATGGCAACATTTCCCCATGCATCCCTGGTGCACGAAATTGTGATCTCCAGGCTCGAACAAATCCTGGTAATGGCTTCAAAGCTTGGTGCTCTGATCTTAATTCATGATTGTCACAACTTCGATACAACTAACCAGCAAGTGCACTGGGTCGTCCAAGTAATACCTTACGTGAGTAAGGGTCGAATCCCACGGAGATTGTTGGTATGAAGCAAGCTATGGTCACCTTGTAAATCTCAGTCAGGCGGATATAAAATAATTATGGAGTTTTCGAATAATAAATAAAAGAATAGGGATAGAGGTACTTATGTAAATCATTGGTAGGAATTTCAGATAAGCGAATGGAGATGCTTTTCGTTCCTCTGAACCTCTGCTTTCCTACTATCTTCATCCAATCAGTCTTACTCCTTTCCATGGCTGGCTTTATGTGATACATCACCACTGTCAATGGCTACTTTCGGTCATCTCACGGGAAAATGATCCAATGCCCTGTCACGGCACAGCTAATCGTCTGGAGGCATCACCCTTGTCAATGGCTTCATCTTATCCTCTCAGTGAATAATATGCTCACGCACCCTGTCACGGCACGGCTATTCATCTGTCGGTTCTCGATCATGCTGGAATAGGATTTACTATCCTTTTGCGTCTGTCACTAACGCCCTGCAATCGCGAGTTCGGAGCTCGTCACAGTCATTCAATCATTGAATCCTACTCGGAATACCACAGACAAGGTTTAGACCTTCCGGATTCTCTTGAATGCCGCCATCATTCTAGCTTACGCCACGAAGATTCTGGTTAGGAGATCTAAGAGATACTCATTCTAGCTTATTTCATGTAGAACAGAAGTGTTTGTCAGGCACGCGTTCATAAGGGAGAAGGATGATGAGCGTCACACATAATCATCACCTTTATCACGTTCTTGGGTGCGAATGGATATCTTAGAAGCGAAATAAGAAGAATTGAATAGAAAACAGTAGTACTTTGCATTAATCTTTGAGGGACAGCAGAGCTCCACACCTTAATCTATGGAGTGTAGAAACTCTACCGTTAAAAATACATAAGTGAAGGTCCAGGCATGGCCGAGATGGCCAGCCCCCTAAAACGTGATCAAAGGATCATAAGGTAATCCAAAGATACCAAATACAATAGTAAAAGGTCCTATTTATAATAAACTAGCTACTAGGGTTTACATGAGTAAGTAATTGATGTACAAATCCACTTCCGGGGCCCACTTGGTGTGTGCTTGGGCTTGGGCTTGAGTGTTACACGTGTAGAGGTCCTTTCTGGAGTTGAACGCCAGCTTTTGTGCCAGTTTGGGCGTTCAACTCTGGTTTTGGCTCCTTTTCTGGCGCTGGACGCCAGATTTGGGTAGAAGGCTGGCGTTGAACGCCAGTTTACGTCATCTATTCTTGGCCAAAGTATGGACTATTATATATTGCTGGAAAGCCCTGGATGTCTACTTTCCAACGCAATTGGAAGGGCGCCATTTCGAGTTCGGTAGCTCCAGAAAATCCACTTTGAGTGCAGGGAGGTCAGAATCCAACAGCATCAGCAGTCCTTCTTCAACCTCTGAATCTGATTTTTGCTCAAGTCCCTCAATTTCAGCCAGAAAATACCTGAAATCACAGAAAAATACACAAACTCATAGTAAAGTCCAGAAATGTGAATTTAACACAAAATCTATTAAAAACATCCCTAAAAGTAACTAGATCCTACTAAAAACATACTAAAAACAATGTCAAAAAGCGTATAAATTATCCGCTCATCACAACACCAAACTTAAATTGTTGCTTGTCCCCAAGCAACTAAAAATCAAAATAGGATAAAAAGAATAGAATATACTATAAATTCCAAACTATCAATGAAACAGAGCTTCAATCATATGAGCGGGACTTATAGCTTTTTGCCTCTTGAATAGTTTTGGCATCTCACTTTATTCATTGAGGTTCAGAATGATTGGCATCTATAGGAACTTCAGATTTCGAATAGTGTTATTGACTCTCTTAGTTCAGTATGATGATTCTTGAACACAGCTTCTTTATGAGTCTTGGCCGTGGCCCTAAGCATTTTGTTTTCCAGTATTACCACCGGATACATAAATGCCACAGACACATAATTGGGTGAACCTTTTCAGATTGTGACTCAGCTTTGCTAAAGTCCCCAATTAGAGGTGTCCAGGGTTCTTAAGCACACTCTTTTTTTTTTGCTTTGGACCTTGACTTTAACCGCTCAGTCTCAAGTTTTCACTTGACACCTACACGCCACAAGCACATGGTTAGGGACAGCTTGGTTTAGCCGCTTAGACCAGGATTTTATTCCTTTAGGCCCTCCTATCCACTGATGCTCAAAGCCTTGGGATCCTTTTTATTTGCCCTTGCCTTTTGGTTTTAAGGGTTATTGGCTTTTTGCTCTTGCCTCTTGGTTTTAAGAGCTTTTGGCTTTTTCTGCTTGCTTTTTTTTTTTTTCTTTCTTATTTTTTTTTTTCGCCTATTTTTTTTCTATTTTTTTTTTCGGCAAGCTTTGTTCTTTGCTGCTTTTTCTTGCTTCAAGAATCATTTTTATGATTTTTCAGATTATCAAATAACATGTCTCCTAGTCATCATTCTTTCAAGAGCCAACATATTTAACATTCTTAAACAACAACTTCAAAAGACATATGCACTGTTCAAGCATACATTCAGAAAACAAGAAGCATTGTCACCACATCAATATAATTAAACTAAGTTCAAGGATAAATTCAAAACTCATGTACTTCTTGTTCTTTTGAATTAAAACATTTTTTTTAAGAGAGGTGATGGATTCATAGGACATTTATAACTTTAAGACATAGTTACTACTACTAATGATCATGTAATGAAGACACAAACATAGATAAGCACATAACATAGAAAATGAAAAACAAAGAAAGTAAGAACAAGGAATGAGTCCACCTTAGTGATGTCCTTGAGCTCTTCTATGTCTCTTCCTTGTCTTTGCTGCTCCTCCTTCATTGCTTTTAGATCTTCTCTGATTTCATGAAGGATGATGGAGTGCTCTTGATGTTCCACCCTTAGTTGCTTCCAATAATTATGTGGAAGAAAATGTATCCCCTGAGGTATCTCAGGGATCTCTTGATTTGCAGTCAAATGTTCTACCACTGAGCTATAGACCCTTGATGGAAGCTTTTGTCTTCCCTTTCCTCTTTCTAGAGGCTTCTCTGGCCTTAGGTGCCATCAATGGTTATGGAAAAAAACAAAAAAGCTATGCTTTTTACCACACCAAACTTAGAATGTTGCTCGCCCTCGAGCAAAAGAAGAAAGAATAGAAGAATAAGAAGAAGATATGGAGGAGATGGATGGGAGTGTGTATTCGGCCATATGGGTGGGATTGGGTGGGAGAGAGATGTTGAATTTTTTAAGGTAGTGGGCGTATGGATGTGAGTGGTAAATGGAAAGTAGAAGGGATGATCATGAATGGGAAGAGAGATGATGAGGTAGGTGGGGATACTGTGGGGTCCACAGATCCTGAGGTGTCATGGCATTTACATCCCTGCACCAATTTAGGCATGTAAAATGCCCTTGCACACAACTCTGGGCGTTTAGCGCCAGGTTGGTGCCCTTTTTGGGCGTTCAACGCCCCTTTGCTGCCATTTCTGGCGTTGAACGCCAGAACCATGCTTGTTCTGGGCGTTCAGCGCCAGGATGCTCCCATTCTGGGCGTTCAGCGCCAGAACTATGCTCTGTTCTGGCGTTTGAACGCCAGACAGATGCTCCTCCAGGGTGTGATTTTTCTTCTGCTGTTTTTGATTCCGTTTTCAATTTTTATATTTATTTTGTGACTCCACATGATCATGAACCTAAGAAAACATGAAAAATAATAAAAATAAGAATTAGATAAATATTGGGTTGCCTCCCAACAAGCGCTTCTTTAATGTCAATAGCTTGACAGTGGGCTCTCATGGAGCCTCACAGATGTGCAGAGCTTTGTTGAGACTCTCCAACACCAAACTTAGAGTTTGGATATGGGAGTTCAACACCAACTTAGAGTTTGGTTGTGGCCTCCCAACACCAAACTTGGAGTTTGACTGTGGGGGCTCTGGTTGACTCTGCTTGGAGAGAAGCTTTTCATGCTTCCTCTTCATGGTTGCAGAGGGAGATCCTTGAGTTTTAAACACAAGAGAGTTCTCATTCCATTGAAGGACTATTTCACCTCTGTCAACATCAATCACAGCTCTTGCTGTGGCCAGGAAAGGTCTTCCTAGGATGATGGATTCATTCTCTTCCTTTCCAGTATCCAGGACTATGAAATCAGCAGGGATGTAAAGGCCCTCAACCTTTACTAATACATCCTCTACTTGTCCATAAGCCTATTTTCTTGAGCTGTCTGCCATCTCTAGTGAGATTTTAGCAGCTTGCACCCCATAGATTCCCAGTTTCTCTATTACAGAGAGGGGCATGAGGTTTATTCCTGAACCAAGGTCACACAGAGCCTTAAAGATCATGGTGCCTATGGTACAGGGTATTATGAACTTTCCAGGATCCTGTCTCTTTTGAGGCAATGTCAGTTGATCCAGATCACTTAGTTCATTGATGAACAAGGGAGGTTCAACTTCCCAAGCATCAATGCCAAATAATTTGGCATTCAGCTTCATGATTGCACCAAGAAACTTGGAAGTTTTCTCTTCAGTAACATCCTCATTCTCTTCAGAAGAGGAATACTCATCAGAGCTCATGAAGGGCATAAGGAGGTTCAATGGAATCTCTATGGTCTCTAGATGAGCCTCAGAGTCCTTTGGTTCCTCAGAGGGAAGCTCCTTATTGATCACTAGACGTCCCAGGAGGTCTTCCTCCTTGGAATTCACGTCCTCTCCTTCCCTTACAGGTTCGGCCATGGCGCTTATGTCAATGGCCTTGTACTCTCCTTTTGGATTCTCTTCTGTATTGCTTGGGAGAGTACTAGGAGGGATTTCAGTGATCCTTTTACTCAGCTGGCCCACTTGTGCTTCCAGATTTCTAATGGAAGACCTTGTTTCATTCATGAAACTCACAGTGGCCTTGGATAGATCAGAGACTAGATTTGCTAAATTAGAAGCATTTTGTTTAGTGTTCTCTGTCTGTTGCTGAGTGGATGATGGAAAAGGTTTATTATTGTTAAACCTGTTTCTTCCACCATTATTAAAGCCTTGTTGGGGCTTTTGATCCTTCCATGAGAAATTTGGATGATTTCTCCATGTTGAGTTATAGGTGTTTCCATAAGGTTCACCTAAGTAATTTACCTCTGCTATTGCAGGGTTCTCAGGATCATAAGCTTCTTCTTCAGAAGATGCCTCTTGAGTATTGTTGGATGCAGCTTGCATTCCATGCAGACTCTGAGAGATCATATTGACTTGCTGAGTCAATATTTTATTCTGAGCCAATATGGCATTCAGAGTATCAACTTCAAGAACTCCCTTCTTCATAGGCGTCCCATTACTCACAGGATTCCTTTCAGAAGTGTACATGAACTGGTTATTAGCAACCATGTCAATGAGTTCTTGAGCTTCTGCAGGCATTTTCTTTAGGTGAATGGATCCATCTGCAGAAGTGTCCAGTGACATTTTTGATAACTCAGATAAACCATCATAGAATATATCCAGGATGGTCCATTCTGAAAGCATGTCAGAAGGACACTTTTTGGTCAACTGTTTGTATCTTTCCCAAGCTTCATAGAGGTATTCACCTTCTTTCTGTCTGAAGGTTTGAACATCAGCTCTAAGCTTGCTCAGCTTTTGAGGAGGAAAGTACTTGGCTAAGAAAGCCGTGACCAGCTTATCCCAAGAGTTCAGGCTATCTTTGGGTTGAGAATCCAACCATAATCTAGCTCTGTCTCTTACAGCAAAAGGGAAAAGCATGAGCCTGTAGACTTCAGGATCTACTCCATTAGTCTTAACAGTATCACATATCTGCAAGAATTCAGTTAAGAACTGAAAAGGATCTTCAGATGGAAGTCCATGAAACTTGCAGTTCTGCTGCATCAGAGAAACTAATTGAGGTTTCAGCTCAAAGTTGTTTGCTCCAATGGCAGGAATGGAGATGCTTCTTCCATGTAAATTGGAATTAGGTGCAGTAAAGTCACCAAGCATCTTCCTTACATTATTATTATTTTCGGCTGCCATCTCCTCTGCCTGTTCGAAAATTTCTGAAAGGTTATCTCTGGATTGTTGTATTTTAGCTTCTCTTAATTTTCTCTTCAGAGTCCTTTCAGGTTCTGGATCTGCTTCTACAAGAATGTTCTTATCCTTGCTCCTGCTCATATGACAAAGAAGAAGGCACAGAAAAATAATAATAATAATAGAGATCCTTTATACCACAGTATAGAGATCCCTGTGTGAGTAGAAGAAGAGAAGAAAAGAAAATTTGAACTCAGAGAGAGAGGGGGTTCGGATTTTTGGTGAGTTGAAGGAAAGATGTTAGTATATCAATAAACAAATAGAAGAAGATGAGAGGGGGAAGTGAATTTTCGAAAACAATTTTTGAAAATGAGTTAGTGATTTTCGAAAATAGTTTTTGAAAAAGGTTAGTATTTTTTTTCGAATTTTTTTTTAAATCAAAAATAAAAATAATTAGTTAATAAAAAAGAAATTTTTGAAAAAGATGGAAGATATTTTCGAAAATTAGAGAGACAAAGTTAGTTAGGTAGTTTTGAAAAAGTTAAGAAACAAACAAAAAGTTAGTTAGTTAGTTGAAACAAATTTTGAAAAGATAAGAAGTTAGGAAGTTAGAAAAGATATTTTGAAATCAATTTTTTGAAAAAGATAAGATGAGAAGATATTTTTGAAAAGATATGATAGAAATTAGTTTTTGAAAAAGATTTGATTTTTAAAATCACAATTAATGACTTGATTCACAAGAAATCACAAGATATGATTCTAGAACTTAAAGTTTGAATCTTTCTTAACAAGTAAGTAACAAACTTGAAATTTTTTGAATCAAAACATTAATTGATTAGTTATTTTCGAAAATTTTATATAAAAATAAGAAAAAAATTTTTGAAAAATATTTTTTTTTTGAATTTTCGAAAATAACTAAGAATTTTGAAAAAGATTTGATTTTTGAAAAAGATTTTGAAAAAGATAAGATTTTCAAATTGAAAATTTGATTTGACTCATAAAAAAAACAATTTGATTTTGAAAATTTTTGAAAAAGTCAACTCAAATTTTCGAATTTGATGAGAGAAAAAGGGAAAGATATTTTTTTTATTTTTGAATTTTTATGATGCAAGAGGAAAAACACTAAAAAGATGCAATGCATGAAATTTTTAGATCAAAACATGTGATGCATGCAAGAATGCTATGAATGTCAAGATGAACACCAAGAACACTATGAATGTCAAGATGAACATTATAGACACATTTTTGAAAAATTTTTAATGCAAAGAAACATGCAAGACACCAAACTTAGAATTCTTTAATGCTTAGACACTAAGAATTCAAGAATGCATATGATAAACATGAAAAGACACAAAATAAAAAATCATCAAGATCAAACAAGAAGACTTACCAAGAACATCTTGAAGATCATGAAGAACACCATGAATGTATGAAATTTTCGAAAAATGCAAGATGCATATGCAAGTGACACCAAACTTATGATATGACTCAAGACTCAAACAAGAAACACAAAAATATTTTTGATTTTTATGATTTTCTAATTTTTTTTTTTTTGAATTTTTATTTTATATTTTTCGAAAAATTCTTTTGAAAAAGAAAATAAGGATTCCAAAATTTTTAATATGAATTCCAGGAATCTTGCCATGTTAGTCTTAAAGCTCCAATCAAAGGGTCTGGCATGGCTTAACAGCCAGCCAAGCTTTAGCATATAATTACATGGGCTGGAGTGATTAGTTGAATACCAATCCCAAAGTAGTTTGGGTATGGCTTTACAGCCAGATATGATTCAACATATTTCATGAAACACTAGAATTCATTCTTAAAAATTTTGAAGCCATAGAATAATTTATTTTTGAAAACATTTTATTTTATTTTATATTAATTTTTTTTTTCGAAAACAAAGGAAGAGTTTTTGAAAGATTTTTGAAAAATTTTTGAAAACAAAACAAAAAGAAAATTACCTAATCTGAGCAACAAGATGAACCGTCAGTTGTCCAAACTCGAACAATCCCCGGCAACGGCGCCAAAAACTTGGTGCACGAAATTGTGATCTCCAAGCTCGAACAAATCCTGGTAATGGCTTCAAAGCTTGGTGCTCTGATCTTAATTCATGATTGTCACAACTTCGATACAACTAACCAGCAAGTGCACTGGGTCGTCCAAGTAATACCTTACGTGAGTAAGGGTCGAATCCCACGGAGATTGTTGGTATGAAGCAAGCTATGGTCACCTTGTAAATCTCAGTCAGGCGGATATAAAATAATTATGGAGTTTTCGAATAATAAATAAAAGAATAGGGATAGAGGTACTTATGTAAATCATTGGTAGGAATTTCAGATAAGCGAATGGAGATGCTTTTCGTTCCTCTGAACCTCTGCTTTCCTACTATCTTCATCCAATCAGTCTTACTCCTTTCCATGGCTGGCTTTATGTGATACATCACCACTGTCAATGGCTACTTTCGGTCATCTCACGGGAAAATGATCCAATGCCCTGTCACGGCACGGCTAATCGTCTGGAGGCATCACCGTTGTCAATGGCTTCATCTTATCCTCTCAGTGAATAATATGCTCACGCACCCTGTCACGGCACGGCTATTCATCTGTCGGTTCTCGATCATGCTGGAATAGGATTTACTATCCTTTTGCGTCTGTCACTAACGCCCTGCAATCGCGAGTTCGGAGCTCGTCACAGTCATTCAATCATTGAATCCTACTCGGAATACCACAGACAAGGTTTAGACCTTCCGGATTCTCTTGAATGCCGCCATCATTCTAGCTTACGCCACGAAGATTCTGGTTAGGAGATCTAAGAGATACTCATTCTAGCTTATTTCATGTAGAACAGAAGTGTTTGTCAGGCACGCGTTCATAAGGGAGAAGGATGATGAGCGTCACACATAATCATCACCTTCATCACGTTCTTGGGTGCGAATGGATATCTTAGAAGCGAAATAAGAAGAATTGAATAGAAAACAGTAGTACTTTGCATTAATCTTTGAGGGACAGCAGAGCTCCACACCTTAATCTAAGGAGTGTAGAAACTCTACCGTTAAAAATACATAAGTGAAGGTCCAGGCATGGCCGAGATGGCCAGCCCCCTAAAACGTGATCAAAGGATCATAAGGTAATCCAAAGATACCAAATACAATAGTAAAAGGTCCTATTTATAATAAACTAGCTACTAGGGTTTACATGAGTAAGTAATTGATGTACAAATCCACTTCCGGGGCCCACTTGGTGTGTGCTTGGGCTTGGGCTTGAGTGTTACACGTGTAGAGGTCCTTTCTGGAGTTGAACGCCAGCTTTTGTGCCAGTTTGGGCGTTCAACTCTGGTTTTGGCTCCTTTTCTAGCGCTGGACGCCAGATTTGGGTAGAAGGCTGGCGTTGAACGCCAGTTTACGTCATCTATTCTTGGCCAAAGTATGGACTATTATATATTGCTGGAAAGCCCTGGATGTCTACTTTCCAACGCAATTGGAAGCGCACCATTTCGAGTTCTGTAGCTCCAGAAAATCCACTTTGAGTACAGGGAGGTCAGAATCCAACAGCATCAGCAGTCCTTCTTTAACCTCTGAATCTGATTTTGCTCAAGTCCCTCAATTTCAGCCAGAAAATACCTGAAATCACAGAAAAACACACAAACTCATAGTAAAGTCTAGAAATATGAATTTAACACAAAATCTATTAAAAACATCCCTAAAAGTAACTAGATCCTACTAAAAACATACTAAAAACAATGTCAAAAAGCGTATAAATTATCCGCTCATCAATCCCCTTTGAAAACACGTGTATAGTCCTCTCCTTTTTGAAGTGGCCGAAACTTCCTCCTTCAATTGTCCCATCAATTTTCCTACAAAACAAAAGGGATGTGATTAATGAAATTGTGGGAAGTGGCGGCAAAATTTAAAAGAAAAGAGTAACTACTTTTTAAAATTTTTGTTTTTAACTAACTAAGTGCTATTCATCAGTGCAAATCAATTGACTAATTGAATGTCCATGTATGCAACATTGGTGACACCAAACTTAATTTGTGGCCATGTGGTGTAAAAGGAATTGTTCAAGGTGCTAAGAGTGACGTGCTATGAGTTACATTCATGTTCTCTTAGCATGCCTTGAACACCAAACTTGTCCTCCACTATATGTTGCATAAAAAAATTCATTCAAGGATATGTCAAAGCTGATTTGGAATTCATGAACCTTGCATTATTAATTACTTTAAAAGCATATAAAACATGGGTTGCCTCCCATGAAGCGCTTCTTTAGCGTCACTAGCTTGACGTTCTGCCCTTTGTCAGGGTGGTTGGTGATGCTTCAGATCTTCCCCTCTTGCAATAAACCTATATCCATTGGCTTCATCAAGGATCTCTACATGCTCTAGGGAAAGAACTTTGTTGATGGTGAAGACTTTAGGTAGCTGAGATGGGATGGTGGGGAGATGAGGTGGGATAACTGGAAAATAAGCTGAGATCACTTTATCCCCTGGAGAGAAATCCTCTGTGGGGATCTTCTTGTTCCTCCACCCCCTTGGTGCCTTCTTCTTTGTTCCTTTTGATGTTTCTCTGTTCTTTGTGACCTCTTCTTTTCAAGGAAATTTTGTTGCTGGTCTCGTATGACTCTGGTGGTTTAGGTTCCTCCTGATTTTCCTTGAGCTGTGATAGTTGCTGATTATCTTGTTCATCAACCAAAGGAATTCCCTGTGCTTCAATGCTTGTTTCTTCCACCTTGTTGTACTCTTTCCTTGGTTCCTTGCTTTCTTGATCTGCTTCTTGTGAGGGTTTAAAGATATTGAATGCGAGTTGTTCGTCATGTATCCTCAATATTAGCTCTCCTTGCTCCACATCTATGAGCGCTCTGGCTGTAGCTAGGAATGGTCTTCCCAATATGATTGGGTGAAGGTGACTCTCTTCCATTTCCAATATGACAAAGTCTGTAGGAAGGAAATATTTCCCAACCAACCTTTACCAACACGTTTTCAACCACTCCTACTGCTTGTTTCTGAGTTTTGTCAGCCAGCCTGATGACTACGTCTGTGGGCACTAGCTCATTGATCTGCAACTTCTTCATAAGGGATAAAGGCATTAAGTTGATGCTTGCTCCCAGGTCACAGAGTCCTTTGTCAAATATTGTTTCTCCTATGGCATAGGGGATGTGAAAACTCCCTGGGTCCTTCCTTTTTGTAGGCAACTCTGGTTGAATGAGAGCACTACACTCCTTATTCATCACTATTGTTTGCCCTCCCTTGAGTGAGCTTTTCCTGGCCAGCAATTCTTTCAAATACTTAATGTATGGGGGCATTTGTTGGAGAGCCTTGATGAATGGTATGTTCACATGGAGAGGTGCAAATGTGTCAAGGAACTTTGAGTATATTCTCTTTTCTACACCACCCTTGAGTCTTTGGGGAAAAGGTGCATAGAGCCTCAGCAGCTCCTTCTGTGTAATTTTGGTTTCTTGGTGATCCTCTTCCTGTTTCTCTGCTGATATGTCTCCAGGTTATTCTAATGGTTTGTTCGGCTCTTCCTCAGTCTCTTTATCACTTGTGGTGACCATCTTGTAGTCTTCCCATCTTACTTTCTTTGTTTCACCTCTCGGGTTTTTCTCTGTGTCACTTGGGAGGCTGTCGTGGGTTTGGGAATCTTCTCAGAGAGGTATCCCACTTGAAATTCTAGCCTCTGAATGGTGTCTCCCTGGTTTTTGAGATTAGCTCGCACCTCCTCTTTGAACACCTTGTTATCTTGAATCTCTTTGCATATGCCTTCAAGTAGGGTCTCAATCCTTGAGAGTCTATCCTCGGATGATGGTGAGTTGGAGTTGGAGGGATGAGAATGGCCATTTTGGTTTTAATATGGATGTTGAGAGGTGTTGTTAGGTGGGTGCTGATATAATCTCTGTGTGAAGTGTTGGTGAGCTGCATTGTTATTGGGGTTGTGATGTCTCTGATCTTGGCCTTGATCTTGTTAATTTCCCCACCAAAAGTTTGGGTGGTTCCTCTAACTAGGATTGTAAGTTTTGGAGTATGGATCATGGGTCTACCTAGGTGAGTTTCCAATGTAGTTGGCTTGTTCCTGCTCACCCTCTACTTCTGTATTCACTCCTTCTTGGGTTGCTAATGAGGTGGTGATTGCTGCTACTTGGTTCCTCTCCATCTTCTTGGAAAGGTCAGCCAGCTGCTTGGTAATCAGCTTGTTCTGGGCCAGCAATACATCCACATTGTTTAGCTCCATTACTCCTCTAGTATTGCCTCTTTTAGAAGCATAGAAGTAGCCATTCTCAGCTACAGTCTCAATGACATCTATGACTTCTTCTATGGTCTTCTTCTTGTTCAGAGATCCCCTGGATGAGTGGTCTACTGCCTTCTTTGATTCATAAGAAAGGCCTTCATAAAAGATGTGTAGCTGCACCCATTCATTGAACATATCTGGTGGGCACCTTCTTATCAGATCCTTAAACCTCTCCCATGCTTCATATAGAGTCTCACCATCTTGCTGCTTGAAGGTTTGTACCTCAACTCTCAACCTGTTGATTCTTTGAGGAGGATAGAATCTCGCCAAGTATTTGTTCACCACATCTTCCCAGGTTGTTAAACTCTCCTTCGGGAAGGAATCCAGCCATTTAGATGTTTTGTCCTTGAGTGAGAAGGGAAACAGAAGCAGTCTATAGGTGTCAGGATGAACACCATTAGACTTCACAAGAGTGGGGTCTTCTTGGACGGTGGTTAGGTGTTGATTGGGGTCTTCTTGGACACTCCCTCCGAATGAACAGTTGTTCTGAACAAGAGTGATGAGTTGTGTCTTCAGTTCAAAGTTGTTGGCATGTATGGTTGGCTTTTGGATGCTACTTCCACAGTTTCCCGGGTTTGGATTCATATAAGAGCCCAAAACTCTTCTCTCTTGCACAGCATGATTCACTGGACCTTCTCTGCCATGGTTGTGAGCCTCTTCTTCATGGTGGTTCTCCATATTCTCATCCATGTTTGGTTCAAAATACTCCTCCTCTTCTTCAGCACCCACAATTCTCTTTCCTCTTGCTTCCCTCCTTAGTCTAAGGAAGGTCCTATCAGGTTCAGAATCAAAGGAAGTTGAAGCCTCGCTTCTTCTACCTGTCATACAACCAACAAGGCCAAAACAAAAGGGAGATAGAGAATGTTCTTGTTAAAAATGCTGTTAGTGTGAGTGATGCAATATATCAAATAGTTAGTGGGTTAGTGAACTGAATTGTAAACAACTAAGAAAAAGGTAAGGGAAAAAAAAGAGAAGAAAATAGCTAAACTGAAAGTGAATTACTCAAATGAAATCAAACAAAATGAAAAACATTGCTCAATCTAGTTATCCACCAATTTAATCATTGTTGATACAAAATCAATCCCCGGCAACGGCGCCATAAACTTGATGCACGGAAACTTGTCTCTCAACAAATTTCCCGCGGCAAGTATACCGAATTGTCGTCAAGTAAAAACTCACAATAGAGTGAGGTCGAATCCCACAGGGATTGATTGGTCAATCAACTTTAATTAGAGGAATGTTCTAGTTGAGCTAAGTAGAATTTAATGTGAGAGTTATAGGAAATTAAATGGCGGGAAAGTAAATAGCAGAGAATGTAAATACTGGAAATAAAGAGCTGAATGTAAATGGCGGAAAGTAAATTGCAGAATGTTAAATGGGGATTTGGAAAGATGATCATAAAAGTAAATTGCAGAAATTAAAGAGAATGGGTGAGATAGGAAATGGGGAGTTCATTGGGCTCAAGAGATGTTGTATTCTCCGGATCAAGTTCATCTTCATCTCTTCCTCAATCAATGCATTCATTGATCTCCTTGTCAATCTTAAGTGATTGAATTCCAATTTCTTGGTAATTCAATCTCTCAAATCTTGATCAATAGCCAATTCCTTGGTCTAATTGCTCATGAGAAGAAATGAAGTGTGGTCACTGATTATACCACATGTATTTCCAAATCAAAATATTGGTAGGATTATATGTCACTATATCCATCCAAACCCCAACTTGGTTCCACATGAGAAAGCATTTCCAGCATGATCTCTTTATTCCTCTTCCATGGTTCCGAAGAGATCCAAGTATAAATAGCTTCTTTTCCAAGATAACTACCCAATTGGATGAAGGTTGAAAGCTTTCTAGTAAAATCAAGAGAAAAGAAAGAGGAAGAATAATGAAAACTATTATTGATCCATCAAATTACAACAGAGCTCCCTAACCCAATGAAAGGGGTTTAGTTGTTCATAGCTCTCGGAATAGAAAATGAAGATGGAGAATGCATTTTGAAAGTAAAACTAGAAGTTGCAGAGAAAGTAAAATTCTACAGAGAGTAGTTCTCCCAATCCCCCCCCCCAAAAGCTTTTTCTCTAGTTCAAAACTACTCCTATTTATCCTATTCTTCTGATCTTCTAGTTGGCTCTTCAAGTTTTGGATATGGGCCTTTGGATCTTGAGTTGAAGCAGTTATCATCTTTAGTGGGCTCAGCTTCACTTGCAGAGAAAATGTGCAGTAGGCATGGACTTTAGCTTAGGGCGTTAGTGGTGTTAATGTTAAGTGAAAGTATGGGGTCGAGAACGTTAGTGACAATCACCTTTTTCACTAATGTTCCTAACCCAAAATGGTCCACATTAACTTCAACGTTAGTGGCACTAATGTGACCACTAACGTTGCCTCTTGGCCATTTGCAAACGTTATTGGGGTTTACCTTTCCCAATAACGTTGAGAGTACCCCTTTCTCCCTACGTTATAGTTCACGTTAGTGTAGTTAACGTGACCTTTAACGTAAGCTTGCCAAATCTTCGAGAGCGTTAGTGACACTTACCTTTGTCACTAACGCTCCAAACACCCTTTTTCCCACGTTAGAGTTCACGTTACTTAGGTTAATGTGACTTCTAACGTGGTAGTGATAGCCATCTCCAACGTTAGTGACAAAGGTGAGTGTCACTAACGTTGGTTCATCATTCCTTCCCTCCACGTTAGCTTCCACGTTAGTGCAATTAACGTGGCAACTAACGTGGCTAATGGTGGCTTAGTCCAACGTTAGTGACAAAGGTGAGTGTCACTAACGTTGGCACTTCTTTCCTTCCACGTTAGAGTTCACGTTAATGTACTTAACGTGACTCTTAACGTGGCTGGGTGTGCTCCCCTTTTCCAACGTTAGTGGCATTCACTTTTACCACTAACGTTGGAGTTTTACTTCTCTTCTACGTTAGCTTACGTTAACATGGCAACTAACGTGGGCTATGATGGCTCATGTAGGCGTTATTAGCGATCACTTTTCTCATTAACGTTGCAAGCTATCCCCCATTCCACGTTAATGGTCACGTTAGTTAAACTAACATGGCTATTAATGTGGCATCTTCCTTGCTTCCTTTGTCCTAAAATCAAGCAAATAAAGTGCATCAAAGCTAGGTTCTAACCCATGATATCATGCATCATTCATTTTATCATTCAATTCATGCATAATTCTCATGAAATCATATAAAATTCACAATGTTTTCTTGAATCAAGATGTAAGTGAAATTCTAACCAAAACTTGCTTATTTCCTAAGAAAATTCATGAAACTACCCTAAAACAGTAAAGAAAAGGTCAGTGAAACTGGCCAAAATGCCCTGGCATCAAAGCCTATACTTGAAAGAACCCTCAAGGATCTAAGAGTTTTTCATGACATTAAAACATTCATACATGTGTTGAATACTTAGTCCTACCCTTAGTTATGTTGCAATCATTCAAGGCCAAGGCCTCAAGTTATAAAGGTTTACTCACATTGATTTGCTTGGGACAAGCAAAGCTTAAGTTTGGTGTTGTGATGACTTGCATCATCTACCCTTCTTTCTTGCATAAAGAGGACTATAAAAGAGCATAAATCTCATTTGATCAGTACAATTCATGCATTATTTGATGAATATTATGGTACACTACTTTGAGATGAGTTGTGCTGAATTCCGGGTGAAAAAGGCATCAAAAATGGGAAGAAAGCAACAAGAAGCTGGGCGTATGAAACTGGCGTGCCACTTGGGTGCAAACGCCACAAAAATGCATTGGCGTGGCACACCAAGAGCTAGGCGTGGCATGCCAGTACTAAATTCCAGAGGAGAAGTTCAAGCATGCATGTGGGCGTGGCACGCCAGAGACTGGGCGTGGCACGCTAGTATAAAGTTTCAGAGAGTAACAATGGAGGACACAAAAGGCGCATGGCACGCCAGGTTGGGCGTGGCACGCCTAACCCATCAGCTACTATGGGCGTGCCACTTGAGCCAAAGGGCATGGCAGGCCAACTCACCACTCTAGGAGGAACCTTCACTATGGCGTGCCACTTGGTATCGAAGGCGTGGCACGCCAGCTCCAGAAAGTCACTTGGGCGTGCCACTTGAGGATCCAGGCGTGGCACGCCAAGATTGAAGAGTCCACAAATGTATAGGCGTGCCACTTGAGCAACATGGCGTGGCACGCTGGTATAATAATCCAGAGAAGGGGTTGAAGGCAATTGAAGACTGGGCATGCCACTTGAAGTCGAAGGCATGGCACGCCAGGCTCTCAATCTCACTTGGGCGTGCCACTTGAGCAACCAGGCATGGCACGCCAATGGACAAAGAGGCCAAAGCAAGAGCTGGGCGTGCCACGTGATATCGAAGGCGTGGCACGCCAACCCAAGAATCTCACAATGGCGTGCCACTTGAAGGCTGAGGCATGGCACGCCAGCTACTGGAACCAAGGTAAGATCATGGGCGTGGCACGCTGGTATAAATTTCTAGAGAGGATGAAGGAGGCCAAATACATAGGGCGTGCCACTTGGTGTCGAAAGCGTGGCACGCCATCCACTATTCCTCACTTGGGCGTGCCACTTGAACCCCAGGCGTGGCACGCCAATGTTATTTAAAGAGCAAAGAACCATTGGGGCGTGCCACTTGAGTTCGTGGCGTGGCACGCCAAACAGAGCAATCACTTGTTCACAAAGGGGCGTGGCACGCCAGACCCTGGGCGTGCCATGCTAGTTCAACTTTCCAGAGAAGCTTGGCCAAGCATGCAGCAAGGGCGTGGCATGCCATACCCTTGGCGTGCCACGCTAGTTCAAGTTTCCAGAAGCAAGAGAAGTGGAAAAGGGCTAGGGCGTGCCACTTGAGCTCGAAGGCGTGGCACGCCAAGGTTGTTATGAAGACGAGCGTGCCACTTGAGGCACTGGGCATGGCACGCCAAGCCAGAATTGAGGGAGCACGTGACACGCCCCTGGAGCGCCAACCACACGCCAGCTGGGAAGTCACACTTATTGAGCTTCTTTTCCCTCCAAAATGTAATTTTCCTTTTTCACTTTTGTAATTCTCTTATTTTTGCTAGAGGTAGTATAAGTACCCCCAAGGAGTACTAAAGAGGGGGTTAAGCAGTTAGAGAGATTAGTTTTAGATCCACTTTTATACTTCACTTTTGAGTACTTTTCTTTGAGCTATGAGTAGCTAAATTCCCTCTCATTGTGAGAGGGAGCTCTGTTGTACTTGATGGATTGATGATAGTGAAATTCTTCTTCTCTTCATCTTCTCTTTGATTTGCTAGAAGAAATTTCGTTCTTAATGCTTAGTGTTCAATTATCTTGGGAAAGAGATTGAATGGAAAATGGGTTTCATGGGAACCTTGGGAAAGGAAACATGAAACCATGCTTGAAATCCCTTCTCACACTTGAATAGAATCTGGGTTTTGGTGTTTGGATATGTGACATATAATCCTCCCTCTACTTGGACCTATGATGGTGTGTGGTATAATCAGGGACCAAGCATATCTCTCTTCATGAGCAATTAGACCAAGAAATTGGCTATTGATCAAGATTTGAGAGATTGAGTCACCAAGGGATTAGGGCTCAATCAATCATGATTGCCAAGAGGTCAATGAATTGCATGATTGAAGAGGATATAAGCTAGAATTGATCCAAAGAGACAACATCTCCTGATCTCAATGAATTTCCTCATTCTTACCTATCCCTTTCTTTATAGCTTAATTTTACATTCAGCAATTCCCCACTCCCATTTACATTCAAGTCATTTATGATTCTGCACTTTACATTCTGCCATTTCTATTTCTGCACTTTATTGCTTTCCTTTATATTCTAGCCATTTACATTTCCGTCATTTATAATTATACAATTCACAATCTACTTGCTCTGCTTAACTAATTCATCAATCGATTAAAACTGCTTGAATTTGCCAATCTCTGTAGATACGATCCCACTCCACTGTGGGTTATTACTTGATGATAATTTTGGTGCGCTTGCCAAAAGAATGATTCACCATATTTTTTGAATGGGGGGTGTAAATTGGACTCATCAATCGACCTACAGTTTCAGGTAACCCTCAGAACAGCAGTATTGGCCGAGATGTTGGAGGCAGCTGTCGCCTTCTTAGCCCGACGATAAGCCTTCATGGAATCTACAAACTTCACCATTTCTGAAATAGGTAGACAAGCAAAATAAAGTTACAATTAAGAAAGGGATATATTGACAAACAAACAAGCAAAAGCTACAAATAAAGTCGGCGACTACCCAATTCAGTCTGGAGAAGGGAAGGATCTCCCAAAAATTTCTTTGTATCAAGATGGGGAGGCTCTCCCCAAATTTCCTCTAACACATGTACAAAGGCATGCTCGACCTCATCCAAACTTTCCCAGGAATACCTGGATACTACTACGTTCTTCTACCAAAACAAAGGGAAGGAAGGCTCATCATTCTCATCCAAAAAGAAGGGTCGCGCTCCCTCAACAGCTCGGACCTTGAAATAATAGTTTTTAAAGTCCCTAAAGGACTCGTCATACATGGAGAAAACCTTCTTGCCCTGAGCAGATCGGAAAGAAACCCAAGAGGCTTTTTTCTTTACTACCCCTGGCTTCGTCAATACAAAAAGATAGAGGAAAAGAGTCTGGGTAGGTCGGATATCTAGTTCTTGACATAACAACTGGAAGATTTTAATGAAGCCCCAAGAGTTCGGGTGAAGCTGGGAAGGAGCTACATTGCAAGACCACAATAACTCTGTCTCAAAGGGGGTAAAAGGAATGGTAATATTCAATTTACTAAAGAAATAGTCGTAAGCATAGAAGAAGGGACGTTCCCCTTGAACCAAAGAGGAAAAACTAACTCTTTCCTCATGATCGGGTGACACTAATTCATAATTCATCTCTTGATCCCTATCGCTACAAATCCTATGCTGCCTCCTAAGTCGCACACAATACTCAGAATCAGCAACTGTGACACACATCAACACAATAGAGTCCAGCCAGTCAAACATGCCTTCCGGGATCTTGGTAGACATTTCAACAATGTTCTTGCGAAGAGACATGGGTCAACTATTCCTACAGAAAGAAAAAGAAAAATGGGGTTACTACCAAACATCCCGAGCAGATAAGGAAACAACTCGGATGATAATATATAATCACCAAGAATCAGAAGCAGCAATAAAAGGGAAACCCCAGGATTCACACTAGATTCTAGGGGCACCCTTTGGAGGCAATAACAAGGAAAGAACCAGGAAAAAGGAAATCGACAACATACGCCCTAAACATCTTGCAAACAAGAATCGACACTCCACGAAGCAAAAATCATCATCACCGACAAAAAGCATCAAAAGTCACAACTTCTCCTACTGACAGTTCATCATCAAAAGATTGTTAAGCTAGAAACGAAAACCCTAAAACGAGAACCCTAAACAAGGTCACCAGAAGGCGAATATTCTTCGCAAAAAAAGCAAGCAACAAGGAAAAATCACAAGTCGTGGATCAAGACACAAAAAGAGACAATCTTTTCACAGAAAGAAACAAAGTTTTTCAAAGAGCAAAAGCGAGATACAAAGTCAAAGCCCTACATCAAAAGTGATGAGCGGATAATTTATACACTTTTTGGTATTGTTTTTAGTATGTTTTTAGTATATTTTAGTTAGTTTTTATTATGTTTTTATTAGTTTTTAAATAAAAAGCATAATTCTGGACTTTACTATGAGTTTGTGTGTTTTTCTGTGATTTCAGGTATTTTCTGGCTGAAATTGAGGGACCTGAGCAAAAATCTGATTCAGAGGCTGAAAAAGGACTGCACTCGAAGTAGATTTTCTGGAGCTATAGAAGCCCAATTGGCGCGCTCTCAATTGCGTTGGAAAGTAGACATCCTGGGTTTTCCAGCAATATATAATAGTTCATACTTTGCTCAAGATTTGATGGCCCAAACTGGCGTTGCAATTCAGCATAGGAATTCTGGCGTCAAAACGCCAGAACTGGCACAAAAGCTGGAGTTAAATGCCCAAACTGGCACAAAAGCTGGCGTTTAACTCCAAGAAAAGTCTCTACACATGGAAGTTTAAATGCTCAGCCCAAGCACACACCAAGTGGGCCCGGAAGAAGATTTCTGCAGTAATTATTTATTTCTGTAAACCCTAGGCTACTAGTTCTCTATAAATAGGACCTTTTACTATTGTATTATCAATCTTTGATAAGTCTTATGCTATCTTAGATGCTTTTGGAGGCTTGCCTCATGGCCATGCCTAGACCTTGTTCTTATGTATTTTTAACAATGGAGTTTCTACACACCATAGATTAAGGTGTGGAGCTCTGCTGTTCTTCATGAATTAATGCAAAGTACTATTGTTTTTCTATTCAACTCAAGTCTATTTCTTCTCCAAGATATTTATTCGCACCCAAGAACATGATGAATGTGATGATTATGTGACACTCATCACCATTCTCACCTATGAACGCGTGACTGACAACCACTTCCGTTCTACATGCAAACAAGCTTGAATGTGTATCTCTTGGGTTTCTAATCTAAGATTAGAACCTTCGTGGTATAGGCTAAAATTATTGGCGGCCATTCCTGAGATCCGAAATGTCTAAACCTTGTCTGTGGTATTCTGAGTAGGATCTGGGAAGGGATGACTGTGACGAGCTTCAAACTCGCGAGTGTTGGGCGTGTGACAGACACAAAAGGATCAATGGATCCTATTCCAACATGATCGAGAACCGACAGATGATTAGCCGTGCGGTGACAGCGTGCGTAGAACATTTTCACTGAGAGGACGGGAAGTAGCCATTAACAACGGTGATGCCCAACATAAAGCTTACCATGGAAAGGAGTATGAATAATTGGAAGAAGGCAATAGGAAAGCAGAGGTTCAGGAAGAACAAAGCATCTTCATACGCTTATCTGAAATTCCTACCAATGAATTACATAAGTATCTCTATCTCTATCTTTATTTTATGTTTTATTTATCTTTAATTATCAATCCTCCATAACCATTTGAATCTGCCTGACTGAGATTTACAAGATGACCATAGCTTGCTTCAAGCCGACAGTCTCCGTGGGATCGACCCTTACTCACGTAAGGTATTACTTGGACGACCCAGTGCACTTGCTGGTTAGTTGTGTGGAATTGTGACAAAGTGTGATTCACGTTTGAGAGCTCCAAGTCTTTGGCGCCGTTTTTGATGATCACAATTTCGTGCACCAAGTTTTTGGCGCCGTTGCTAGGGATTGTTCAAGTTTGGTCAACTGACGGTTCATCTTGTTGCTTAGATTAGGTAATTTTATTTTATGTTTAAGCTTTTTGCTTCTTGTTTTCGAAAAAGAATTTCAAAAATAAAAAAAATTTCTATTATGTTCTTTAGAGTTTTTAAGAATGAATTCTAGAGTTTCATGATGATTTGTTGAAGTCTGGCTGGCTCTGAAGCCATGTCTAATCTTTTGGACCGAGGTTTCAACTTATCATCACAAGAGCTTGATGATTTCTATCAATCTTGCTATTGAAAGTAATGATCTGCTAAAGCTTGGCTGGCCATTGGCCATGTCTAGTGTTTTGGACTGGAGCTTCCACTGAAAGCTTGGCTGGCTAGTATGCCATGTCTAATTCCTGGACCGGAGTCTTAGACTAACATTGCAATGATTCCTGGAATTCTTGTTAAAAATTTTGAACCCCTTTATTTTCATCTCCACTCAATTTTCAAAAAAAATCACAAAAAATTTTTATAAAATCATAAAAATCAAAAATATTTTTATGTCTCTTGTTTGAGTCTAGTGTCTAATTTTTAAGTTTGGTGTCTTGCATGCATTGTTTATTTGATCTTAGTTGCATTTTTATTGTTTCTCATCATTAAAAATTCAAAAATATTTTCAAAATTGTGTCTTTTCAAGTCAATAATACAGAGAATTGAAGATTCAGAACATTCAGCAGAGGAATTAAACAGAAAAAGCAGGGCGTTCAAAATGCCCAGTGAAGAAGAAAAACTGGCGTTTAAACGCCAGCCAGGGTACCTGGCTGGGCGTTTAACGCCAGAAGGACACTAAAAGGAAGATTTTGTTTTTAATTCAAATTTTTTTCAAATCATATCTTTTCAAAATCAATTTCTTTCCATTTTTTTAATTATTATTATTTTCAAAAATTCTTGTTACAATTAGTGATTTAATTCAAAATTTTCAAGTTGTTACTTGCCTATTAAGAAAGGATCAAATTTTAAATTCTAGAATCATATCTTTTAAATTTCTTGTTAGTCAAGTAATCAACTTTAATTTTAAAACTTTTTTCTTTTAAATTCGATTCTCAATCATATCTTCTCAATCATATCTTTTCAATCACATCTTTTTCAAAATTAAGTTTCAATCATATCTTTTTGATTTCTAATTTCAAAATCTTTTTCAAAAATCACTTGATTTCTTTCCAAACCTTAGTTTTCGAAAATCAATTACCAAATTTTCAAAAATTCTTTTAATTATTTCAAAATCTTTTACTTTAATTTCGAAAATTCTTCCCCTCTTCTCACATCCTTCTATTTAAGGACTAACACTCCTCCACTATCAACAATTCGAACTCTATCCCTCTTGATAAGTTCAAATTTTTCTCTTTCTACCTTCTCCTTCTATTCTTCTTTTCCTCTAACACTTCAAGGAATCTCTATACTGTAACATAGAGGATTCCATACTTTCTTGTTCTCTTCTCTTTCATATGAGCAAGACAAGGACAAAAATATTCTTGTTGAGGCTGATCCTGAACCTGAAAGTACCTTGAAGCGAAAGCTAAGAGAAGCTAAAGTACAACTCTCTATAGAGGACCTAACAGAGCTTTTCAAACAAGAAGAAGCCATGGCAGCCGAAAACAACAATGTCAACAATGCAAGGAAGGTGCTTGGTGACTTTACTGCACCTACTCCTGACTTCTATGGGAGAAGCATCTCAATCCCTGCCATTGGAGCAAACAACTTTGAGCTTAAGCCTCAATTAGTTTCTCTAATGCAACAGAATTGCAAGTTTCATGGACTTCTATTGGAAGATCCTCATCAGTTCTTAGCTGAATTCTTACAAATCTGTGACACTGTCAAGACCAATGGGGTTGACCCTGAAGTCTACAGACTTATGCTCTTCCCTTTTGCTGTAAGAGACAAAGCTAGAACATGGTTGGATTCACAACCTAAAGAAAGCCTGAACTCTTGGAAAAAGCTAGTCAATGCCTTCTTGGCAAAGTTCTTTCCACATCAAAAATTGAGCAAGCGTAGAGTGGAAGTCCAAACCTTCAGACAGAAGGAAGGTGAATCCCTCTATGAAGCCTGGGAAAGATACAACCAATTGATCAGAAGGTGTCCTTCTGACATGCTTTCAGAATGGAGCATCATAGGTATTTTCTATGATGGTCTATCTGAACTGTCCAAGATGTCATTGGACAGCTCTGCTGGAGGATCTCTTCATCTGAAGAAGACGCCTGTAGAAGCTCAGGAACTCATTGAAATGGTTGCAAATAACCAATTCATGTACACTTCTGAAAGGAATCCTGTGAATAATGGGATAAATCAGAAGAAATGAGTTCTTGAGATTGATACTCTGAATGCCATATTGGCTCAGAACAAAATATTGACTCAACAAGTCAATATGATTTCTCAAAGTCTGTCTGGAATGCAAGCAGTAATAGGCAGTACCAAAGAAGCTTCATCTGAAGAAGAAGCTTATGATCCTGAGAACCCAGCAATGGAAGAGGTGAATTACATGGGAAAACCCTATGGAAACACCTATAATCCTTCATGGAGAAATCATCCAAACCTCTCATGGAAGGATCAACAGAGGCCTCAACAAGGCTTCAACAACAATAATGGTGGAAGAAATAGGTTTAGCAATAGCAAGCCCTTTCCATCATCTTCTCAGCAACAGACAGAGAATTCTAAGCAGAGCCACTCTGACTTAGCAACTGTAGTCTCTGATCTAATTAAAATCACTCAAAGTTTCATGACTGAAACAAGGTCCTCCATTAGAAATTTGGAGGCACAAGTGGGTCAGCTGAGTAAGAAAGTTACTGAACTCCCTCCTAGTACTCTCCCAAGCAATACAGAAAAGAATCCAAAGAGAGAGTACAAGGTCATAAACACATCTCACATGGCCGAACCTGGAAAGGAGGAAGAGGCAGTGATCTCCACTGAGGAAGACCTCAATGGACGTCCACTAGCCTCCATGGAATTCCCTGATAAGAAACCATTGGAATCTGAGGCTCACATTGAGACCATAGAGATTCCATTGAATCTACTTCTACCATTCATGAGCTCTGATGAGTATTCTTCCTCTGAAGAGGATGAAGATGTTACTGAAGAACAAATTGCTAAGTACCTTGGAGCAATCATGAAGCTAAATGCCAAGCTATTTGGTAATGAGACTTGGGAGAATGAACCTCCATTGCTCACTAAAGAACTGGATGACTTGACTAGGCAGAGATTACCTCTGAAGAGACAAGATCCAGGAAAGTTCTCAATACCTTGTACCATAGGCACCATGACCTTTGAAAAAGCTCTGTGTGACCTAGGGTCAAGTATAAACCTCATGCCTCTCTCTGTAATGGAGAAACTAGGAATTTTTGAGATGCAAGCTATAAGAATCTCATTAGAGATGGCAGACAATTCAAGGAAACAAGCTTATGGACTTGTAGAGGATGTCTTGGTAAAGGTTGAAGCCCATTACATCCCTGCTGATTTCATAATCTTAGAGACTGGGAAGTGTGTGGATGAAGCCATCATCCTTAGCAGACCCTTCCTAGCCACAGCAAAAGCTATGATTGATGTTGACAGAGGAGAATTAGTCCTTCAAGTGAATGAGGACTCCCTTGTGTTTAAAGCTCAAGGATCTCCCTCTGTAATCATGGAGAAGAAACATGAAAAGCTTCTCTCAATGCAGAGTCTAACAAAATCCCCACACTCAAACTCTAAGTTTGGTGTTGGGAGGCCACAACCAAACTCTAAGTTTGGTGTTGAGAGGCCATCATCATGCTCTGAGTATATGTGAGGCTCCATGAGAGCCCACTGTCAAGCTACTGACACTAAAGAAGCGCTTGTTGGGAGGCAACCCAATTTTTCTTATCTATGTTATATTTCTATCATTTTATGTTTTCTGTAGGTTGATGATCATGGGAAGTCACAAAAATAATTAAAAAAGAAAAAACAAACTGAAAAACAGAATGAAAAATAGAACACCCTGGAGGAAAAGGCTACTGGCGTTTAAACGCCAGTAAGGGCAGCAGAATGGGCGTTAAACGCCCAGTCTGGCACCATTCTGGGCGTTTAACGCCAGAAATGGGCACCAGATTAGCGTTTAATTCCAGAAAAGGGCAAGAAGCTGGCGTTAAACGCCAGAAATGGGCAGCAGCCTAGCGTTTAACGCCAGGATTGGCAGAGAAGGGCGTTTTGTACGCCACTTGGTGCAGGGATGAAAAATCCTTGACACCTCAGGATCTGTGGACCCTACAAGATCTCCACCTACCCCACCTCTCTCTCTTTTCTTCACCCATTCACCAATCACCTCAATACCTCTTCCCCAAAAATCTCTCACCTATCAAATCCCACCATTCTCTTCACCACTCACATCCATCCTTCATAAAACCCCACCTACCTCACCATTCAAATTCAAACCACTTTTCCACCCAAACCCACCCATAATGGCCGAACCATACCCCCCTCTCCACTCCTATATAAACCCATCTTCACTCCTTCATTTTCACACAACATACACACTACTTCTCCCCCTTGGCCGAAACACTAAGCCCCTCCATCTCCTCTATTTCTTCTTCTTCTACTCTCTTCTTTCTTCTTTTGCTCGAGGACGAGCAAACCTTCTAAGTTTGGTGTGGTAAAAGCGTTGCTTTTTGTTTTTCCATAACCATTCATGGCACCTAAGGCCGGAGAAACCTCTAGAAAGAGAAAAGGGAAGGCAAAAGCTTCCACCTCCGAGTCATGGGAGATGGAGAGATTCATCTCAAGGGTGCACCAAGACCACTTCTATGAAGTTGTGGCTAAGAAGAAGGTGATCCCCGAGGTCCCTTTCAAACTCAAAAAGGGTGAATATCTAGAGATCCGACATGAGATTCAAAGAAGAGGTTGGGAAGTTCTTACCAACCCGATTTAACAAGTCGGAATCTCAATGGTTCAAGAGTTCTATGCCAATGCATGGATCACCAAGAACCATGATCAAAGTGTGAACCCAGACCCAAAGAATTGGCTTACAATGGTTCGGGGAAAATGCTTAGACTTTAGTCCAGAGAATGTAAGGTTGGCGTTCAACTTGTCCATGATGCAAGGAGATGCACACCCTTACACTAGAAGGGTCAACTTTGATCAAAGGTTGGACCAAGTCCTCATAGACATCTGTGAAGAGGGCGCTCAATGGAAGAGAGATTCAAGAAGGAAGCCGGTTCAACTAAGAAGGCATGACCTCAAGCCCGTGGCTAGGGGATGGTTGGAGTTCATCCAACGCTCAATCATTCCCACTAGCAACCGGTCTAAAGTTACTATAGACCGGGCTATCATGATCCATAGCATCATGATTAGGGAGGAAGTAGAAGTTCATGAAGTTATATCCCAAGAACTCTATAAGGTGGCGGACAAGTCCTCTACTTTGGCAAGGTTAGCCTTCTCTCATCTCATTTGTCACCTCTGCAATTCAGCTGGAAATTACATAGAGGAAGACATCCTCATTGATGAGGATAAGCCCATCACTAAGAAAAGGATGGAGCAAACAAGAGATCCCACTCATGGACATGAGGAAATTCCTCACCATGAAATCCCTGAGATGCCTCAAGGGATGAATTTCCTCCACAAAACTATTGGGAGCAAATCAACACCTCCCTAGGAGAATTAAGTTCCAACATGGGACAACTAAGGGTGGAGCACCAAGAGCATTCCACTCTCCTCCATGAAATTAGAGAAGACCAAAGAGTCATGAGAGAGGAGCAACAAAGGCAAGGAAGAGACATTGAGGAGCTCAAGCACTCCATAAGATCTTCAAGAGGAAGAACTAGTCGCCATCACTAAGGTGGACCCGTTCTTTAATTTCCTTATTCTTTATTTCTCTGTTTTTTGAAAATTATGCTTTATGTTTATCTATGTTTGTGTCTTTATTACATGATCATTAGTGTCTATGCCTTGAAGCTATGAAAATGAATCCATCACCTTTCTTAAATGAAAAATGTTTTTAATTGAAAAAGAAAAAGAAATACATGAATTTCAAATTTTAAAACAGTTTAGTTATTTTGATGTGGTGGCAATACTATTGTTTTTCTGAATGAATGCTTGAACAGTGCATATTTTTTTGAATTTGTTGATTCATGAATGTTAAAATTATTGGCTCTTGAAAGAATGATGAAAAAGGAGAAATGTTATTTGATAATCTGAAAAATCATAAAATTGATTCTTGAAGCAAGAAAAAGCAGTGAAAAGCTTGCAAAAAAAAATACATATATGCGAAAAAAAAGAGAAAAAGAAAGAGAAGCAAGTAGAAAAAGCCAGTAACCCTTTAAACCAAAAGGCAAGGGTAAAATAAAAAGGATCCAAGGCTTTGAGCATCAGCGGATAGGAGGGCCCACAGGAATAAAATCCTGGCCTAAGCGGCTAAACCAAGCTGTCCCTAACCATGTGCTTGTGGCGTGAAGGTGTCAAGTGAAAACTTGAGACTGAGCGGTTAAAGTCGTGGTCCAAAATCAAAAAGAGTGTGCTTAAGAGCTCTGGACACCTCTAATTGGGGACTCTAGGAAAGCTGAGTTACAATCTGAAAAGGTTCACCCAGTTATGTGTCTGTGGCATTTATGTATCTGGTGGTAATACTGGAAAACAAAATGTTTAGGGTCACGGCCAAGACTCATAAAGTAGCTGTATTCAAGAATCAACATACTTAACTAGGAGAATCAATAACACTATCTGGATTCTGAGTTCCTATAGAAGCCAATCATTCTGAACTTCAAAGGATAAAGTGAGATGCCAAAACTGTTCAGAAGCAAAAAGCTAAAAGCCCCGCTCATCTAATTAATACTGATCTTCATAGGTGTTTTTGGAATTTATTGTATATTCTCGTCTTTTTATCCTATTTGATTTTCAGTTTCTTGGGGACAAGCAACAATTTAAGTTTGGTGTTGTGATGAGCGGATAATTTATACGCTTTTTGGCATTATTTTTAGTATGTTTTTAGTATATTTTAGTTAGTTTTTATTATGTTTTTATTAGTTTTTAAATAAAAATTACAATTCTGGACTTTACTATGAGTTTGTGTGTTTTTCTGTGATTTCAGGTATTTTCTGGCTGAAATTAAGGGACCTGAGCAAAAATCTGATTCAGAGGCTGAAAAAGGACTGCAGATGCTGTTGGATTCTGACCTCCCTGCACTTGAAGTGGATTTTCTAGAGCTACAGAAGCCCAATTGGCGCGCTCTCAATTGTGTTGGAAAGTAGACATCCTGGGCTTTCCATCAATATATCATAGTTCATACTTTGCCCAAGATTTGATGGGCCAAACCGGTGTTGCAAGTCAGCATAGGAATTCTGGCGTCAAAACGCCAGAACTGGCACAAAAGCTGGAGTTAAACGCCCAAACTGGCACAAAAGATGGCGTTTAACTCCAAGAAAAGTCTCTACACATGGAAGCTTCAATGCTCAGCCCAAGCACACACCAAGTGGGCCCGGAAGAAGATTTCTGCAGTAATTACTTATTTCTGTAAACCCTAGGCTACTAGTTCTCTATAAATAGGACCTTTTACTATTGTATTATCAATCTTTGATAAGTCTTATGCTATCCTAGATGCTTTTGGAGGCTGGCCTCACGGCCATGCCTAGACCTTATTCTTATGTATTTTCAACGGTGGAGTTTCTACACACCATAGATTAAGGTGTGGAGCTCTACTGTTCTTCATGAATGAATGAAAAGTACTATTGTTTTTCTATTCAACTCAAGTCTATTTCTTCTCCAAGATATTCATTCGCACCCAAGAACATGATGAATGTGATGATTATGTGACACTCATCACCATTCTCACCTATGAACGCGTGACTGACAACCACTTCCGTTCTACATGCAAACAAGCTTGAATGTGTATCTCTTGGGTTTCTAATCTAAGATTAGAACCTTCGTGGTATAGGCTAGAATTATTCGCAGACATTCTTGAGATCCGGAACGTCTAAACCTTGTCTGTGATATTTTGAGTAGGATCTGGGAAGGGATGACTGTGATGAGCTTCAAACTCGCGAGTGTTGGGCGTGTGACAGACGCAAAAGGATCAATGGATCCTATTCCAACATGATCGAGAACCAACAGATGATTAGCCGTGCGGTGACAGCGTGCGTAGAACATTTTCACTGAGAGGATGGGAAGTAGCCATTGACAACGGTGGTGCCCAACATAAAGCTTGCCATGGAAAGGAGTATGAATAATTGGAAGAAAGCAATAGGAAAGCAGAGGTTCAGGAGGAACAAAGCATCTTCATACGCTTATCTGAAATTCCTACCAATGAATTATATAAGTATCTCTATCTCTATCTTTATTTTATGTTTTATTTATCTTTAATTATCAATCCTCTATAACCATTTGAATCTGCCTGACTGAGATTTACAAGATGACCATAGCTTGCTTCAAGCCGACAGTCTCTGTGGGATCGACCCTTACTCACGTAAGGTATTACTTGGACGACCCAGTGCACTTGCTGGTTAGTTGTGCGGAATTGTGACAAAGTGTGATTCACGTTTGAGAGCTCCAAGTCTTTGGCGCCATTGTTGATGATCACAATTTCGTGCACTAAAAAGCATGCACAGTTGTCGAAAGCGAAAAGAGAAAAGATAGAAAACACTAACCTGCAGGGAAGAAAAGTAGTAACGAAGAACGGCGTAAAGTCCACACCAAGCAGTCACTCTAAAGCAGGGAAAGATAGAAGGCTTGAAAAACGTGAAGATACAAAGCACAATAGCAAGCAAAGAGTTAGGGGCAAGTCCAGGAAAGCACAGCACTAATTAAAAAATGCAACCTTTAGCAAAAAGGATCCAGCCTTTCAAAACGGATTCTTCGCGGACATAAAGTACCAAGACAAATCATCAAAATGAAAAAAATGGAGAAAGAAAATACCAACCTAAGGAAGAAGAAGAAAGCAACAACCATTTCAAAGATTGTCCAGAAGATTAGAAAGAGACGACAACAGACCCACGCCAAACAAACTTCTTCGAAAAGAGATGTGAAAACAGGAGGGTGCAACGTCATGAGCAAGAGAAGAGCGAAAAGAAAGGGGAAGAGAAACTGAAAAAGGGCTTAAAAGTTCAAAATAAAATGAAAAGAGGGAAACGGCAAAAGGATTTAATGAGCATTTAATCCTCACACATTCCCAAGAAAAGCGCAACGCGCACTACAATTAAAAAGAGGAGGAAAACGCTTCGCATTTAAGAGAGCCCAGCAGGAGTTATATAGAGATCGACAAGAAAGGCAAGATGCTCGAGCTCAACTTCTCCAAAAGAATCGAAGTTTGAAGACATGACCCTAAAAAAGTAAAGATCGAGCTCAAGCAGGGGCACTGTTCATATCCTGGGTCGAGCTATCCGACCTAGGGAGATCGAGGACAAAGTAGCCGACCTCTTTAGGTCAGGATCTCTGACCTCTTTTTTAAAAGAGTTCGACCAAATCGATATGAGGGGGCCAAACAGGCCCAAGTAAGGGGACACAACCCAATCTAAAGGCAGTTAAAGCCTAGAAAGACAAGGGCGGTTCACCAAAAGATAAAGATGACCTCACGTAAAGATAAGATAAGATAACTAACTTATCTTATCTGAAAAGGTTAGCCCACTCTAGTATAAATACACTGGAGTACCTAGGTATAACTCATACTCTGATTCTACAAAAAACCTGCTTAAAGCCCATGCTGACTTAGGCATTGGAGTCTCTTGCAGGTACCACCACCCCCCGGTGACGAAGGATCAGCTCCACCACCAGATCCAACAAGTCGAACACGACAGCTCCGGCCATCGCCGCAGATCTCATCCGAGATCAACTTTCAGTTTCAGGTAACCCTCAGAACAATTGGCTTTTTACTAAAATAAAAAAATGAGTTAGCGATGTAATGGCTCAGTATTAAGTAGTTAATATTAAGCGTGGTCACTTAATGTTCTTTCTAGTAGAAATACCATGACTTAAGTAAACTATTTTGTTGGAAGAGAAGTTACATTATTTAAATACCATAACTTAAACAAGGTATTTTGTTGGAAGGAACATTACATTGTACTTGCACTTGCATCTGAAACTACACCTTTTTGTACACCACTTCCTCTACCAAGTTTAGGTCTAATGGTGGAGTTATTGTAGAGGTTGAAACATCTTTATGGAGGATGGAGAAATGGTGGCAAATTGTGAGCGAGAAAACCCTCATAGGTGGTTTGTACATGGTTGGGATCATCCAGGTACCGCTCCACTCTCTTGTTCGGCTAGCAACCAATTGCAGTGCAACGATAGTAGCTCCAGCAAAAGAAGCCACACTGGTATTGTAAGAGATAAAATTATTCATGTGTCTTTATTTGATATTTTAAACACTACTGGAGATTTTGCTGTGGTAGTATCGTAGCTAGATCTTCACCTTTGAAAAGGGCTATTTTTAGTGATTTTTTTCCATACTTGCACCATTTATAACCATCTTCAAGGTTTTTAGATTCTCTCTCTGTCAAGAAAGCAAATTTTGAAAGACAATTTGTATTCATTTTGTTGTTCATGATCATGATATCTACAATCGATGGCATTGTAGATGCTCGAAGTTTTAACTTGAGAAAATAGATAGCAAAAAAAAATATATTAGTATAAAGACCCCCACATTCTAAGGTTTTTGTTTCTCACTCATCATGTTGTGTATGATGAACCCTTTCATGGCATTCTCTCTTTCTATAACTACTTTTTTCCCTTTTTTATTTTTTAATTATTTGATATTTTTAAAATAATATCTGTTACAACAATAAATAAAAGTGGTAAAAATTTTCAAATGGAAGAGTAAATCACAACAGGGAAAGGTATGCCATTAGAAAGAGTAAACGAAGAAAATAATGGTAATTTAATTGAATTATTGATAGAACGTCGATCAATATTCAGTCAATCCCCACCTCAACAACATCTCAAGTTCCTTCTTAGGGGTAGGATTCTTATAATTAGGGGAACGACTACCTTCGTCCCACTTGTTGGTGTTTGGATATCCCCTATTCTGCGTAATCCCTGAAAAGGTCATTTAACATGGAAGGCCGCTCGGATCAATTATCCTTATTCAATCAAATTGATTAATTGAAGTTAGCAGCATGTCAATTACACACCAGAGTGCTAAGAGCATATCCCTTAGCTTAAAAGTGATTTTTAGTGATCTGAGGGTGAATAGATAGAATATCAAAATTTGTATATAGACTATGAATTGCAAACACTTTGTTGAGTTTCAATGTATGTATGTAAAACATATTTTGAGCACGACACTCATCTGACATTCAACTAACACGTGTCTTTCGTATCCAATTGTGTCTTAATAAAACATAAAAAATATTTCTTCGAACATATTTGGATACACCTAAATACCATCACGTGTCAGTGTGTCCATCCTTACTCAATATATATTTTTGAAATAAGTTTAGAAATAATACATAGTATTATTTATTAAGAGAAAAATTGTTTCAAATACTTTATGTAATTAAAAATAGACATTAAAATAACTAAAAAATGGACTTATATTTTAATACTAATAAAATACCAAAATATTATTATAATTCATTTAATGAAATTTTATATATCTTATGAAAATTCAACAATTCAACATTTCTATGTCTGTGTGTCTGGTGTTATATTATGCTCTATGTCCGTTTCAATGTCTATACATCATAACATATCGGTTTTAATTTGATGCAGTGACTAAGTGTATAAAATTCTGAAAATTTACAAGATACAGAGATACGATACATATATAAATCCGATATAGTTGTACACAGTGTTCGCATTATAAAATTATTATGCAAGGAACAATGATCTCTATCCAAAAGAAAATTCTAGCTATAGATATTCATGGCGGTTTTAAAATTATTGTTAATGATTGTACACATGCCGACTAAGCCTGGTTTGAGGGTCATTCTGACATCATGTTTGAGATTCGAATTTATCTGACTATTTTATAAACATGGATAAAAATTAATTGAAATAATTGTTTATAAATAATTAAGTAATTTAAATTTTCTATAATTTTTGTTATGTTTATGTTTATTAACAAATACTTTCATGAATTCCATTTTTCAGAAACCCTACATTTAGTACTATGTTGACTATTTTAAAGTAGGAATAAATAAAAATATACAATAGTTTAAGTTTTTCATGTAAAAAATTTAATGATAAAAATATCAGACATATATAATTGATTTCATAATACTTATAATTTACAAAATTTAACATTAATTGCTGCTATTAAATATCATCAATTCTGTTACCTTTTAAAACACAATATTTAATCTAAAGATTTGATCATTTTCAAATATAAATACACCTCAATACACATAATTATGATAATTAAATAGTAAATTCAAACTATTATCATATATATACAATTATATAGAATATGTAAGCATTTATACCTTATAAACTTTCCTTTTTATGTTTTTTATTGCAAATTAATTGCTATGATTATAATACATGGCCACTAGATTTTTTTTATTGCCTAACAATCAATAAAGAAAAAGATAAGACAAAACGAAAAAATACTAAAATTATTGTTTGCCTATTTTAAAATACTCAAAATGGCTAAAATATTAAACATGACTGTTGAGAATATCTAAGAATTATTTGTTATACTTTCTTCAGCTATAGAGATGTTGGTTGATGATGTTGATGATGAGGTGCTATTGATGACAAATTAACAATATCCTCAAGCAATCCGGTACCAGTATCCTCAATCGTGCCAATGTCATTAACACAACTATCACTGTCAGTTTTAACATTAACATTAGTAATAGTGTTATTGCCATGCTTTCTTTCCCTTGCACCGGCACTTGCATCTGAAAGTACAGGTTTTTGTACATCGCTTCCTTTATCAGGGCTAACGGTGGAGTTATTGTAGAGGTTGAAAGATCTTGATGGAGGAGGGAGGATTGGTGGCAAATCATGAGCGTGCAAACCCACATAGGTGGTTAGTACATGGGTGGGATCATCCACGTACCGCTCCACTCTCTTCTTCGCATTGCAACCAATTGCAGTGCAACGATAGTAGCTCCTGCAAAAGAAGCCACAATAGTATTATTAGAGGTAAAGCTATTCATGTGTCTTTATTTAATATTTTAAACAACACCATAGATTTTGATGTGGTAGTACGGTAGTTATATCATCACCTTGGGAAAGGGCTCTTTTTGAGTGATTTTTTGCCGTACTTGCGCCATTTATAACCATCTTCGAGGTTTTCAGACTCGCTCTTTGTCAAGTAAGTAATTTTTGAAAGATTATTTTTATTCCTTTTGTTGTTCATGCTCATGGTATCAGCAACCGATGCCATCGTCGATGCTCGAAGTTTCAACCTAAGAAAACAGAGAGCAAAAAAGAAAATATTAATACAAAGACCCCATATTCTAAGGTTTTTATTTCTCACTCATCATGCTATGTATGATGAACCCTTTCCTGGCCTTCTCTCTTTCTATAACTACTTTTTTTTCTCGTTTTTTCTTTTTTATTATTTGATATTTTTCAAAAAATATATGTTACAACAGTAAATAAAAGTGGTAAAAATTTTCAAATAGAAGACTAAATCATAACAGCGAAAAGTATACCATTAGAAAGAGTAAACAAGGAAAATAATAGTCATTTAATTGTATTATTTGTTTTGTTCAGTACTATTACTATTATTTTTTTTTCTTCTTACCTAGTTATAATATTATCTTCTTCATCATCTGGTTCATCGCCTCTCAGATTTCCATTTCCACCAACAATTGATTTTTCTAAACGTTTAGCCCCTCCAACTCTGTTGTTGGTGATGTTATTGTTAGAAACGACCACCTCAGGATTGGATGGGATTATGGAAAGGATTGGATTTTGTGACTCTGCAACTACTTCAGTAAATTCTAGAATAACTACGTATGGAGACAAAGAAGGAATAGGATGCTTTATTGGCGTCTCAGTTGGTGCAGCATCTTCTTCAGCTATGTCTAACCACTCATATAAGGAAGGACCAAAGTCTCCAACGTTTACCAAGCCAGAAAGTGACTTTTCAAAGAAGGTATCGTTGAAAAAGCTGAAATCTTGGGTGATGGTGGTTGGTATAGACAATAAAGATGGGGGTGGCGGTAGTGATAGTGGAGAAAGTAATGATGTATTATGTTCTTCCATTGAATTATTTTATTATTGATACTGATTCGACCGTCCTATGATTCTATTCTTGTACATACTATCACATTTCTAACACTGTGTCAACTCTCCCTTTATTTTTTTTATTTTTCTTAGATCGGTGCTCTTACTTACAATTTTGTTATACTACTAAAGGAAAAAACAGAGAGAGAGGAGCTACTAAAGCAGATATACATGAAAGGGATACTCTAGGAATTACAATTTTTATTCTTTTACAATTTTTTTTGTTGTTATTTTAATAACAGTGATGATGTATGCTCTTAAGTTATCAAAAACTGAAATATGATAAGAAAATATTAGGTACTATTTTTTATTTTAATATTTTTAATTATTAATTTGATATGTTGATCTGCGAATTGAATCTGCCGATACAAATCTCAAATTTGCATTTTGATCCTATTTATCTACAAATTGGATAATATCCAGAAATTTTAGATCGGATGCGGATAAATACTGCATATCTGCGGATCAGATCTGATCCATGAACACTCCTAAGCAGGTTACAAGAAGCACATTGACTGTAAAACACACTCGTCCCTTTGATTTTGTTCAGTGTAGATCTATTATTTTATTTAATGATTCATTCTTACAATTTTTTAAGGATTGAAAATTTTTTTTATAAAATAATATTGCTAATCTCAAATTTAAAATTTAAGAAAAAGAAATATATAGTACCTAGATAGAAAAAGAATGAGAAAAAAAATATTTTCTATATAGAAGAGACATAATTTTTTTTTAATTAATTTGATACTTTTCAGTGCTATTCCACTACGTATTTTAACATACACCATGAATATAATTACATATACAATGAAAATATTTGTGTCTTTATTTTGATTTATACATCCAATTAAAGACATATCTTTTGAAGTATTTATTATTACATATTTACGTTATTCAATTAAAGTTTGACAATCTATTCATGTTGTAACATCCTAATTACCCTAAACCTTACCTCATGCCATAAAGCAAAGGCTAGTCAAAGGTTGCGACAATCCTAAGGCTTATATATATATAAAGAATAATAATTATAGAAGCCCGATAAAGAAATAAGCTCAAAAACAAAGTTACAAAGTGCAAACGTTCACACGAAGCTACACAAAATAAGACACAAGATATAGATGTAATAGCCCAGACCACCCGCTAGCACAATATTGTCCGCTTTGGCACACAATGCCTCACGGTTTTGCCTTTGACGATAGGGATGACAGCCAAAGTCCCCACACTCACTCGTCAAAACGGGTCATGCTAGGGAGAGGTATCCTGATACAAGGGATTTACACCGGTTCGGAATTCTACAAAATAATCTCGTTGTCAGTATAGTCCAAACCAATAGTTATTCCTCAAATCAAATTAAATTTTTTTAGGTTGTCACAAAGAACAAACCCCAATTAAGAAATAATTGAAGTATTTAGACTCCGGGTCGTCTCCCTAGGAAACAATGAAGTGCATGCGTATTGGCTATGATGGGATAAAAGGGGGGTTTGGGTTATGAGATGGCAAGAAAGTAAACTGAGTGAGTAAATAGAGAAAACAAAATAAATAACTCTTAGCTAAGACTTGGGTACTTGAGATCACCATCTTCGTCAACAAACCAATTATCGACAATTATGAGAGGCCAACCCATTAAGTCTACTTCTCGAAACCTTAAGTACGTAACATTTACTCCTAGACTTGAAGTATGTCAAATAGGCTTGATCACATCCACCCTTAAGTCCTAACCTACCTACTAATTGGCTTAGTAGTGGGTTAGCGTCAATGGGCTTCAAATTGATCACCAAGGGTTCTCAAATCACCAAATCCATTATGTCCAAAAACTCAAGATCGCTCAAGTCCCTCGGCTTAGGCCAAGAGTTGACAAAACTACTCAAAAACTAAAGAGAGCATTTCATCGAACACTTAGAATGCAATAAAAGTCAACATCATAAATTACAAGAATACTAAAATCTATCACTATTAATTGCAAGAAAAGTGAGATCACAACTCAATTCATCAATTAAAGAAACATCAACATCAAAATTGCATTAAATGTAAACAAATCCAACATGAGTCATCATCACAAAAGAGAGCAAAATGGGAAATTAACCTAAAAACTAAGAGAATCAAGATGTAGAAATGAGAAATTATCAAAGAAACAAGATGAGATCAAGTAATTAAACATGAAATTAAGATAATCTAACCTAATCCTAACCTAATTCTAGAGAGAAGAAGGAGCTTCTCTCTCTAGAAAACTAACTAAAGGTTCATGTTGGCTAAACTAATTGCTCCCCCTTTTCTTGGACTTCAATTCTGCATGAAATACACTCAGAAACAAGTTGGATTTGGGCCTGGGCAGCTCAGAAATCGCCCCTAGCGTTTTGCCTTCAAGTTGGCCACGTGAGAGTATCGGTGCGTGCGCGCCATGTGCGCGTGCGCGTCGACTGGCAAATTCTCAACCCGCGCGGACGCGGCGTGTACGCGTGCGCGTCTATTAGCGAAACCACTTTTGTGCGTACGCGCTTGGTGCGCGTGCGCGTCCTTTGGTGCATTTCCAATCTTGTTTCTTCATGTATTCTCCCTTTTTGTATGCTTTTCTCCTCATTTCTTCCATCCAATACTTGCCTTATGAACCTGAAATCACTCATCAAACACATCAAGGCATCGAATGGAATTAAAGTGAATTAAAATCACCAATTTAGAGCCTAAAAGGCATGTTTTTATACTTAAGCAAAATTCAAGGGAAAATTACAAAACCATGCTATTTCATTGAATAAATGTGAGAAAAGGTGACAAAATCCCCAAAAATAAGCACAAGATAAATCACGAAATCGGGGTTTATCAAATCTCTCCACACTTAAACTAAGCATGTCCTCATGCTAAAATCAAAAAGAAGCAAAGGGTATTAACATTTATTCAATGCAACTACTAAATGCAACTATTTACATGGAATCTATTTACATGATGCAATGGCTCAGTCAAAATAAATCAATCTCCAAGAATACGCATACAAGCACAAGGGCCAAGGTATTAGCAATCAAGCAAACAACAATTGGATTGAATCCTTGAAAGAGTTCACAAACTTGCAAGAAAAGATGATCATGGGTGGAAACATGTAATTGAGCGATCGAACCCTCGCCGGATGTGTATCCGCTCTAGGCACTCAAGTGTATGGGGTTGATTCACTCAATTCTCCCCTACTCATGCTTTCCAAGATTTGTTTTTCATCTAACAATCAACAATTAATTTATGCATGCATACAAATATCATGAGGTCTTTCCCATAGGTTGTAATGGGGCTAAGGTCAAGGTAGGATGCATATGGTCAAGTGAGTTAGAAATTCGAATCTTTGATTAACTTAAACTTCCCACCTAACCTATGACAACCCATACAATTCTAAACAAACCTAACTACCCATTCTTCACTTTTCTCACACACTCATGTATTCTCTTTTTGATCACCACACATATGCATTGACTTTTATTGCACTTCACTTTGGGGCATTTTGTCCCTTTTTTATTGTAATTTTTTTTCTTTCTTTTTCTTTTGTTTTTCTCTTTTTTTTATTATTTTTTTCAACTAAAATATATACAAGAACATCAATGCATATGGTTTACACATGATTAATACATGAGTATGTACCCAATTCCCAAGATTTTTCAACAAACACACTTTTATCTCTACCCCATGTTCCCAACTTCCCAAAATCAATTGATGAACACTCTCACTAGTCTAAGCTAATCAAAGATCCAAATTAAGGACATTTATTATTTTTCACTTAGGCTTGTAATGTGCTACAATTAAGAACAAATGGGTTAAACATAGGCTCAAAATTGGCTAGCAATGGAAGATAAAAGGTAGGCTTATTTGGGTAAGTGAGCTATTTGAACAATGGCCTCAGCCATATAAATGCATGTATACACAAGATAATGGACATAAAGAATCAAACAAATCAAGGATTACAATCATAGGAGGAGAATAATGCACACAAGAATGGAAGTAGGTGGTTATGTATGATGTAACCACACAATTAAGCTCAATTCTCACATACTTGTGTTCTTAGCTCAAAACATGATCCACAACGTGTATAACTCAAGCAAGTTCTAAAAAAAATTTTTAACCAATTGGGGTGGTGCCCTAAAAATGAGTTTCTTGGAAATTTTCATCATATTGACTAAGCTTATTCTAATGCAATATTGTGATTTAGAAAATTTTAAAAATTTTGCTAGTTTACCCCCTTTTTCAATCAAAACACATTTCTTATATAAAAAGGGTTGACTAGATTTTTAGCAATCCAGAAATTTTCTAATCACAATCAACAACTAAGATGTAAAACACACACACACACACACACACACACACACACACACACACACACACACACACACACACACACACACACACACATATATATATATATATACTAAAAGTGTGCAACAACGAAAACAAGAGTATCTACAATAGCAAATATGTACAGTAATCCCAAAATGATCCAAAACATAAAGTGCGGAATAAAACAAAATAAAGTAGTAGCGAATAGAAATGGAAGTCTGAAAGTTCACCACATAAATGTAAACACCGGTCACGAATGGTGACCTCCCCACACTTTAGAATCAAGCATCGTCCTCGATGCTACTACTGAAGTTCGGGATGGGGGTCAACAATCGCACTAGGCTGTGGCTCATGCTCAGGTTGTAGGACTGGAGGTGGTACTGGCTGTGGCTCAGGTATGTCATGCTGGACCTCAGGAGGCTGCTGGACCTCAGTGGTGGTCTGCGTCTCTGGTGGTACCTCCTGCTGTGTCGGCTCCTCGCTATGCTCCTCCTCCTGATCCTGCTCGTCAGAGGTGGAAGAGTCTGGAAGTGGAGGAAGCTCAATGCCCTGTGATGCGAATACCTGGTCTATGCGGTCAAGACGTCGCATGACATGACGCTCGAAGCGCATCATGAAGCGAAGAAGGTGCTGCACTAACAGATAAGTCAGTCAGGTGCTGGTGGTAGTGGTGGTAAGGATGATGCGGCTGCTGTGGAGGAAGAGGGTTTTGCTGCTGCTGTGGAGGAAGAGGGTCTGGCTGCCTCAACTACCGCTCTAGCCCGAGAACGACGTCTGGTCGGGGGCTTCTCGTGCACCCATCCACCCCATGGAATAGTAACTTCCTTGTCGTCATCATTTGGGGGTGGTGGTGTCACGTCATCGTCCTCCCACGGGACATCAGCTAGCTCAGCTAAACTAGTAACCAGTGTAGGAAACGGTAGCAAGCCGCGAATATGAGCTCTCCACATGCAATGCCTAATCAGCCGAGGGAAATACACCTCTTTTCCTTCCATGACACACCCAATCAGAACTAGCATATCCATCGGAATCTCTGAGAAGTGAGTGGTAGGCAGGACATAGTGGGAAAATATCTGCTGCCAGGTCCTAGCCTCCTTAGACAGATATGTAGATAGCATCCCCTTAGGCTTCTTGTTGTTCGAATCCATCACCCAGGGAGCGTCTGGTGTAGCAATCACGCGCTTAAGTGCCTCATAGTCAAAAGTTATGGAGAGAAGAGCTACCTCTGCCTGCTGGTAGGCACAAGTGTCAGGAGTACCAACTCTGCAAAGTAGTACATCCCCTATAGCATCCTCAGTGATCATAATCTCTCTACCCCTTAAGTGCACTAAATCCAAGTTCGCTCGAAAGAAGTTACAGTAAAACTCCTTAACCCATGAGATGTTAATCCTTCCTAAGTCTCTATCAACGAAATCCAATTCCAACTCCGAGATGCGGGTGTTTATGGTACGCTTCACTTTATTAGGAAGGTTCAACTTCTTCTCAATGTTCAGATTTTTCTTCTTATAACTGGAGAAGCGTAGCTCGCAATAGAGGTTTGGGAATTTGGTTGAATCAGTGGATGGGAGTAGCTAATTTTCTTTGTCTTCTTCGTTTAGCGGATTCTTGGCATAGTTAGCATATGGTGAGGGGGTAGAGGTCTTAGAGCACTTCCTCTTTTTGGAAGTAGTGGCTATAGCTTTTCCTTTATCCGACATCCTGAAAAATAGAGATAATACAATATAAGCAGATAGCCAAATAGATATAAAGCGCTCAAAGCAAAGCATACTTATGAAGTGAATAAAAAAAGGAGATTTCTTGGAATGCAAGCAAACATAATTCAGAATTCAAACCAAACTGCAAACCAAGAATTCAAACCACATTTGCACATTACTCGTTTACTAAGCCTAGGAAACACCATATCCAAAAAAATGATCAAAAGAGTTAAGTTAAAAACCAAAAGAAGTTAGTTGGTTAAATAGGTTAAAGTTAGAAATCAGTTTGAAAATCAGTGATATGGTGATTACTAGCTCAATTCGAAAGGAATGCACAAAATAGGGATGTAAGCACGTTCACAATCATGAAATGAAACAAGTCATTGATGATGAAATATGATATAGCTAGAAAGCAACTAATATGGTACAAACCATCAATCAATGCAATGATCATTAGAGTCAAATGAATTTGTGTTGGTGAAGTCAAATCATTAAAGAAAGAATCAATCAAGGAGTATCCAACATTAAATTCAATAATGCATAAAAGTTACAAGTTGAGAAAAGAGTGAAAAACCTTACGGTCTATGTGGCTTAATGTCAATCATGCATGAACATGTGAATCAAATTAGCCTCACAGATTAAAAACTTTCAACTTGTATGTTTATGCCAAAGAGGCCTGACATTTTAAGGAAATCATAAGTGATGGTCAATTAGAAAATTCATTCAAACTATTCAATGCCTATACGCAAATCATCATGCATAACAAGCAAAGAGTATAAGCAAGACTAAAACTTGTCCCTGAAGATTTTCCAAAACCATTTAGGTAACAAAATGCTAATTGAACAGAAATCATCAACTAGAAGTTGCTACACCCATCAAACAAGGTCAATTCAAGTACTATGGTTAAAAAATCCGGCAACATTTCAGCAGCAAATTAGCTATTTTCCAAATTCAAACAGTCAAATTAGATTCCATATGAGTTCATCAACAATTAGAAACACAAAATCGTATATATGAATTCATATGGATGTAACAGACAGCCAATAGTTCAGCAGCAAAGCAAATCAAACAGCACAAAGAATAGCAGCAGTTGCTTCAATCAACATTTCCTTCACCAATCAATCACAAGTAAGCAGCATCAACAGATTAAATGAACACAGAGTAATGCAACAAAATAAAGCAATTTCACATAGCAGCAGAAATTCAAACAAGCCTAAATCCACTACTCAACCCAGATTCGCTAACCACCTAAATCAAACTAAACTAACTAACTAAGCTAACCTAACTAAACTAATGTAATTAACAATAAGCAGTAAAAAGGAGGTAGAATAGGGGAGGGTATGGAACCTGGAATGCAGAAACTGAACGGGGCAAATGAAGGGAAGGTGAAGTGGAGCGATAGTTCGACGTCACCGTGGAGCTCGCGCCGGCGACAATGGGGTCGCGACGGTGCTTGGGGCGGCACTGAGGCTGGCTGTGAGAGAGGGCAGAGACAGAGAGGGTCGAGTGGAAGAGAGGGAGTGAGGAAGAGGGGGTTAGGTGGTGACGGCGGCGGCGATGGTTGCGGGCCGCTCGCCGGAGGGCAGCCGGTGGTTGGTTGCTCAGAGGTGAGAGGTTGAAGATGGAGGGAGAGAAGAAATGGAACGTTGGAGAGGAGAAGAGGGTTATTGCACAAATGCGCTAGGGCTTCGCGTCCCTGGGGTAAGTAAAAATTCGAATCCACGCGTGCGCGCACCATGTGCGTCCGCGTGGGTGGAGGTAATTAAGGATTGGTGCGGAAGCGCCATACGCGCCTACGCGTAAATGGGGAATTAGGGATCGGCGCGGACGCGTACGGTGCGCGTCCGCGTAGGTGTGCTGGGCTAGAGGCACAAAAGAGGCCTAGAGTTGGAACAACTCTCGGGTCCTTTGGCCTGGGTGATGCTAAGACGCATCGACGCGCGCACGCATTGTGCGCGTTTGCGTGGATGGGTTGAGCTTATGGAATGGACGCGGAGGCGCGGAGTACACCAACACGTAAGCGGAGAAACAGGGAGTGGCGCGGACGCGTACAGCGTGCGTCTGCGTGGGTTGAGACACAGAGTTGGCCCAAAAGTGGCACAACTCTCTGGTCCTTGGCCCAGATAGTTGAAATGAGCAGCCTACGCACGCGCGCGCTTTGCGCTTACGCGTGGCTTGGTTTTTTTTTTTTCAAAGAGCATCAAAAGACCTCATAACTTTCTATCCTTCTCTAAAACTCTAGAACTAGCTAAGATACAAGATTAAGCACATTTTGTAACATAGGGGATTTTTCAAACAACTTGAGAAAACTTGCAATTCAAGCAAAAACTCAAATTCAAAGAATTATCCCTAATTAAAGCATAGGACGTATAAACACCTTAGCAATCAAAGCAAATACACTACAAAGTAAAGAAACTCTATACAATGGAACTCAATTCATTCATTCATTATATCTACAAGAGAATGGAAAGAGTTTACCATGGTGGGGTGTCTCCCACCAAGCACTTTTAGTTTAAGTCCTTAAGTTGGACATTGGGAGGCTTCTTGTCAAGGTGGCTTATGCTTGTATCCATCCTTGAATCTCCAAGAGTGCTTGTCCTTCAATCGGTTGTCAGAAGTTCCAACCTTCTTCATTAAGCTTTGGTGAGGTCCTCTCCAAGACATGAGCTCCCGAAATTGACTATCATAGGATAATCCAGGATCCCATATCTTGTCCTCGCACCCATCTTCCAGTTGATTGCCTTGACTTTGTCCGGGCGACAAGAAAGCAGAATTCTCATGGAAGCACCAAACTACGCTCCTAGACCCGTTTAGTTGAGCATTACACCAATCCATACTCTTCAATTTTGAGCTTCCAACCATAATGAGCCTAGATTTAGAACGCCAACCACTAAACATCCTCTTCTTTCGCTTAATTTCACAAAGCACCCTAAGTTGGCCATCCTTCTCAAGCAAACCATACTCAAGTGGGATAATAAAGCTAAGAGTTAGAAGTTTTACCCACTCAAGCGAAGGATTGGATGACGAACTAGGTGGAGGGGTTCCCAAAGATCTTGATAAAGCGTACTTTACTCCCGTCCATCCTTTTCTAGAGGTTTCCACCACTTGGCAAGGTTCTTCAAGTTTCTCCTCATGCCAAGCTTTCTCAAGTTCACATTCTTCTTCACCAATTTCTTCTATTTCTTCCCCATCACTCTCATCATAGATAGGAGGTATAGTGAAATCTACCTCATCATCAAGTCTAGGCATTTTGGGGAAGGACTCTTCAAACTCGAAAGGATCATATGTTGATTCAGAATCATCATAGATAGGAGCGCTTGTTGCTTGGAATACTTCTCCCAGTTCTTCATCCTCAGTAGGTCTTGGATGTTTCACGTCTTCCTCAACCTTGCTTTCTAATCCACTGGGGGAAGGTTCAACAAGATCGTCAAGGGGATTGATCAACATGGGCAAAAAATCACTAGTGATGGAATCCACTTCTTGATCAATTTCCTTCAACTCTCTGTTTACTTCCGCAACATTACTCTTCTCTTCAATATCCCCTCCAAACTTCTAGGAAGAGGGTTCTTCAATTCGAGATTCCTTTATGTGCTCAACGTATCCTAAACATCCATTCACTACTTCCTTTTGTTCGCTAATCTCTATCTTCTCCTCTTGTTGCCCTTCTTGCTTCAACTCTTCTTCCTCACCATGGAGCTTCAAGTTCATATCCTCACTAAGCTCCTTGATTGTTCCTCCACATTCAACAATGGGGGTACTTATGGTGCATGAACTTAGGTGGGATGTTAGGTGATTCACGGCTTCTACCATGCTAGCTATCTTTGCTCTTAGCTCCTTAAACTTAGTTTCATCCTCCTCTTGCCGCCTTAAGATGCGAGATTGAAGGTCTCTCAATTCTACTATAAAGGCTTCGTCGGGAGGTGGTGATGGGAGAAGGAATTCATCGGTTAAGGAAAGATTGTTGTAATCGAAAGGTGGTTCATATTGGTGGAGTTCTTGAGGTGGTGTATGTGAAATTTGTGGTTCTTGGGAATATTGGTATTGGGATGGTGGTTGTTCTATATGTGATTCGAATGGTGGTTGATATGGTGTGTATGAGTTATGGTCATATAGAGTTGAATGGTGATGTGAGGCTTGTGAGTATGGTGTGTGGCTATATTGAGGAATGGAGTCACATGCATATGATGATTGTGGTTGACAACCACAATAAGGGTCATTACACACATTGGATTGATATACATTATGATCAGGATTATACCCATAGGAGTTCGTAGGAAGTTGTTGCCATGAAGGTTGTTCATAAGCTTGAGGTTCCTCCCATCCTTGATTCCCAAATTCTTGATGTATATTCTCATTAGAGCTTCCATTTCCTACAACATAGTTTGAACTATGCTCATAGCCAAAAGGATGAGAATTCATAGTAAGAGAGAAAATAAAAACAAAGAGCAATAAGAAACAAAGAAGATAAAATCCTAACTAGTAAAAACTAGCAAACAAACCAAAATTCAATCTATTCACAATATATACAATAGCCAATAACATATCACCATCGAGCTCCCTGGCAACGGCGCCATTAATTTGATACAAGGGATTTACACTGGTTCGGAATTCCACAAAATAATCCCGTTGTCAGTATAGTCCAAACCAATAGTTAATCCTCAAATCAAATTAAATTTTTTTAGGTTGTCACAAAGAACAAACCCCAATTAAGAAATAACCGAAGTATTTAGACTCCGGGTCGTCTCCCTAGAAAATAATGAAGTGCATGCGTATTGGCTATGATGGGGTAAAAGGGGGGTTTGGGTTATGAGATGGCAAGAAAGTAAACTGAGTGAGTAAATAGAGAAAGCAAAATAAAGAACTCTTAGCTAAGACATGAGTAATTGAGATCACCATCCTCATCAACAAACCAATTATCGATAATTATGAGAGGCCAACCCATTAAATCTACTTCTCGAAGCCTTAAGTACGTAATATTTACTCCTAGACTTGAAGTATGTCAAATAGGCTTGATCACATCCACCCTTAAGTCCTAACCTACCTACTAATTGGCTTAGTAGTGGGTTAGCGTCAATGGGCTTCAAATTGATCACCAAGGGTTCTCAAATCACCAAATCCATTATGTCCAAAAACTCAAGATCGCTCAAGTCCCTCGGCTTAGGCCAAGAGTTGACAAAACTACTCAAAAACTAAAGAGAGCATTTCATCGAACACTTAGAATGCAATAAAAGTCAACATCATAAATTACAAGAATACTAAAATCTATCACTATTAATTGCAAGAAAAGTGAGATCACAACTCAATTCATCAATTAAAGAAACATCAATATCAAAATTGCATTAAATGTAAACAAATCCAACATGAGTCATCATCACAAAAGAGAGCAAAATGGGAAATTAACCTAAAAACTAAGAGAATCAAGATGTAGAAATGAGAAATTATCAAAGAAACAAGATGAGATCAAGTAATTAAACATGAAATTAAGATAATCTAACCTAATCCTAACCTAATTCTAGAGAGAAGAGGGAGCTTCTCTCTCTAGAAAACTAACTAAAGGTTCATGTTGGCTAAACTAATTGCTCCCCCTTTGCTTGGACTTCAATTCTGCATGAAATACACTCAGAAACAAGTTGGATTTGGGCCTGAGCAGCTCAGAAATCGTCCCTAGAATTTTGCCTTCAAGTGGGCCACGTGAGAGTATCGGCGCGTGCGCACCATGTGCGCGTGCACGTTGACTGGCAAATTCTGAACCCGCGCGGACGCGGCATGTATGCGTGCGCGTCTATTAGTGAAACCACTTTTGTGCGTACGCGCTTGGTGCGCGTGCGCGTCCTTTGGTGCATTCCCAATCTTTGTTTCTTCATGCATTCTCCCTTTTTGTATGCTTTTCTCCTCATTTCTTCCATCCAATACTTGCCTTATGAACCTGAAATCACTCATCAAACACATCAAGGCATCGAATGGAATTAAAGTGAATTAAAATCACCAATTTAGAGCCTAAAAAGCATGTTTTTACACTTAAGCAAAATTCAAAGGAGAATTACAAAACCATGCTATTTCATTGAATAAATGTGAGAAAAGGTGACAAAATCCCCCAAAATAAGCACAAGATAAATTACGAAATCGGGGTTTATCATATACACAGCCTTATAAGGCATTCTTCGTTCCCCTTCCCAACCGATGTGGGACCTTACAATCCACCCTCTTAAGGGAGTCCAGCGCTCTCGCTGGCACATCGATCTGGCCTCTGGCTCTTATACCATCTGTAACAGCCCAGACCACCCGCTAGTACGATATTGTCCGCTTTGGCACACAAGGCCTCACGGTTTTGCCTTTGACGATAGGGATGATAGCCGAAGTCCCCTACACTCACCCGTCAAAACACGTCATACTAGGGAGAGGTATCCACACTCTTATAAGGCATGCTTTGTTCCCCTCCCCAACCGATGTGGGACCTTACAATCTACCCCCTAAGGGAGCCCAGCGCCCTCGCTGGCACATTGATCCGGGCTCCGGCTCTGATACCATAATGTAACAACCTAACTACCAAAGCTCACACTTCCGGCTGTGCGACTCTGATAGCTCGGACATTACGTCGACTCTTATACTATTTAATACTAAAATATGAGCCTGTTTAAAACTTTAAACCGCAACACCGCTCCAAAGTACTTTTATTATGTAACGTACATCCATACATACAATACAACTTACAAAACTCGCAAAGAGTACATACATATATTTCTGTATGACTAATTACTTAGTGAAAGACTAACGTCAATGGAAACCAAACCAATTAACTATTCTCACACAATGCGGAATGGACATCCACAACTCAATTCCATCCAAACACCCAATTTCTCAACCAAGAGTGTGAAAACTAAACATGTAAGAAATTAAACATCAAAATAATAAAAGTCAAAGTAATTAAATGCAAGGAAAGAAAACTTAAAATGTAAGAAAACCTCTTGGCAAGTAATTGAGAGCTAAGATTACCTATCCTAGTCATTGACCACAAACACATGATGATTATGAAGAGTTAATCCTACTTAGTCAACCTTACATCGAAGATAAGTCAAATAGGCATAGTTAATTTCAATCCCTAAGTCCTATGTCAACACTATGGGTCACATAAAGTCAAGGAAAACCAAATCAACTAACGACTCTAATGTATCAAACAAGAATGGACATCAATAACTCAAGGATCACCAAAGTCATCAAATTCAAGCCAAGAGTGAGGAAAAACTAAGTGAAAACTAAGCCAAGCATTTTATCAAACACTTGGTGTGCATGAAAATAAAATAATATTAAAAATGTACTAAAAATAAATTCTAACTACCAAAAGCAAGAAAATCATAACAACAACTAAGGAAAGCAATAAATGAACATAAAATATAAAGTGCATTAATTGAAATTAAAGAAATACAAGAGTGTTCATAAAATAAAAAATTGACACAATAAAGGAAATGAGAAGAGAAATGAAGAAGAACAAAGATGCAATAATAATAAATGATAAGAAAAAATAAATAAAAAAAATTAAAAGTAGAAATTACAAGAAATTAAACTAACAAACCCTAATTCTAGAGACAGGGGGAGCTTCTCTCTCTAGAAAATAACCTACATAATACTAATCTAACCCTAATTTCTCCCCCCTTCACATGGAGTGAGGCCTTCCTTCATATAGCACCCAATCAGCTTCAGAAAGTACCAAAATTGGGCTCTGCATGCCCAAAAATCGCCCCCAGCGATTTGCAATAAATGAGTCACGCGCTGGGACGTGTGCGTACGCACAGGTGTGTGCGTACGCACAGGTTGTTGTGCGCACACACACTCCAATGTGTGCTTCTCCTTTGTTTTCTTCATGTTTTCTCCCTTTGTCCTTGCTTCCTTCCACTTTTGCCTTGCCAAACTTGTCTCTAGGACCTAAAATCACTCAACAAACATGTCATGGCATCGAATGTCATAAAAGTGGGATTAAAATTACTAATTTAAGCTCAAAATAGCATGTTTTCACAATTAGGTTCAATTTAGGGAGAAAACACAAAAGCATGCTATTTGTATGAATAAATGTGGATTTATGTGATGAAATCCACTCAAATCAAACTAAAATATACCAAAAAATATGGACTCATCAATGATCCATCACCCGAAAGACTTCTGGTTGCCTCCATATTGCATAGAGAGCTGCTTCCAACATTCCAAAACTAAATTTTTGATCAGCCAATAACCTTCCAATCAAACTCCTATTGCACTTCTCAATACTCTCCTGAATGTCCTCGTCTTCAAATTTCAATACCTCATTCTCTTCTTCTTCAATTGCATGCATATCATGTCTCTGAAAGGCAGCATTGTTCAACCAAAAGCACTCATAAAAATGAGAAGAGCTCACAATTAGGATTTCTCCTAACTCTAGCAGAGCAGAGCAGACGACAACCCTATTAACAGAGTTTCAGATATGAAGGTTGAGGTTGAAGTATTTTGAGTTAGAAGTCATGTTTTAAGAAGAAAAAACTGATGAAAAAAGAAAGAGTTGCTGATAAGAAAGGGAAAAATTTTTTTGTAATTTGTATTAATTTTAATAAACAAAAATATTTAACCATAGTTAATCATATATGATTAAAATATATACGAATTTGTATTTGTATACAAATAATATTTAATATATTTTTAAAATATATTAAATTTTAATTTTTTAAAATTATTAAATTATTAATTGACTGAAATTAATGATGCCACATGTCTATATTATATTAGTCCATATAAATAGAGTATAAATTTAATCACAAATATTAAGATATGAGAACAACCACATGCTAACAGAACGAATTATTTCTTTTTTTTTAAAACAAAAAAAATATGATAATATCAATAATAGTAATAACAAAAATATTGACAATCAAATAAAATAAAAAAAAAAAAGTAAGAGAGGAAACAGATATGCTCTGAAACATATAAAAGGTGCAAATAAAATAAATAAAATTATAATAAAACAAATGAAAATAAAAGTTTAAATAGTAAATAATCATCTCTTGGAAATTGAAACAATTCAATGGTTGCATGCATGTAAACGTGGCAAATGCACACACATACAAAAATTCCATTCAGGTATTAAACTCTTTGGAAATTGAAACAATTCAATGGTTGCATGCATCTAAACGTGGCAAATGCACACACATGCAAAAATTCCATTCAAGTATTAAATTCTTTATCTTAATGTTGGTTCCTCTTTTTCATATTAATGGCATGTGCTTTCATTTCATTCAAGGTTCTAATATACTACATACTAAGCCTAGTTCCAGATTTTGTTTAACTCCATATTGAAATACTACTTTTACCTTTTTTTTTTTTTGTAATCGTCGTAAATACCAACACTTTTTAACCATATATTTGATCGTTTGATGCTATTTTTATTTGATCCTATTTTTTGACGAGGATTAAAAAATATCATTTGAGGTTGTTTTCTCTTATTTCTTTTTTTCTATATGATTTTATTTCAATAAATAAATCTTTTCTTTTTGTTTTTTGTTTTGTTTAATAAAGCACAAAATATATAGCAATTACAAATTTTCTTGTATTTATTACTGTATATCTTTATATCTCAACAAATATATTTGACCATGTGAGTACAAGAATGAAATAAATATGAATTAACATTATGAGAGAAAAACTTGATAATGCTATTCCCTTATTCTGCCTTAGCTATTAACTGTGATCTTTACTTCAGAAATAGAATAAAAATATTATTGCTTGCAGGAATTCTTTTTTTTTTTTTTTTCTAGCCCCTCTTTTTTTCAGTTGTATCTCTTCAAATTTATTATAAAATAGGAGATGATTAACATAATTGTATTTTTCTAAAATTATTTTTTTCACGATGTCTCGAGCAGTGATATTTAGTTAATCATTCCAAAGATTTTTTGCTGGCCACTAAAACATGTTTTGTACCATCTTCGTTACTCTACTCTTCATCATCATCCAATATTATCGCACTTTGATTTATTGACTTACTTCTTCTTTTTTTTATTATTTTTATTTTTCAATTAAGTTGATATGAGAGTTTATTATTTTTATTTTTTATTTTATTTGTAAAATATTTATAAAAAAAGACACTTAAAATTTTGTTTAAGTTGCAAAAAAAAAAAAGATTTTTTATAAAGAAATAATAAATTAAATAAAGACTAAACGATGTGAGTGTTGTTTCGTTTTTGTTTTAAAATTTTATTTTGTGTTCAATTTTTATTTTATAGAAAATTATTTGAAATATATAAGAATTAAGAAAAAAAATTATCCCAATAGCTATTCTATTGATTGATTTTAGTCCTCCTATAAACTTGAACATAGAATAAAATTGAAGAGATGAATTCTTCATTATTTTATCATTGATTTGTTTATGTCATTACATATTATTGTAGTTTGTTTGTTTGTTTATTCATTGAACTTTCACAAAACCAATTGTTTATAATTCTCTTTTGTCCAGAATAAATAATTCTTGAGTCTTTGCTTAACTTTATGTCACATAGATTATGTGTTGTTAAGTTGTTAAAAACATAAGATTTTTTCTTGAATATAATAGATGCAGTCTAATTCTAATTTCATGAATCAGTATTTAGTAAAGCAAAGCCATCTAACTTTGTGCTATAACTATACCACAAAATTATACCAAAAAAATTGGATTGGTAAAAAGATATTTACCAAAAACTATAATTATATTTTAGGATATATATTTAAAATTTATTTATTATTTTATTTTAAAATAATTTTTTGGTTAGATCATAATTAGACTAATTAGATCAATAAATTAATAAATTAATGACTAAAATAATTCAATAATCGATCTTATTCTCAGAACCTTAGGTAATATATCATAATCATAACCGTTAGTAATAACAGATAACAAAGAATATTTATAAGGTATAAATGCTTATGTACTCAATATAATTGTATATGTATGATAATATTTCATATTTACTGTTGGATAATCATAATTATGTGTATTGTGGTTCATTTGTATTTGAAAATGGTCAAATATTTAGAGTAAATATTGTATTTTAAAAGATAATAAAAATGATGATATTTAATAACAACAATTAATATTAAACTTTATAAATTATAAGTATTTATGTGTGATCGTTATTATCATTAAATTTTTTACATGAAAAACTTAAACTTACATATATTTGTATTTATTCCTCTTTAAAAATGGTCCACCTATACTACGGCAGAGGCCAGTAATTGTGTCACCCTCGTTTAGCGGCGGTTTTTTGAACGAACGCCGCGAAATACTTATTTGGCGGCGGTTATGCCAGCGGTTATTAAAAACCGACGCCGAATATAACCCCGCGCCCATAATCGTGGCAGTTGGGAGAGCCGCTGGTCTTTAATTTTGCGGCGGTTTAAAACCGCCGCTAATCATTTTAAAAAACGCCGCTATGCTCCGCCTCTGCTGTAGTGCTAGTATTAAATATAAATGGAATTCATGAATGTATATGTTAATAAATATAAATGAAAGTAAAATTATAAAAAAAATTAAATAATTAATTTATTATTGATAACAGTTATTTCAATTAGTTCTTATCCATATTTAGAAAATAGTCAAATAATCTTCAACGTGAATACTGATTCTGTATATAATATAATTATGAATATTTATGCGTTCCAAAAACAAAAGTAAAGAATACAAAAATTTTTAAAAGTTCTTTTTGTTTTTTATTCTATCTCCCAGTCTAGTATAGTTATTAAAATCGAACCGATAATTAATTCGATCATATGATTGGATTACTAGGTTATTAATTCAACCGATGGGTCACTAATTCACTCGATTAATCCAGTCATAACTAAAAAAAATAAAATTATATAAATAAAATTAAAATAATATTTTAAAACTTAAAATACAAGTCTTACAAACATTAATAATCTAATATCAAGTCTTAAACATAACTAATAATCTAAAAGAAGAGTTAATAAATTAGTCTCTAGTATAAAATATGTTCTCAATTTAAATCAATAAGAGCAAGTTAAAGATAACTCAATCATTAAATCAAGTCCAAGAGATGAGTTCAAAGTCGACATCAACATCTTCATAGGACAAATTAGGAGTTTGATCAACATTTCCCTCATTTTGATTTGCATCCATATCTTCCATAGCATTGTTACTTGGTTCATCATTATCTTAGTCATCTTCCAAATTAAATTGATCTACATTTGTGTATTTTTGACAAATCAATATCAAGAATAATTCGTAATAGCAACTGACAATTAAAATATTCAAGCAATTGAAGAATTTACCAAGATCATCCAAAATTGGTTGAATGGACATATTTGTCAAATCATTTCGTAGAGCATCAACTTCTTCCCTTTCCTAGCTGCAGGTGGTAGCAACCTTGTCCTTGAATGTTGTTGTTGTTGCTGTCGTGTTTCAAGCTCTTCCATTCTATCAAATTCTCTTTCAACCTCATCACATGCTAGCTCCATAACTTTCTACATAATTTTCTTGAGTTTTCCTTTTCTTATTCATAAATTCTTCAATATTTTGCCCAAATTGATGAGCAACATAGCAACCACCACCATTCCACCAAAGTTCACTGATTCAATAAACAGCAACTCTAAACAAACCAATAACAAACAACGAATGCTCTAAAAAATACAGTAAATACAACAGCAGCAACCAGTAACAACTCTATACCAAGTACCAACACAGCAACCAGCAATAAACAACCCTAAAAACCTAAATACAAGAGCAGCAACCACCAAATTCAAGAACAATTCTAACTAAAATTCGCCCAGATTCAAGTCATTCAACAACTACTCCAGAAAATCAAATGCAACAGTAATATCTAGTATCCACCACATTAAAAATATGCTCAGGTTCAACAACTCTAAAAATCAAATACAACAGCAACTGACTTAAGGGAGCAGAGGCACTGAGACAGAGATGTTTCTTGATGAACACTTTCTGAGCTTTCTGACGATCACCACTACCACCCAGCTGACCCGAGAGAGCAGAGGCAGAGATGCTTCTTGATGAACACGAGCTGTCGCTGATGAGGTGAGGCCGAGACTGAGAGTGACGACGAGGTGAGGCCGAGACTGAGAGTGATGACGAGGTGAAGCCGAGACTGAGTGACGACGTGAGGGGAGAGATGACGGAGTGACGAGGTGAGGCCGTGAGGGTGAGGGTGAGGCTGTGAGGGACTGCCGATTGTTGAGCTCGAACAACGGAGAGCCGACGGAGAGACGAGGTTGGCTGGGGTGTTTCGGCAGTCACATTGGAAGTCTGGAACTCAGACTCTCATGTCTCATCTCAGATGCCATTAGCCATTAGGGGCAATGGGGGGAAGGGGGATTAGCCGATCAGGATTTCACTTCAACGAAGAAAGGGGGGAATATGATGCCGTTTTAGCGCCCAAAAAAAATTTTTTTTCACTAGCCAGACCGGGTCAAATCAACCGGTCGGGTCACCGATTTTCATTAAAATTTGTCGGGTCGAACCGGATTTTACCGGGTTCATTGCATGGCCGGTTCAGCGATGGTTCGGCCCGGCCAGATGACCGGGTGACCGGGTTTCCAGTCGAACTGGCCGAGTCGAGCCGAGTTTGATAACTATGATGTTAAGAACTAATCCGTTACAGATTTGAGCTTCAATTATAGTTTTGTTGCTAGCTAATGGATTGCTACATGCATAAAATAGAATTCAAACTTCTAACATACACTTATTTACATAGATTAGTAAGTTAACCACTACACTAATTCCAATTGGTTAGAGAATAATCTATTATTAGAAGTAACAAATAAATTAGCATATTTTGAACTTTTTTTATAATCTTGCTTAAAGAAGTGGTTAACCTAATTAACAGGAGGTTACCCTATTAATTTGAAATATTGATATAAAATATAACATATTAAAAATTAATATTTACTTAATTAACAAGAACTGTGGTATTTTTATTTTTATTTAATTAAATTACTTTTATTTCTTTGTATTGATTACTTTTTCGGTGTCTTGTATGGGTTATTATTATCAGTATTTAGACATAAAATTTAAAAATATATTTTATAAAATTCTATATAGTTTTGTAACAATAATTAAATGATATTTTAAGCATGAAAATTGATATTTGATTATTTCACCATTTCAATATTCCACACTGCATGTATGGTAAGAAGACAATATTAATTGGGCCAAAATATATTAATAATTACAACACTTTGCTTTTGAAGTTTACCCAAAAAATTCACATAACTAACTCTATAACCCAAAGGGTAAATGATGAGCGGATAATTTATACGCTTTTTGGCATTGTTTTTAATATGTTTTTAGTAGGATCTAGTTACTTTTAGGGATGTTTTTATTAGTTTTTATGTTAAATTCACATTTCTGGACTTTACTATGAGTTCGTGTGTTTTTCTGTGATTTCAGGTATTTTCTGGCTGAAATTGAGGGAATTGAGCAAAAATCAGATTCAGAGGTTGAAGAAGGACTGCTGATGCTGTTGGATTCTGACCTCCCTGCACTCAAAGTGAATTTTCTGAAGCTACAGAACTTAAAATGGCGCGCTTCTAATTGCGTTGGAAAGTAGACATCCAGGGCTTTCCAGCAATATATAATAGTCCATACTTTGGCCGAGTTTAGATGACGCAAAAGGGCGTTAAACGCCAGTTCTACGCTGCAGTCTGGAGTTAAACGCCAGAAACACGTCACGAACCAAAGTTGAACGCCAAAAACACGTTACAACTTGGCGTTCAACTCTAGAAGAAGCCTCTGCACATGTAAACTTCAAGCTCAGTCCAAGCACACACCAAGTGGGCCCCGGAAGTGGATTTATGCATCAATTACTTACTTCTGTAAACCCTAGTAGCTAGTTTAGTATAAATAGGACTTTTTACTATTGTATTATCATCATCTTATGATTTTTAGTTCATCTTTGGATCATATTGATCACGTTTGGGGGCTGGCCTCTCAGCCATGCCTGAACCTTCATCACTTATGTATTTTCAACGGTAGAGTTTCTACACTCCATAGATTAAGGTGTGGAGCTCTACTGTTCCTCATGAATTAATGCAAAGTACTACTATTTTTTTATTCAATTCAACTTATTCTGCTTCTATGATATTCATTTGCACTTCAATATGAATGTGATGAACGTGACAATCATCATCATTCCCCCACGAACGCATGCCTGACAACCACTTCCGTTCCACCTTAGATTGAATGAATATCTCTTGGATCTTTTAATCAGAATCTTCGTGGTATAAGCTAGATTGATGGCGGCATTCATGAGAGTCCGGAAAGTCTAAACCTTATCTGTGGTATTCCGAGTAGGATTCAGGGATTGAATGACTGTGACGAACTTCAAACTCGCGAGTGCTGGGCGTAGTGACAGACGCAAAAGGAGGGTGAATCCTATTCCAGTATGATCGAGAACCTCAGATGATTAGCCGTGCTGTGACAGAGCATTTGGACCTTTTTCACAAGAGGATGGGATGTAGCCATTGACAACGGTGATGCCCTTACATAAAATTTGCCATGGAAAGGAGTAGGACTGATTGGATGAAGACAGCAGGAAAGCAGAAGTTCAGAAGAATGAAGGCATCTCTATACGCTTATCTGAAATTCTCACCAATGAATTACATAAGTATTTCTATCTTTATTTTCTATTTATTTATTATTAATTTTCGAAAACTCCATAACTATTTGATATCCGCTTGACTGAGATTTACAAGGTGACCATAGCTTGCTTCATACCAACAATCTCCGTGGGATCGACCCTTACTCATGTAAGGTTTTATTTCTTGGACGACCCAGTGCACTTGCTGGTTAGTTGTATCGAAGTTGTGACAAATTATGAATTAAGATTAGAGCACCAAGTTTTTAGAGCCATTACCAGGGATCACAATTTCGTGCACCAAGTTTTTGGCGCCGTTGCTGGGGATTTATTTCGCATTTATTTCCGGTAACACTAGTGCCAAGTTTGATCCGGCAACAACACCAAGTTTTTGGCGCCGTTGCCGGGGATTGTTTTGAGTTTGGACAACTGACAGTTCATCTTGTTGCTCAGATTAGGTAATTTTCTTTTCAAAAAGTTTTCAAAAAATCTTTCAAAAAAAATTTTTTATATTATGTTCTTTAGAATTTTTAAGAATGAATTCTAGAGTTTCATGAAGCATGTGAAGCCTGGCTGACTGTAAAGCCATGTCTAAATTCTTTTGGACTGAGGCTTCCAAACCATCTTCATAGAGGCAAGTTAATTTGATAATTAATGAGCAGCATATCTGAGTTACATGCTGAAGCTTGGCTGGCCATTGGCCATGTCTAGTGTTTTGGACCGGAGCTTTCACTGAAAGCTTGGCTGGCTAGTGAGCCATGTCTAATTCCTGGACTGATGCTTTAGACTAAGAATGCAAGATTCCTGAAATTCATATTAAAAATTTTGGAATCCTTATTTTTCTTTTTCAAATTAATTTTCAAAAAATCCAAAAAAATTATAAAATCATAAAAATCAAAAATATTTTTGTGTTGCTTGTTTGAGTCTTGAGTCAATTTTAAGTTTGGTGTCAATTGCATGTTTTAAAGTTTGCATAACATTTTCGAAAAATTCATGCATTCATAGTGTTCTTCATGATCTTCAAGTTGTTCTTGGTAAATCTTCTTGTTTGATCTTGATGTTTTCTTGTTTTGTGCCTTTTCTTGTTTTTCATGTACATTTTTGCATTCATAGTGTCTGAACATGAAAGATTTCTAAGTTTGGTGTCTTGCATGTTTTTTTTGCATATACAATTTTCAAAAATAAGTTCTTGATGTTCATCATGATCTTCAAAGTGTTCTTGGTGTTCATCTTGACATTCATAGCATTCTTGCATGCATTCATTGTTTTGATCCCTAACTTTCATGCATTGAGTCCTTTTCATGTTTTTCTCTTTCATCATTAAAAATTCAAAAATAAAAAAAAAAATCTTTCCCTTTTTCTCTCATAAATTTCAAAAATTTGGATTGACTTTTTCAAAATTTTTAAAATTCAATTGTTTCTTATGAGTCAAATCAAATTTTCAATTTAAAAATCTTATCTTTTTCAAAATCTTTTTCAAAAATCAAATCTTTTTCATTTTTCTTATTTATTTTTGAAAATTTTAAAAATCTTTTTCAAAAATCTTTTTCTTAATTTTATATCATATTTTCGAAAATATCATCAACAATTAATGTTTTGATTCAAAAATTTCAAGTTTGTTACTTACTTGTTAAGAAAGATTCAAACTTTAAGTTCTAGAATCATATCTTGTGATTTCTTGTGAATCAAGTCATTAATTGTGATTTTAAAAATCAAATCTTTTTCAAAACTAATTTCAATCATATCTTTTCAAAATTATTTTTTTATCTTACCTTTTTCAAAATCATATCTTTTTAATCATACCTTTTCATATCATATCTTTTTCAAATATCTTTTCTAACTTCTTATCTTCTTATCTTTTCAAAAATTAATTTTCAAAACTTTTTCAACTAACTAATTGACTTTTTGTTTGTTTCTTATCTTTTTCAAAACTACCTAACTAACTCTCTCTCTCTAATTTTCGAAAATCTCTTCCCTCTTTTTCAAAAATTCTTTTTAATTAACTAATTGTTTCAATTTTTAATTTTAATTTGATTTCATTCCTAATTTTCGAAAATCACTAACCCCTTTTCAAAATTTTATTTTCGAAAATCCTCCTTCTCTCTCATCTCCTTCTATTTATTTATTCATCTACTAACACTTCATCTCACCCAAATTTTGAGCTGAAACCTCAATTAGTTTCTCTGATGCAACAAAACTGCAAGTTTCATGGACTTCCATCTGAAGATTCCTTTCAGTTCTTAACTGAATTCTTGCAGATCTGTGATACTGTTAAGACTAATGGAGTAGATCCTGAAGTCTACAGGCTCATGCTTTTCCCTTTTGCTGTAAGAGACAGAGCTAGAGTGTGGTTGGACTCTCAACCCAAAGATAGCCTGAACTCTTGGGATAAGCTGGTCACGGCTTTCTTAGCCAAGTTCTTTCCTCCTCAAAAGCTAAGCAAGCTTAGAGTGGATGTTCAAGCCTTCAGACAGAAAGAAGGTGAATCCCTCTATGAAGCTTGGGAGAGATACAATCAACTGACCAAAAAGTGTCCTTCTGACATGCTTTCAGAATGGACCATCTTGGGTATATTCTATGATGGTCTGTCTGAATTAGCTAAGATGTCATTGGATACTTCTGCAGGTGGATCCATTCACCTAAAGCAAACACCTGCAGAAGCTCAAGAACTCATTGACATGGTTGCTAGTAACCAGTTCATGTACACTTCTGAGAGGAATCCTGTGAGTAATGGGACGCCTCAGAAGAAGGGAGATCTTGAAATTGATACTCTGAATGCCATATTGGCCCAGAATAAAATATTGACTCAGCAAGTCAATATGATTTCTCAGAGTCTGAATGGAATGCAAGCTGCATCCAACAGTACTCAAGAGGCATCTTCTGAAGAAGAAGCTTATGATCCTGAGAACCCTGCAATAGCAGAGGTGAATTACATGGGTGAACCATATGGAAACACCTATAATCCCTCATGGAGAAATCACCCAAATCTCTCATGGAAGGATCAACAAAAGCCTCAACAAGGCTTTAATAATGGTGGAAGAAACAGGTTTAGCAATAGCAAGCCTTTTCCATCATCCACTCAGCAACAGACAGAGAATTCTGAGCAGAATCCATCTAGCTTAGCAAATTTAGTCTCTGATCTATCTAAGGCCACTGTGAGTTTCATGAATGAAACAAGGTCCTCCATTAGAAATTTGGAAGCACAAGTGGGCCAGCTGAGTAAAAGAATCACTGAAACCCCTCCTAGTACTCTCCCAAGCAATACAGAAGAAAATCCAAAAGGAGACTGCAAGGCCATTGATATAACCATCATGGCCGAATCCAAGGAAGAAGGGGAGGACATGAATCCCAAGGAGGAAGACCTCCTAGGACGTCCAGTGATCAATAAGGAGTTTCCCTCTGAGAAACCAAAGGAATCTGAGACTCATCTAGAGACCATAGAGATTCCATTGAACCTCCTTATGCCATTCATGAGTTCTGATGAGTATTCTTCTTCTGAAGAGAATGAGGATGTCACTGAAGAACAAGTTGCCAAGTTTCTTGGTGCAATCATGAAGCTGAATGCCAATTTATTTGGTAATGAGACTTGGGGAGATGAACCTCCCCTGTTCACCAATGAACTAAATGCATTAGATCAACTGAGATTGCCTCAGAAGAAACAGGATCCTGGAAAGTTCCTAATACCTTGTACCAGGCACAATGACCTTTGAGAAGGCTCTATGTGACCTGGGGTCAGGAATAAATTTCATGCCACTCTCTGTAATGGAGAAATTGGGAATCTTTGAGGTACAAGCTGCTAAAATCTCATTAGAGATGGCAGACAATTCCAGAAAATAGGCTTATGGACAAGTAGAGGACATGTTAGTAAAGGTTGAAGGCCTTTACATCCCTGCTGATTTCATAATCCTAGATACTGGGAAGGATGAGGATGAATCCATCATCCTTGGAAGACCCTTCCTAGCCACAGCAAGAGCTGTGATTGATGTTGACAGAGGTGAATTAGTCCTTCAATTGAATGAGGACTCCCTTGTGTTTAAAACTCAAGATCATCCTTCTGTAAACATGGAAAAGAGGCACGGTAAGCTTCTCTCAAAACAGAGTCAACCAGAGCCCCCACAGTCAAACTCTAAGTTTGGTGTTGGGAAGTCTCAACAATGCTTTGAACATCTGTGTGGAGCCATGAGAGCCCACTGTCAAGCTATTGACATTAAAGAAGCGCTTGTTGGGAGGCAACCCAATTTTTATTTATCTAATTTTAATTTATTTTTATTGTTATTTCATGTTTTATTAGGTTCATGATCATGTGGAGTCACAAAATAAATATAAAAATTGAAAACAGAATCAAAAACAGCAGAAGAAAAATCACACCCTAGAGGAGGATCTTACTGGCGTTTAAACGCCAGTAAGGAGCATCTGGCATTGAACGCCAGAAACAAGCAGCATCCTGGCGTTCAGACGCTAGAAATGCACAGTGAGGAAAGCTGGCGCTGAACGTCAGAAACAAGCATAGAACTGGCGTTCAACGCCAGAAACATGCTGCATCTGGGCGCTGAACGCCCAGAACAAGCATCAATTCGGCGTTTAAACGCTAGAATTGCATGCAAAGGCAATTTACATGCCTAATTGGTGCAGGGATGCAAATTCTTGACACCTCAGGATCTGTGGACCCCACAAGATCAACTCAGCATCTGTGGACCCCACAGGATCCCCACCTACCACCACTCACTCTCTTCCCTCTTCTCAATATTCATCCTCTCTTCCCAATAAACACTCTTCCCCATAAACCTACCTCATAAACTCCACCTACCTTCAAAATTCAAAATCAATTTCCCACCCAAACCCACCCTATATGGCCAAAACTAACCCCCCTCCCCTCCCTATATAAAGCCCTCCATTCTTCCTCATTTTCACACAACACAACCCTCTCTTCCCCTTCTTGGCCGAATACACCTCTCCCTCCTCTCCTCCATATTTCCTTCTCTTCTTCATCTATTCTTTCTTCTCTTGCTCGAGGGCGAGCAATATTCTAAGTTTGGTGTGGTAAAAGCATAAGCTTTTTGTTTTTCCATTACCATTGATGGCACCTAAGACCGGAGAATCCTCTAAGAAAGGGAAAGGGAAGACAAAAGCTTCCACCTCCGAGTCATGGGAGATGGAAAGATTCATCTCCAAAGCTCATCAAGACCACTTCTATGATGTTGTGGCCAAGAAGAAGGTGATCCCCGAGGTCCCTTTCAAGCTCAAGAGAAATGAGTATCCGAAGATCCGACATGAAATCCAAAGAAGAGGTTGGGAAGTTCTAACAAACCCCATCCAACAAGTCGACATCCTAATGGTTCAAGAGTTCTATGCCAATGCATGGATCACTAAGAACCATGATCAAAGTAAGAACCCAAATCCAAAGAATTATATTACAATGGTTCGGGGGAAATACTTAGATTTTAGTCCGAAAAATGTGAGGTTGGCGTTCAACTTGCCTATGATGCAAGGAGATGCACGCCCCTACACTAGAAGGGTCAACTTTGATCAAAGGTTGGACCAAGTCCTCATGGACATATGTGTGGAAAGAGCTCAATGGAAGATTGACTCAAAAGGCAAATCGGTTCAACTTAGAAGACTGGACCTTAAGCCTGTGGCTAGAGGATGGTTGGAGTTCATTGGTGCACGAAATTGTGATGTCCAGGCTCAAACAATCCCTGGCAACGTGAGCAACTTGGTACGCGCAATCGTGATTACACTTTGATTATGTAAAATTCATGGCTCTTTCTTTCCCTGGCAATGGCGCCAAGAACATGGTGCTAATACCATGGTTCACAACTTCGATACAACTAACCAGCAAGTGCACTGGGTCGTCCAAGTAATACCTTACGTGAGTAAGGGTCAAATCCCACGGAGATTGTTAGTATGAAGCAAGCTATGGTCACCTTGCAAATCTCAGTTAGGCAGATATAAATTGATAATGGTGTTTTCGAATTTAATATAATAAAATAGGGATAGAAATACTTATGTAATTCATTGGTGAGAATTTCAGATAAGCAAATGGAGATGCCTTCGTTCCTCTGAACCTCTGCTTTCCTGCTATCTTCATCCAATCAGTCTTACTCCTTTCCATGGCTGGCTTTATGCAAGGGCATCACCGTTGTCAGTGGCTACATCCCCTCCTCTCAGTGAAAAATATGCTCACATGCTCTGTCACAGCACGGCTAATCATCTGTCGGTTCTCGATCATGCTGGAATAGGATTCACCCTCCTTTTGCGTCTGTCACTAACGGCCAGCACTCGCGAGTTTGAAGCTCGTCACAGTCATTCAATCATTGAATCCTACTCGGAATACCACAGACAAGGTTTAGACTTTCCGGATTCTCTTGAATGCCGCCATCATTCTAGCTTACGCCACGAAGATTCTGGTTAGGAGATCTAAGAGATATTCATTCTAGCTTATTTCATGTAGAACGGAAGTGTTTGTCAGGCACGTGTTCATAGGGGAGAATGGTGATGAGCGTCACACATAATCATCACCTTCATCACGTTCTTGGGTGCGAATGGATATCTTAGAAGCGAAATAAGATGAATTGAATAGAAAACAGCAGTACTTTGTATTAATCCTTGAGGAACAGCAGAGCTCCACACCTTAATCTATGGAGTGTAGAAACTCTACCGTTGAAAATACATAAGTGAAAGTCCAGGCATGGCCGAGATGGCCAGCCCTCAAACGTGATCTAAGATAGCATACAACTGATCAAAAATGGTCAAAAAGACCAGTAAAAGGTCCTATTTATAATAAACTAGCTACTAGGGTTTACAGAAGTAAGTAATTGATGCATAAATCCACTTCTGGGGTCCACTTGGTGTGTGTTTGGGCTGAGCTTGAGTGTGACACGTGTAGAGGTCCTTCTTGGAGTTGAACGCCAGTATTTGTGCCAGTTTGGGCGTTCAGCTCTGGTTTTGGCTCCTTTTCTGGCGCTGGACGCCAGATTTGGGTAGAAAGCTGGCGTTGAACGCTAGTTTACGTCGTCTATTCTTGGCCAAAGTATGGACTATTATACATTGTTGGAAAGCCCTGGATGTCTAATTTTCAACGCAATTAAAAGCGCGCCATTTCGAGTTCTGTAGCTCCAGAAAATCCACTTTGAGTGCAGGGATGTCAGAATCCAACAACATCAGCAGTCCTTCTTCAACCTCTGAATCTGATTTCTGCTCAAGTCCCTCAATTTCAGCCAGAAAATACCTGAAATCACAAAAAAACACACAAACTCATAGTAAAGTCCAGAAATGTGAATTTAACATAAAAACTAATGAAAACATCCCTAAAAGTAACTAGATCCTACTAAAAACATACTAAAAACAATGTCAAAAAGCGTATAAATTATCCGCTCATCACAACACCAAACTTAAATTGTTGCTTGTCCCCAAGCAACTGAAAATCAATTAGGATGAAAAGAAGAAAGGAAGAGAATATACTATAAATTCCAAACTATCAATGAAACATAGCTTCAATCAAATGAGCGGGACTTATAGCTTTTTTGCCTCTTGAATAGTTTTGGCATCTCACTTTATCCATTGAGGTTCAGAATGATTGGCATCTATAGGAACTTCAGATTTCGGATAGTGTTATTGACTCTCCTAGTTCAGTATGATGATTCTTGAACACAGCTTCTTTATGAGTCTTGGCCGTGGCCCTAAGCACTTTGTTTTCCAATATTACTACCGGATACATAAATGCCACAGACACATAATTGGGTGAACCTTTTCAGATTGTGACTCAGCTTTGCTAAAGTCCCCAATTAGAGGTGTCCAGGGTTCTTAAGCACACTCTTTGTTTTTGCTTTGGACCTTGACTTTAACCGCTCAGTCTCAAGTTTTCACTTGACACCTACACGCCACAAGCACATGGTTAGGGACAGCTTGGTTTAGCCACTTAGACCAGGATTTTATTCCTTTAGGCCCTCCTATCCACTGATGCTCAAAGCCTTGGGATCCTTTTTTATTTACCCTTGCCTTTTGGTTTTAAGGGTTATTGGCTTTTTCTGCTTTTTTTTTCTTTTTCTTTCTATTTTTTTTTCTATTTTTTTCGCCCCCTTTTTTTTTTGCAAGCTTTGTTCTTTGCTGCTTTTCCTTACTTCAAGAATCATTTTTATGATTTTTCAGATTATCAAATAACATGTCTCCTAGTCATCATTCTTTCAAGAGCCAACATATTTAACATTCTTAAACAACAACTTCAAAAGACATATGCACTGTTCAAGCATACATTCAGAAAACAAAAAGCATTGTCACCACATCAATATAATTAAGCTAAGTTCAAGGATAAATTCGAAACTCATGTACTTCTTGTTCTTTTGAATTAAAACATTTTTCATTTAAGAGAGGTGATGGATTCATAGGACATTCATAACTTTTAAGACATAGTTACTACTACTAATGATCATGTAATGAAGACACAAACATTGATAAGCACACAACATAGAAAATGAAAAACAGAAGAAATAAGAACAAGGAATGAATCCACCTTAGTGATGGTGGCGTTTCCTTCTTGAGGAACCAATGATGTCCTTGAGCTCTTCTATGTCTCTTCCTTGTCTTTGTTGCTCCTCCCTCATTGCTTTTTGATCTTCTCTTATTTCATGAAGCATGATGGAGTGCTCTTGATGTTCCACCCTTAGTTGTCCCATATTGGAACTCAATTCTCCTAGGGAGGTGTTGATTTGCTCCCAATAATTTTGTGGAGGAAAGTGCATTTGAGGCATCTTCGGGATCTCATGGAAATGAGTTTCTTGCGCCTCTTGAGCTCCATGACTGGGCTCTCTTGCTTGCTCCATCTTTTTCTTAGTGATGGGCTTGTCCTCTTTAATGAGGATATCTCCCTCTATGTCAATCCCAACCGAATTGCATAGGTGGCAAATGAGGTGAGGAAAGGCTAACCTTGCCATGGTGGAGGACTTGTCAGCCACCTTGTAGAGTTCTTGAGGTATAATCTCATGAACTTCCACCTCTTCTCCAATCATGATGCTATGGATCATGATGGCCCGGTCTATAGTAACTTCAGACCGGTTGCTAGTGGGAATGATTGAGCATTGAATAAACTCCAACCATCCTCTAGCTATAGGCTTGAGGTCCAATCTTCTTAGTTGAACCGGCTTGCCTTTGGAGTCAATCTTCCATTGAGCTCCTTCCACGCATATGTCCATAAGGACTTGGTCCAACCTTTGATTAAAGTTAACCCTTCTAGTGTAAGGGCGTTCATCTCCTTGCATCATGGGCAAGTTAAACGCCAACCTCACATTCTTCGGACTAAAATCTAAGTATTTCCCCCAACCATTGTAACATAGTTCTTTGGATCCGGGTTCTTACTTTGATCATGGTTCTTGGTGATCCATGCATTAGCATAGAACTCTTGAACCATTAGGATGCCGACTTGTTGGATGGGATTTGTTAGAACTTCCCAACCTCTTCTTTGAATTTCATGTCGGATCTCCGGATACTCATTTCTTTTGAGTTTGAAAGGGACCTCGGGGATCACTTTCTTCTTGGCCACAACATCATAGAAGTGGTCTTGATGGGCTTTGGAGATGAACCTTTCCATCTCCCATGACTCGGATGTGGAAGCTTTTGTCTTTCCTTTCCCCTTTCTAGAGGATTCTCTGGTCTTAGGTGCCATCAATGGTAATGGAAAAACAAAAAGCTTATGCTTTTACCACACCAAACTTAGAATATTGCTCGCCCTCGAGCAATAAACAAAAGAATAGAAGAAGAAGAAGAAGAAATATGGAGAGGGAGAGGGAGATGTGGTTTCGGCCAAGAGGAGTGTAGAGGGATGTGTTGTGTGAATTTGATGAAGAATGGAGGTCTTTATATAGGGAAGGGAGGGGGGAAAGGTTCGGCCATATGGGTGGGTTTGGGTGGGAAATTGGTTTTGAATTTTGAAGGTAGGTGGAGTTTATGAGGTAGGTTTATGGGGAAGAGTGGATGGATGTGAGTGGTGAAGAGGTGATGGGGAAGAGGGTTTGAGGTGATTGGTGAAGGGTTTTTGGGGAAGAGTGTTTATGGGGTTGTGTGAAAGAGAGTGGTGAGAAGAAGTGAGTGGAGGTAGGTGGGGATCCTGTGGGATCCACAGATCCTGAGTGGATCCTGTGGGGTCCACAGATTCTGAGTCGATCCTGTGGGGTCCACAGATCCTGAGGTGTTCAAGGATTTACATCCCTGCACCCATTAGGCATGTAAAAAATGCCTTTGCACACAACTCTGGGCGTTCAGCGCCAGGTTGGTGGCCATTTTGGGCGTTCAACGCCCATTTGTGTGCCATGTCTGGCGTTGAACGCCAGAACCATGCCTGTTCTGGCGTTCAGCGCCCAGAAGCTGCCCATTTTGGGCGTTCAGCGCCAGCACCATGCTCTGTTTTGGCGCTGAACGCCACACAGATGCTCCTCCAGGGTGTGATTTTTTTCTTCTGCTGTTTTTTGATTCCATTTTTAATTTTTATATTTATTTTGTGACTCCACATGATTATGAACCTACAAAGACATATAACTAAGAAAAATATAGTTAGATAAAGAATTGGGTTGCCTCCCAACAAGCGCTTCTTTAATGTCAATAGCTTGACAGTGGGCTCTCATGGAGCCTCACAAATGTGCAGAGCTTTGTTGAGACTCTCCAACACCAAACTTAGAGTTTGGATATGGGAGTTCAACACCAAACTTATAGTTTGGTTGTGGCCTCCCAACACCAAACTTAGAGTTTGACTGTGGGGGCTCTGGTTGACTCTGCTTTGAGAGAAGCTTTTTCTGCTTCCTCTCCATGGTTGCAGAGGGAGATCCTTGAGTTTTAAACACAAGGGAGTCCTCATTCCATTGAAGGACTATTTCACCTCTGTCAACATCAATCACAGCTCTTGCTGTGGCCAGGAAAGGTCTTCCTAGGATGATGGATTCATCCTCTTCCTTTCCAGTATCCAGGACTATAAAATCAGCAGGGATGTAAAGGCCTTCAACCTTTACTAACACGTCCTCTACTTGTCCATAAGCCTGTTTTCTTGAACTGTCTGCCATCTCTAATGAGATTTTAGCAGCTTGCACCCCATAGATTCCCAGTTTCTCTATTACAGAGAGGGGCATGAGGTTTATTCCTGAACCAAGGTTACATAGAGCCTTAAAGATCATGGTGCCTATGGTACAGGGTATTATGAACTTTCCAGGATCCTGTCTCTTCTGAGACAATGTCAGTTGATCCAGATCACTTAGTTCATTGATGAACAGGGGAGGTTCAACTTCCCAAGTATCAATGCCAAATAATTTGGCATTCAGCTTCATGATTGCACCAAGAAACTTGGCAGTTTGCTCTTCAGTAACATCCTCATTCTCTTCAGAAGAGGAATACTCATCAGAGCTCATAAAGGGCATAAGGAGGTTCAATGGAATCTCTATGGTCTCTAGATGAGCCTCAGAGTCCTTTGGTTCCTTAGAGGGAAGCTCCTTATTGACCACTGAACGTCCCAGGAGGTCTTCCTCCTTAGGATTCACGTCCTCCTCTCCCTCATTGGGTTCGGCCATTTTGCTTATGTCAATGGCCTTGCACTCTCCTTTTGGATTCTCTTCTGTATTGCTTGGGAGAGTACTGGGAGGGATTTCAGTGATCCTTTTACTCAACTGGCCCACTTGTGCTTCCAAATTTCTAATGGAAGACCTTGTTTCATTCATGAAGCTCACAGTGGCCTTGGATAGATCAGAGACTAGATTTGCTAAATTAAAAGCATTTTGTTCAGAGTTCTCTGTCTGTTGCTGAGTGGATGATGGGAAAGGTTTATTATTGTTAAACCTGTTTCTTCCACCATTATTAAAGCCTTGTTGAGGCTTTTGATCCTTCCATGAGAAATTTGGATGATTTCTCCATGATGAGTTATAGGTGTTTCCATAAGGTTCACCTAAGTAATTCACCTCTGCTATTGCAGGGTTCTCAGGATCATAAGCTTCTTCTTCATAAGAAGCCTCTTGAGTACTGTCGGATGCAGCTTGCATTCCATGCAGACTCTGAGAGATCATATTGACTTGCTGAGTCAATATTTTATTCTGAGCCAATATGGCATTCAAAGTATCAACTTCAAGAACTCTCTTCTTCATAGGCGTCCCATTACTCACAGGATTCCTTTCAAAAGTGTACATGAACTGGTTATTAGCAACCATATCAATGAGTTCTTGAGCTTCTGCAGGCGTTTTCTTTAGGTGAATGGATCCACCTGCAGAAGTGTCCAGTGACATCTTTGATAGCTCAGATAAACCATCATAGAATATATCCAGGATGGTCCATTCTGAAAGCATGTCAGAAGGACACTTTTTGGTCAAATGTTTGTATCTTTCCCAAGCTTCATAGAGGGATTCACCTTCTTTCTGTCTGAAGGTTTGAACATCAGCTCTAAGCTTGCTCAGCTTTTGAGGAGGAAAGTACTTGGCTAAGAAAGCCGTGACCAGCTTATCCCAAGAGTTCAGGCTGTCTTTGGGTTGAGAATCCAACCATAATCTAGCTCTGTCTCTTACAGCAAAAGGGAAAAGCATGAGCCTGTAGACTTCAGGATCTACTCCATTAGTCTTAACAGTATCACATATCTGCAAGAATTCAGTTAAGAACTGAAAAGGATCTTCAGATGGAAGTCCATGGAACTTGCAGTTCTGCTGCATCAGAGAAACTAATTGAGGTTTCAGCTCAAAGTTGTTTGCTCCAATGGCAGGAATGGAGATGCTTCTTCCATGTAAATTGGAATTAGGTGCAGTAAAGTCACCAAGCATCTTCCTTACATTATTATTATTTTCGGCTGCCATCTCCTCTTCCTGTTCGAAAATTTCTGAAAGGTTATCTCTGGATTGTTGTAATTTAGCTTCTCTTAATTTTCTCTTCAGAGTCCTTTTAGGTTCTGGATCTGCTTCAACAAGAATACTCTTGTCCTTGCTCCTGCTCATATGACAAAGAAGAGGGCACAGAAAAAATAATAATAATAATATGGATCCTTTATACCACAGTATAGGGATTCCTTTGTGAGTGAAAGAAAAGAGGGAGATAAAGAATGTAATGGAATGGAAGAAACACAACTGTGAGGAGGGTAGAGATGTGAGATGAGATGTTAGTAGATGAATAAATAAATAGAATAAGATGGGAGAGGGAGAATTTTCGAAATTAATTTTTGAAAAAGGGTTAGTGATTTTCGAAAATGGTTTTTGAAAAATGTTAGTATTTTTCGAAAATTTTTAAAATCAAAAATAAAAATAATTAGTTAATTAAAAAGAAATTTTTGAAAAAGAGGGAAGATATTTTCGAAAATTAGAGAGAGAGAGAGTTAGTTAGTTTTGAAAAAGTTAAGAAACAAACAAAAAGTTAGTTAGTTAGTTGAAACAAATTTTTGAGAAGATAAGAAGTTAGGAGGTTAGAAAAGATACTTTGAAATTAGATTTTTGAAAAAGATAAGATGAGAAGATATTTTAGAAATTAGTTTTGAAAAATATTTGATTTTTAAAATCTCAATTAATGACTTGATTCATAAGAAATTACTAGATATGATTTTAGAACTTAAAGTTTGAATCTTTCTTAACAAGCAAGTAACAAACTTCAAATTTTTGAATCAAAACATTAATTGATTATGTTATTTTCGAAAATTTGATATAAAAATAAGAAAAAAATTTTTGAAATTTATTTTTGGAATTTTCGAAAATAACCAAGAATTTTGAAAAAGATTTGATTTTTGAAAAAGATTTTGAAAAAGATAAGATTTTCAAATTGAAAATTTGATTTGACTCATAATAAAACAACTTGATTTTAAAAATTTTTGAAAAAGTCAACTCAAATTTTCGAATTTGATGAGAGAAAAAGGGAAAGATATTTTTTTGATTTTTGAATTTTTATGATGAGAGAGAAAAACACTAAAAAGATGCAATGCATGAAATTTTTAGATCAAAACAATGAATGCATGCAAGAATGCTATGAATGTCAAGATGAACACCAAGAACACTATGAAGATCATGATGAACATCAAGAACACAATTTTGAAAAATTTTTAATGCAAAGAAAACATGCAAGACACCAAACTTAGAATTCTTTAATGCTTAGACACTAAGAATTCAAGAATGCATATGAAAAATAAGAAAAGACACAAAACAAAAAATCATCAAGATCAAACAAGAAGACTTACCAAGAACAACTTGAAGATCATGAAGAACACTATGAATGCATGAAATTTTCGAAAATGCAAGATGCATATGCAAGTGACACCAAACTTATAACATGACTCAAGACTCAAACAAGAAACAGAGAAATATTTTTTATTTTTGTGATTTTCTAATTTTTTTGGATTTTTTTCGAAAATTATATGAAAAAGAAAAAATAAGGATTCCAAAATTTTTAACATGAATTCCAGGAATCTTGCATTCTTAGTCTAAAGCTTCAGTCCAGAAATTAGACATGGCTCACTAGCCAGCCAAGCTTTCAATGAAAGCTCCAGTCCAAAACACTAGACATGGCCAATGGCCAGCCAAGCTTCAGCATTTAACACCAGAGTATATTGCTCTTGATAACAAATTGCAAGCCTCAGTCCAAATAAATTTAGACATGGCTTTACAGCCAGCCAGGCTTCACATGCTTCATGAAACACTAGAATTCATTCTTAAAAATTTTGAATCTAAAAATTTTTTTTTTCGAAAACAGGTGAGAAAATTTTGAAATATTTTTGAAAAATTTTTGAAAAGAAAACAAAAAGAAAATTACCTAATCTGAGCAACAGGATGAACCGTTAGTTGTCCAAACTCAAACAATCCCCGGCAACGGCGCCAAAAACTTGGTGCACGAAATTGTGATGTCCAGGCTCAAACAATCCCTGGCAACCTGAGCAACTTGGTACGCGCAATCGTGATTACACTTTGATTATGTAAAATTCATGGCTCTCTCTTTCCCTGGCAATGGCGCCAAGAACATGGTGCCAATACCATGGTTCACAACTTCGATACAACTAACCAGCAAGTGCACTGGGTCGTCCAAGTAATACCTTACGTGAGTAAGGGTCGAATCCCACGAAGATTGTTGGTATGAAGCAAGCTATGGTCACCTTGCAAATCTCAGTTAGGCAGATATAAATTGATAATGGTGTTTTTGAATTTAATATAATAAAATAGGGATAGAAATACTTATGTAATTCATTGGTGAGAATTTCAGATAAGCGAATGGAGATGCCTTCGTTCCTCTGAACCTATGCTTTCCTGCTATCTTCATCCAATCAGTCTTACTCCTTTCCATGGCTGGCTTTATGCAAGGGCATCACCGTTGTCAGTGGCTACATCCCCTCCTCTCAGTGAAAAATATGCTCACATGCTCTGTCACAGCACGGCTAATCATCTGTCGGTTCTCGATCATGCTGGAATAGGATTCACCCTCTTTTTGCGTCTGTCACTAACGCCAGCACTCGCGAGTTTGAAGCTCGTCACAGTCATTCAATCATTGAATCCTACTCGGAATACCACAGACAAGGTTTAGACTTTCCGGATTCTCTTGAATGCCGCCATCATTCTAGCTTACGCCACGAAGATTCTGGTTAGGAGATCTAAGAGATATTCATTCTAGCTTATTTCATGTAGAACGGAAGTGTTTGTCAGGCACGTGTTCATAGGGGAGAATGGTGATGAGCGTCACACATAATCATCACCTTCATCACGTTCTTGGGTGCGAATGGATATCTTAGAAGCGAAATAAGATGAATTGAATAGAAAACAGTAGTACTTTGTATTAATCCTTGAGGAACAGCAGAGCTCCACACCTTAATCTATGGAGTGTAGAAACTCTACCGTTGAAAATACATAAGTGAAAGTCCAGGCATGGCCGAGATGGCCAGCCCTCAAACGTGATCTAAGATAGCATACAACTGATCAAAAATGGTCAAAAAGACCAGTAAAAGGTCCTATTTATAATAAACTAGCTACTAGGGTTTACAGAAGTAAGTAATTGATGCATAAATCCACTTCCAGGGCCCACTTGGTGTGTGTTTGGGCTGAGCTTAAGTGTGGCACGTGTAGAGGTCCTTCTTGGAGTTGAACGCCAGTATTTGTGCCAGTTTGGGCGTTCAGCTCTGGTTTTGGCTCCTTTTCTGGCGCTGGACGCCAGATTTGGGTAGAAAGCTGGCGTTGAATGCCAGTTTACGTCGTCTATTCTTGGCCAAAGTATGGACTATTATACATTGCTGGAAAGCCCTGGATGTCTACTTTCCAACGCAATTGGAATCGCGCCATTTTAAGTTTTGTAGCTTCAGAAAATCCACTTTGAGTGCAGGGAGGTTAGAATCCAACAGCATCAGCAGTCCTTCTTCAACCTCTGAATCTGATTTCTGCTCAAGTCCCTCAATTTCAGCCAGAAAATACCTGAAATCACAGAAAAACACACAAACTCATAGTAAAGTCCAGAAATGTGAATTTAACATAAAAACTACTGAAAACATCCCTAAAAGTAACTAGATCCTACTAAACACATACTAAAAACAATGTCAAAAAGCGTATAAATTATCCGCTCATCATTCATCCAACGCTCTATCATCCCCACTAGCAACCGATCTGAAGTTACTGTGGATCGGGCCATCATGATTCATAGCATCATGATTGGTGAGGAAGTAGAAGTTCATGAAGTCATCTCCCTTGAACTCTACAAAATAGCCGAAAAGTCCTCTCCCTTGGCAAGGCTAGCTTTTCCTCATCTTATTTGCCATCTATGTTACTCAGCCTGAGCTTTCATAGAAGGAGACATTCCCATTGAGGAAGAGAAGCCCATCACTAAGAAAAGGATGGAGCAAACAAGAGAGCCCACTCATGGAGCTCAAGAAACGCATGAGGAAGCTCACCATCAAGAAATCCCTAAGATACCTCAAGGGATGCACTTTCCTCCACAGAGTTTTTGGGAGAAAATCAACACCTCCCTAGGAGAATTAAGTTCCAACATGGGACAATTAAAGGTGGAACATCAAGAGCATTCCATCATCCTTCATGAAATTAGAGAAGATCAAAAAGCAATGAGGGAAGAGCAATAAAGACAAGGAAGAGACATAGAAGAGCTCAAGGACATCATTGGTTCCTCAAGAAGAAAACGCCACCATCACTAAGGTGGACTCATTCCTTGTTCTTAAATTTTCTGTTTTTCGTTATGTTAAATGCTTATCTATGTTTGTGTCTTATTACATGATCATTAGTATTTAGTAACTATGTCTTAAAGTTATGAATGTCCTATGAATCCATCACCTCTCTTAAATAAAAAAAATGTTTTAATTCAAAAGAACAAGAAGTACATGAGTTTCGAATTTATCCTTGAACTTAGTTTAATTATATTGATGTGGTGACAATGCTTCTTGTTTTCTAAATGAATGCTTGAACAGTGCATATGTCTTTTGAAGTTGTTGTTTAAGAATGTTAAATATGTTGGCTCGTGAAAGAATGATGACAAGGAGACATGTTATTTGATAATCTGAAAAATCATAAAAATGATTCTTGAAGCAAGAAAAAGTAGCAAAGAACAAAGCTTGCAGAAAAAAAAAAGAGAAAAAAAATAGCGAAAAAAAAGAGAGAGCAAAAGCAAGCAGAAAAAGCCAAAAGCTCTTAAAACCAAAAGGCAAGAGCAAAAAGCCAATAACCCTTAAAACCAAAAGGCAAGGGTAAATAAAAAGGATCCCAAGGCTTTGAGCATCAGTGGATAGGAGGGCCTAAAGGAATAAAATTCTGGCCTAAGCGGCTAAACCAAGCTGTCCCTAACCATGTGCTTGTGGCGTGAAGGTGTCAAGTGAAAACTTGAGACTGAGCGGTTAAAGTCAAGGTCCACAGGAAAAACAGAGTGTGCTTAAGAACCCTGGACACCTCTAATTGGGGACTTTAGCAAAGCTGAGTCACAATCTGAAAAGGTTCACCCAATTATGTGTCTGTGGCATTTATGTATCCGGTGGTAATACTGGAAAGCAATGTGCTTAGGGCCAGGGCCAAGACTCATAAAGTAGCTGTGTTCAAGAATCAATATACTGAACTAGGAGAATCAATAACACTATCTGAACTCTGAGTTCCTATAGATGCCAATCATTCTAAACTTCAATGGATAAAGTGAGATGCCAAAACTATTCAAGAGGCAAAAAGCTACAAGCCCTGCTCATCTGATTGGAGCTATGTTTCATTGATAGTTTGGACTTTAAAGTATATTCTCTTCTTTTTATCCTATTTGATTTTCAGTTGCTTGGGGACAAGCAACAATTTAAGTTTGGTGTTGTGATGAGTGGATAATTTATACGCTTTTTGGCATTGTTTTTAGTATGTTTTTAGTAGGATCTAGTTACTTTTATGGATGTTTTTAGTATGTTTTTTCTGGCTGAAATTGAGGGACTTGAGCAAAAATCAGATTCAGAGGTTGAAGAAGGACTGCTGATGCTGTTGGATTCTGACCTCCCTGCACTCAAAGTGGATTTTCTGGAGCTACAGAACTCAAATTGGCGCGCTTCCAATTGCGTTGGAAAGTAGACATCCAGGGCTTTCCAGCAATATATAATAGCTCATACTTTGGCCGAGTTTAGATGACGCAAAAGGGTGTTAAACGCCAGTTCTACACTGTAGTCTGGAGTTAAACGCCAGAAACACGTCACGAACCAGAGTTGAACGCCAAAAACACGTTACAACTTGGCGTTCAACTCCAGAAGAAGCCTCTGCACGTGTAAACTTCAAGCTCAGCCCAAGCACACACCAAGTGGGCCCCGGAAGTGGATTTATGCATCAATTACTTACTTCTGTAAACCCTAGTAGCTAGTTTAGTATAAATAGGACTTTTTACTATTGTATTATCATCATCTTATGATTTTTAGTTCATCTTTGGATCATATTGATCACGTTTGGGGGCTGGCCTCTCGGCCATTCCTGAACCTTCATCACTTATGTATTTTCAACGGTAGAGTTTCTACACTCCATAGATTAAGGTGTGGAGCTCTGCTGTTCCTCATGAATTAATGCAAAGTACTACTGTTTTTTTATTCAATTCAACTTATTCCGCTTCTAAGATATTCATTCGCACTTCAATATGAATGTGATGAACGTGACAATCATCATCATTCCCCCACGAACATGTGGCTGACAACCACTTCCGTTCCACCTTAGATTGAATGAATATCTCTTGGATCTCTTAATCAGAATCTTCGTGGTATAAGCTAGATTGATGGCGGCATTCATGAGAGTCTGGAAAGTCTAAACCTTGTCTGTGGTATTCCGAGTAGGATTCAGGGATTGAATGACTATGACGAACTTCAAACTCGCGAGTGCTGGGCGTAGTGACAGACGCAAAAGGAGGGTGAATCCTATTCCAGTATGATCGAGAACCTCAGATGATTAGCCGTGCTGTGACAGAGCATTTGGAACTTTTTCACAAGAGGATGGGATGTAGCCATTGACAACGGTGATGCCCTTACATAAAGTTTACCATGGAAAGGAGTAGGACTGATTGGATGAAGACAGCAGGAAAGCAGAAGTTCAGAAGAACGAAGGCATCTCTATACGCTTATCTGAAATTCTCACCAACGAATTACATAAGTATTTCTATCTTTATTTTCTATTTATTTATTATTAATTTTCGAAAACTCCATAACTATTTGATATCCGCCTGACTGAGATTTACAAGGTGACCATAGCTTGCTTCATACCAACAATCTCTGTGGGATCGACCCTTACTCACGTAAGGTTTTATTACTTGGACGACCCAGTGCACTTACTGGTTAGTTGTATCGAAGTTGTGACAAATTATGAATTAAGATTAGAGCACCAAGTTTTTGGAGCCATTACCAGGGATCACAATTTCGGGCACCAGTAAATAAAAGAAATCGAAAAACTATGTGACACAACAAACTCACCAGCCAGTTACCCGAAAAAATATTTTGTTTTAAAAAAAAGAAAAGAAAAAAGCAAAACAGTGTATTTTATGAGATAGAAATGGATTATATTTTACTTATTCATATATCAAATATCAAGTTAACATTTTTTATTCTTCCCTTCATTTTATGAGGATATAGAAATATCTTATTTTCTACTTATTTCTGTATTAGATATCAAGTTAACATTTTTTATTACTCCCTTCATTTTTGTGGTATAGAAATGTATTATGTTCTACTCATTTTTACATCAAATATCAAGTTGATTAATATTTTTTTATTACTCTCTTATTTTTAAATAAAATTTATTTTTGAAATGTTTTTCTTTCACTAATAAATATCAATTTAGCAAATATAATAATAGATGTAGGGAACAAAAGTAATAGAATAATTAAAAAGTAACTATTTGTTCATACTTTGGGTCAAGCTGTCCAAACCGGGATGTTCAGTAGCAAAGCGACCGACCTCTTTAGGTCAAGCGGACCGACTTCTTTACGAAGAACTCGGCCAAATCGACAGAAAAGCCCAAAGAAGGGTCCAACTCAAGGGATACGACCCAGATCCAGAGGCAGCCCACGCCTATAGAGATGAGGACGGTTCCATGGAAGATAAGCTGACCTCACCCAAAGATAAGATAAGATAAGATAACTAATTTATCTTATCTAAAAAGGTCACTCTACACCATTATAAATACACTGGAGCACCCAGGTATAACTCATACTCTGATTCTACAATAAACCTGCTTAATACCCGTGCTAACATAGGCATCGGAGTCTCTTGCAGGTACCCCCCACCCTCCGGTGACCAAGGATCAGAAGTGTAGCCAATCCAACAAGTCGGACACAACAGCTCCGACCGCAACCAGCCAACCGGACACGTCATCTCTGATCAGTACAGAAGATCTCATCCGAGATCGACCTACAGTTTTAGGTAACCCTCGGAACATTGGCGTCGTTGCTGGGGACCTGGAAGTCATCCCAACACCATGGCGGACGGTCATGACAACGACCATGATTCAGATCTGGAAAACAGAAAACCGCACAAGAACGCGGACACTACGCTAAAGGATACTCCGCAATCCAACGGGGACAAAAACTCATCAAATCCAGGGGTAATAGAAGCACTTCAAGACCGCTTAAAGCAACTTGAAAAAGAAACCCAATAACAACGAGAGGTCGGAAAGGATCTACAAAGAGAGGTACGGCGGCGTCGAGAGAAGATAAACTACTGCAATTAGAAGCCGATCTCAAATCAAAAGCTCCTCGGACCACTCCTGAGGAAAATTCACGCAAAGAGCATGATCCATTCACCAGGGAAATCATGAAAACCAAAATTTTAAAAGACTTCAAACTCCTAGATATGACTTTGTATGATGGCACCACAGATCCCAACCATCATCTCAGCAATTTCAGAAGCAAAATGTACCTCACCGACGCCTCAGATGCCGTTCGCTGCAAAGCTTTTCCAACAACTCTCACGAAGACAGCAATCAGATGGTTCGACAACCTACCTCCAAAATCCATCTCAAACTTTGACGACTTGGCCAAAAAATTCCTAGCCAGATTCTACATCCAGAAAGATAAGGCCAAGCACGCCCCCAGTTTACTGGGGATCAAGCAAGGAGATCGGGAGAGCCCCCGCAACTACATGGAAAGATTCAACAAAACATGCATGGACATACAAAGCTTGCCAACAGAGGCCGCTATCATGGGACTCATCAATGGCCTACGAGAAGGACCTTTTAGCCAATCCATATCAAAGAAGTACCCTACCTCCTTAGACGAAGTGCAGGACCGAGTAGAAAAATACATCAACATGGAAAAAAATGCTCGGTTGGGAGAAACCTCAAAATCTGGGGTCCCCTGCCGAGATAAAGATAAGGAATCCAAAAGGAAAGAAGATCGACAAGGGAAAAAAATCAAAAAATATCGCAATTACACCCCCTCTCTGGGCATCCCTAGTCGACGTATACAAAGAAGTCTGCCATACGGAGAAAATACCCCCAGCTTGGCCACTCAAAGGCAAAAGAGGAGGAGAAAACCGGAATGAATATTGCGAATATCATCGAGTGCGAGGGCACTCCACCAATAAGTGCTTCGATCTAAAGAACATCATAGAAAAATTGGTGAGGGAAGGAAAACTAGATCAGTTTCTAGCCACCCGAGATGATGACCAAAGAAAGAGACGAAGGGACGAAGATATCGGACGAACCGCGCGATCACCCCGTACACCAGAAAGACACGTCCACATGATATACGGTGGATTCACAGGGGGAGGAATCTCCAAATCATCTCGCAAAAGATATCTCAAAGAAGTATATCATGTCGAGGGAACGGAGGAAGCACCCGACATCCCTGCAATCACATTCACTAAAGAGGACGCATCCAGTATCATCTCGGGACACGACGACCCCATGGTCATCACCATCATACTGGCAAACGCCAATCTCCACCGCACATTAATAGACTAAGGAAGCTCTGCCGACATCTTATTCAAAACTGCCTTCGACAAGCTCGGCCTAGAAGACAAGGAGCTTAGGGCATACCCGAACAGTCTGTTCGGACTGGGAGATACCCCGGTACAACCACTGGGATACGTATCACTACATACAACCTTCGAAAAAGGGAACCAATCCAGGACACTCAAAATAGACTACATTGTGGTCAACGTGAGTTCAGCCTACAATGCTCTAATAGGTCAAACAACACTAAATCAACTCGGCGTAATAGTCTCGACTCCACATCTATGCATGAAATTCCCAACTACAGAGGGGATAGCCACAATAAAAGCATATCAAAAGATGGCACGCCACTGTTATAACGAAAGTCTAAACCTCAGAGGCAGAAGAGAAGAGTTTCATACAATTGAGCTTGGCAGAGTTCAGAGACAAGAAGAACTCCGTCCGCAGCCAGAAGGTGAGATAGAGAAGGTTCAGATCGGAGACACCTCGGACAAAATGACTAATATCGGCACGATCCTGAGAGGAGACTCAAAAGAATTACTGGTACAATTCTTACGAGATAATGTCGATCTCTTCGCATGGAAAGCCGCAGACATGCCAGGCATAGACCCCAAGCTAATGTGCCACAAGTTGGCGGTCTATCCAGGATCTCGACCGGTACAACAAAGACGAAGAAAACTTGGGCCAGAGCGATCCCAAGTTGTGGAAGAATAGGTACAAGCATTACTGGAGGCAGGATTCATAAGAGAAGTCAAGTACCCACTATGGCTAGCCAACGTCGTCTTGGTGAGAAAACCAAATGGGAAGTGGCGAATGTGCACCGATTACACCGATCTCAACAAAGCCTGCCCAAAAGATCCTTACCCACTCCCAAGTATTGACGCTCTGGTAGATGCTTCCTCCAGATATAGATACCTCTTGTTTATGGACGCATACTCGGGATACAACCAAATCCCCATGTATCCACCAGATCAAGAAAATACCTCATTTTTAACGCCGAAAGCGAATTACTGCTACATTGTGATGCCTTTCAGTCTCAAGAATGCGGGAGCTACTTATCAAAGGCTAATGAATAAAGTCTTCTTAGATCACATCGGAAAAATTATGAAAGTCTATGTGGACGACATGTTGATAAAGACACAAAGCGAAGAGACATTATTGTCCGACCTGGCTCAAGTGTTCGACACTATAAGGAAGCATGACATGCGACTCAATCCCGCAAAATGCACCTTTACAGTAGAAGCGGGCAAATTTTTAGGTTTCATGCTCGCACAAAGAGGAATTGAAGCAAATCCGGATAAATGTCAAGCCATACTCAACATGAAGAGCCCAACCTGTGTCAAAGAAGTACAGCAACTCAACGGGAGATTGGCCGCCCTATCCAGGTTCTTAGCAGGATCAGCGATAAGATCTCTCCCCTTCTATGCTACTTTAAGGAAGGAAAAGCAGTTCGAATGGACAACGGAATGTGAACAAGCCTTCCAAGACTTCAAGGAATTCTTAGGACGGCCACCTATCCTATCTTGGCCACGAAAAGGAGAACCGCTCATATTATATCTCGCAGTAGGAAGTCGGGCAATAGCCTCAGCACTAGTCAGAGAAGACAAAAGTGGGCAACAACCCGTCTACTTCATTAGTAAAGCGCTACAGGGATCCGAGTTCAACTACCAAAAAATAGAAAAGTTTGCCTATACTGTCATTCTAACATCTCGACGACTTCGCCCGTACTTCCAGACTCACACCATTAAGGTTCGAACTAACCAGCCCATAATAGGAATATTACAGAAAATAGATTTAGCAGGCAGAATTTTACAATGGGCAGTCGAGTTATCCGAGTTCGACCTCTAATATAAAGCTCGGACGGCCATCAAATCACAGTATCTGGCCGACTTCATCGTAGAATTCACAGATGCCCTGGAAATCCCCACAGAATGGAATCTCTATGTGGACGGTTCTTCAAATAAGACTAGAAGCGGTGCAGGTGTGATAATAGAAAGCAACCAAGGAACCCAAGTTGAGCTCTCCCTCAAGTTCGGGTTCCCAGCCTCAAACAACCAGGCGGAATATGAAGAGTTATGATCTGGTTTGAAGCTGGCTAAAGAGGTTGGAGCTTAAAAACTCAACATTTACAGCGATTCACAAATAATCACCTCACAGATAATAGGGAGCTACCAAGCCAAAGATCCCACCATGAAAAAGTATTTGGATAAAACCAAAGAACAGCTCGGACAACTCGGGGAATATAAGATCTGCCACATACCCCGCGAATAAAATGCCCGAGTTGACGCACTCTCGAAACTAGCCAGCACCAAACCAGGGGGCAACAATAGAAGCCTCATCCAGGAAATGCTACAGAACCCGTCAATCTCGGAAGAGGAAAAAGTCCTAGCCATAACAAATCAGGACCAAGGATGGATGACCCCCCATAATTAACTACCTCAAACCAGAAACACTCCCCACAGAAGAAAAGGAGGCAAAGAGGTTAAAAAGGGAGGCACAGTACTACACTATCATAAACAACATCCTGTACAAAAGAGGGATCTCAATACCATTACTAAAATACGTGCCGACCTCCAACACAAGGGAAGTGCTAGAAGAAGTACACGGCGGCATTTGCGGCAATCATCTCGGAGCACGAGCTCTCACCAAAAAAGTACTCCAGGCGGGATTTTATTGGCCAACTTTACAGAAAGAAGCTATAGAATTTGTAAAGACATGTCCACCATGTCAGAAACATGCCAACTTTCACATCGCCCCGCCAGAAGAGCTCATCAGCGTAACTTCGCCTTGGCCGTTTGCAAAATGGGGACTTGATCTTCTCGGACCCTTCCCCCAGGGATCAGGACAAGTTAAATTCCTTATAGTAGGGGTAGACTATTTCACAAAGTAGATCGAGGCAGAGCCCCTAGCCAACGCCACTGCTCAAAAAAGCCGAAAATTCCTATAAAGAAACATTGTCACAAGGTTCGGGGTTCCACACTCCATCACCACAGACAATGGTACTCAATTCACAGATGCAGGCTTCAGAAAATTAGTAGCTGACTTGAACATAAAGCACCAGTACACCTCCGTTGAACACCCGCAAGCCAATGGACAGGCCGAAGCCGCCAACAAAGTGATATTGGCCGGGTTAAAATGGAGATTACAAGACGCAAAAGGAGCTTGGGCAGAAGAGTTTCCACAAGTTCTATGGACATATCGAACAATGCCACATTCCACCATAAAGGAATCCCCTTCCGGTTAGCATACGGAATAGAAGCAATGATCCCAGTAGAGATTGAGGAAGGATCGCCTAGAGTGGTTCATTACAATGAGGGAGCAAACTCCCAACTTCAGAGGGAAGAGCTCGACCTACTACCTGAAATCCAAGAAAGAGCTCGGATCAGGGAAGAAGCACTAAAACGTCGAATGGCTTCCATATATAATCAATGGGTAGTGCTGAGAAGTTTCGCGGAGAATGATCTCACCCTAATTCGAAATGATATTGGAACAACTCGACCGGGAGAAGGAAAGTTGGCAGCAAACTGGAAAGGACCCTACCGAGTTGTAGAAGTACTTGGGAAGGGCTACTACAGACTGTCCGAACTCGATAGACGAGAGCTTCCCAGATCATGGCACGCCTGCAACCTTAGAAGGTACTACAGCTAGAAAAGGTAAAAGATCTCATTATTGGATGCACTCTTTTTCCTGAAAAGGTTTTTTAATGAGGCACCAAATGAGACTCAGACACTATCCGACTTAAAGGGATGAAAAATTCCCACATGTATATATTTGCACTTTCCTTTGAATAAAATATATTTTAGATATTCTACAAGTTTTCAAGACGCATTAATCTGAAGCATTCATCGTCCGATTATAAAGCAACAGATCGGCAGAAAGTGAAAAACAATTTTACTGCACGATCACGATAAAGATAATCGTCCGATAAAGGTGAAAACGCGATTCACCTAAAAGACGATCTAAAGATAGCAACCACCTTCTACAAATCGGCAAAGATAAACACAGAATAATGTAAGAAGTTATCGAAAGTGATCCGGAAAAAGAACCTGACGAGGTCTTATGGATTGCTAAATAATAACTTAAAGACTGGCCGACGTTAAGAAGTCGGACCAAGTCAACCCAAGTTATAAGTAAACCCTGGAAAGAGGTCTGGCCAATCCTATTAAATAGGATTACTTTAACTTAGAAGGGCCCGACATGACAAAGTCAGCGCAAAATGAAAAAGTTATAAAAGTAGTCCCTGAAAGAGATCTGACAAAGGTCTAAAAAAGAGGATTACAAAAATAACTTAGAAAGAGGACGACGCAAAGAAGTCAACCTCCTACGAACAAGTTATAAAAGTAATCCCTGAAAGAGATCTGACAAAGATCCAAGAAAGAGGATTACAAAAATAACTTAGAAGAGATCGACCTAACGAAGTCGGTCTCCTACAAAAAAAGTTATATAAGTAATCCCTGAAAGAGACCCGACAAAGGTCCAAGAAAGAGGATTACAAAATAACTTAGAAGAGGACGACGCAAAGAAGTTGATCTCCTACAACTAAATAAGTAATCCCTGAAAGAGACCTGACAAAGGTCCAAGAAAGAGGATTACAAAATAACTAAGACGAGGACCAACGTAAAGAAATCGGCTATGGGTTGCTAGAAATACAAGTAAGAGCAAGAAAACCGAGAAACAAGTTGGACCCGCCCATTCACGACCTCAAGCAATAGGTGCAAAGCTATCCAAAGAGGCCGAGAAGTAAGGCTCCAACATCTCCAAAAAGTGCTAAGACAAGCGCAAACGAGCAGGATATAAAATACAATATTATAACGAGCTTCAGGGTCAGCCCCAAAAGCCTGAAAACTACTTGTTGTTTTTCAAAAACAAAGTTGCTAAACAAGCAACCCAAAAGAGTATCTACAATCGAGCAAAATATTCAAACTACAAAAAAGAGTTCAGAAGCCCACAAGCCGGGCTATTTGCACAAAATATCCAAGAGAAATCAGCAAAGATCGGGAGCCTTTCTGACAGCATCAGTACAAGTAGAAGGAAGGCGAGTCTGAATAGGCACAACATCCACGGTTCCATCATCCCGGTTCAGAATCTGGCAGTCCGGATCAGACACAACTGGAGGAACTAAAGATGTTGACACTTTGGCAGAAGACACAGGGGGAGGTTCAACATCATCATCATCCTGGTCATCAGGGACAATCTTACCATCCTTTACAACATTATCCAGGCTGAAAAGAGTAAGGTCGGCCTCAGGAGCAATAATCCGAACCTGCTCCCTCAAACTCTCATAGGCAGCAGTTACACTACCAACAAGATGACCTTGGAGCTCGGAGTAATCAGCTCGGGCATTCTCCAACTCCTCCCTCAGGCGCACCACCTCCCGATAAGATGTCACATAACTGTCCTTATGCCTCAATGCCGTGTCCTTGGCCAATCGCACAGAAGCCGCCAGAGCAAGGGAACTCGCCTTTTCGTTCTCTAGATCCTTCTCCAACTTGGCTACCTTTACCTCAAGCTCTTCCTTCAGGCCCTTTATCCAGTCGAACTCCTGTTTAGCCTCCTCCATAAATTCCTTGGTGGCATGGAGAGGAAGATTCTGTGCAGTTCGGTACAGGGCAGCCCTCATATATGCCATTTTAATACTGTTTCGGGTCATAAAATCCAGATGGCGAAGGATTGACACATCATCCATGGGGAGGGTACCGTAGGGACCGATTTGCTGATCTACGAATTCGATTGCATTAAAATCAGGGGCGTCAAGGTTAAAGGCCTCAATTGTTTTCTGTTTCTTGTTGGGAGGAGCACCAGAAGCAATGGCAGAAGTCTGTGGAGGATCAGTCAGACGAACTCGAGGAGTGGGGATCACCTTCCTTGGCCCAGAGAACTTGGCACGGGCGGCTTCACTAGAACTTGAGAAGATCCCTCTCCGGCCGCCTTGGCCGAGATGTTTTGAGCAGCAGCAGCCTTCTTCGCCTTCTTGTAGGCCTTCATGGAATCATTGTTTTTCGACATCTCTGAAAATACAGAATCAACCATAAATGACGAGTTACAACATAGGAGAAGAAAAGCTCAGAAACAAGTATAAAAACAAGCCAGACAGTACCTAAAGTAGTTCGAACCAAAGATGGATCACTCAAGAATCTTTTTGTATCCAGATGGGGTGGTTTTCCTCCACAAATCTTCAAGAACAACTACAAAAGCCCGCTCAACCTCATTAAGCATATCCCATGTATAACGTGGCACTCTCACATTCTTTTGCCACTCTAGAGGAAAAGGAGGCTCGTCATTCTCATCAAGAAAAAAGGGGCGGACCCCCTCAACAGCACAGACTTGGAAGAAATAATTCTTAAAATCTTTAAAAGATCATCATACATGGCAAAAACTTTATGCCCCTGGGCCGATCTGAAAGAAACCCAGGAAGCTTTCTTTTTGGAAGAACCTCCGGGCTTGGCCGAGGCAAAAAGTTAGAGGAAAAGAGTTTCAGAAGGTGTTATGCCTAACTCTTGGCAAAGCAGTTGAAATATCTTGATAAAACCCCAGAAATTTGGATGAAGCTGGGATGGAGCAATGTTACATGACCACAACAAGTCGGTCTCGAAAGCAGTAAAAGGAAAAGTAACGTCCAACTGGCTTAAGAAATATTCATAGGCGTAGAAGAAGGGACGCTCCCCCTTGATGAAAGTAGGAAAATAAACCCTCTCATCAGAATCAGGAGCAACAAGCTCATAATCCCTCTCCCAGGCACTGTTACCACAAATCCTACGATGCTTCTTCAGCTCTATGCAAAATTCAGCATCCACAACAGAAACACACATCAAGACAAGGGAGTCCAGCTAATCGGACATCCCCTCAGGAACTTTGGAAGACATCTCTACAATGTTATGGCGAGAAGACATGAGGCCAACTAATCCTACAATAAGAAAAAGAGATGGGATTACTAAAAATATCTCGGACGAGGGATAAAACAACTCGATCAAAACGATACAGGCGAACAAACAGAAAAGGAAAACCCCAAGACTCAAACCAAAGTCTCGGGGCATCCTTTGGAAGCAGTAACAAAGCAAGGTTTTCAGGAAAAATCTATAGCTCGCACCCCAGCACCTCTCAAACAAGAAAAGAAGACTGCAAACAACAAGCATTTTTTATCAAAGCAAAAAAAAGTCATCAAAATTATTGCCTCACGGTCTACCAGCAAAAAGCATGCACCCCCAAACATCAAGGCACGCCAACCTTTTTCAGAATCAGACAAAAAGCAATCTTCAAACAAAGCGAGGAAAAGATGCAGATTTTCTGGGTATTGGTATCAGACAGAAACAACAGAACATGCAAAAGCCCTAAAAAGCATCAAGCAATAGGAAATGCAAAAAGATCATGCAGAAGATGAAGAAACTCCTAGAACACACATTTCAACAACAATTACGCGCGACAAAAACAGAAAGTTCTAAACTTTCTCTAAAGCAAAATCAAAACTTCATCACAAAGCCAAAGCAACGAAAGAAAAAGAAAATACGAATGGAACTCACCTGGAGAAGGAAGAAGCTTCAAAGGAAAAAAGGAGACGTAAAAATGAAAGCTACCCAGAAAATCGTCGAGCGACGTCGCAACGCAAGAAAAGCAGAAATGTGGGCGAAAGACAGAGAGCGAGAGAACAAAGGAAGAAATTGCGAAGAAGTTACAAAAAGAGTGAAGAAGAGAAACCGTTTCTGGGTTTTCGAAAATAAAAATAAAGAGCCAAAGGTAAACGGGGCAATTAATACTAATTAATGAAAGTATTAAAACCTCACACGTTCCCAAAGTGCTGATATACAAGCGCGCGCTTTTAGAGGAAAACGTTCTACATTCAAAAGCCGCTACAAAGGAATCGACGAAATGCTTGAGTTTGGCTTCATTAGAGAAGGACCGAAGTCAAGGACTCGCCCAAAACAAAGAAGTCCGAGCTCAAGCAGGGGCACTGTTCATACCCTGGGTCGAGCTGTCCAAACCGGGATGTTCAGTAGCAAAGCGACCGACCTCTTTAGGTCAAGCGGACCGACTTCTTTACGAAGTACTCGGCCAAATCGACAGGAAAGCCCAAAGAAGGGTCCAACTCAAGGGATACAACCTAGATCCAGAGGCAGCCCACGCCTATAGAGATGAGGACGGTTCCATGGAAGATAAGCTGACCTCACCCAAAGATAAGATAAGATAAGATAACTAACATATCTTATCTAAAAAGGTCACTCCACACCATTATAAATACACTGGAGCACCCATGTATAACTCATACTCTGATTCTACAATAAACCTGCTTAATACCCGTGCTAACTTAAGCATCGGAGTCTCGTGCAGGTACCCCCCCACCCTCCGGTGACCAAGGATCAAAAGTGCAGCCAGTCCAACAAGTCGGACACAACAGCTCCGGCCGCAACCAGCCAGCCGGACACGTCATCTCCGATCAGTACAAAAGATCTCATTCGAGATCGACCTACAGTTTCAGGTAACCCTCGGAACACTATTCATATTTGAGAACTTACTTTATACTGTAATTTGTATTACTTCAAAATATTTCAATTATTTTTTAATTTATATGAAAAGTAAAAAATGAACACTAGTTTCAAAATCGAGAAAGTATGGGTAAGAATTGGAAAATAACTAACTGATTAATTAACGGAAAATAATGATTAATTAAAAAAATTTAAATATGATTTTTAGACTCAATAGATTTTTTTGAGTTGGAAAATATAATTTTCTTTGAAAAATTGCGTAAAAACGCATACCGATAAATTAACCGGCAGTATCAACTCAAATCTGTCCGGTACTGTGTAAGAGCAGTAAAAACTATAGAAAAACTTAGGAAAATAATTAAAGTTAAAAACTGGACACTAATTTAAAAGGTTTGGCCCAAAGTTAGGCCAAACGAGCCAAAAAAGCTAACGGATGGGACCGGACGACCCAACTTATATAAGTTCATTAATGAAGGCCATTTAGCCTCATTTATCATCAAACACAGTCATAGAAGCTACAAGTGAGAAGAGAGGAGAAGAGAGAAAAGCACTATTCACATACAACTTCCGGTGACCATAACTCGAGCTACGGTGCTTCGATTTGCATGTCATCAGCAGCTATGCGAAGCTCTCACTGAGCCTGTTAGTTCTTTCTAACCTTTGTAGGTAAGATTTCAAAATTTTCTCTCCTTTTCTCTGTCCTTAAGAAATTTGAATTTTTGGGTTTTGGCGTTGAGTGAAATTTTATGTTTTGGTTGTTAGGTACTAATTATTAGTAAGGGATTGTTGGGTTCTATCCCAAATTTCAGTGGATAAGGTAAAGTTTCTCAATAACTGATAAACCCATATTTTATGATATATTTTGTACTTAATTTGAGTGATTTATTCAATCCTTCACCCACTTATTCATATTAATTGCATGGTTTTACTTTTCCTTCCTTATTATGTGATGTATGTGAAAAGCATGTTTTCTATGCTTTAAAATTAATTATTTTAATTACCTTTATTTCCATTCGATGCCGTGATTAGTGTGTTGAGTAGTTTCAGATCTTCTAAGGCAAGAATGACTTAAAGGATGGAAAGGAAACATACAAAAATGGAAGAAAAGTGCAAAACGGAGTTCTGAAGAAACTGGCATCCGCGCGATTGCATGGACAACGCGATCGCGTGCCAAGCGCGAATCAGCAGCGACGTGGCCACATGACTGACGCGACCGCGTGACAAGAAAAGCTCCGAATGACGCGACCGCGTGACCCACGCGGACGCGTGACAGAGGTCACGCACCAGAAATTGCAGAAAATGCTCATAGCGAATTCTGAAGCCCTTTTTGGCCCAAATCCAAGTTCAGAAGGCATAGACCAGAGGTTATGAAGTGAGGGAATGCATCCATTCAGGGAGAGCTCGCCAATTTTTACTTTCCATGATTTAGATTTAGTTTTGAGAGCGGTTCTCTCCTCTCTCTTTAGGATTAGGATTTAGATTTAGGATTTTTATTCACTTTCAGGATTATCTCTTTTAATCAGGTACAATATTCCTTTTATTTACTTTTGCAAGCTACTTTATGAATCCTTTCATGTTACAGATTATTTGAATTAATGTTATTTGAGGTATTTCAGTTTAATATTGATTTCTCTTATTCATGCTATTGTTACTTTTACTCTGAAGACATTTTTATTCCAAGTAGATTTATTTTTCTCCTTTTGGTCTTGGTTAAGGAATCAGTAACTCAGGAGTTATCCAATTCAACAGTATAATTGATAATTGTTATCTTTGTTAATTGAATTGAACTTCCATAATCCCAATCTTTTCTTAGGAAATAAATAGGATTCGAAGATCAAACCAATTAATCCCTTGACCTTCCTTTATCTGAGTAAAGGTTAACAAAGTGGAATTAAGATTCAACTTTCATTGTTATTGATAAGGATAACTAAGGTTGGACTTCCAATTTCTCATACCTTGCCAAAAGTTTGCTTTGCAGTTATTTATTTATTTTAATTGCCATTTAATTTAACCGTCATCAAGTTACTTGTTCCTCATTCTTGAAACCCCAATCTACAATCTCCATAATCAATAATAAGAACATACTTTCCTGCAGTTCCTTGAGAAGATGACCCGAGGTTTAAATAGTCGGTTATCAATTTTAAGGGGTTTGTTACTTGTGAAAACCAAAACATTTGTACGAAAGGGATTTTTGTTGGTTTAGAAACTATATCTACAACACGACTATTTTTATGACATTCTTTACTGGCAAAATCTCCCTAACGTTAAAATGGCGCCGTTGCAGATTTTGCCAATTCATTTTGATGTTAGGGAGATTTTGCCAGTAAAGAATGTCATAAAAACAGTTGCGTTGTAGATATAGTTTCTAAACCAACAAAAATCCCTTTCGTACAAACGTTTTGGTTGTCACAGGTAACAAACCCCTTAAAATTGATAACCGAGTATTTAAACCTCGGGTCGTCTTCTCAAGGAACTACAGGGAAGTATGTTCTTATTATTGATTATAGAGATTGTAGATTGGGGTTTCAAGAATGAGGAACAAGTAACTTGATGGCGGTTAAATTAAATGGCAATTAAAATAAATAAATAACTGCAAAGCAAACTTTTGGCAAGGTATGAGAAATTGGAAGTCCAACCTTAGTTATCCTTATCAATAACAATGAAAGTTGAATCTTAATTCCACTTTGTTAACCTTTACTCAGATAAAGGAAGGTCAAGAGATTAATTGGTTTGATCTTCGAATCCTATTTATTTCCTAAGAAAAGATTGGGATTATGGAAGTTCAATTCAATTAACAAAGATAACAATTATCAATTATGCTGTTGAATTGGATAACTCCTGAGTTACTGATTCCTTAACCAAGACCAAAAGAAGAAAAATAAATCTACTTGGAATAAAAATGTCTTCAGAGTAAAAGTAACAATAGCATGAATAAGAGAAATCAATATTAAACTGAAATACCTCAAATAACATTAATTCAAATAATCTGTAGCAGGAAAGGATTCATAAAGTAGCTTGCAAAAGTAAATAAAAGGAATATTGTACCTGATCAAAAGAGATAATCCTGAAAGTGAATAAAAATCCTAAATCTAAATCCTAATCCTAAAGAGAGAGGAGAGAACCGCTCTCAAAACTAAATCTAAATCATGGAAAGTAAAAATTGGCAAGCTCTCCCTGAATGGATGCATTCCCTCACTTCATAACCTCTGGTCTATGCCTTCTGGACTTGGATTTGGGCCAAAAAGGGCTTCAGAATTCGCTATGAGCATTTTCTGCAATTTCTGGTGCGTGGCCTCTGTCACGTGTCCGCGTGGGTCACGCGGTCGCATCATTCGGAGCTTTTCTTGTCACGCGGTCGCGTTAGTCATGCGCCCGCGTCGTATGCGATTTACTCAAGTCGCGCGGTCGCGTCAGTTATGCAGCCGCGTCGCTGCTGATTCGCGCTTGGCACGCGATCGCGTGGATGCCAGTTTCTTCAGAGCTCCGTTTTGCACTTTCCTTCCATTTTTGTTTGTTTCCTTTCCATCCTTTAAGTCATTCCTGCCTTAGAAGATCTGAAACTACTCAACACACTAATCACGGCATCGAATGGAAATAAAGGTAATTAAAATAATTAATTTTAAAGCATAGAAAACATGCTTTTCACATACATCACATAATAAGGAAGGGAAAGTAAAACCATGCAATTAATATGAATAAGTGGGTGAAGGATTGAATAAATCACTCAAATTAAGCACAAAATATATCATAAAATATGGGTTTATCAATAACCCTTGTAAATTGATATATTGTAAATATTAGATTTTGATTTTAATGAAATATATGATGTTAGTTTGAATATTGGAGCTTGTTGAAGTTGCCTTGGATATTTGGAAGCATTTGGATTGGGATTGGTGATTTGATTTTGTTGGAAACTTGGTTTGTACTCAATTTTGGTATTTTGCACATGTTGGAAATCGATCAATGTATGATTTCAGTTTTCTCTATGTAATATGTAATATTTATGGACACTTAGGCTAGTGGACCATAGAATAGGATTGAAATTGATTGTTGATAATTGTGATGTATGATGAATTTGATGATTTTGATGATTATGGTGAATGATAATGTTGATGTATGATGTGGGATTTGGATAATGATGATTTTGAATATTGTTAATGAAGGATGATGTTTGTTGATGTTAATAGAGGATGGCGGAATGATATTTTGTGATGCAAATGGTTGAGATTGAGTTTACGAGTTGAATATGGTGTATGGAATGGGTGATTTTATGTATTGCTAACTTATGGAATGAATAAAAGGTGTATGACTATAATTTAGGTACATTAGGACTATTTTGAATATAGAATAAGTAATTTTGGATTGAGAGTTTGGTAAAATTGAGGTTTAGAGATTTTTGGTAAAAATGGATTTTTAGTGAATTTTAACGGATCATATCTTGAGTTAGCATTTTTTAAATTGAATAATTTTTGTATTAAATTAAAAATAATTCAAAGAGCTTTAAAATGGTACAGATTTCGTAGAAATCGAAATTTTGTAGAAAAAGATATGACCGTCGGAAGTTGTTGTCAAAAATCTGAATTCTGTGATGTTGCAGAATTTATGATTTCTGGTTTGTGTGCGCACGCACACTGCTATGCCCGCGCTCTAAACAACGGCTATATTTTGACTTGTCCGTACGCACAGCCTTGTGCGCACGCACACCCTGTAAATTTTTGAAAACGTCCGTACACACAGGGAGATGCCTACTATTGAGAGCGATCGCACACTCTGGTGCAGACACACAGCCTTGTGCGCATGCACATGCTGGGAAGTGCATTCTGTTGAGGGCGTTCGCACGTATCTATGCGTGCATTTAAAATGAAAACTTTTATCTTCTATGCGTACGCACACCTCTATGCATATGCACACTTTGTGAAAATTCTTTTGGGAGTGCGTACGCACAACCCTATGCGTACGCATACTGTCCTATTTTTCAATGAAAACCTTGTTTCTCACTGTTTTACCTTTCCGGCAAGCTTTTAAACTTCCGTAACACTTATATAAGATTCTTTAACTTTTTTTAGGCTTTGAAACATAGAGAATACCATAAGTAAGTTAACTAGGTAATTTGAGGTAAAAATTTAGAAGACAGAGCCTTAGGATTCTGGAGTATTGAGGGTGGATTAGTTGAGTGAAGTGGTAGAGTACTGTAAAGACGATTGGTATGATGAAATTGTAGAGTTGTGGATTTGATGATGCTTGAGACGAGTCTAGGACTCGGAGTGGACTGAATATTAAAAATGATTTCTGAAAACCACCGAATTACTGTTTTATAATGAGATTATTGAGACACTATGCGCCTGGCAGAGACGATAGGTTAATTTTGCCTGTCAAGGTCGCTGCAGCGACGTAATGACTGTGGTTAGTCTCGCTTACGATGAGATGTGAGGTCCGTGGCAAGAGTTTCTCGCTCGCATCCTTTCGGAATCACAAGAGTGTGCAGGCACTATATCCTAAAGACCGAAAAGGGACATCTCCATGGAGATGTGTCGGGTTGGCAGTTGAACCAGTAATGTGATATCACAGTCAAATAGGACAGGCATTCATCATATGCATCTTCTATCTGTTTGTTTGTTTTGCCGACTTGAATTGTTTGCCTAATTGTATAACATGATTAATTGCTTCTTGAATTTCTTGATATACATGCTATACTTGTGCTTTACTTGCGTTGTTATTACTTGTGTTTTCTACTGGGATTGAGGAGGATCGGAAGGCAGTGGCGATGGGATCGCATGGCGGTTAGGCTGGTGAAGGCTGTAGGACAGCGGTGTATCTATTAGTTTAGAAATCCCTTAAGATAGAATACCTCATTTTATTATGGTTTTAAAGTTATTTAATTTTAGTTATGCTTTAAGTTGAATCTTGTGTGGATATGAGGTTCTAGGATTGCCTCTGGCATCTCGGAGTCTTATATCTTACATTACGAGGCACTGTCACCATACTGAGAACCTCTAGTTCTCATTCCATAGCTGTAGGTCGCAACCCACCTCGGTGAGTTGTTTGATGGTGACAGAGCGGGGGACCTTTATCCTGATTTGGAGTTTTTTGGTTATTTTGATTTGTTCTCTCACTTTTGTATTTATATTGCCTTAGAGGCTTACTTTGAGAGAGATATTTTGTATATGCTGTTTTAACTTTCAAAATTCTGTATGTCAGTATATACTAGTCGACTTAAACTCTGCGGGCTGCAGCTAGTTCTTTATGTCTATTCTACTTATATATCTATATATGCCTTGATATCTCGTATCTATATCTTGTGCCTCATTTTGTGTAGCTTTGTGTGAATGTTTGCACTTTATAATTCTGTTTTTGAGCTTATTTCTTCATCGGGTATGTATAAGCCTTAGGATTGTCGTAACCTTTGATTAACCTTTGCTTTACGGCATGAGGTAAGGCTTAGGGTAATTAGGGTGTTACATTTAGTGGTATCAGCACGGTTTTTCCTCATGAGCCTAAAGGATGGACCGATTGTACTTCATTGCATACTCTGGATCATTTTTCTTTCATGCTATTTATCTGCTTGATATATGTATAGCATGCTTGTTTGTGAGTGCCTTTTTGGGATAATTGAAGCACTAGGCTCTTGATATTGAGACTGATCACCTTGATATTGAGACTGATCACCTTGATATCAATTGTTTGGTGTGGACAAGACCCTAAATGGTGACTCACAAGCAAGGTCAGACACGTACTCAAAGAGAGAATAGGGGTAAACCATCGATGGACAATCACGCTGAACTCATGGCAGGGATAACTAACTTAGTTAACACGATTCAAGCAAGCACTGCTATAACTACTCATGCTATGCGGCAGACAAGGCAATCAGCCCGAAATAAAAATGGTGAAGGTGCTGGGAACAATTTAGGTGGTCTTATAAGAACTCTAGCTACCTTTCTGAAAGTTGACCCACCGGTTTTCAATGGATTGACAAACCCTACTGAAGCAGACAACTGGTTCCAAGCTGTGCAGCGTGCATTGCGAACTCAACATGTACCGTATGACTAGTTCGTGGAATATGCGGCTTATCAACTAGTGGGAGAATCTCAACAATGGTGGCAAGGAGAGCGTCGACGGCTACACTGATGAGCGGATATTTTATACGCTTTTTGGCATTGTTTCCTTAGTATTTTTAGTACATTTGACTAAGTTTTATTATGTTTTAGTCGGTTTTACTGCAAAAATCACTTTTTGGTTGTTACTTTGAGTTTTTGTGGTATTCCTGTGATTTTTGGTGACTTTTGGGTGATTCTGGCAAGTTTTGGAAAAGCCTGATTCAGAGACAGAGAAAGGACTGCAGATTCTGTCAGATTCTGAGCTCTGTGCATTTCAAACAAGCATTTCTGGAGCTACAGAGATCCAAATAGTGCGCTCTCAATGTCATTGGAAAGCTAACTTCTAGGGCTTTCCAGCAATATATAATGGTCTATACTTATCTTTAGAAATGATGGCACAAAACGGGCGTTGAACGCCCATCTGACCCTTGCCTGGCGTTTGGAGGCCCCAGAAAGACCAAGATGGTGTTTGGATGCCCAAAAGGGAGCAAGCCAGGCATTCAACGCTCCAAGAGGAGTCTAAGCACGTGGATTCACCCAAAGCTCAGCCCAAACACTCACCAAGTGGGCCCAAAAGTCGATTTTCGCACCCTTTAGCTTAGTTTATCACATTTTTGTAATTTTTTAATTAATAGTAACATCTTTTAGGTCTAGTATTTTGATTATAAATAAGAAACTTCCTTCCTCCTGAGGATCATGCCTCCCAGGAGGGTTGAATCATAGACACTATTTCTCTGGTTCTTACTGTAAAGCATGAGCAACTAAACCTCCTAGGTTAAGGTTAGGAGCTCTGTTGATTCTCATGGATTAATAATATTACTGTTTCTATTTCAATCTATGTTTGATTCCATTCTAAGATGTATATTCATTCTTCAAACTAATGGAACCGGGTGGAACGAGCGTATGACCCCTTTTCTACATGGGTTCTTGCAAGTCCCTAGCGGGATAGCATTGAATCACAAGCTTGATTATACATCTCTTAGACGGCTAATCCACGACTTCGTTGGGGACATGGGAACATTTGTTCAGCTGAGGTACGGGGCGATTAGGGTCTTTGTGGTATAGACTAGAATCATAAATCTTCATTCTCCGATCCGGAAGATCCGACCTTGTCTGTGGCGTTTTGAGTAGGATCACCAGGGATGGAATTGCTAGAGCTTCACCCTCGTTCAAATTGGATGACCATTAGCACCGGTGTGTGATCTGAAGCAGAGGAGATTAATGACCACTAGCCCCAGCGTTAATCACTTACAATTTTCCGTTGAATGATTCATCCATTGTTGGAGTAGACAGTAAGAAAAGTTGATTAAGAAAGAAAAAGCATCTCCGAAGCCTCAGCTGATTTCTTATCAATGTTTTCACACCAATTCAGTAATTCTTTCCTTAATCTATTTTTATGCATTTTTCACAACCACTATCTTTTCTCTTCGCCTGACTAAGATTTGCAAGATAGCCATTGCTTGCTCAATCCGACAATTCTCGTGGGATTCAACCCTCCCTCACCTGAGGTATTACTTAGACGACCCGGTGCACTTGCCAGTTCATCTGTGCGGAATTTGCGAAGTTCAATTTTGTGCACCAAGTTTTTGGTGCCGTTGCTGGGGATTGTTCTGAGATTGACAAACTACCGGACTATCTTGCTTCTTAGATTAGGTTCTTTTTGAGGTTTAATTGTTCTTTAAGTTGTGTTTCTTGTTTTCTTTTTCAAAAATTTTTCAAAATATTTTCTTCTCCTTAGTAATCTTTTTCTTTCGTTTGAGTCTTGTTTTAGTTCTTAAGTTTGGAACCTTTTCTTAGTTTTCTATTGGTCTGTCTTTTCTTGAGTTTTTGGAAAATTGTTCTTGTTTTTCTTCTTGGTATTCAAATTGTTCTTGGTGTTTTTCTATGTTTGATCTTAAAAATTTTAAGTTTGGTGTCTCTTAGTTGTTTGTCTTCTTAATTTTCGAAAAATTAGTGTTTTAGATCTTAAAACTTTTAAGTTTAGTGTCTCTTAGTTGTTTTTCTTTAAAAGTTATTTGAAAATCCAAAAAAATATTTATATTATCTTTCTTCAAATTTTCAAAAATCTTGCTACCTTTTCTTATCTTGATTTAAAAATTTTAAGTTTGGTATTTTCTTGTTGGTAAAGTTTCAAATTTTTATTTTAATTTTAAAATCTAATCTTTTCAAATCTTTATCATATCTTTTCTTTCAAAAATTTTTCAAATCTTTATCATATCTTATCTTTTCAAATCTTTTTCAAATCTTTATCTTAACTTTAAATCAATTTCAAATTTCAAAATCAAATCTTTTCAAATCTTTTCAATTCTTATCTTATCTTGTTTGACTTATTCTTTCAAATTTTAATTTTCAAAATCTTTCTTTAACTCTCTTTTTTAAATTTTCAAAATCAAATCTTTTACTTTATTTTCAAATCTCATTGATTAGTTGGTTACTTATTTTATCTTATTCTCTTCTCTAGTCTTCTTTCTCTTTCCTCTTTTTCAAAACTTCCTAACTAATTTCTCTCTTTTATTTTCGAAAATCACCATTTAATTTTCAAATCTCCTTTTTTTAGTTAATTGGTTGTCATATCTTTTCTTAATCTTTCCTTTTCTTATTTTTTTCAATTTTTTAATTAAATTTTTTATTTTATTTTTCGAATTAGTTCTTATTTTATTTATTTATTTTCGATATTTGAAAAAAAATAATTCATTTTATTTCTTGGTTTTTTTGGGTATCTCACTGGGAGCTCTCTATACTTTGACATAGAGACTCCCACTTTTTTGTCTCTTGCTTGTGCAGGAATACCAAAAATCACTATGGATCCAAATCAGGATGCACAACCCAGAAGAACTTTGGAGTCTTATACAGCTCTCACTCCTGACTTCTATGGAAGGAGTATTAGTACACCTCCTATTGGAGTAGACAATTTTGAGCTCAACCCACAGTTGATCATCCTGGTACAACAAACTTGCCTATTTCATGAACTTTCGCAGGAAGACCCCAACAAGTTTATATCAGATTTCTTGTAGATCTGTGACACTGTAAAGACTGATGGAGTGGATCCTAAAGTCTACAGAATGACGCTCTTCCCATTTGCTTTGAGAGATCAGGCAAAATATTGGTTGGACGTCCAACCCAAGAAGAGCTTGAATACCTGGAGTGAGGTAGTTAGCAAATTCTAAATAAGTACTTTGCGCCAAGGAAGATGACTAAGCTACGAAGGGATATTTAGACTTTTAAGTAGGAAGAGAGCGAGTCTCTCTATGACGCCTGAGAACGTTACAAGTTGATGCTCAGAAAATGTCTCATTGAAATGTTCACAGAGTGGGTCAAGTAGGATATCTTCTATGACGGACTCTCTGAAAGAGCCAAGGTATCCCTGGATAATTCTGTAGGTGGCTCTTTACACATGAAGAAGACTCTAGAGGAGGCTAATGAACTCATTGAGATGGTGGTTAACAACCAATACCTATACTTGTCAGAGAAGACCTCAATGAAAAGGGAGGACAACGGAGTGTCAACCGAATTTGCTATCCATGAACAAAATGACTCTTTAGTCCAGCAGCTGAACTTTCTCACATAACAAGTGTTGAGCCTGCAAAGTTCAGTTAACAACACTCCTCCTCAGCCTCGACAGCCTCAGAGTACTCTTGACCTGGCACCTGCAATAGCAGAACTTGTAAAGAGCCAGCAAGGCTTCATACAAAAGACCAAAGCCTCCATAAGGAATATGGAAGCACGGTTGAACCAGGCTAAATAGCACTTGTCTGAACAGATAAGAGAAGAGTGCCAAGCTCTTCAATTAAGGAGTACCGTGAACACCCAGCCTCAAAACAGTAAGAGGCAGGGAGAAGAGCTGGCAGAATATGAACAAGGTGTAGTTCAAGGCACTCATGAGAGTGCTGAACACCCAGAAGGGTGCAGCCCAGGCATCCAAAGTCCAAAAAGGGGCAGCCCAGGCATTGAACGCCAATCCAAGGGAGGCCAGACACGTGTAAGTGCTGAGAACACCTCTCCTAAGCAAGCTGGTAGCCCTTCTATAGGCACCATAGACACTCACCCTATACCACTCATGGCCCTTGAGTACAAGGCCAAGTTACCATACCCTCAAAGACTCTAGAAAGCAGAAAAGGATAGGCAATTTGCCAAATTCTTAGAAGCTTTCAAGAAACTAGAGATCAAAATCTCCTTTGCAGAGGCTCTTGAACAAATGCCTTCATGTGCTAAGTTCTTGAAGGAAATACTGAATAACAAGAGGGATTGGAGGGAAGTAGAGACAATGGTGCTTACTAAGGAGTGCAGTGCAGTCATTCAGAAGAACCTTCCTCAGAAACTTCAGAGACCTCCTAACACTCTTTCTAGAAACACAGAAGTGAATCTAAGAGAAGAGTGTAAGACCCTCACTAATACCAAGGAGGCTGAGTCTAAAATGGTACACACTGTTGTGGAACTAGGTGAAGAAGAGACTCAAAGAGAGGCTGGAAGCATACTGTTACACGCCCCTTTTGTGAGAAGAAAGCCTGAAGTACCACACCCTTAGAAGACCCAAAAGGAGACCAAGGACACGCACTACTCACAATCCTTGGAAGGCTCTAAGAAGCTGCAAATCAATACTCCTTTTGTTGAGGTTTTAGAGCAATGGTCTCTATCTACTAGAAGAAACCTCTCTGATGCTGAGAGAGGCAAATTGGTAATGAGGTTATAGAAGGATTACATGATTATCAAGGTCTTTAAACCTCCACTACCCCCTGACAAAGGAGGTACTTCCATGCAGAGTACAATACTGAAGCCTCCCCCTTGGTGAAAACTCGTACAGTTTCCCCAGACATTAAACTTAAGTTTGGTGTTGGACAGTCACCACCCACCAAGGAGGAAGGTCCCAAGAGGAAGAAAGTCAGCAATCGAATGTCAAGCTAATGACATTAAAGAAGCGCTTCTTGGTAGGCAACCCAACCATGAGTAGAGTATTTCTGTCCTTATTTCTTCTGTATATTTTCATTTGAGTTTATTTTAGTTTATTTTCAGAAATTTCCCTTGCTTTTTAACGTTTGTGATCATGCGTAGCACTCAGAACAAAGGCAGAGACATTTAGGATGGAAAACAGAACACCCTGGAGAGAACTCTTTGCTGGCGTTGAACGCCAGACAAGGAGGGAGGCTGGGCATTCAATGCCCATTGAGGAGTAAGGTGCTAGAATTGAATGCCAGAGAAGGAGTATTCTGGGTGTCCAACGCCCTTCAAAGAGCAGGAAGTTGGTGTTGAACGCTAAGGAAGGAGTACCCTGGGCATCCAATGCCATTGAGGACAGAAGAGCTGGCGTTGAATGCCAGAAAATGAGTCTTCTAGGTGTTCAACGCCCACACAGGGGCAGTGGAGCTCAAGTTTCAAAGCCTCTCAGGCCAGTGGATCCCTCCCAAAACCCTACCCACTTCAAATTCAACCCTTTTCTACCCATTCTTCCCTCTCATATTCTCTTTGCTTGGGGACAAGCAAACCTGTTAAGTTTGGTGTTGCAGAGCAAGCTCTGGGTTTATGCTATCATCAATAGCACCAAAGGAAGGTGAATTATCTTCATGGAAGATCAGCAGCCGCCATAACTGAGGTGGTTAAGTTTTATTTCCCCTTTCTTTACCTTATTTCCTGTTTTCTATTTCTGGTGCATGATCATGTTTAGTATTTTGTCCTTTCTTAGTTTTGTTTTGTCTTAAGCTATAAAATATCCTATGTATCCTTCACCATGCTTAAAAGAAAATTTTTATTGAAAAGGAATAATGAGATACATAAGCTCGAGTTATATAATAAGAGTAGTCCAACTATTTTGATGTGGTGGCCCTTGCTTTTACTTTCTAAATGCATGAATTAACAGTGCATATTTGATGTTGAAGTTAAGTGTATTAGCTCTTGAAATAATGATGAAAAATGAGAAGTATTATTGGTAATCTGAAAAATAAAAAAATTGATTCTTGAAGCAAGAAAAAGCAGCAAAAAGAAAAGAAAAAGAAAAAGAAAAAGAAAAAGAAAAAGAAAAAGCGAAAAAAAATCAAGTAGAAGAAAAAGCCAAAAGCTCTTAAAACCAAAAGACAAGAGCAAGGATCCAAGGCTTTGAGCATCAATGGTTAGGAGGGTCTAAACAAACAAAATCTTGGCCTAAAAAGTTCAAATGAGCTGCTTCCCCTAACTAAATGCTTGTGGTGTGAAGGTGTCAAGTGAAAAGCTTGAAACTAAACAGTTAAAGTCGTGATCTCAAAAGCAAAAGAGTGTGCCTAAGAACTCTGGACACAACTGTCTGGGACTTTAAGCAAAGCTAAAGTCGAATCCAAGGGTTCCCCCAGTTAAGTGTCTGTGGCATTTATGTATCCGGTGGTAATACGGGAAAACAAAACGCTTAGGGTCACGACCAGGATAAAAAAGAAGCTATGTTCAAGAATCAAGAAAAGCTAAACTAAGAGAATCAATAATATCATTTGGATTCTAGTTCCAAGGGATGCCAATACTTCTGAGCTTCAAAGGAAAGTGAGATGCCAAAACTGTTCAGAAGTAAAGAGCTACTAGCCCCGCTCATCAATTGGTACTAAGCTTCATCAAAAACTTTGAGACTTATTGTATCTTTTTTCTTTTTTTAATCCTACTTGTTTTTGGTTGCTTGGGGACAAGCAATAGTTTAAGTTTGGTGTTCTGATGAGTGGATATTTTATACGCTTTTTGGCATTGTTTCCTTAGTATATTTAGCACATTTGATTAAGTTTTATTATGTTTTAGTAGGTTTTAGTGAAAAAATCACTTTTTGGATGCTACTTTGAGCTTTTGTGATTTTCCTATAATTTTAGGTGATTTTTGGGTGATTCTGGAAAGTTTTGGAAAAGCCTAATTCAGAGACAAAGAAAGGACTGCAGATGCTGTCAGATTCTGACCTCCGTGCATTCAAAGAAGCATTTCTGGAGCTACTGAGATCCAAATGGTGCTCTCTCAACGGCATTGGAAAGCTAACGTCCCGGGCTTTCGTAATATATAATAGTCTATACTTATCTTTGGAAATGATAGCCCGAAACGGGCGTTGAACGCCCATCTGACCCCCCACCTGGGGTTTGGACGCCCCAGAAGGACCAAGATGGTGTTTGGACACCCAAAAGGGAGCAAGCCTGGCGTCCAATGCCCCAAGAGGAGTCTAAGCACGTGGATTCACCCAAAGCTCAGCCCAAACACTCACCAAGTGGGCCCAGAAGTCAATTTTTGCACTCTTTAGCTTAGTTTATCACATTTTTGTAATTTTTTAATTAATAGGAACATCTTTTAAGTCTAGTATTTTGATTATAAATAAGAAACTTCCTTCCTCCTGAGGATCATGCCTCCCAGGAGGGTTGAATCATAGACACTATTTCTCTGGTTCTTACTGTAAAGCATGAGCAACTAAACCTCCTAGGTTAAGGTTAGGAGCTCTGTTGATTCTCATGGATTAATAATATTACTATTTCTATTTCAATTTATGTTTGATTCCATTCTAAGATGTATATTCATTCTTCAAACTAATGGAACCGGGTGGAACGAGCGTATGACCCATTTTCTACATGGGTTCTTGCGAGTCCCTAGCGGGATAGCATTGAATCACAAGCTTGATTATACATCTCTTAGACGGCTAATCCACGACTTCGTTGGGGACATGGGAACATCTGTTCGGCCGAGGTACGGTGCGATTAGGGTATTTGTGGTATAGACTAGAATCATAAAGCTTTATTCTCTGATCTGAAAGATCCGACCTTGTCTGTGGTGTTTTGTGTAGGATCACCAAGGATTGAACTGCTAGAGCTTCACCCTCGCTCAGATTGGATGAACATTAGTATCGGCGTGTGATCTGAAGCAAAGGAGATTAATGACCACTAGCTCTGGCATTAATCACTTACAGTTTGCCATGGAATGATTCATCCTTTGTTGGAGTAGACAGTAAGAAAAGTTGATTCAGAAAGAAGAAGCATCTCCGAAGCCTTAACCGATTTTTATCACTATTTTCACACCAATTCAGTAATTCTTTCCTTATTCTATTTTTATGCGTTTTTCACAACCACTATCTTTTCTATCCGCCTGACTAAGATTTGCAAGATAGCCATTGCTTGCTTAACCGACAATCCTCGTGGGATTCGACCCTCACTCACCTGAGGTATTACTTTGATGGCCCGGTGCACTTGCCGGTTCATCTGTGCAGAGGTCAATTTCGCGCACCATACACCAACAGAATATGGAAATTACATAGGCATTTTCCAAGCAGATTTCTACAAGAAGTACCTTCATGAGTCAATAAGGGAGGCAATAGAGTTGGAGCTCTTACAGCTGAAACATGGGTCCATGAATGTAGCTGAATACACCAACAAGTTTGAGGAATTCTATAGGTTCTCGAGAATAGGTCAGGGTGCCCATGAGTCTTGTGAGGGCTCGAAATGCATCAAATACCAAGTAGGAGTGAGGGAAGATATCATGTGTATTGTGGGTCCATTGGAGATTAGGAGATTCTCAGAATTGGAGAATGAGGCAAGAGATGTGGAAGATTGCATTAAGAAGACGACTTTGAGGAGAGTTACTCATGGGGGTACCAGTAGCAGAGGTCATGAAAAGTATTTTCCAGCAAGATGCCAGATCTTTAAAAGGGACGGACATGCCACTTAGCATCCTCATGGTCAAAGAAACTTTCGAAGAAACAACAATGTCCAGTTTCACCGGGTGAAAGGAAATGGTCGATGCTATACTCGTGGACTATTTGGACACATTGCCAAGGATCGCCATCGTGGAAAAAACCAGGATGCGAGTCAGAACCAACAGTAAGGTCATGTATTTGCTATGAATGCCCTATGTGGGAGCCTGAGAAAAGAGGTAGGTGTATAATTGGTTATAAAGTTTTAACTACATTGTGTGATATTGGAACACGACGTTACACATAGCTTGTGACGGAGAGAAAGGTTTGAGAATAAAGGTGTCAAACTTAGTATCAAAAATTTAGGACCAAACTCACTTGTGCCGCATAAAGTATTGCCGCTAGAGCTAATAGAACTTAGGGACATTTTTTGTTGACGTGAGCAAATAACCCAATTCTTAAAGACCAACGAGTCAGAGTAACGATGCGGAAGTACGATGATCTTAACGATGGTGTGAGGTTTTGTACAATTGAGAGCATCAATACATCCTTGTGAACCGACCTATTTTTCCCTTGTAAATTGCATTGGAGTTCTTTATTCCAGAATCCCTCTTGGTGAAGAAATTGAACTTTGCCCAATCCTGTTCTTTGTTTTCACATATCCTCATGCAAATCTTGTACTCCTTGATGTAATCCTGAACGTGCACTGTTAGGTTGAACCACCTTTATTAAAGGGCTTGTAATCCTCTTAAAACCAGTACAAACATATTTAATTCAATTTGACTTATTGTTTCTTCCAAAGACTCTTAGTTTGGAATTCCTTTCTTGAGGTGCACTCTAATTCTCTTTCTGGTGCATTTTCTTATTTTCTACAATCTTGTCTGATTACAACACAATGCATCTTTTCAATTTCTTATGGATACTGTTTGAAATTGATTGCTTTCTTTTGAGCTTGGTATCCCTTCAGATAACTTGAGCTTATTTTGAGATCACATGCAATCCTTAGATGCAACCCTCAATATGTTATTTCCTTAGGACGCGAATTATAAACATGATGGACAAAATTTGTGAGCCTGCGACCTTACGAGGAGTTGTAAAACTTCACTTTTGCAAATGACGTTACCGATGACTGAGTCGACACACAAAGGTGCCCATTGGTGTAAATGTCAGATTATGGGAGAAATTCTTCAAAACATAAAAGAAAGATTAACTACGGCACTAGTGTTTGAATTACTTGAACCCCATAGACCATTAAGGATCTACTGGTACGTTTCATAGAAAAATCTTGGAGTGCGTTCTAATGTAACATCAGGATGTAGTTGTTTATGCATCTCGATAGTAGAGGCCACATGAAGTGAAATCTCTGACTAACGATCAGGAGCCTGTTGTGTTTATGCTTTGTGTTAAAGATGTGGAGCAAGGAGGAACTACCTCCATGGAGATGGATGTAATTACTAAAGGACTACGATTTTACGTTAAGCTATCATCCAGGGATTTCCGTGCTTGACTTTGGTTTTTATATGTAGATTATAGGGTGGTTAATATAACATTTGGTACATGGTGAATTATTGAAGGCAGAAGTAAGTAGAAAAGGAGAAAAATAAGTGAGACTAAATTTAGGCTTGAATTTTTGGCTGAGTTTAACATTTGATTTTAGTTATGATAAGTAGAAATTCATTAGTTGTTTAGTATGTCTAAGGGAGGTTAAATTGTATACATTGATGAAATTTTCAATGAATTGGATAATTAGATGCGGAATAAACGGTATGATGGTATTGTGGACCTTGGGATTTTGTCAAATGAGTAAAGAAAATAGAGAATAGAATATCTTAGGAGTTGGAATGGTTGAGTGTGTTATGAGTGTGATTGAGTGGCATTGATTTTAGTTATGATGATTGAAAATTCATGGGTTGTTTGGTATGTCGAGTTGTAGTGTTGCTCTTAAGGATGAATAACAGGAGTAGGTATTCTAGTTGTTGTTGTTGTTGTTATTGAGGTCCTAGGTAATACAATTATTGAGATTGAGGATTTAATATGATCTTGAGTTAGGCATAAAGATGCTATAAGGCCTTGAGTTATGACTTCATTTTAGGATGAGTGTAAACCCTATTTAGGTCAAGTTGAGGAAGTTCAGAAGTAAGCCTAGGTTTTGTAATCCAATAATGATGTATGACTTGACTGAATAATTGGATTAGAGGTAGTAAGCCTAGGTTTTACAATAGTACATGATAATTGTGAATAGAGGTAGTAGAATAGTGAATAGACGTATCTTTGGCTTGAATACTTGAAGAGTTTAGTGGGTTAAGGTAAGTAAGGATTTCTAAGAAACTAAGTTTAATTGTGGCTGTAAGATTGAATTGCTTCGGGGTAGGTTTTGGAGATGATTACAGGCGTAATTGGATTTGTGTATAGATAGTAATGGATAAATTATTGGTGTTACAAGATAGACTTGAAGAACAATGAATTGAAATGTTGATGTAGTATTGAGGTTGACTGAAGGGAGCTAAGAGTAAGAAGGATGAGTACAACATAAGTTTGAATTCGGTTAAGATATGGCATTATAAATAGGAATAAAGGATGTAAATAGGAAATTGAGTTAACGTGGAGGTATGGAAAGGTGAATAATAAGAGATAGCTTTAAGTTAAGGGAATATTTCATCAAGATGATGGGTTAACCAAATTTTGGGACAAAATTTCTTATTTGGTGGGGAGAATGTAAGAATCGAAAAATAACTAACTGATTAATTAACGTAGAATAATAATAATTTAATTGCCCAAAATAGGATCAAAAATTTAGAATATTAATTATAAAATTTAAATATGATTTTTAGACTCAGTAGATTTTTCTGAGTTGAAAATGTAATTTTCTTCGGAAAATTGTGTAAAAACATTTACCGGTAAATTAACCAGCAGTATCGGCTTAAATTTGTCCGGTACTGTGTAAAAGCAGTAAAAACTATAGAAAAACTTAGGAAAATAATTAAATTTGAAAACCGGACGCTAATTTAAAAGGTTTGGCCCAAAGTTGGGTCAAACAGGTCAAAAACGGTAACGGGTTGGACCGGATCCAAGTTCGGTATATAAGTTCATCAATGAAGGCCATTCAGCCTCATTTATCATCAAACACAGCCATAGCAGCTGCAAGTGAGAAGAGGGGAGATGAGAGAAAAGCACTATTCACATACAACTTCCGGTGGCCACAACTCCAGCTACAGTGCTCCGATTCACGTGTCATCAGTGGCTACGTGAAACTCTCACTGAGTCCCTTAGTTCTATCTAACCTTTATAGGTAAGATTTCAAAAATTTCTCTCCTTTTCTCTGCCCTAAGAGATTCAAATTTTTGGGTTTAGTTGTTGAGTGAAATTTTATGTTTTGGTTGTTACGTACTAACTATTAGTGAGAGATTGTTAGGTTCTATCCCAAATTTCAGTGAATAAGGTAAGGTTTCTCACGCACCCTTGTAAATTGATATATTGTAAAAATTAGATTTTGATTTTTATGAAATATATTATGTTAGTTTGAATATTGGAGCTTGTTGGAGTTGCCTTGGATATTTGGAAGCATTTGGATTAGGATTGGTGATTTGATTTGGTTGGAAGCTTGGTTTGGACTCAATTTTGGTATTTTGCACATATCGGGAATGGGCCAAGGTATGGTTTCAGTTTTCTCTATGTAATATGTAATATTTCTGGACACATAGGCTAGTGGACCATAGGATAGGATTGAAATTGATTGTTGATAATTGTGATGTATGATGATTTTGATGATTTTGATGATTATGGTGGATCATAATGTTGATGTATGATGTGGGATTTGGATAATGATGATTTTGAGGATTGTTAATGAAGGATGAGGTTTGTTGATGTTGATAGAAGATGGTGGAATGATATTTGGTGATGCAAATTGTTGAGATTTGAGTTTAAAAGTAGAATTTGGTGTATGGAATGGGTGATTTTTATGTGTTGCTAAGTTATGGAATGAATAAAAGGTGTATGAATATGATTTAGGTACATTAGGAATATTTTGAATATGTAATTTTGGATTGAGAGTTTGGTAAAATTGAGGTTTAGAGATTTTTGGTAAAAATAGATTTTTGGTGAACTTTGACGGATCATATCTTGAGCTATGGATTTTGAAATTGAATAATTTTTGTATTAAATTAAAGATAATTTATAGAGCTTTAAAATGGTATAGATTTCGTAGAAATCGGATTTTGTACAAAAAGATATGATCGTCAGAAGTTGATATAAAAAATCTGAATTCTTTGATGTTGCAAAATTTGTAATTTCTAGTTTGTGTGCGTACGCACACTGTTGTGCGCACGATCTGAACAGTAGCTATATTTTGACTTGTGCGTATGCACAGTCCTATGCGCATGCACACCCTGTAAATTTTTAAAAACGTGCGTATGCACACACTGGTGCGCACACACACACAGGGAGATACCTACTGTTGAGAGTGATTGCACACTTTGGTGCGCACGCACACGCTGGAAAGTGCATTCTATTGATGGCATTCGCATGTATCTATGCGTGCATTTAAAATGAAAACTTTTATCTTCTGTGCGTACGCAGACTTTGTGAAAATTCTTCTAGGAGTGCGTACACACAACCCTATGCGTACGCACACTGGCCTGTTTTTCAATGAAAACCTTGTTTCTAACTATTTTATCTTCCCGGCAAGCTTGTAAACTTCTGTAACACTTATATAAGATTCTTTAACTTGTTTTTAGACTTTAAAACATAGAGAATATCATAAGTAAGTTAACTAGGTAATTCAGGTAAAAAGTTTAGAAGACGGAGCCTTAGGATTCTGGAGTGCTGAGGGTGGATTAGTTCAGTGAAGTGGTAGAGTACTGTAAAGATGATTGGTATGATGAAATTGTGGAGTTATGGATTTGATGATGCTTGAGACGAGTCTAGGACTCGGAGTGGACTAAATACTAAAAATGATTTCTGAAAACCATTGAATTACTATTTTATACTGAGATTATTGAGATGCTATGCGCCTGGCATGGACGGTAGGTTAATTTCGCCTGTCGAGGACATGGTGGCGGCGTAAGGGCTGTGGTTAGTCCCACTTACATTGGGATGTGAATTCCGTGGCAAGAGTATCCCACTCACATTCTTTCGGAATCACAAGAGTGTGCAAGCACTATATCCTGGACTGTATTCCGGGCACGATATCTCAGGGGTTCCCATTCTGAGATCGAAAGGCGACATCTCCATGGAGATGTATCGGGTTGGCAGTTGAACCGACAATGTGATATCACAGCCAAATATGACAGGCATTCATCATGTGCATCTTCTATCTGCTTTGCCGACTTGAATTGTTTGCCTAATTGTATAACATGATTAATTGCTTCTTGAATTTCTTGATATACATGCTATACTTGTGCTTTACTTGCATTGTTATTACTCGTATTTTCTACTGGGATTGAGAAGGATCAGAAGGCGGTGGTGGTGGGATCGCATGGCGGTTAGGCTGGTGAAGGCTGGGGGACAGCGGTGTATCTGTTAGTTTAGAAATCCCTTAATATAGAATACCTCATTTTATTATGGTTTTAAAGTTATGGTTTTAATTTTAGTTATGCTTTAAGTTGAATCTTGTATGGATATGTGGTTCTAGGATTGTCTCTAGCATCTCGGAGTCTTATATCTTACATTACTGGGCACTGTTACCATACTGAGAACCTTCGGTTCTCATTCTATACTCTATTGTTATTTTTCAGATGCAGGTCGCAACCCACCTCGGTAAGTTGCTTGATGGTGACAGAGCAGAGGACCTGTATCCTATTTTGGAGTCTTTTGGTTATTTTGATTAGTTCTCTAACTTTTGTAATTACATTACCTTAGAGGCTTACTTTGAGAGAGATATAATGTTTTAACTTTCAAAATTCTGTATTTCTGTACATACTAGCCAGTTTAAACTCCGGGGATGCGGCTAGTTCTTTATGACTATTCTACTTATATATCTATATATGCCTTGATATCTCGTATCTATATCTTGTGCCTCATTTTGTGTAGCTTCGTATGAACGTTTGCGCTTTGTAAGTCTGTTTTTGAGCTTATTTCTTCATCAGGATTCTAGAATTATTATTTCTTATATATATATAAGCCTTAGGATTATTGTAACCTTTGATTAACCTTTACTTTACGGCATGAGGTAAGGCTTAGCGTAATTAGGGTGTTACAGTATGAATAGATTGTGAAACTTTAATTGAATAACGCAAATATGTAATAATAAATACTTCAAAAGAAATGTCTTTAACTGGATGTATAAATCAATCTAAAGACAAAAATATTTTCATTGTATATGTAATTATATTCATGGGGTATGTTCAAATACGTGGTGGAATAGCACTAAAAAGTATCAAATTAATTAAAGAAAAAAATTATGTCTCTTCTATGTAGAAAATATTTTTATTCCTCATTCTTTTTCCATCTAGATACTATCTATTTCTTTTTCTGAAATTTTAAATTTGATTAACAATATTATTTTATGAAAAAAATTTTCAATCCTTAAAAAAATATAAGAATGAATCATTAAATAAAATAATAGATGCTACACTGAACAAAACCAAAGGGACGAGTGTGTTTTACAGTCAATGTGCTTCTTGTAACCTGCTTAGGAGTATTCATGGATTGGATCTGATCCGCAGATATGCAGTATTTATCTGCATCTAATTTGAAATTTTTGGATATTATCCAATTTGCAGATAAATAGGATCAAAATGCGAATTTGAGATATGTATCGGCAGACTCAATTCGCAGATCAACATATCAAATTAATAATTAAAAATATTAATAACAACATATCATATTTCAGTTTTTGATAACCTAGGAACATACATCATCACTGTTATTACAATAACAACAAAAAAAATTGTAAAAGAATAAAAATTGTAATTTCTAGAGTATCCCTTTCATGTATATTTGCTTTAGTAGCTCCCCTCTCTCTGTTTTTTTTTTCTTAAGTAGTATAACAAAATTATAACTAAGAGGCACCGATCCGAGAAAAACAAAAAAATAAAGGGAGAGTTGACACAGTGTTGGAAATGTAATAGTATGTCCAAGAATAGAATCATAGGATAGTCGAATCAGTATCAATAATAAAATAATTCAATGGAAGAACATAATACATCATTACTTTCTCCACTATCACCACTGCCACCACCATCTTTATTGTCTATACCCACCACCATCAGTCCATCACCCAAGATTTCAGTTTTTTCAATGATACCTTCTTTGAAAAGTCACTGTCTGGCTTGGTAAACGTTGGAGACTTCGGTCCTTCCTTATATAAGTGGTTAAACATAGCTGAAGAAGATGCCCCATCAACCGAAATGTCAATAAAGCATCCTTTTCCTTCTCTGTCTCCATACGTAGTTATTCTAGAATAATCTGAAGTAGTTGCACAGTCGCAAAATCTAGTCCTTTCTATAATCCCATCCAATCCTGAAGTGGTCATTTCTAACAACAACATCACCAACAAAAGAGTTGCAGGGTCTAAATGTTCAGCAGAATCAAATGTTGGTGGAAATGGAAATTTGATAGGCGATGAACCAGATTATGAAGAAGATAATATTATAACTAGGTAAGAAGAAAAAAAATAATAGTAATAGTACTGAAATAAATAAATAATACAATTAAATTACTATTATTTTCCTTGTTTACTCTTTATAATGGTATACTTTTAGCTGTTATGATTTAGTCTTCCATTTGAAAATTTCCACCACTTTTATTTATTGTTGTAATAGATATTTTTTTAAAAAATATCAAATAATAAAAAAGAAAAAAATTAGTTATAGAAAGAGAGAAGGCCAGGAAAGGGTTCATCATACATAGCATGATGAGTGAGAAATAAAAAACCTTAGAATATGGGAGTCTTTGTACTAATATTTTCTTTTTTGCTCTCTGTTTTCTTAGGTTGAAACTTCGAGCATTGACGATGGCATCGGTTGCTAATACCATGAGCATGAACAACAAAAGGAATAAAAATAATCTTTCGAAAATTACTTACTTGACAGAGAGCGAGTCTAAAAACCTCGAAGATGGTTATAAATGGCGCAAGTACGACAAAAAATCATTCAAAAAGAGCCCTTTCCTAAGGTAATGATCTAACTACCATACTACCGCAGCAAAATCTGCGGTGTTATTTAAAATATTAAATAAAGACACATGAATAACTTTACCTCTAACCATACTAGTATGCCTTCTTTTGTAGAAGCTACTATCGTTGCACTGCAATTGGTTGTAATGCAAAGAAGAGAATGGAGCGGTACGTGGATGATCCCACCCATGTCCTAACCACCTATGTGGGTTTGCACGCTCACGATTTGCCACCAATCCTCACCCCTCTATCAAGATCTTTCAACCTCTACAATAGCTCCACCGTTAGCCCCAAATTTAGCAGAGGAAGCGGTGTACAAAAACTTGTACTTTCAGATGCAAGTGCAGGTGCAAGGAAAAGAAAGCATGCCAATAACATTATTACTAGTGTTAATGTTAGAACTGACAGTGATAGTTGTGTTAATGACATTGGCTCAAATGAGGATATTGGTACCGGACTGCTTGAGGATATTGTTAATTTGTCATCAATAGCACCTCATTATCAACATCATCAACCAACATCTCTATAGCCGAAGAAAGTATAATAAATCTTCTTAGATATTCTCAACAATCTTGTTTAATATTTTAGCCATCTTGAGTATTTTGAAATATGCAAACAATAATTTCAGTATTTTTCCTTTTTTTCTTATCTTTTTCTTTATTGATTATTAGGTAATAAAAAAATATAATGGCAATGTATTATAATCATAGCCATTAATTAGAAATAAGAAAGATAAAAAAGAAATTTTATAAGGTATAAACACTTACATATTAAAAAAAATTGTATATATATATATGATAATAGTTTGAATTTACTATTTAATTATCATAATTATGTATATTTAGGTGTATTTATATTTGAAAAAGGTTAAATCTTTAGATTAAATATTGTGTTTTAAAAGGTAACAAAATTGATGATATTTAATAGCAGCAATTAATGTTAAATTTTGTAAATTATAAGTATTATGAAATAAATTATATATGCCTCATATTTTTATCATTAATTTTTTTGCGTGAAAAACTTAAACTATTGTATATTTTTATTTATTCCTACTTTAAAATAGTCAACATAGTATTGAATGTAGTGTTTCCGAGAAATGGAATTCATGAAAGTATTTGTTAATAAATATAAACTTAAATAAAATTATAGAAATTTTAAATTACTTAATTATTTATAGTCAATTATTTCAATTAATTTTAATCCATGTTTATAAAATAGTCAGATAAATTCCAATCTCAAATGTGATGTCAGAATGACCGTCAAACCAGGCTTAGTCAGCATGTGTACAACCATTAACAATAATTTTAAAACCGCCATAAATATCTATAGCTGGAATTTTCTTTTGGATAGAGATAATTGTTCTTTGCATAATCATTTTATAATGGGAACACTATGTATAATTATATTGGATTTATATATGTATCTTATATCTATATTTTGTAAATTTTCAAAATTGTATACACTTAGTCATGGCATCGAATTAAAGCATCCTCTTCCTTCTCTGTCTCCATACGTAGTTATTCTAGAATCTTCTGAAGTAGTTGCACAGTCACAAAATCCAGTCCTTTCCACAATCCCATCCAATCCTGAGGTGACCGTTTCTAACAATAACATCACCAACAAGAGAGTTGGAGGGCTTAAACATTCAGCAGAATCAATTGTTAGTGGAAATGGAAATCTGAGAGGCGATGAAACAGATGATGAAGAAGATAATATTATAACTAGGTAAGAAGAAAACAAATAATAGTAATAGTAATGAAAAAAACAAATAATACAATTAAATAACTATTATTTTCCTTGTTTACTCTTTCTAATGGTATACTTTTCGCTGTTATGATTTAGTCTTCCATTTGAAAATTTTTACTACTTTTATTTATTGTTGTAACAAATATTTTTTGAAAAATATCAAATAATAAAAGAGAAAAATGAGAAAAAAAAGTAGTTACAGAAAGAGAGAAGGCCAGGAAAGGGTTCATCATACATAGCATGATGAGTGAGAAATAAAAACTTAGAATATGGGGTCTTTGTACTAATATTTTCTTTTTTGCCCTCTGTTTTCTTAGGTTGAAACTTCGAGCATCGACGATAGCATCGGTTGCTGATACCATGAGCATGAACAACAAAAGGAATAAAAATAATCTTTCAAAAATTACTTACTTGACAGAGAGCGAGTCTGAAAACCTCGAAGATGGTTATAAATGGCACAAGTATGGCAAAAAATCACTCAAAAAGAGCCCTTTCCCAAGGTGATGATCTAACTACCATTCTACCGCAGCAAAATCTGCGGTGTTATTTAAAATATTAAATAAAGACACATGAATAGCTTTACCTCTAACAATACTATTGTGTCTTCTTATGCAAGAGCTACTATCGTTGCAGTGCAATTGGTTGCAATGCGAAGAAGAGAGTGGAGCGGTACATGGATGATCCCACCCATGTACTAACCACCTATGTGGGTTTGCATGCTCACAATTTGCCACCAATCTTCCTTCCTCCATCAAGATCTTTCAACTTCTACAATAACTCCACCGTTAGTCCCAACCTTTGTAAAGGAAGCAGTGTAAAAAAATCTGTACTTTCAGATGCAGGTGCAAGTGCAAGGGAAAGAAAGCATGCCAATAACACTATCACTAGTGTTAATGTTAGAACTGACAGTGATAGTTGTGTTAATGACGTTGGCTCGATTGAGGATATTGGTACCGGACTGCTTGAGGATATTGTTAATTTGTCATCAATATCACCTCATTATCAACATTATCAACCAACATCTCTATAGCTGAAGAAAATATAACAAATAAATCTTAGATATTCTCAACAGTGTTGTTTAATATTTAGCCATTTTAAGTATTATGAAATAGGCAAACAATAATTTCAGTATTTTTCCTTTTTGTCTTATCTTTTTCTTTATTGATTGTTAGGCAATAAAAAAAATCTAGTGGCAATGTATTATAATCATAACCATTAATTAGCAATAAAAAACAAAAAAAAAGGAAAGTTTATAAGGTATAAACGCTTACATATTCTATATAATTGTATATATATGATAATAGTTTGAATTTACTAATAATTATGTGTATTGAGGTGTATTTAGATTAAATATTGTGTTTTAAAAGGTAAGAGAATTGAGTAATTAATGTTAAATTTTGTAAATTATAAGTATTATGAAATCAATTATATATGTCTGATATTTTTATCATTAAATTTTTTACATGAAAAACTTAAACTATTGTATATTTTTATTTATTCCTACCTTAAAATAGTCAACATAGTACTAAATGTAGGGTTTATGAGAAATGGAATTCTCGAAAGTATTTGTTAATAAATATAAACATAACAAAAATTATAGAAAATTTAAATTACTTAATTATTGATAAACATTTATTTCAATTATTTTTTATCCATGTTTATAAAATAGTTAGATAAATTCAAATCTCAAATGTGATGTTAGAATGACCTTCAAACCAGGCTTTATCGGCACGTGTACAATCATTAACAATAGTTTTAAAACCACCATGAATACCTTTAGCTGTAATTTTCTTTTGCATAGAGATCATTGTTCCTTGCATAATAATTTCATAATGGGAACATGATGAGCGGATAATTTATATGCTTTTTGGCATTGTTTTTAGTATGTTTTTCTTATATTTTAGTTAGTTTTTATTATGTTTTTATTAGTTTTTAAATAAAAATCACATTTCTAGACTTTACTATGAGTTTGTGTGTTTTTCTATGATTTCAGGTATTTTCTGGTTGAAATTGAGAGACCTGAGCAAAAATCTGATTCAGAGGCTGAAAAAGGACTGCAGATGCTGTTGGATTCTGACCTCCCTGCACTTGAAGTGTATTTTCTAGAGCTACAAAAGCTCAATTGGCGTGCTCTTAATTGCGTTGGAAAGTAGACATCTTGGGCTTTCCAGCAATATATAATAGTCCATACTTTGCCTGAGATTTCATGGCACAAACCGGTGTTCCAAGTCAGCATAGAAATTCTGGCGTCAAAACGCCAGAACTGGCATAAAAGCTGGAGTTAAACGCCCAAACTGGCACAAAAGCTGCGGTTTAACTCCAAGAAAAGTCTCTACATGTGAAAGCTTCAATGCTCAGCCCAAGCACACACCAAGTGGGCCCGGAAGTGGATTTCTGCATCATTTACTCATTTCTGTAAACCCTAGGTTACTAGTTCTCTATAAATAGGACCTTTTGCTATTGTATTTTGAATCTTTTAATCCATCTTTGATTAGTCTTATGCTATATTAGACCTTTATGGGGGCTGGCCATTCGGCCATGCGTGGACCTTCATTACTTTTGTATTTTCAACGGTGGAGTTTCTACACACAATAGATTAAGGTGTGGAGCTCTACTGTTCTTCATGAATTAATGCAAAGTACTATTGTTTTTCTATTCAACTCAAGCCTATTTCTTCTCTAAGATATACACTCGTTCTTCAACCTGACGAATGTGATGATCCGTGACACTCATCATCATTCTCACCTATGAACGCGTGCCTGACAACCACTTCCGTTCTACTTGCAATAGCTTTAGTGCATATCTCTTAGCCTCCTGGTTCATGACGCATGCTTGCCTCGCCTGACAACCGAGCCTTCCATTCCATGAGATCAGAGTCTTCGTGGTATAGGCTAGAATCAATTGGCAGTATTCTTGAGATCCGAAAAGTCTAAACCTTGTCTGTGGTATTTGATGCCAAGGCATCGTAGGCTAGTTTCACTAGCATTTTTCTGTTAGTTTTAGTTGTTTTATGCATTTTCTTGAGCTTAAAGTAACCAAAAATGGTTAAATGAATAACAAAGCAATGAACCATCCAAACAGTATGATTTTAATGCAAATTCCATGAGTTTTAGTTATATTACTTGAATGCTATGAATGGAAGAATTCTCATGAAATTTTGCAAGACTTTGATGCAATTGTTTGGATGATTTCAGGGAAGAAGAGGCTAAGCAAGGAAGCAACAAAAACAATAAAGGAAGCTTGAATATCACATGTGGAGTTTAAGTTCCAGTTTAAGCCTAAACTGGAGTTTAAACACCAGAATCAGGAAGGCTAAGAAATGCTGGAATTGAAGTTTAACCTCCAGTTTAACCTTAAACTGGAGGTTAAACGCCAGAATGAAAGACTCACCAAAGAAGCATTTCCACGTTTAACCTCCAGTTTAACCTTAAACTGGAGGTTAAACGCCAGAATGATAATGCCACCCAGGAAGGAGTTCCACGTTTAACCTCCAGTTTGACCTCAAACTGGAGGTTAAACGCCAGAATGGGGAAAGCACCAGGGAGCCATTTCCACGTTTAAGCTCCAGTTTGACCTCAAACTGGAGCTTGTTCGACCAAGTTTTCTCCTCCAGGGTTGCTCTCTCCATTTCCACGTTTAAGCTTCAGTTTGACCTCAAACTGGAGCTTAAACGTGTTCGACACCTCCAGGGCTACCCTTCTAAGCTTCCACGTTTAACCTCCAGTTTAACCTTAAACTGGAGGTTAAACGTGTTCGACCTCCAGGATGCCTCCTTCCATTCCCACGTTTAACCTCCAGTTTAACCTTAAACTGGAGGTTAAACGTGTTTGACCTCCAGGGCTGCCCTTCCTATATCCACGTTTAAGCTTCAGTTTGACCTCAAACTGGAGCTTAAACGTGTTCGACTACATTACTCTCCAGGGCTGCCTTCTTCCATTTCCACGTTTAAGCTTCAGTTTAACCTTAAACTGAAGCTTAAACGTGCTTCTACAAAAGGCCTCACTGGAAGTATCTGGCGTTTAAGCTGCAGTTTAAGCTTAAACTGCAACTTAAACGCCACTCTTGGAAAAGGTTTCTGGGCCAATAATATTGCGGTTTAAGTTAGTCTTTGAGCACAAACAATAACTTAAACTTACTCTGGTATGAAACCCAATTGAATATCATGGTTTATGGGATTGGGCCTGAAGGATTGATGAGTTTGAAATCTCAATTTATTGAGTCATGTGTCATTATTTGATTATCACTAAGTTGGCTCAATGAATGTTACAGAATTTGGATCAACAGCCTCATCAAGATTATGGATCATAAACCCAAGGCAAAAGGAAAGCATGGAGAGGCCTCAAAGCCCAAGAAATACAACAGAAGCTCAATATAGAAAGTGTATAAATAGGATAGAATTTAAGTTAGAAAGGACTTTTACCTTCACTTTTAGCTAGTTTTCATTTTTCTTTGTAATTGAATTCAGAGCTATGACTCACTAAACCCCCTTTCATTGGGTTAGGGAGCTCTATTGTAATTCAATGAATCAATAATAGTTTATCTTCTTCTTCAATCTTTTCTCTTGAATTTTGTTAGAAAGCTTCTCGATCTAATTCCATTGAGTAGTTGTCTTGGGAAAGAAACTACCCATACTTGGAATCCTTCGGAACCTTGGGAAAGGAATGGAGGATTCATGCTAGAGAAGCTTTCTCACAGTGAATTGGATTGGGGTTTGGATGGATATTGTGACATGTAATCCTACCAAATTGTGGTTCATGAAACTGTGTGGTATAATCAGTGATCGAGCATCATCTCTTCTTATGAACATTTAAACCAAGGGATTGGGAATTTGTTTGTTTTTAGAGAGAATTGGTGAGCCAAGGGATTGGGATCCAATCATATAAGATTGCCAAGCAAAATTTAATGAACGCATTGGTTGAGGAAGAGATATACATGTTTTGATTCGGAGATCTCAATATCTCCTAACACCCAATGAATTCCCCATTTCTGATTTCCAATTTCTCTTTACATTCTGCAACTCAATTCATGCAATCACCCCATTCCCTTTTAATTTCAGCAATTTAGTTTCTGCTCTTTAATTCATGCAATTTAAGATTCCGTCATTTCAATTTCTTGTCATTTACTTTTCCCGCCAATTTTACATTCCGCAATTCTCATCTCAATCTTGATTCCGCTCAACTAGAACACACTTCTAATCCGAATTGCTCACTCAACCAATCCTTGTGGGATTCGACCTCACTCTATTGTGAGTTTTTACTTGACGATAACCGGTGCACTTGCCGGAAGGAATTTTGCCAATCGTGCAATTTCCTAAATCGTAGCATAACTAGTTTATGCGCATCAAGTTTATGGCGCCGTTGCCGGGGATTGGTTTTCGATTGACAATTCTCAAATTGGAAGTTAACTAGATTGAGCAATTTTCTCTTGCTTTGTTAATTCTGTTCAAGTTACTTGTTGAATTTTAATTTCTGCACTCAGTTACATGCTTTCTTTCTTTATGCCTTTAAATTCAAGCAACTAACTCACTGACTCACTAACTGTTTGAATTAATTCCTCAATTGCTCTAACCATACTCTTCCATTAACCAAGAGTATTTCACTTGTTTGTGCCTGTGCTGTGTTCTTGTATGACAGGTAGGAGAGGAGAGACATCAACTCCTCCATATACCGAACCAGAGAGGACCCTTCATAGACTGAGAAGGGAAGCAAGAGGGAAGAGAGTAGTGGGAGAAGAGGAATCTGAAGGAGAATCTGAGGACAATTTTGAGGAAGCTTTAGATCTCAACATGGATAGAGAAGTTCACAACCATGAGAGAGCTGATGGAAACCATGCCATTCCTGAGAGGAGGGTTCTTAGTTCATACATAAACCCAACCTCTGGGAATTGTGGTAGTAGCATCCAGAAACCACCAATTCAGGCCAACAATTTTGAGCTCAAACCACAGCTAATATCACTTGTGGAGAATCATTGTTCTTTTGGAGGAAGTGCTAATGAAGACCCAAACCAACATCTCACAAAATTCCTGAGAATTTGTGACACTGTGAAGTCCAATGGAGTTCAGGAAGATGCCTATAAACTGCTTTTGTTCCCATTTTCACTTAGGGACAAAGCAGCTAAGTGGCTGGAATCATTCCCAAGGGGGAGTCTAACAACATGGGATGAGGTGGAAAGCAAGTTTCTGGCACGTTTCTACCCCCCACAAAAGGTCAATAGGCTTCGATCTGAGGTTCAAACTTTTAGACAACAAGATGGTGAAACTCTCTACGAGGCATGGGAGAGATTCAAGGACTTGACAAGGAAATGCCCACCAGACATGTTCCATGATTGGGTGCAATTGCATATTTTCTATGATGGACTCTCTTATGAATCAAGGAAGGCTGTAGACCATTCATCAGGAGGTTCATTGAACAGGAAAAAGACTGTGGAAGAAGCCATTGAAGTGATTGAGACAGTGGCTGAGAATGAGTACTACTATGCATCAGAGAGGCACAACACTAAGGGAGTCATGGAGCTGAACCATGTTGATACAATTCTAGCACAAAACAAGGTGTTTGCCAAGCAACTAGCAGAGCTTACCAGGCAATTAGAAACAAAGCAAGTGGCTGCAATACACACACAGGATCAAGAGGAAGTAAGCATTGAAGGAGGTGATTGGGAAGAGGCCAACTATGTGGGAAACCAACAAAGGCAATCATATGATCCACATTCCAACACTTACAACCCAGGCTGGAGAAACCACCCAAACTTTGGGTGGGGAAACCAACAAACCCAACCACAAAACCACAAACCTTACAACCACAACCAACATAACAATTCCACATACCAAAACTCCAACCAAAGATCATACCAAGCCACACAAAACACTTACTCCCAACCATCATATCATGGCCAAAATAATCAACCTACCCAACCTAATCCGAACCAACAATTTCAAGATCAATTGAACCGGATAGAAGGAATGCTTGCAACCATGAGTCAAGACATAACCGAATTGAAAGCTTTTAAGGAAGAAGTAAATTCTAACCTGCAAAACCAAGGAGCTGCCATCCTGAAGCTCGAAAATCAAATTGTGTATTTGTCTAAGCAAAACCCTGGGACAAGCGTTTCTCATGCTGCCAAGGCTATTGCAAGGGAAGAATGTAAGGCCATAACCCTTAGAAGCGGAAAGAATCTAAAGGAGATCTCAAAGGAAACCATAGAGGATGAAGCAAGGGAACATGTGAGAGACAAGGAACAAGGACAATCTTTTACACAGTCCGCAACAAAAGAAAAAGAAAAAGAGGTCCTGAAGCCTTATACACCTAAAGCACCATATCCTCAACGTTTGATGAAAAGTGAAAAGGATGGTCAATTCTCCAGGTTCTTGGAGATTTTCAAGAAGCTCCAAATCAACATTCCGTTTGCTGAGGCAATAGAGCAAATGCAACTCTATGCAAAATTCTTAAAAGAATTAATGACCAAGAAGAGAAGCTGGAGAAATGAGGAAACTGTGTTATTAACTGAAGAATGCAGTGCCATCATCCAGCACAAATTGCCTCAGAAATTGAAGGATCCAGGCAGTTTCCAAATCCCCTGCATCATAGGAGAAGTCATGGTGGAGAAGGCCTTGTGTGACTTAGGGGCCAGTATCAATTTGATGTCTCTAACAATGATGAGAAGAATGAAGATTGAGGAAGCTAAACCCACAAGAATGGCCCTCCAATTGGCAGATCGAACTTTTAAATTCCCTCATGGGATAGTTGAGGATTTGTTGGTGAAAGTGGGAGATTTTATATTTCCTGCTGATTTTGTGGTGTTAGATATGGAGGAAGAAACCAAAGCTTCAATAATTCTGGGAAGACCCTTCCTAGCTACTGCTGGAGCCATCATAGATGTACAAAAGGGTGAACTCACTCTTAGACTACATGATGAGAAATTGGTGTTTAACGTATTCAAGGCAATGAGCTATCCATCAGAATCACTAAGGGAATGCATGAGGGTTGATGTAGTGGACATTGCAGTACAAGAAACTTTTGAGGAAACAATAAAGGAAGTGGCAGAGGAGGAGTTCACCAAGGATATTGAAGATAGTGACATCAAGGCTGCTGAAACAACCATGCTAAGCATGCCAGAGAGAGTGAAAGAAGAGAAGGAAGCACCAAAACCTGAGCTCAAAGCATTGCCCCCTAATCTCAAGTATGCATACTTGGGTAGTGATGAGAGTCACCCTGTTATCATTAGCTCTGCCCTGAGCCAAGAACAGGAAGAAGAATTGATCAAGGTGCTGCAAACTCATCAAGATGCCATTGGATGGACCCTAGCTGATTTGAAGGGGATAAGTTCATCCATATGCATGCATAAAATCTTGTTAGAAGAGGATGCTAGACCCTCCATTCAAGCTCAGAGAAGATTGAATCCCGTCATGAAAGAAGTGGTACAAAAGGAAGTCATGAAGTTATGGCAGGCAGGGGTAATCTACCCCATTTCTGATAGCCCATGGGTTAGTCCCATCCATGTAGTTCCCAAGAAAGGTGGCATAACTGTGGTGCCAAATGAGAAGAACGAACTCATACCCACAAGAACCGTAACTGGGTGGAGGATGTGCATAGACTACAGGAAGCTCAATGAAGCCACCAGAAAGGATCATTTCCCACTCCCATTCATGGATCAGATGCTTGAAAGGCTTGCCGGACATGCTTACTATTGCTTCTTGGATGGATATTCAGGCTACAACCAAATAGTAGTTGATCCTAGTGATCGAGAGAAAACATCATTTGTTTGTCCATATGGAGTTTTTGCTTATAGACGCATGCCCTTTGGATTGTGCAATGCACCTGCCACTTTCCAAAGATGCATGCTGTCCATCTTTTCGGACATGATTGAAAAATTTATTGAGGTCTTCATGGACGATTTTTCTGTGTTTGGAGATTCTTTTCCCAGCTGCCTACACCACCTTGCCTTGGTGCTTAAGAGGTGCCAAGAGACTAACCTAGTATTAAACTGGGAGAAGTGTCATTTCATGGTCACAGAAGGAATAGTCCTTGGCCACAAAATCTCTAATAGAGGCATGGAGGTGGACAGAGCTAAGGTGGAAATCATTGAAAAACTACCTCCACCAAGTAATGTCAAGGCAGTTAGGAGTTTTTTGGGACACGCTGGGTTTTACAGAAGGTTTATTAGAGACTTTTCTAAAATAGCCAAACCTTTGAGTAACTTGCTTGTCTCTGATACACCCTTTGTATTTGATAAAAATTGCATGCTAGCCTATGAACTTTTGAAGCAAAAACTTTCCTCTGCACCTATCATTGCCCCACCTGATTGGAACTTACCTTTTGAACTGATGTGTGATGCATCAGACCTTGCTATTAGGGCAGTGTTAGGACAAAGGAAAGACAATTTGGTACATGTGATTTACTATGCCAGTAAAGTCTTGAATGCTAACCAAAGGAATTACACAACCACTGAAAAAGAACTCTTAGCAATAGTCTTTGCATTTGACAAATTTAGATCCTATCTCATTGGATCTAAAGTCATTGTCTTCACTGATCATTCAGCTTTAAAATACTTACTTGCTAAACAAGAATCCAAGCCAAGACTTATTAGATGGGTTCTTTTATTACAGGAATTTGACATTGAAATCAAAGACAAGAAGGGTGTAGAGAACAAGGTGGCAGACCATTTATCAAGGATACCATGTGAAGAAGGAAGAGCACAAAGCACACATATAAATGAGTGCTTCCCTGATGAACAACTCATGGTAATTCACAAAGCACCCTGGTTTGCAGACATAGCAAACTTCAAGGCCACTGGGAGTTGGCCGTTGGAATTTAACAAGCATCAAAGGAAGAAATTGGTAAATGATGCCAAATACTTCATCTGGGACGAACCATACTTGTTCAAAAAATGTTCCGATGGCATACTCAGAAGATGCATATCAGAGGAAGAAGGAAGGGAAGTCTTATGGGACTGCCATAGCTCCACTTATGGAGGACATTTTGCAGGAGAAAGAACAGCAGCTAAGGTGTTGCAGTGTGGTTTTTATTGGCCCACTATCTTCAAAGATGCAAAGGAACTAGTGAAGCACTGCCATGAATGCCAGAAAGCGGGGAACCTGCCAAGAAGAAATGAAATGCCACAACAATTTATTCTGGAACTTGAATTGTTTGATGTATGGGGGATAGATTTCATGGGACCTTTTCCCTCCTCATACTCAAATAATTACATTCTTGTGGCAGTAGACTATGTCTCCAAATGGGTTGAAGCAATAGCAACTCCAACCAATGATAATAAGGTAGTCATGAACTTCCTCAGAAAACACATTTTTTGCCGTTTTGGAGTTCCAAGAGCAATCATCAGTGATGGAGGAAGCCACTTCTGCAACAAACCATTAGAGGCATTGCTTCTAAAATATGGAGTCAAACACAAGGTAGCCACACCATACCATCCACAAACAAGTGGGCAAGCCGAAATATCTAACAGAGAACTCAAAAGGATCCTGGAAAAGACTGTGGGAACTTCAAGGAAGGACTGGTCGATTAAGCTAGATGATGCTCTTTGGGCATATAGGACAGCTTTCAAAACACCAATTGGAATGTCTCCTTACCAACTAGTATACGGAAAAGCTTGCCATTTGCCACTGGAGTTGGAGCACAAGGCATACTGGGCCTTGAAACTTTTGAACTTGGACAGCAAAGCTGCTGGAGAAAGAAGGATGTTGCAAATTCAAGAGTTGGAAGAATTTAGAGCTGAAGCTTATGAGAATGCCAAAATTTACAAAGAAAGAGCAAAGAAGAAGCATGACAGCAACATAGCCCCAAGGAAATTTGAAGAAGGACAAAAAGTATTGCTCTACAATTCTAGGCTGAAGCTATTTCCAGGGAAGCTAAAATCAAGGTGGTCTGGACCATTCCTTGTCACCAAGGTCTCCAAATATGGACAAGTAGAAATCATGGAAGAAAAGTCACAACGAACCTTCATTGTGAATGGTCAAAGACTCAAACATTACTTGGGAGATGTGGAGGAGAAGGACAAGGTTAAATATCACCTCAACTGAGGAAGCTGACCGTCAAGCTAATGACGTTAAAGAAGCGCTTGTTGGGAGGCAACCCAACCTGAGGTAATACCCTTTTGCTGTTTCTTTTATTTGTTTCAATAAAAAGGGTGAAGTAGTTTCTGTGCATTGCAAAGAAATAAGTTTGGTGTTTCAAACCAAACAATGAATTCGTAGATCAATAATTCAAAGGGGAATGTGTGACTCTAAGTTTGGTGTTCCACCATAAAGATCAACTGAACACAACAACCTTTGAATTATATGAAAGGAACAACCATTCTAAGCAGTCACAGAAATGCTTAGAACCCTTAGCAGCAACTTCATTCCAAAGAGAACTCAAGGACTCAAAGAATAGAGAAGTAAGTGGGAGTCTAAGTTTGGTGTTCGCACACCAAAACTCGGATACTTACCCACACATAGTTGAGCTAACCACTCAAGTGCTTGAGAAGCAAGCAACTTCATCACTCTTTGCAGGAAAGGAAACAAGGATCTTAAAGCATGAAGCAACAATTAGGAGAAGAAGGAGAAATCAAATTGTTTCCTGGCAACAAAGAGAAATCAAGGAATTTCACAAGGTGGTATTATTCCTTGATAATTCTTTAAAAAGGGCAAACAAAAGCATGCTTGTTCTGGTTTAGACTGTAAATGTTGAATCTTTCTGGAATGGGAAGTTGTTAGTATATGTGTCTGTTTATTGCTTTGAATAAAGTGAATACCTAGATGTTTGGATATAACTTCACCCTCTTAAACAAGTGCTTGCCAGGCTTGTTCTGTTTCTAGAAATAAAAGAAAAGTTTGAACAAAAGTAACTTGGCTCAATTAGTGACAATTCAAGTAGAATTAAGTGGTGGTATGCATGCTTGATTGTTTAGTCAGATCACTGGAATTAGAGTGTAGAATTATCATTTTTTGTGTAGAAATTGAAAACTGTCTATGGATCTTGATGAATAAATGTCTTTGGCCATGAAAAAGAAAGAAAAAGTAGAAGAAAAAGCCACTGAAAAAGGGCAACCAAAAAGCAAGAAAATTGAAAAAAAAAAATAAGCTAGGCACCAATGGTTTGAACTTCTGAGACAAATGCCTGTGGTGTTTATGTATTAAGGATATGCTTGGATGAATAGGTTCTGAGGAGTGTTTCAACACTTGGTAACTTGGGTTAACTAACCCGGGATTATCAACCAAAAGTCCATTATCAAGAGCAACCTAAATACAAAACATTTAGTCACACAAAGAGGTGCTGGGCACCAATGTCTCAAGAAGAAATGTGAACTAAATGCCTGGAGTGGATATGTGTAGTGCACTGATAAGAAAAAGAAAATGCCAAAGGCTTGTGCAACACATGACACCAAGCAAACAAGGAGCAAGGGAGCTCTAAGAAAAAGAAAAGAAAAACAAAGAAGAGAAAAGTGCCAAGGACATAAGAATAACAAGAGGCCATAGCAGTGTTTGATGGATGCAATGAAAAGTGATAATCTTACCTGATAAGAATGAAAAAGTGATGCTGCAACTTTCTGCATAAAACCCTTCTGATGAACTTCAAATGCTTGCTAATATAGCCAATATAATTGCTTTCTGTTTCATACTCTCTTCTCAAATAACTCAGGACTTGCTTAGGGACAAGCAAGTATTAAGTTTGGTGTTGTGATGCCAAGGCATCGTAGGCTAGTTTCACTAGCATTTTTCTGTTAGTTTTAGTTGTTTTATGCATTTTCTTGAGCTTAAAGTAACCAAAAATGGTTAAATGAATAACAAAGCAATGAACCATCCAAACAGTATGATTTTAATGCAAATTCCATGAGTTTTAGTTATATTACTTGAATGCTATGAATGGAAGAATTCTCATGAAATTTTGCAAGACTTTGATGCAATTGTTTGGATGATTTCAGGGAAGAAGAGGCTAAGCAAGGAAGCAACAAAAACAATAAAGGAAGCTTGAATATCACATGTGGAGTTTAAGTTCCAGTTTAAGCCTAAACTGGAGCTTTTCCGAGTAGGATCTGGGAAGGGATGACTGTGACGAGCTTCAAACTCGCGATTGTTGGGCGTAGTGACAGACGTAAAAGGATCAATGGATCCTATTCCAACATGATCGAGAACCAACAGTTGATTAGCCGTGCGGTGACAGTGCAGTTCGACCATTTTCACTGAGAGGATGGGAGGTAGCCATTGACAACGGTGAAACCCAACATAAGCTTGCCATGGAAAGGAGTATGAATGATTGGAAGAAGGCAATAGGAAAGCAGAGGTTCAGAAGGAACAAAGCATCTTCATACGCTTATCTGAAATTCTCACCAATGAGTTACATAAGTATCTCTATCCTATTTTATATTTTGTTCATCTTTTAATTATCAATTCTCCATAACCATTTGAATCCGCTTGACTGAGATTTGCAAGATGACCATAGCTTACTTCAAGCCGACAATCTCCGTGGGATCGACCCTTACTCACATAAGTTTCATTACTTGGACGACCCAGTGCACTTGCTGGTTAGTTATGCGGAGTTGTGACAAAGATTTAAGATTACAATTGTGCGTACCAAGATATTGGCGCCATTGATGATCACAATTTCATGCACCAAATTTTTGGCGCCGTTGCCGGGGATTGTTCGAGTTTGAACAACTGACGGTTCATCTTGTTGCTCAGATTAGGTAATTTTATTTTATGTTTAAGCTTTTTACCTTTTAATTTTCAAAAAATTTCAAAATTTTTTTTTATATTATTTATTTTTCAGAACTTTTAAGAATGAATTCTAGAGTTTCATGATGATTTGTTGAAGTCTGGCTGGCTGAGAAGCCATGTCTAATCTTTTGGATCGAGGTTTCAACTTATCATCACAAGGGCTTGTTGATCTCTATCAATCTTGCTGTTGAACGTAATGATTTGCTAAAGCTTGGCTGGCCATTGGCCATGTCTAGTGTTTTGGACCGAAGCTTTCACTGAAAGCTTGGCTGGCTAGTAAGCCATGTCTAATTCCTGGACCGGAGTTTTAGACTAACATTGCATGATTCCTGGAATTCTCATTAAGAATTTTGAATTCCTTTTTCTCTTTTTCCACTTAATTTTCGAAAAATTACAAAAAATAATAATTTTTTTTTTAAATCATAAAAACCAAAAATATTCTATGTTTCTTGTTTGAATCAAGTGTCAATTTTTAAGTTTGGTGTCAATTGCATGTCTTTATTCTTCTTTCATTTTTCGAATATATGCATTATGTTCTTCATTGATCTTCAAGTTGTTCTTGATGATTTCATTGCTCTGATCTTTAATTTCTCTTGTTTTGTGTCTTTTGTTGTTTCTCATATGCATGTTCAAATTGTTATAGTCCTTAGTATACAAACTTCTAAGTTTGGTGTCTTTCATGCATTGTTTGTTTAATCTTAGTTTTCCATGATTAGTTGCATTTTGGTTGTTTCTCATCATTCAAAAAAAAATTTCAAAATTGTGTCTTTTCAAGTCAATAATACAGAGAATTGAAGATTTAGAATATTCAGCAGAGGAATTACAGAGAAAAAGCTGGGCGTTCAAAACGCCCAGTGAGGAAGGAAAACTGGCGTTTAAACGCCAACCAGGGTACCTGACTAGGCGTTAAACGCCCAAAAAGGTAGAATTTTGGGCATTAAATGCTAGAATGGATGCCATTCTGGGCGTTTAACGCCAGGAGGACACTAGAGGGAAGATTTTGTTTTTAATTCAAATCTTTTTCAAATATTCATAATTTTTCAAAATCAAATCTTTTTCAAATCATATATTTTCAAACATATCTTTTCAAAATCAATTTCTTTACATTTTTTATTTATTAATATTTTCGAAAATTCTTGCTATAATTAATGATTTAATTCAAAAGTTTTCAAGTTGTTACTTGCATTTTAAGAAAGGATCAAATTTTAATTCTAGAATCATATCTTTTAATTTCTTGTTGGTCAAGTAATCAACTTTAATTTTAAAAAATTTCTTTTTAAATTGATTTTCAATCATATCTTATCAATCATATCTTCTCAATCACATCTTTTTCAAAATAATTTTCTCAATCATATCTTTTTAATTTTTAATTTCAAAATCTTTTTCAAAATCACTTAACTACCTTCTCAATTTTAGTTTTCGAAAATCATCAATCAATTTTTCAAAATTTCTTTTAATTATTTCAAAATTTTTTTAATTAATTTTCGAAAATTCTTCCCTCTTTTAACATTTAAAGGACCAACACTCCTTCTCAAAGTGCAATTCGAACTCTATCCCTCTTGATAAGTTCGAATTCTCTCTTCTCTACCTCATCCTTCTATTTTTATTTTCCTCTGACACCTCAAGAAATCTCTATACTGTGACATAGAGGATTCCATATTTTCTTCTCATCTCTTTTCATATGAGCAGGAGCAAGGACAAAGGCATTCTTGTTGAAGCTGACCCTGAACCTGAAAGGACCTTGAAGAGAAAGCTAAGAGAAGCTAAAGTACAACTCTCTGTAGAGGACCTAACAGAAATTTTCAAACAAGAAGAAGCCATGGCAGCCGAAAACAACAACAATGCCAACAATGCAAGGAAGGTGCTTGGTGACTTTACTGCACCTACTCCCGACTTCTATGGGAGAAGCATCTCAATCCCTGCCATTGGAGCAAACAACTTTGAGCTTAAGACTCAATTAGTTTCTCTAATGCAACAGAAGTGCAAGTTTCATGGACTTCCATTAGAAGATCCTCATCAGTTCTTAGCTGAATTTTTGCAAGTCTGTGACACTGTCAAGACCAATGGGGTTGATCCTAAGGTCTACAAGCTTATGCTCTTTCCCTTTGCTGTAAGAGACAGAGCTAGAATATGGTTGGATTCACAACCTAAAGAAAGCCTGAACTCTTGGGAAAAGCTAGTCAACGCCTTCTTGGCAAAGTTTTTTCCACCTCAAAAATTGAGTAAGCTTAGAGTGGAAGTCCAAACCTTCAGACAGAAGGAAGGTGAATCCCTCTATGAAGCTTGGGAAAAGTACAAGCAATTGATCAGAAGGTGTCCTTCTGACATACTTTCAGAGTGGAGCATCATAGGTATCTTCTATGATGGTCTGTCTGAATTGTCCAAGATGTCATTGGACAGCTCTACTGGAGGATCTCTTCATCTGAAGAAGACGCCTGCAGAAGCTCAGGAACTCATTGAAATGGTTGCAAATAACCAATTCATGTACACTTCTGAAAGGAATCCTGTGAATAATGGGACAAATCAGAAGAAAGGAGTTCTTGAGATTGATACTCTGAATGCCATATTGGCTCAGAACAAAATATTGACTCAGCAAGTCAATATGATTTCTTAGAGTCTGTCTGAAATGCAAGCAGCAACAGGCAGTACCAAAGAAGCTTCATCTGAAGAAGAAGCTTATGATCCTGAGAACCCAGCAATGGAAGAGGTGAATTACATAGGAGAATCCTATGGAAACACCAATAATCCTTCATGGAGAAATCATCCAAATCTCTCATGGAAGGATCAACAGAGGCCTCAACAAGGCTTCAACAACAATAATGGTGGAAGAAATAGGTTTAGCAATAGTAAGCCTTTTCCATCATCTTCTCAGTAACAGACAAAGAATCCTAAGCAGAGCCACTCTGACTTAGCAAATGTAGTCTCTGATCTAATTAAAATCACTCAAAGTTTCATGACTGAAACAAGGTCCTCCATTAGAAATTTGGAGGCACAAGTGGGTCAGCTGAGTAAGAAAGTTACTGAACTCCCTCCTAGTACTCTTCCAAGCAATACAGAAGAGAACCCAAAGGGAGAATGTAAGGCCATAAACACGTCCTACATGGCCGAATGCATAGAGGAGGAAAAGGCAGTAATCTCCACTGAGAAAGACCTCAATGGACGTCCACTGGCCTCCAAGGAGTTCCCTAATGAGGAACCATGGGAATCTGAGGCTCACACTGAGACCATAGAGATTCCATTGAATTTACTTCTGCCATTCATGAGCTCTGATGAGTATTTTTCCTCTGAAGAGGATGAAGATGTTACTGAAGAGCAAGTTGCTAAATACCTTGGAGCAATCATGAAACTAAATGCCAAGTTATTTGGTAATGAGACTTGGGAGGATGAACCCCCCTTGCTCACCAAAGAACTGGATGACTTGACTAGGCAGAGATTACCTCAAAAGAGACAGGATCTTGGAAAATTCTCATTACCTTGTACCATAGGCACCATGACCTTTGAGAAGGCTCTGTGTGACCTAGGGTCAAGCATAAACCTCATGTCTCTCTCTGTAATGGAGAAGCTAGGAATCCTTGAGGTACAAGCTGCAAGAATCTCACTAGAGATGGCATACAATTCAAGGAAATAGGCTTATGGACTTGTAGAGGATGTCTTGGTAAAGGTTGAAGGCCACTACATCCCTGCTGATTTCATAATCCTAGACACTGGGAAGTGTATGGATGAATCCATTATCCTTGGCAGACCCTTTCTAGCCACAGCAAAAGCTGTGATTGATGTAGACAGAGGAGAATTGGTCCTCCAAGCGAATGAGGACTCCCTTGTGTTTAAGGCTCAAGGATCCCCCTCTGTAACCATGGAGAGGAAGCATGAAAAGCTTCTCTCAATACAAAGTCAAACAAAACCCCCACATTCAAACTCTAAGTTTCGTGTTGGGAGGCCACAACCAAACTCTAAGTTTGGTGTTGAGGGGCCACAACCAAACTCTAAGTTTGGTGCATGCTCTGATTATCTGTGAGGCTCCATGAGAGCCCACTGTCAAGCTACTGACATTAAAGAAGCGCTTGTTGGGAGGCAATCCAATTTTAAATTATCTATATTAAATTTCTATTTCCATTGTTATTTTATGTTTTCTGTAGGTTGATGATCATGAGAAGTCACAAAAATAACTAAAAAAGCAAAAACAGAATGAAAAATAGTATTAAAAATAGCACACCCTGGAGGAGAAGCCTACTGGCGTTTAAACGCCAGTAAGGGCAGCAGAATGGGCGTTAAACGCCCAGTCTGCACCATTCTGGGAGTTTAACGGCAGAAATGGGCACCAGACTGGCGTTTAACGCTAGAAAAGGGTAAGAAGCTGGCGTTAAACGCCAGAAATGGGCAGCAATCTGGCGTTTAACGCCAGCATTGGTAGCAAAGGGCGTTTTGCAAGCCTAATTGGTGCAAGGATGAGAAATCCTTGACACCTCAGGATCTGTGGACCCCACAAGATCCCCACCAACCTCAACTCACTCTCTCACTTCTTCACACCTTTTCATAATACTCTTCCCCAAATACCCTTCACCAATCACCTCAATACCTCTTCCCCAAAAACCCCTCACCTATCAAATCCTACCTTCTTCTCCATAATCTCTTCACCAATCCATATTCACCATTCAAATTCAAACCACTTCCCTCCCAAACCCACCCATACATGGCCGAACCCTACCCCTCTCCCCACTCCTATATAAACCCATCTTCACTCTTTCATTTTCACACATCATACACCCTACTTACCCCCTTGGCCGAAACACTAACCCCCCTCCATCTCCTCTATTTCTTCTTCTTCTACTCTTTTCTTTCTTCTTTTGCTCGAGGACGAGTAAACCTTCTAAGTTTGGTGTGGTAAAAGCATTGTTTTTTGTGTTTCCATAACCATTTATGACACCAAAGGCCAGAAAAACCTCTAGAAAGAGAAAAGGGAAGGCAAAAGCTTCCACCTCTGAGTCATGGAAGATGGAGAGATTCCTCTCAAGGGTGCATTAAGACCACTTCTATGAAGTTGTGGCCAAGAAGAAGGTGATCCCCGAGGTCCCTTTCAAGCTCAAAAAGGATGAATATCCGGAGATCCGACATGAGATTCGAAGAAGAGGTTAGGAAATTCTTACCAACCCCATTCAACAAGTCGGGATCCTAATGGTTCAAGAGTTCTATACCAATGCATGGATCACCAAGAACCATGATCAAAGTGTGAACCCGAACACAAAGAATTGGCTTATAATGGTTCGGGGGCAATACTTAGATTTCAGTCCGGAAAATGTAAGGTTAGCATTCAACTTGCCCATGATGTAAGAAGATGCACGCCCCTACACTAGAAGGGTCAACTTTGATCAAAGGTTGGACCAAGTCCTCATAGACATTTGTGAAGAGGGCGCTCAATGGAAGAGAGATTCAAGAGGGAAGCCGGTTCAATTAAGAAGGCATGACCTCAAGCCCGTGGCTAGGGGATGGTTGGAGTTCATCCAACGCTCAATCATTCCCACTAGCAACCGGTCTGAAGTTACTATAGACTAGGCTATCATGATCCATAGCATCATGATTGGAGAGGAAGTAGAAGTTCATGAGGTTATATCTCTAGAACTCTACAAAGTGGCGGACAAGTCCTCTACTTTGGCAAGGTTAGCCTTCCCTCATCTCATTTGTCACCTCTACAATTCAGCTAGAATTAACATAGAGGAAGACATCCTCATTGATGAGGACAAGCCCATCACTAAGAAAAGGATGGAGCAAACAAGAGATCCCACTCATGGGCAAGAGCATAAGGAAATTCCTCATCATGAAATCCCTGAAATGCCGCAAGGGATGCATTTTCCTCCACAAAACTATTGGGAGCAAATCAACACCTCCCTAGGAGAATTAAGTTCCAACATGGGACAACTAAGGGTGGAGCATCAAGAGCATTCTATCCTCCTCCATGAAATTAGAGAAGATCAAAGAATCATGAGGGAGGAGCAACAAAGGCAAGGAAGAGACATTGAGGAGCTCAAGCACTCCATAAGATCTTCAAGAGGAAGAACTAGCCCCCATCACTAAGGTAGACCCGTTCTTTAATTTCCTTGTTCTTTATTTTCTGTTTTTCGAAAAATTATGCTTTATGTTTTATCTATGTTTGTGTCTTTATTACATGGTCATTAGTGTCTTAGAGTCTATGCCTTAAAGATATGAATGTCCTATGAATCCATCACCTTTCTTAAATGAAAAATGTTTTTAATTGCAAAAGAAAAAGAAATACATGAATTTCGAATTTTAAATAGTTTAATTATTTTGATGTGGTGGCAATACTTTTTGTTTTCTGAATGAATGCTTGAACAGTGCATATTTTTGAATTTGTTGTTTATGAATGTTAAAATTGTTGGCTCTTGAAAGAATGATGGAAAAGGAGAAATGTTATTGATAATCTGAAAAAATCATAAAATTAATTCTTGAAGCAAGAAAAAGTAGTAAAAAGCTTGCGAAGAAAAAAAAAGAGAAAGAAAAAAATGGCAAAAAAAAATAAAAATAAAGAAAAAAAGAAAAAGAAAGAGCAAGTAGAAAAAGCCAATAGCCCTTTAAACTAAAAGGCAAGGGTAAAATAAAAAGGATCCAAGGCTTTGAGCATCAGTGGATAGGAGGGCCCACAGGAATAAAATCCTGGCCTAAGCGGCTAAACCAAGCTGTCCTTAACCATGTGCTTGTGGCGTGAAGGTGTCAAGTGAAAAGTTTGAGACTGAGCGGTTAAAGTCGTGGTCCAAAGCAAAAAGAGTGTGCTTAAGAGCTCTGGACACCTCTAATTGGGGACTCTAGCAAAGCTGAGTCACAATCTGAAAAGGTTCACCCAATTATATGTCTGTGGCATTTATGTATCCGGTGGTAATACTGGAAAACAAAATGCTTAGGGTCACGGCCAAGACTTATAAAGTAACTGTGTTCAAGAATCAACATACTGAACTAGGAGAATCAATAACACTATCTGAATTCTGAGCTCCTATAGATGCCAATCATTCTGAACTTTAAAGGATAAAGTGAGATGCCAAAACTGTTCAGAAGCAAAAAGATAATAGCCCCGCTCATCTAATTAAGACTGATCTTCATAGATGTTTTTGGAATTCATTATATATTCTATTCTTTTTATCCTATTTGATTTTTAGTTGCTTGGGGATAAGCAACAATTTAAGTTTGGTGTTGTGATGAGCGGATAATTTATACGCTTTTTGGCATTGTTTTTAGTATGTTTTTAGTATATTTTAGTTAGTTTTTATTATATTTTTATTAGTTTTTAAATAAAAATCACATTTATCGACTTTACTATGAGTTTGTGTGTTTTTCTATGATTTCAGGTATTTTCTGGCTGAAATTGAGGAACCTGAGCAAAAATCTGATTCAGAGGCTGAAAAAGGACTGCAGATGCTGTTGGATTCTGACCTCCCTTCACTCAAAATGGATTTTCTGGAGCTACAAAAGCCCAATTGGCGCGCTCTCAATTGCGTTGGAAAGTAGACATCCTGGGCTTTCCAGAAATATATAATAGTTTTTACTTTGCCCGAGATTTGATGGCCTAAACCGGCGTTTCAAGTAAGCATAGAAATTCTGGCGTCAAAATGCCAGAACTGGCATAAAAGCTGGAGTTAAACGCCCAAACTGGCACAAAAGCTGGCGTTTAACTCCAAGAAAAGTCTCTACATCTGAAAGTTTCAACGCTCAGCCCAAGCACACACCAAGTGGGCCCGAAAGTAGATTTCTGCATCATTTACTCATTTCTGTAAATCCTAGGTTACTAGTTCTCTATAAATAGGACCTTTTGCTATTGTATTTTGAATCTTTTAATCCATCTTTGATTAGTCTTATGCTATCTTAGACCTTTATGGGGGCTGGCCATTCGGTCATGCCTAGACCTTCATTACTTTTGTATTTTCAACGGTGGAGTTTCTACATACCATAGATTAAGGTGTGAAGCTTTGTTGTTCTTCATGAATTAATATAAAGTACTTTTGTTTTTCTATTCAACTCAAGCCTATTTCTTCTCTAAGATATACACTCGTTCTTCAACCTGACGAATGTGATGATCCATGACACTCATCATCATTCTCACCTATGAACGCATGCCTGACAACCACTTCCGTTCTACTTGCAATAGCTTGAGTGCGTATCTCTTAGCCTCATGGTTCTTGACGCATGGTTGCCTCGCCTGACAACCGAGCCTTCCATTCCATGAGATCAGAGTCTTCGTGGTATAGGCTAGAATCAATTGGCAGCATTCTTGAGATCCGGAAAGTCTAAACCTTGTCTGTGGTATTCCGAGTAGGATCTGGGAAGGGATGACTGTGACGAGCTTCAAACTCGCAATTGTTGGGCGTAGTGACAGACGCAAAAGGATCAATGGATCCTATTCCAACATGATCGAGAACCAACATCTGATTAGCCGTGCGGTGACAGCGCATTTCGACCATTTTCACTGAGAGGACGGGAGGTAGCCATTGACAACGGTGAAACCCAACATAAGCTTTCCATGGAAAGGAGTATGAATGATTGGAAGAAGGCAATAGGAAAGCAGAGGTTCAGAAGGAACAAAGCATCTTCATACGCTTATTTGAAATTCTCACCAATGAATTACATAAGTATCTCTATCCTGTTTTATATTTTATTCATCTTTTAATTATCAATTCTCCATAACCATTTGAATCCGCTTGACTGAGATTTGCAAGATGACCATAGCTTGCTTCAAGCTGATAATCTCCGTGGGATCAACCCTTACTCACGTAAGGTTTATTACTTGGACGACCCAGTGCACTTGCTGGTTAGTTGTGCGGAGTTGTAACAAAGAGTTGAGATTACAATTGTGCGTACCAAGATGTTGGCGCCATTGATTATCACAATTTTGTGCATCAGAACACTATGTACAAGTATATCAGATTTATATATGTATCTGATGAGCGGATATTTTATACGCTTTTTGGTGTTAATTTCATATAGTTTTTAGTATGTTTTAGTTTGTTTTTAGTTTATTGTCATTAGTTTCTAGGCAAAATTCATATTTCTGGACTTTGCTATGAGTTTGTGTGTTTTTTTGTAATTTCAGGTATTTTCTGGCTAAAATTGAGGGAGCTGAGCAAAAATCTGATTCAGGCTCAAAAAGGACTGCTGATGCTGTTGGATCCTGACCTCTCTGCACTCGGAATCAAATTTCTGGAGCTACAAGAGTCCAATTGACGCGATTCTAATTGAGTTGGAAAGTAGACATCTAGAGCTTTCTAGCAATATATAATAGTCCTTACTTTGCTCAAGGATAGATGATGTAAACTGGTGTTCAACGCCAGTTCTATGTTACAGTCTGGCGTCCAGCGCCAGAAACAGGTTACAAGTTGGAGTTCAACGCCAGAAACAGGTTACAACCTGGCGTTGAACACCCAAAACAGCCCAGGCACGTGAGAAGCTTTAGTCTCAGCCCCAGCACACACCAAGTGGGCCCCATAAGTGGATTTCTGCACTATCTATCATAGTTTACTCATTTTCTGTAAACCTAGGTTACTAGTTTAGTATTTAAACAACTTTTAGAGATTTATTTTGCATCTCATGACATTTTAGATCTGAAATTTTGTACCTTTTGGCATCATGAGTCTCTAAACCCCATTGTTGGGGGTGAGGAGCTCTGCAGCGTCTCGATGAATTAATGCAAGTACTTCTATTTTCCATTCAAACATGTGTGTTCCTATCTAAGATATTCATTCGCGCTTAATTATGGAGAAGGTGATGATCCATGACACTCATCAGCTTCCTCAACCCATGAACGTGTGCATGACAACCACCTCCGTTCTATATTAGATTGAATGAGTATCTCTTAGATTCCATAATCAGAATCTTCGTGGTATAAGTTAGAATTGATGGCGTCATTCAGGAGAATCCGGAAAGTCTAAACCTTGTCTGTGGTATTCCGAGTAGGATTCTGGGATTGGATGACTGTGACGGGCTTCAAACTCGCGAGTGCTGGGCGTAGTGATAGACGCAAAAGGATAGTAAATCCTATTCCAGTATGATTGAGAACCTCCAGATGATTAGCCGTGCTGTGACAGAGCATTTGGACCATTTTCACTGAGGAGATGGGAAGTAGCCATTGACAACGGTGACACCTTAAATAGAGCTTGCCATGGAAGGAACTTTGCACTTTTGCATGCATGAGGGAAGCGGAATACAAGAGAAAAGCTGAAAGTTAGAAGACAAAGCATCTCCCAAACCCCAACATATTCTCCATTACTGCATAATAAGTATTTATTTCATACTCTCTTATTTTTCGTAATTCAATTTGATAAGTGAATTGTTTTCCTGACTAAGAGTTACAAGATAACCATAGATTGCTTCAAGCCAACAATCTCCGTGGGATTCGACCCTTACTCACGTAAGGTATTACTTGGACGACCCAGTGCACTTGCTGGTTAGTTGTGCGGAATTACATAGTGTGAAGTAATTTTCATGCACCAAGTTTTTGGCGCCGTTGCCGGAGATTGTTCGAGTTTGGACAACTGACGGTTTATTTTATTGCTTAGATTAGGAAATTTTTTTTTCTTTTTGGTTTAGAGTCTTCTATTATTGTTTTTGGTTGAAATTTTCTTTTTAAAATCCTTATTTTCTTTTTTTAAATTTTTCAAAAAATTTTCCTAGTTATTAAAAATACTTCTTCAAAACAAGTGTTACATTTACTGCTCAATTGGCTAGAGCGTTGGTCTATGTTCTTGGTAATTGGGTATATTCTTTTCAAAATCTTCTTTTTCAAAAATAATTTGTCTATTAAATCTTGTGCCAAACTTTAAGTTTGGTGTTTTCTTGTTGATTTTTCTTTGGTTTTAGAAAATTTTATTTTGGTTTTCTAAAAATTTTATGTTTGGTGTTCTATCTTCATGTTCTTATTGTTCTTGTGATTTTTGAAAGTGTTCTTGAGTCTTCCTTGTGTTTTAATCTTAAAATTTTAAGTTTGGTGTTCCTTGGTGTTTTTCCTCCAAAATTTTCGAAAATAAGGAGTACTAAATCTAAAAATTTTAAGTTGTGTGTCTTTTGTGTGTTTTTCTCCTTTATCAAAAAATTTTCAAAAAAAAAATATCTTTTCTAACTATTTTTAAGCAAATATTTCGAAATTTTTCATAAAAATTCAGATTTCAAATTCAAAATTTTAGTTTATCATATCTTTTTCAAAACTCCCTAACCACTTTTTCTCTCTCTTCTTTTTTTCGAAAATCTTCATAAAATATTTTCAACTCTTTTCTATTTTATTTTTATTGTAGTTTTTATTTTATTTTATTTTATTATTTTGAAAATTATTTTTTTATAATAAAATAAATAAAATAAAGCCACATCATCTCCCTTTCTCCATCATGGACCTAAGCGAAAATGAACAGTCCAGAAGGACTCTGGAGTCATATGCTAACCCCACTACTGCTTCATATGGGAGTAGTATCTGCATACCCTCCATTGGAGTCAGTAGCTTTGAGTTGAATCCTCAGCTCATTATCATGGTGCAGCAAAGTTGCCAGTATTCAGGTCTTCCACAGGAAGAACCTACAGAGTTTCTGGCACAGTTTTTACAGATTGCTGACACAGTACATGATAAGGAAGTAGATCAGGATGTCTACAGATTATTACTATTTTCATTTGCTGTAAAAGACCAGCTAAGAGGTGGTTAAATAACCAGCCTAAGGCTAGCATAAAGACATGGAAACAGCTGACAAAAAAATTCCTGAATCAATACTTCCCTCCAAAAAGGATGACACAGCTAAGGCTGGACATCCAAGGCTTTAAACAAGGAGATAATGAATCTCTTTATGATGCTTGGGAGAGATACAGAGAGATGCTAAGAAAATGCCCCTCTGAAATATTTTCAGAGTGGGTTCAGCTAGACATCTTCTATAATGGGCTTACAGAAAGAGCTCAGATATCTCTAGACTACTCAGCTGGTGGATCTATCCACATGAGAAAGACAATTGAAGAAGCTCAAGAGCTCATTGATACCGTTGCCAGAAATCAGCATCTGTACTTAAGCAGCGAACCTTCCATGAAAGAAGAGGCTAAAACAGTGACTATTGAACTCAGTCCTGCTGAACAAGCTACTGAATTCAATCAGCAATTAGATTTTCTAACAAAACAGTTAGCCAAATTCAAGGAGAGACTACAAGAGACAAGGACGGCTAATATAAATATGGAAGAATAATTAAAGCAAACAAGGCAGCAGCTGTCAAAACAAATAACAGAAGAATGCCAAGCAGTTTAATTAAGAAGTGGGAAAACATTAAATACCCCACCTCAAGGCAGCAGAAGCCAAGAAATGAGCAAAATACCTAAATTCCATCTGAGGACAGTAAGAGCCCGGGGAAAAATGATTCTGGCACTAAAACGCCAGAAATTGGGTGGAAGGCTGGCGCTGAACGCCCAAACCATGCTCAGGACTGGCGTTCAACGCCAGAAACAAGCAAGGAACTGGCGTTGAACTCCCAAAGGAAGCACAATTCTGGCGTTCAGACGCCAGGAACAGATGAGGAGTTGGCGTCTAACGTCACTCCAGCTTCCAACCCTGGCACTCAATTGCCAGTGAGGGATCAGACACACATAAGTACTGATGACAACCCCTCTAAAAAGGCTTCTTCAACCACTTCTGTAGGAAATAAACCTGCAGCAACCAAAGTTCAGGAATATAAAGCCAAGATACCTTATCCTCAAAGACTCTGCCAAGAGGAGCAGGATAAGCAATTTGCTCGCTTTGCAGATTATCTCAGGACTCTTGAAATAAAGATTCCGTTTGCAGAAGCACTTGAGCAAATACCTTCTTATGCCAAGTTCATGAAAGAGATCTTAAGTCATAAGAAGGATTGGAGAGAAACTGAAAAAGTTCTCCTCACTGAAGAATGCAGTGCAGTCATTCTGAAAAGCTTCCCTGAAAAGCTTAAAGATTCCGGAAGCTTTCTGATACCATGCATATTAGAGGGTAATTGCACCAAGACAGCATTATGTGATCTTGGGGCAAGCATCAACCTAATACCTGCATCCACCATCAGAAAGCTTGGTTTAACTGAAGAAGTTAAACCAACTCGGATATGTCTCCAACTTGCTGATGGCTCCATTAAATACCCATCAGGCGTGATTGAGGACATGATTGTCAGGGTTGGGCCATTCACCTTTCTCACTGACATTGTTGTGCTGGAAATGGAGGAGCACAAGAGTGCTACTTTCATTCTAGGAAGACCTTTCCTAGCAACTGGACGAACTCTCATTGATGTCCAAAAGGGGGAAGTCACCCTGAGACTCAATGAAGATGAGTTTAAGTTAAATGCTGTCAATGCCATGCAGCACCCAGACACACCAAAAGACTGCATGAAAGTTGATCTTATTGACTCTCTGGTGGAGGAGGTCAACATGGCTGAGAGTCTCGAATCAGAGCTGGAAAACATCTTTAAAGATGTTCCGCCTGATCTAGAGGATTCAGAGGAATTGAAAGAGCCTCTGAAATTTCCTCAGGAAGAGGAAAAACCTCATAAACCTGAGCTCAAACCATTACCACCATCCCTAAAATATGCATTTCTGGGAGAAGGTGATACTTTTCCAGTGATCATAAGCTCTGCTTTAAATCCACAGGAAGAGGAAGCACTAATTCAAGTGATGAGGACACACAAGACAGCTCTTGGGTGGTCCATAAGTGACCTTAAGGGCATAAGCCCAGCTAGATGCATACACAAAATCCTATTGAAGGATGATGCTAAACCAGTGGTTCAACGACAGAGGCGGCTAAATCCAGCCATGAAGGAAGTGGTACAGAAAGAGGTCAACAAATTACTGGAGGCTGGGATTATTTATCCTATTTCTGATAGCCCCTGGGTGAGCCTTGTTCAAGTTATCCCTAAAAAGGGCGGCATGACAGTGGTGCATAATGAAAAAAATGAACTGGTTCCTACAAGAACAGTTACAGGGTGGCACATGTGTATTGATTACAGAAGGCTCAATACAGCCACCAGAAAGGATCATTTTCCTTTACCATTCATAGACCAGATGCTAGAAAGACTGGCAGGTCATAATTATTACTGCTTTTTGGATGGTTATTCAGGCTACAACCAAATTGCAGTAGATCCACAGGATCAAGAGAAAACAGCATTCACATGTCCATCTGGAGTATTTGCTTACAGAAGGATGCCTTTTGGGCTGTGTAATACGCCTGCAACCTTTCAGAGATGCATGCTCTCTATTTTCTCTGATATGGTGGAAAAATTTCTGGAAGTTTTCATGGATGACTTCTCAGTATATGGAGACTCATTCAACTCCTGTCTTGATCACCTAACACTGGTTCTGAAAAGATGCCAAGAGACCAACCTGGTTTTAAACTGGGAAAAATGTCACTTTATGGTGACTGAAGGAATTGTCCTTGGGCATAAAATTTCAAACAAGGGAATAGAGGTGGATCAAGCTAAAATAGAGGTAATTGAAAAATTACCACCACCTGCCAATGTTAAGGCAATCAGAAGCTTTCTGGGGCATGCAGGATTCTATAGGAGGTTTATAAAGGATTTTTCAAAAATTGCAAAACCTCTAAGCAACTTGCTAGCTGTTGACACACCATTTGTGTTTGACACAGAGTGTCTGCAGGCGTTTGAAACTCTGAAAGCTAAGCTGGTCACAGCACCAGTTATCTCTGCACCAGATTGGACATTACCATTCGAATTAATGTGTGATGCCAGTGATCACGCCATTGGTGCAGTACTGGGGCAGAGGCATGACAAGCTTCTGCATGTCATTTATTATGCTAGCCTTGTTTTAAATGATGCCCAGAAAAATTACACAACCACAGAAAAGGAATTGCTTGCAGTGGTCTATGCCATTGACAAGTTTAGATCATACTTAGTAGGATCAAAAGTGATTTTGTACACTGACCATGCTGCTCTTAAATATCTACTCACAAAGCAGGATTCAAAACCCAGACTCATAAGATGGGTGTTGCTTCTGCAAGAGTTTGATATAGAAATAAGAGACCGAAAAGTGACAGAGAACCAAGTGGCTGACCATCTGTCCCAGATAGAACCAGTGGAAGGGGCGTCTTCCCCCTCTATTGAGATCTCTAACACCTTTCTAGATGAGCATTTGTTCGCCATTCAGAAAACACCATGGTTTGCAGACATTGCAAACTATAAGGCTGCAAGGTTCATACCCAAGGAGTACAGCAGGTAACAAAAGAAAAAATTAATTACTGATGCAAAGTACTACTTGTGGGATGAACCCTATCTCTTTAAGAGATGTGCAGACAGAATAATCTGTAGGTGTGTGCCTAGAGTAGAAGCACATAGCATCTTATGGCATTGCCATGGGTCACAATATGGAGGTCATTTCGGAGGTGAGCGAATAGCCACCAAGGTCCTCCAATGTGGTTTCTACTGGCCTACACTCTACAGAGACTCCCGAGAGTTTGTACGTAACTGTGACAGTTGCCAGAGAGCCGGTAATTTACCTCACAGTTACGCCATGCCTCAACAAGGAATCTTGGAGATTGAGTTGTTTGATGTATGGGGAATTGATTTCATGGGGCCTTTCCCACCTTCATACTCGAACACTTATATTCTGGTGGCAGTTAACTATGTATCAAAATGGGTAGAGGCCATTGCTACACCCACCAATGATACTAACATAGTACTGAAGTTCCTCCAGAAACATATATTCAGTAGGTTTGGTGTCCCTAGGGTACTAATCAGTGATGGGCACTCACTTCTGCAACAAACAGCTTTACTCTGCCATGGTCCGGTATGGGATTCGCCATAAGGTGGCGACTCCATATCATCCACAGACAAATGGGCAAGCTGAAGTCTCTAACAGAGAACTAAAAAAAAACCTGGAACGGACTGTAAGTACCCGTAGAAAGGATTGGGCACGAAGCTTGGATGATGCTCTGTGGGCTTACAGAACAGCATTCAAGACTCCTATAGGGACCTCTCCGTACTAACTTGTGTATGGTAAGGCTTGTCACCTGTCCGTGGAACTGGAACATAAGGCCTACTGGGCAACCAAACTCCTAAACTTTGATGCCAAACTAGCTGGAGAAAAAAGATTGCTCCAGCTGAATGAGCTAGAGGAATTCAGATTCACTGCTTTCGAAAATGCCAAGCTTTATAAAGAGAAATCAAAAAGATGGCATGACAGAAAGCTATCTTCTAGAATCTTTGAACCAGGACAAAGGTTCTGTTGTTTAACTCTAGGCTCAGGCTATTCCCCGGGAAACTGAAGTCTCGGTGGATGGGACCATATGTGATTACAAGTGTATCACCATATGGTTATGTGGAGCTTCAAGACATTGACTCTGATAGGAAGTTCATTGTTAATGGATAGAGAATCAAGCACTATCTTGAAGGTAATGTTGAGCAAGAATGCTCAAGGCTGAGGCTAGATTAAAAAGCTCAGCAAGGTCCAGCTAAAGACAATAAAGAAGCGCTTGCTGGGAGGCAACCCAGCCATTGGCATCACTTCCTCTAGCATGTTGTCCTATTCTTGATTTTATTTGTTTATATAAAGTTCATTTATACTAAGGTAAAGAGTCAATTGCATAAGTTTATAGGGTTACAGAAGGATTCAGCACACAAAACAGAGAAAAAGAGCTCACTGGCAAGAAAATGCCAGTAAGAGGCACAATTGGGCGTTCAACGCCCAAAAGAAGCATCCACTGGGCGTTGAACGCCAGTAAGGATAGCTATCTGGGTGTTAAACGCCAGAAAGAAGCTCCTTCTAGGCGTTTAACGCCAGATTTACAGCGTCCTGGGCGTTCAGAAAAACACCTAGTGACAAAGGAGTTCCTGGCGTTCAACGCCAGAAAGAAGCAGCAGCTGGGCGTTGAACGCCCAGGAGAAGCAGCAATTGGGCGTTAAACGCCCAAAACATGCAGTGTTTGGGCGTTTAACGCCAGGATGGTGGGGAGGAGGTAAATTCCTTTTTACTTCATATTTTTCATTTTAATTTTAATTCTCATGTTTCAATTCATGATTTCTTGCATAAACATGTTACAAACCCTGATTTCTAAAATCCCTAATTTCTAAAAACCCTACTTTAAAAATATCAAATGTATCTTAATCCATAACCACAAATTCTTTTTCAATCCAATCCAACACTTTTTTTTCAAATTTCCCAAAACAAATCTATCTCTTTTCCCTCTAAAATCTTTTCAACTCATCAATATCTTTTTCAAATCTCCACATTATCTTTTTCAAAATCCAAATCTATCTTTTTCAAATATCTTTCATATCTTTTCAATTTTAAATCACATATTTTCATATCATATTTTTTTAAATTATATCTTCTATCTTATCTTTTTAATATTTTCGAAAATCCTACCCCCTCCCTTTTTAAAACCACATTCGGCCCCCCCTCTCATCCACCATTCGACACAAGCTCTCCTTCTACACATCTCCTTTCTTTTCTTTTGCTTGAGGACAAACAAACCTCTAAGTTTGGTGTGTTTATCCGTGATCACTAAACCATACCCACTAAGATCATGGTTCCTAAAGGAAAATAACCCACTCCAATAGGCAAGAAAGAGAGTATTCCAAAACCACTTTGGAATCAAGGGAGGTTCTTAACCAAAGAACATTCAGACCATTACTACAAAATAATGGGTCTAAGATCAGTGATCCCGGAAGTCAAGTTCGATCTGAAAGAAGATGAATATCCGGAGATCCAAGAGCAGATTTAAAACAGGAACTGAGAAGTCCTAGCTAATCCTGAAACGAAAGTGGGAAGGAATATGGTTCAGGAATTCTATGCTAATCTGTGGCAAACAGACAGGCAGAGAATATCTAGAACTGCCCTCTATGACTATCGAACTTTGGTCAAAGGAAAGATTGTTCACATCCACCCTGACAAAATCATGGAGATCTTTAAGCTACCTCAGCTGAAAGATGACCCAGACTCCTTCAATAGGAGAATGATGAGAACAAACAAGGGCCTGGATAAGATTCTAGAGGATATATGCATCCCTGGAGCCAGGTGGACCACCAGCAGCAAGGGTGTCCCAAATCAACTCAAGAGAGAAGATCTCAAACCAGTCGCCAGAGGTTGGCTGGACTTCATTGGGCATTCTATATTGCCCACAAGCAACCGTTCTGAAGTCACTATTAAAAGAGCAGTGATGATCCATTGCATTATGTTGGGAAAAGAAGTAGAAGTTCATCAACTGATCCCATCTGAATTTTACATACTTGCTAACAAGAACTCCAAGGATGCCAGGTTGGCTTATCCAAGCTTAATCTCTATGCTCTGCAAAGATGCTGGAGTAAAGATGGGAATAACAGAGTATATCTCAGTGGAGCAACCAATCACTAAAATCACAATGGAAAAACAACAAGTGCAGGATGACCCCACCAAGAGGAGGGCGCAAGAATTCCTCCCAGAAGTCCCTCAATTTGAATATTGGGAACAGCTTGAAGCATCTGTTACCAAGTTGCAAGAATCTATGGACCAAAGAAAGGAAGAACAGCAAAATCAAAACAGTATGCTCTGCAAACTGCTCAGGGAACAAGAAGAACAAGGGCGTGACTTAAAGGAACTGAAGCGTCAGAAGTTATCTCTTGAAGGACCAAGCACTCCACAGACTAGAGGAACATCCACATCCCAAAATCAAGGTTGTTGAGCCCTAATCTTAGCCTTAACTCTGTGATAATTGTTCTTGTTTGAGTTTTACCGTAGTAGTTATAGTAGTAATTAGTAGTTATTTTATCTCCAATTAATCTATAATTTATTTTTCTCATCATCATTAAACATGAATAAAATAGAAGATTTTTTTTAGGATAAGGAGGCAATATTTTTCGAGTTTTTAGTACAAGAAATTCTAATTAATTACATGTGGTGGCAATGCTTTCTGCCTTCTGAATGAATGCCTGAACAGAGCATATGTCTTTGGAATTTGATGTTCTTGAATGTTAAATATGTTGGCTCTTAAAAGAATAATGAACATGAGACATGTTATTGATAATCTGAAAAATCATAAAAATGATTCTTGAAGCAAGAAAAAGCAGTGAATACAAAGCTTGCAAAAAAAAAAAGCCAATAGCCCTTAAAACCAAAAGGCAAGGGTAATAAAAAGGATCCAAGGCTTTGAGCATCAGTGGATAAGAGGGCCTAAGGGAATCAAATCCTGGTCTAAGCGGCTAAACCAAGCTGTCCCTAACCATGTGCTTGTGGCGTGAAGGTGTCAAGTGAAAACTTGAGACTGAGCGGTTAAAGCCAAGGTCCAAAGCAAAAAGAAGAGTGTGCTTAAGAACCCTGGACACCTCTAATTGGGGACTTTAGCAAAGCTGAGTCACAATCTGAAAAGGTTCACCCAATCATGTGTCTGTGGCATTTATGTATCCGGTGGTAATACTGGAAAACAAAGTGCTTAGGGCCACGGCCAAGACTCATAAAGTAGCTGTGTTCAAGAATCAACATACTGAACTAGAAGAATCAATAGCACTATCTGAATTCTAAGTTCCTATAGATGCCAATCATTCTGAGCTTCAATGGATAAAGTGAGATGCCAAAACTGTTCGGAAGCAAAAAGCTACTAGTCCCGCTCATCTAATTAGAATCTGAGCTTCACTCAAAAACTCTGAGATATTATTACTTCTTGACTTATTTGTATTCTATTTTATTTGTCTAGTTGCTTGGGGACAAGCAACAGTTTAAGTTTGGTGTTGTGATGAGCGGATATTTTATACGCTTTTTGGGGTTAATTTCATATAGTTTTTAGTATGTTTTAGTTAGTTTTTAGTTTATTGTCATTAGTTTCTAGGCAAAATTCATATTTCTGGACTTTACTATGAGTTTTTGTGTTTTTCTATAATTTCAGATATTTTCTGGCTGAAATTGAGGGAGCTGAGCAAAAATCTGATTCAGGCTGAAAAAAGACTGCTGATGCTGTTGGATCCTGACCTCTCTGCACTCGGAATGGAATTTCCGGAGCTACAGAAGTCCAATTGATGCGCTTCTAATTGCGTTGGAAAGTCGACATCCAGGGCTTTCCAGAAATATATAATAGTTTATACTTTGCTCAAGAATAGATGACGTAAACTGGCGTTCAACGCCAGTTCCATGTTGCAGTCTGGCGTCCAGCGCCAGAAACAGGTTACAAGTTGGAGTTCAACGCCAAAAACAGGTTACAACCTGGCGTTGAACGCCCAAAACAGCCCAGGCACGTGAGAAGCTTTAGTCTCAGCCCCAGCACACACCAAGTGGGCCTCAGAAGTGGATTTCTGTACTATCTATCATAGTTAACTCATTTTCTGTAAACCTAGGTTACTAGTTTAGTATTTAAACAACTTTTAGAGATTTATTTTGCATCTCATGACATTTTAGATCTGAAATTTTGTACCTTTTGGCAGCATGAGTCTCTAAACCCCATTGTTGAGGGTGAGGAGCTCTGCAGCGTCTCAATGAATTAATGCAAGTACTTCTATTTTCCATTCAAACATGCGTGTTCCTATCTAAGATATTCATTCGCGCTTAATTATGGAGAAGGTGATGATCCGTGACTCATCACCTTTCTCAACCCATGAACGTGTGCATGACAACCACCTCCGTTCTATATTAGATTGAATGAGTATCTCTTAGATTCCATAATCAGAATCTTCGTGGTATAAGTTAGAATTGATGGCGTCATTCAGGAGAATCCGGAAAGTCTAAACCTTGTCTGTGGTATTCCGAGTAGGATTCTCAGATTGGATGACTGTGACGGGCTTCAAACTCGCGAATGTTGGGCCTAGTGACAGACGCAAAAGGATAGTAAATCCTATTCCAGTATGATCGAGAACCTCCAGATGATTAGCCGTGCTGTGACAGAGCATTTGGACCATTTTCACTGAGGAGATGGGAAGTAACCATTGACAACGATGACACCTTACATAGAGCTTGCCATGGAAGGAACTTTGCACTTTTGCATGCATGAGGGAAGAGGAATACAAGAGAAAAGCTGAAATTCAGAAGACAAAGCATCTCCAAAACCCCAACATATTCTCCATTACTGCATAATAAGTATTTATTTCATACTCTCTTATTTTTCGTAATTCAATTTGATAAGTGAATTGTTTTCCTGATTAAGAGTTACAAGATAACCATAGATTGCTTCAAGCCAACAATCTCCATGGGATTTGACCCTTACTCACGTAAGGTATTACTTGGATGACCCAGTGCACTTGCTGGTTAGTTGTGCGGAATTACATAGTGTGAAGTAATTTTCGTGCACCAGTATCGTATCTTTGTATCTTGTAAATTTTCAAAATTCTATACACTTAGTCATTGCATCGAATTAAAGCCGATATGTTATGATGCATAGACATTGAAGTGGTCACAAAGCATAATATAATACCGGACATGCAGACATAGAAATGTTGAATTATTGAATTTTCATGATATATTTCATTAAATGAATTATAATAATATTTTGGTATTTTATTAGTATTAAAATATAAATCCATTTTTTAGTTATTTTAATGTCTATTTTTAATTATATAAAGTATTTGAAACAATTTTTCTCTTAATAAATAATAATATGTATTATTTTTAAACTTATTTCAAAAATATATATTGAGAGTAAGGATGGACACACTAACACGTGATGGTATTTAGATGTGTTCAAATATGTTCGAAGAAATATTTTATATGTTTTATTAAGACACAATTGGACACAAAAGACACGTGTGTTAGATGAATGTCAGATGAGTGTCGTATTCAAAATGTGTTTGACATACATAAATTGAAGCTCAACAAAGTGTTTGCAATTCATAGTCTATATACAAATTCTGGTATTCTATATATTCACCCTCAGATCACTAAAACTCACTTTTAAGCTAAGGGATACGCTCTTAGTACTGTGGTGTGTAATCGACATGCTGCTAACTTCAATTAATCAATTCGATTGAATACGAATAATTGATCCGAGCAGCCTTCCGTGTTAAATGACCTTTTCAAGGATTACAAAGAATAGGGGATATCCAAACTCTAACAAGTGGGGCAAAGGTAGTCGTTTCCCTAATTATAAGAATCCTACCCCCAAGAAAGAACTTGAGATGTTGTTGAGGTGGGGATTGACTGAATATTGATCGATGTTCTATCAATAATTCAATTAAATTACCATTATTTTCCTTATTTACTCTTTCTAATGGTCTACTTTTCTCTGTTGTGATTTAGTCTTCCATTTGAAAATTTTCACCACTTTTATTTATTGTTGTAATAGATATTATTTTAAAAAATATCAAATAATAAAAAAATAAAAAATGGAAAAAAAGTTGTTATAGAAAGAGAAAAGGCCACGAAAGGGTTCATCATACACAACATGATGAGTGAGAAACAAAAACCTTAGAATGTGGGGGTCTTTGTACTAATATATATACTTTTTTGCTATCTATTTTCTCAGGTTGAAACTTCGAGCATCTACGATGCCATCAATTGTAGATATCATGAGCAAAACAACAAAAGGAATACAAATAGTCTTTCAAAATTTGCTTTCTTGACAGAAAGGGAATCTGAAAACCTTGAAGATGGTTTTGAATGGTGCAAGTATGGCAAAAAATCACTAAAAATAGCCCTTTTCAAAGGTGAAGATCTAGCTACCAACTACCATAACAAAATTTGTAGTAGTGTTTAAAATATTAAATAAAGACACATGAATAATTTTATCTCTTACAATACCAGTGTGGCTTCTTTTTTCGGAGCTACTATCGTTGCACTGCAATTAGTTGCTATCCGAACAAGAGAGTGGAGCGGTACTTGGATGATCCCAACCATGTACAAACCACCTATGAGGGTTTTCTCGCTCACAATTTGCCACCAATCCTCCGTCCTCCGTAAAGATCTTTCAACCTCTACAATAACTCCACTATTAGCCCTAAACTTGGTAGAGGAAGTGGTGTACAAAAAGGTGTAGTTTCAGATGCAAGTGCAGGTACAATGTAATGTTCCTTCCAACAAAATACCTTATTTAAGTCATGGTATTTAAATAATGTAACTTCTCTTCAAACAAAATACTTTACTTAAGTCATGGTATTTCTACTAGAAAGAACATTAAGTGACCATGCTTAATATTAACTACTTAATACTGAGCCATTACATCGCTAACTCATTTTTTATTTTAGTAAAAAGCCAATCAATTATATTTTTATTCATTAAAAATCATCCATTGTAGATCTCAAAACAATGTTATTCACATAATTATTAGTAATATATTATAGTTATTCAAATGAACAGCAAATACAAGTCTACCCCTCTTAAGGAAAATAAAATCTTTAAATAAAAAGAGTGGGGGAAAATAAATTCTTACAATAATGACTTAACTTGCAATTAAACGCTTCTATGCATCTGTAGCTTTGTTATAGGTCTTTGCATCTATAGCTGAAAGGGTGGAAAAAATTAGGGCAAGAACTAAACCACAAGTTCTTAGTAGGGAATACGAATGCTATAAAAATAAAAATCATCATCATCATCATCATCATCATCATCATCATCATCATCATCATTTAAATAATTATCTTAATAACGAAAGAATGAGGTTAAAATGATTAGTGAAAATAGAGTATTGATAAACGTAAGCATGACTGAGGATAGATTATTGATGACCGAAAAAGAAAAAATATTGTACAAGTTAGGAATTTAGAATTGAATGATTGGACTAAGTATTGAATGATTGACTGAGAATTGCGAAATGATTTAAGAAAATTGTATATGAGAACTGATTGTTTGATTTGGCCTTGGGCCGAAAACAGGAACGGGGACGCTCATAAATTGTGTACTGCTTTTCTGTTTGCCCTAGAGGTCTTATAGGCCGAAGTTCACCTACGGTGGATATCATTTGTGTACTTCAAGGTGTTGCTTCTGTAGGCCGAAGTTCACCTATAGGGAGTTGTCATTCCTGTAAGCCAAAGTTCACTTATAGGGGCATCATTTTTGTAGGCCAAAGTTCACCTACAGAAGGTAGCTATGTTGTGTTTAGTTTTGGAAAAGCCATATCCGACTAAGAATGTTGGATTATGTTGGGAGCGGGTAGAAACCAACACGTGAGCTTATCATGTCATGTAAAACTCGATAAATTAATAAATAATTAACTAATAAATTAATTATGAGCCAGAGAAATTAGAAAATTAAATTTTATAATTTGAAGAAGTAGAAATATTTAAAATACGAATTAAATAACTAATTTTAAAGATCAAGCCAACAGGCCAAACCGGTTGAACCGGGCCCGTATTGGGCCCAAGGCCCAACCTATATATAACTCATCTCAACCTTCTTCCCTTTCCTATCATCAAATCACATTGAAGAAGAAGCAAAATACAAGAACCCTAACCTCCTTTGTAATTCAATTTTCAATTCCTCCTAACTTTCAATCCGGAGCTCTAATTGCTACACCGCTTGCAGCCACGCAACCGTCTCGCCGAGCTCTTCAAATCTATTTGAAAAAATTGGTAAGAAATTTAAATTTATCACCCAGTTATCCACTCCCTTTATTTTTGTCATTTTGGTTTATCGGTATTGAGAAGTTTGGTGTTTTGATGGTTTAGGATCGAACTAGCTTGGGATAATCGCTGGATTTCATCCAATTGCTCAATGGGTAAGGCAAGAAACTACTAAATTCTTGTGAAATATTGATTTAGTAAAACCTAGTATTGATTTTCAGTGAATTGTATTAAATTAGAGTGAATTCATATGAAATTAGAGTCAAATTAATGAAGTAGAGTGCTTGAATTGGAACTCAAGTGGTTAGAAGCTTGTCAAGTGGGATTTGGAAGCTTGAAAACTTATGGAATAAAAAGGTCTTGAGGTGTTTTGGGGCTTTGGAAGGAAATCGGCCAATGTATGATTTTGGTTTCCTGTAGTTAATATTCAATATTGCGTGAAAACTTAGGCTAGTTTCCATAAGATAGGCCTAAATGCCTTGAATTGTTAGATTTGGTGGATTCAGTATGTAAAAATATGATGTTGATAATGATTGGTGAAACCAGTAATATTATGTGTGAGAACTGTTTGAATGAATTGATGAATTTAGGTTTTGGAATGATTGTAAAGTGACTTATATATGATAGTGTGTAGGGGTAATTGGTGTTTGTTTGATTGTGGTTTGGTTTGTTTTGGATTGAGAATTTTGGAAAACTAGAGGATTTGAACTTTTTGGAAAAACTAAATTTTTAACCAACTTTAGCGGGCCATAACTTGGCTTCTGGACACCCAAATCTTGTAAAACTTATTTTGAATAAAAATTGGGTCTGAGAATTTATAACATTTGAAGAACAAATAAAAAATGATTTTTAACAAAAAAGTTATGTGCATTTGAAATTTAGTGTGAAAAACTGAGTTTTCTGAACTTAACAACTTTTTAGGAAATCTGATACAGTTGTGCACGCAATAGTGTTACGCGACACGAGTTTTGGATCTGCGACATACTCATGTACACGAAAATTGGCTGCATATGCGACATTGTCATTTTTACACTTATGCATACACGATTTGTAGCATGCATACGTGACACTATCTTTTTCCAAATTCTCACGTATGCAGCAGGTTACTCGCGTATGCATGACTGCTGTTTTGCTAAAAAGTGTAATTTTTGAGTTTTTAACCATTCCTCTAGTTTTCTAAACCTCTGTAACCCCTATTTAAGGTCTGATAGCTAGTATTAGGTTGCAAAAGAAGAGCAAACCCATTGGGAAAAATAGTTTGATAATAAAGAAAAGTATTGAAGTGAATAACAGAACTAATAATGCATGATAATAATGAATCGTGATTGTACGAGTATGGATAAAGGTGATGATGATGTTGATGAATTGTGATGATGGTATTGATGATTGATATTGATAATATGAAAGATCCATCTGGCTTAGGCATTTAAAATTATCTAAGACACGAGTTTTCCTGGGTAAATGTAGTGGCTTGCCACCATTTGCTCAAAGTTGAGACTCAATACTCTATTGACCCTTTGTCACAAGATGTGATCGGGTACTTTAACTCTCCGGATTCTCCTAATGAGATGATAAATGATTGATTGATTATATATCTGCATAGACTCTTGGGGATGCGCACAGGCAAGGACTCTCCAGGGTTCGCTACCGGACATGTCGGGTTTGGATGGATAACTGACAAATGAGACTCATCGGCCGTAGGGCAGACATGCATCATATGCACTTGTATGTATTGTTTGAGTATGCATTTATTTTGGCTTGCCTAATTGCTTATCTGTAATTAACTGCTACCTGTTCTATTTGTTGTATCTGTTCCATATTTGTGTTTTCCATGTCTTTCTTGCTTGTGTTTGTTTCTAAGAGACCCCTCTGGCGGGTAAAGGAGGCGCTGAGGATTGTTCTACTTAGTGAATTGGAAATTCACAGAGAACGGGAAACGATGAGTTAGATTAGATTCCTTAGACATAATCACCATAATTTTGGTTTAGTGAAAACTTTAGGATATGAATATGGGTTGTTGGAGTTTTAGAATGCCTCTGGCTTTCTAGGATATTATTTATTATCTATATGGACACCATTACCATGTTGAGAACCTCCAGTTCTCATTTTATACATATTTTGTTATTTTTCAAATGCAGGATGTGAGGCACCTCACTGAGAGTATTGGAGGCTCTGCTGAAGCGAATATCAACTTTGGGGACTTTCATTTTATATCTAGTTTATATGTATATATAGGTTCTCCACTTTGTATATATTTGTATTTTGTCCTTCCTACAGGTTGACTTGGAGAAACAGGATTTATATTTTGTCTTTTGAAAAATATTTTGGGTTGTTTATGTATATGTATACTCTAGCTAGCCTTTGCTTTGCAGGTTGTGTCTGGAGCTTGATATATGTTTCTATGGAACTCTATATTCACATATATACTATCTTTTCCATGTGCTGTTATCTTTTTCCTTCTACGCTTAACCGTTTCAAGTGTGATGTGGCTTTCGAGTTTTGTTTTGCTCAACTTTTTCTGTAAGGCTCCTACTTAAATTTCTTTTTCTATATGCCTATGTACACATTTTTACTTTTAGAGGTCGTAATATCTCAGCACCTCTGATTTATGAACTTAAGCATAAAACTCTGTGTGGTAGGGTGTTAAATTATGGTATCAGAGCAGTTTGTTCCTTTAGAGCCTGAGGGACGGACTGACTATGCTTCTGGGCATACTGTGGGTGTGTATATGCTATTTAGGATTATCTAACTGATAAATGTAGCATACTTGTTCACAAGCATGTATTTGGGAGTTTGAAGCACTAGACTTGAGATATTGAGACTAGTCACCTTGATATCAATTGTTTGGTATGAACAGGAACCAAATGATGTCTCGTGGGCATGGATGTGGACGAGGAAGAGGTCAGAGAGTAAATGAAGAACCCAAAACGACTGAAAATAACCCAGTAAACTTAATGACTGCTTTAGAAAACATGGTTGCTGCTATACAGACCATAGCTGAGGTATTAGGAAATTAAGCTACTAATGAGAATGGTAGTAACGGTAGTAACAGACCGATGACTTTAGCAATATTTCTGAAGGTAAATCCATCAATTCTTTTGTGAAACAATGAATCCTACTAAGGCGGACAATTGGTTTCAGGATATGGAAAGAGCCTTACAAGTGCAACACGTACCTAAAGACCAATATGTCGAATTCGCCACTTATAACTCCAGAAAAGTGGCACAGTTTCACCTTTATATACTACTCACCTCCTCCAATATATATATATATATATATATATATACACACACACACACACACACACACACACACACACACACACACACACACACACACACACACACACACACACACACACACACACACACACTCATATGTATATATGTTACGAGTTCACTTTATTCAATGGAGAAAACTTATGTAATGCACTTAATGGGTTTGAACTTCAACCTCGACGAATTTCATAATAAAAATTCCCATCAAATTCTAAATCGACTAAAGTGTTCTTCTCATCTTCCTCTTCAATCTCATACAAATTTTGTTAAAGGAATTTGAGGTAGGATTATCGCTTTTTTCTTTTCTCCTTAATAGTTTTGGTTCTGAAGTAATGTACAGAGAAAATTTGATTTTATTTCTTAATTTTTTTAATTGAAAATTAGGTAAGAAATTGGTATTAGAAGTTTTAAGAAGAAAACTGAGTTTGAATCTAAAAAAAGGTAAAGGTTTAATTAAATTAACTTGTGTGAATTGTATTTTTGGATATATAATTTATGAATTTGATGTGTGATGACTGGAAATTTATGTTTAAGTACTTTTTTTAGATTAATTAACTATTGTATATAAAGTTAAAAAATTGATATTCTCAAGAATATTTTATTCAAGTCTTATATTCCTTTGAAAGAGGTAGAGTTAAGCTCATTTTAATTTTGTTCATAAAGTGAAACTAAAGATTAAAGTTAGAAGATTGAGTGAGTAAAGATTAAGAAAAATGTTTAAAAAAATATCAAGGAATAAAAGTTTAAAGTTTTAAGAAAATAAGGTTCAAGGTTTAAATTTAGAGTTTAAAGTTTAAGGTTAAAGGTATAAAGAATTAAATATCAAGGTTTAAGGAATTAAAAAATAAGGTTTAAGGGTTTAAAGGTTTAAAGAATAAATATTAAGGAAAAGACTGAGGAATATTGGATTATTTGAATTAAAGAAATATGATATTGAGCACAATCTCGTGAGGACGGAGATACGTAATGCTCACTTGAGATATTATGCTTGAGGCTAAGTGGGGACGGTGATATGCACTTGAGACTGGAAGGAAAGTTCCCAATGAGGACGGCAATACGTAACGCTCTTGGAAGGGACATTGGTTGAGGTAGGGATGGTGATACGTAATGCCTATCTCAGGACCACTGTTAGGTATCAGGAAACGAACTGACATGTGAGCTCACGGCCTGTATAGGAAGAGACATACATCATATTTGTTTGCTGCATAATTTTTCTTATGATACTGCTATGTGTGTGTTTATGTTTGTCTCTGTTTGTTTGAGATTTTGTGTGATATTCTATATTATCTCTAAAATTGGTGATTTCTTTTGAATGCGTCTTATTAGAACTAAAAAGGAAAAAAATAATGAATTGTTAATTTCAAGAAGGTAAAAGAAATACTATTGTGTGAAACCTTTACTAAGAACGCCCAAGTTCTTACCCCTCCCTTCCTCCCCTTCAGATGAAGACAGGAGTTCTGTTCTATGAGCTAGAGCACCCATATATTTTTTATATAGTAGTCACTGATCCTAGGGTACGTGTGTACTTGCTGAGTGATCATCTGATGAACGGATATTTTATACCCCTTTTTGGCACTGTTTTCTTAGTGTTTTTAGTTATATTTTATTAAGTTCTATTATGTTTTAGTAGGTTTTATTGCAAAATTCACCTTTTGGATGCTACTTTGAGTTTTTGTATCTTTCTTATGATTTTAGGTGATTTTTGGGTAAAATTGGCAAGTTTTGGCAAAGTCTGATTCAGAGGCAAAGAAAGGATAGCAGATGCTGACAAATTCTGACCTCCGTGCATTAAAATGAGCATTTCTGGGGCTACAAAGGTCCAATTAACGCGTTCTCAACCGCGTTGGAAAGCTAACTTTTAGGGCTTTCCAGAAATATATAATGGTCTAGCGTTCAACGCCCATGAAGGACCAAGGCCAACGTTGAACGTCCAAAACTGGCGTTCAACGCCACCACGGGAGCACAATGCAGCGTACTCACACCCCTAATTGGCGTTCAACACCCAAAAGCACATGTTGAACGGCAGGCATACGAAGCACATGACCAAAGTGGGTCCAAAGTGGATTTTAGCACTCCTTAGCTTGTTTAGTCTTATCTTTGTACTTTTTGATTTTAAGTTAACATCTTTAGGGTTAGCATCTCCTATTTAAATAGGAGATCACTTAGGAATTAGGGCATGCTTCTCAGGAGGAGAGTCAAACATTTTTCTATTTTCTCTGTAAATTATGAACAGCTAAACCTCCTAGGTTAAGGATAGGAGCTCTGCTCATTCATATGGATTAATATAATTACTTTTCTACTTTAATATATGTTTGATTCCATTCTATGATGCATTGTAGTTCTTCATCCTTATGAATCTGGGGTGGAACTGGCGTATTACTGCTTATTCTACATGAGTTCTTGCGAGTCCCTGGCAGGATAGTATTGAGCTACAGCTTGAGAATGCATCACAAGTTCCAACAAGTTATCTGGCTAATTGGGATAAGTGACATAAAATCTCGTTAGTCATGGGTAATTGAGATTTCTGTGGCACTAAGGCTAAAATCATAGAGCTTGATTCTCCTATCTGGAAGATCCGACCGTATCTGTGGCGTTTTTAGTAGGATCACCAGAGATTGAATTGCGTGAGCTTCACCCTCGTCCAGATTGAACGACCACTGCTGGTGTTTGGTTTGGATCAGAGGAGATTAATGACCACTGGCCCTGGCTTAATCACTTACAGCCTTGCCATTGAATGAATCACTCATTGTTAAAGTAGCCAGTAAGAAGTACTAATTCGGAAGAACAAGCTTCTCCGAGGCCTCAATTGATTTCTTACTATTGTTTTTCCGTTAATTCTTAATTGCTTTTGTTATTGTTTTGTTTATGCACCTACAACAACAACAATCAACTTTCTATTCGCTTGACTAAGATCTGTAGGATAACCACAGCTTGCTCAATCTGACAATCCTTGTGGGATCGACCCTCACTCACCTGAGGTATTACTTGGATGACCCGATGCACTTGCCAGTTCAGTTGTGCAAGTTTTATTTTCGTGCACCATCATCCCTTTCGACATCCGATTAACACTCTACTCTTTAACCTCAATATGCCTTACGAGTTTCCTTTAGAATGGCTTCACCAAGATGCCCCTCATCATCCATTCCACGATGGACCTGGACTTCATTATCATCCTGTTCAGCTTGAGGATCATGTTGTTCTTGAGCCTATACCTGAGGAGGATCTTCCTTTAAAAACAATTTCATCATCCTCATCTATGCTTTTGGCAGAGAATTAGCATATGACTTCTATCTGTGGGCCTGTGAGCATGGACCAGAGTAGTGATACTAGTGCTAGAATTTTCTCTGAGATAATTGAAATCTCTGACAACGATGATGAGGATCCCGAGGAGTATCCTAATATGATCAAGATTTCTTCCTTTGATGATGACCATTGATGATTATGTAGAACCTATGCACAATTACTCAAGAGGGGGGGTGAATTGAGTATTGCAACAACAATGAATCTTTTTGCGAAAGTTAGAGACAATATACAAAAGTGTTATTGTACTAGTATTTTTCCAAGAGCTTAATTCAATTGCTAAGCATTTATAAGGAGCTTTTACTTTCCAATAGACACCAACTCAAATAAATTGATCAAGCTTTTCACCAATCAGACTTAAGCTATTCCTTAAGTACTTACGAAGCTACTTTTCGATCACAATTTATTTGCTCAAAGGTAAAAGACAATAATATTGAAGAGATGAGTTTGGAGAGATGCAAATGCTATTTAGAGTGGTTCGGCACAATCCTTGTCCTACGTCCACTTTCTTTCTCAATCGCTATTGAGAAGTTCCACTATTGCCAAGCTTCAAGGTGCTCGCGCAAAACCTTTTACAATCCGAGTCCTTAGTTTCTAACACCTCACGGTATATGATCACCACTCGTATACTAACCTACTCCACTTAGAGATACCTTCTCTAAGATTTGCCTTGAGTACTTAGTATACTTCTTTGGTATCCTCACCGACTATAGTGTTTATAACTCTTGACTCAACCTTGGAGATCACACTCCAATTTACAAAGTGTACAAGAAAACAATTCTCAAAGAATTGTTGAGACGAAATGAGTACTCTCTAGAAGAGTGTATGATTACAATTTTAGCACTATTGAACCAATTGATATTGCTCTCTCAAATTGTGTATTATAACACCTTAAAAATGTGTAGAATGAAAGAATATGAACAAGATAGTTTGCAAATACTCACGTATATGAAATAAGGCTTCAATCCATCTATTTATAGACTCCCCAAACCTTAGAAACATCTTTGCATCGATGCAACAAGTCGTCGCATGCTTTGCATCGATGCAAGATGAGTGTGCATCGATGCAAACCTTAAAAAAATGGCTTAAAATCACTTCAAAATACTTAGGATTGATCTCAAACTTGTTGGAGTCAATTCCTATGCTTTTGTACCTTTGAAAATAAGTTTTTAAACCATTTGGCTAGCATCGAATTGCAAGATGTGCATCAAAACATTTTGTGAGTGTGTGTTGAGAGATTTAGCAATTGGTTCTTAACAAGAAGTTACCTAAGTCCTAAGACACTATACTTGTCTTCAAATGTTGTGGACTTGAGTTTCTTGTTGTTGTTGTGTTGCTTTCAACTCTTCATTCCTCAACGTTGAATGTTGGTTGATCTTTCAAGTCGTTTGTTGGTTTGTCATTCATCAAAACCTACGAATACAAACTTCGCATACAAGCAACATGATTTACAGATTAGAGTTAATGACATGATTTTAGGAGTTCTTTATGTTAGCCTAGATTTTGTATTTAGTCTCTCACTTTTGATTAGACTCACCAAGAGAGTAAGCTATGACTAGTTTGACTAGGCTAGTTTCATATGCCAACTTAAGGATTTTCTATATAGACCAGGGCCCGGAGTTTTGGTTGTGTCTATGCAAATAAGTTGTAAGGGTTGTACGCTAACTAATATTTTGTATGATAGTATGTATGTATGTATGTATGTATGTATGTATGTATGTATGTATGTAAATAGTGGACATGATGTATAATATGTTCATCCTTGATGTCCCTATTATTATTTTTCGTATTTAATTTTACATCATCATTTGTCTATGAGTAATTAGTTTTATTCCGACCCCTTTTTGTGTTAAAAAGAAAAAGTTTTTTTTTCTGAAACACAATTTCATACTAACTCGATTATAGGCTTAATAATAAATAGTAGTCAAGTATTTGGGTGGCAAGTTGGTGACACTCGATTTTCAGTACGATCATGACATACTGGAAATTGGATCATTACAATTTGGTATCAGAGCAGTTCATTCCGATAAAGCTTGGGGATTGTAATGAATCATTCTCCATTGCATGCTCTACTTATGTGTCTCATGCTGATAGAATATCTTAATGATATGTGTTGCATGATTGTTTGCGTACATTCATTTAGAAAATATTTATACTTAATCAGAAATATTAAGACTGATCACCCTAATGTTGATTGTTTGGTGTAAATAGGACCTAGATAGTTGCACGAGATGGGGTACTCGGGGAAGACCTCTTAGGACTGGCAGAGGGAATCCCAGTGACGTTTCGGTACTAGATACAGAAACTTTCATGGATACAATAAATACCATGGCTGAGGCTGTGCGTGCGACGGTGGCTACTACTACAAGGGCAGTTGACTGTTTAGGGGAACTGAACGGGAATAGCAATGGCGACAATAAAGCTAACCTGGTTGGTTATGATAGGCCTATGTCTCTGGCTACTTTTCTAAAGTGAATCCGCCTAAGTTTAAAGGAATAGTTATTGCAACAAAAGCTGATAATTGGTTTTACAGTATAGAAAGTTAGTTGCGGGCCCAGCATGTACCGGAAAGGCAATATGTGGAATTTGCATCCTATATGTTGGAAGGTGATGCCCATTGCTGGTGGTAGGGTATTCAAAGTCTGTTGCAACAAGAGGATGCAGATATCTCATGGACTATTTTTAAAACTTAGTTCTATAAAAAATACTTCCCACGAACAATGCGAGATGCTAAGGAGATGAAATTGATGCAATTGAGGTAAGGCAGTATGTCGGTGGCAGAATATACGCACAAATTTGAAGATTTGTGCCATTTTTTCAGAATCTGCCAAGGAGCCCCGACAGAGCTTCAAGAATGAAGTGCCTGAAGTTTGAAGGAGGACTTCGTGAATATTTGATGAACACTGTGGTTCCGATGGAGATATGGAACTTTGCCGAATTGGTTACTTAGAACCAATTGATAGAAGATTGTGCAAAAAAGGTAGCGTCGACAAGAATGAACCACTGAGAACTACCTCCAAGGAGTTTTAATAGATACATGGCCCCTCAGGGAAGGAATTTTAAGTCCATTGGATCACCACAATGTGGAAACCAACATGGTGGTAATGTTCTTGCTCGTCCAAATAGCGAGAATAGTGGTAAGCCAAGGTAGGATACCGGCAAACAGCCACAAGCGGCTCAGTCAAGTCCTGTCTATAGCCAGTGTGAGAGGAATCACGGTAACAGACCTTGTCAATAAGGAATGAATGTTTGTTATTATTGTAGTGGACCTGGGCATTTGGCCAAGAATTGTGCAAAAAACCTTTCTCGGGAAACATCCAGGCCTCAGTAACAAGGGCAGATTTTTGCTATGATGGCTAATGATGCTACACGTTTAGACACCCTAATCCAAGGTGAGTGTTGTGTCAAGACTCAACTTCTAACTGTACTGTATGATTCGGGTGCTATGTATTCTTTTATATCAATAACTGTTGTGCGTTGGTTGGGATTAAACTTTTTTGAGTTAGAATATGATTTAATTATTCACATACTCGCATCTCAAAATGTTGTGACCAATTTGGTCTACTGACAAGTGTCTTTTGCATCAAGGGTAGAACTTTTATACATGATTTGATTTGTCTGCCTTTACAAGGATTAAATATTATTTTAGGACTGGATTGGTTGTTTATACACCATATATTTCTTGATTATTTTGAGAAGACTACTATTATTCTATCTATTGATAAGTCTACTGGACCGATCATATCCCACAATTATTATTTAAATTATGTAAAAGTTACTTTTATTGAGGGTGAATGTGAGTGGTACATTTTATTAGCAACTGGCTTAAACGGTAATGAACAAGATGTGAAATGAATCCCAGTGGTAAAAGAATTTTCTGACGTGTTTTCAGAAGACATACCTAAGTTTCTCTCTCAACGGGAGATAGAATTCTCTATTGACTTAGTACTGGGAGCTGGACCAATTTCTATAGTGCCTTATTGAATATCATCACTGGAGCTTACGGAGTTAAAGAAGCAGTTGGATGAGTTACTAGGAAAGAAGTTCATTCGTCTGAGCGCATCACCATGGGGAGCCTCAGTGCTGTTAGTAAAGAAGAAAGATAGTGGGATGAGATTATGTGTAGATTATCGGCAGTTGAACAAAACTACCATCAAGAATAAGTATCCACTTCCTCAAATTGATGATCTCATGGATCGGTTAAAGGGGCTATGGCATTTTTGAAAATATATTTACAGTCGGGTTATCATCAGATTCGGGTAAGAGAATTAGACATACCTAAGACTGCTTTTAGGACTAGATATGGTCATTATGAGTATACGGTTATGTCCTTTGGACTAACTAATTCTCTTGCAGTATTTATGGATGATATGAATCGCATTTTTCACCTGTATCTAAACCAATTTATAATGGTCTTCATAGATGACATTCTCATTTATTTCAAGATGGAAAGGGAACACGAGGAGCACTTAAGGAATGTACTAATATTAAGGAAATGGAAATTATATGCAAAACTATCGAGGTGTGAATTTTGTGTAGGAGAAGTAATATTTCTGGGGCATGTTGTGAAGCAAGAAGGTACAACAGTAGATCTTTCTAAAGTTGAACCTGTGTTACAATGGGAACGACCTACGACTGGTACAGAGGTTCAAAGTTTTCTTGTATTAGTTGGGTATTACAAAGGGTTTATTAAGGATTTTCACAAATAGCGCTACCTTTGACTCATCTTACAAGAAAAGAAGTTCATTTTATTTGGACGGCTGAGTGCGAAAAGAGTTTCGAGACCTTGAGAGAAAAGTTGACAACGGTGCCAGTTCTAGCTTTGCTAGATTCACAAAAACCTTTTGAAGTATACTGTGATACTTCTCTAAAGGGATTGGGATGTGTGCTGATGTTGAATAGAAAAGTGGTGGCTTATGCTTTGCTGTAGTTGAGGCCTTATAAAAGAAACTACCCAACTCATGACCTGGAATTGGCTACAGTGGTATTTGCTCTTAAGATATGGAGGCATTATTTATACGGTGTTCAATTTGAGGTCTTTTCTGATCATAAGAGTTTAAAGTATATCTTTGATAAAAAAAATATCTTAATATGAGGCAACGTAGGTGGATGGAGTTTTTAAAGGATTATAATTTCAAGTTGAGTTATGATGTGTTTGCATCTTTGGTGTTTTTTACTTAGAATTTCATTCATTAAACTAAGAATTATTGCAAGATAAACAATGATTTCATGGTTAATTGAGCAATACTTTGAGTTAGTATGCATTCATTGATTATAAGAAAATATGGAAGAGAATTGGCAAAGATTAAAGAGAAAAAGGAGGCTAAGAATCACTTTGAGCAAGAAGAGCAATCCTGTTCCTTGATTTTACATATCTGATAAACCCATATTTTGTGAGTTATTTTGTGCTTAGTTTGAGTGATTTATTCAATCCTTCACCCACTTATTCATATTAATTGCATGGTTTTACTTTCCCATCGTTATTATGTGATGTATGTGAAAAAATGTTTCCTAAACTTTAAAATTAATTATTTTAATTACCTTTATTTCCATTCGATGTCGTGATTAGTGTGTTGAGTAGTTTCAGATTTTTTAAAGCAGAATGACTTAAAGGATGGAAAAGGAAACGTACAAAAATGGAAGGAAAGTGCGAAACGGAGTTTTGCAGAAACTGGTATCCACGCGATCGCATGGACGACGCGATCGCGTGCCAGAAGCGAAGAAGCAGTCACGCGGCCGCATGACTGACGCGACCGTGCGCCTTAAGTAGAACGCATACGACGCGGACGCGACTGACGTGACCGCGCCACAAGGAAAACTCCAGAGGACGCGACCGCGTGACCCACGCGGACGCATGACAGAGGCCACGTATCAGAATTTATAGAATACGCCCCCAGCGATTTCTGAAGCCCTTTTTGGCCCAGATCCAAGTATAGAACACATAGATTAGAGGTTATAAAGTGGAGGAATGCATCCATTCAAGGGGGAGCTCGCCAATTTTCACTTTCCATGATTTAGATTTAGTTTGAGAGAGGTTCTCTCCTCTCTCTCTTAGGATTAGGATTAGGATTTAGGACTTCTCTTAGTTTGTAAGTGATGCCAGGGCATTTTGGCCAGTTTCACTGACCTTTTCTTTACTGTTTTTAAGGTAGTTTCATGCATTTTCTTAGGAAATAAGCTAGTTTTGGGTAGATATTCACTTACATCTTGATTCAAGCATACATTGTGCACTTTACATGATTTCATGAGAATTTTGTATGAATTATATGATAAATTGGATGATGCATGATCCCATGATTAAGAGCAAAACTTTGATGCACTTTGTTTGATTGATTTCAGACCAAAAGAAGAAGAGAAGAGCCACGTTAGTGGCTACGTTAGTTACACTAACGTGGGCACTAACGTGGAAGGAAGGAAAGCCACAACGTTAGTGAGAAAAGTTAGTGGCATTAACTTTGAAGAAAGGAAATGGAGCCAACGTTAGTGACACTTAACATTATCACTAACGTTGGACCAAGCTCATAAGTGGCCACGTTAGTTGCCACGTTAACTTAGTTAACGTGGCCTCTAACGTTAAGAAGTAAAAGGGAAGCCAACGTTAGTGACATTCAACTTTATCACTAACGTTGGCCAAGTCACAATAAGCCACGTTAACTCCCACGTTAACCTAGTTAACGTGGAAGCTAACGTGAAGAAAGGAGGTGATTGCCAACGTTAGTGACACCCAACATTGTCACTAACGTTGGAATGAGCCCACATAAGCCACTATGAGCCACGTTAACTCCCACGTTAACTTAGTTAACGTGGTAGTTAACATGGACAAAAGTCCCACCTGGCAACCTGACCATGCCTTCTTCAAACACGCATAACTTGAGCCACAAAATTCCAAATGAGGTGATTCTAGTGGCATTGGAAAGTAGGATTCCAGAGCTTTCCAAGCATATATGGCACTACATGGTTGACACTAAATTTGAGGGAAAAAACCTGCCCCGAAGGTGCAATGATGAACATGGTACCAACCTGTATTAAGGCCAATTGACCTCTTCACCTTCCAAGAAGTATAACTCGAGTTGTAGAGCTCCAAATGATGCGCTTCCAAAGGCATTGGAAAGTAGACATCCAGGGCTTTCCAACGATATATAATAGTATGGAATGGACACTAAGTTTGAGCTTCAGAAACTGGAAATAATGAAGCCTTGATCGCTAGCGTTATTGGCACTCAAGTTTTCCATTAACGCTGGCAACTATGCCGGCGACCATGTCCACTTCAAAGGAGCATAACTTGAGCTACAGAGGTTCAATTGAGGTGATTCCAGTTGCGTTAGAAAGCTGACATTCAGAGCTTTCCAACGATATATAATACTCTATAGTGGGCATGAAATTAGAGCACAAACAAGAGGCATCTTTTAAGCCCCAAAAACACCAACTGGGCAGCAAGTGCAACGTTAGCCACAATAACTTTAGCACTAACGACACACTTGTAGCGTTAGTGTGGCTAACTTTGGCACTAACTTTAGCACCTGGACCTCAACTTGACTCCCTTCTCTCTCAAGCCCACTTCAAAGCTTAAGCAAGCAAGCCCACAATTGTCAATTAATCAAGACCACAAGAAGCATCTAGAATAGAAATTTTTATTTAATTGTAATTTACTTTTAATTTCATTTTGTAAATTAGGAGGGCCTATATAAAGGCCTTAGTCTTTACATTGAAAACAGCGGGGAAATGGGAGGCTGGAAATTCTAGAATGGGGGATTGAAGAGGGGTCTTCGAACTCCCTCCCCTCACACACTTTTCCTTCTCTTTCTTTTAGTTGTAATTTTCATTTATGAATGTTGAATTTTAAATTTCAGTTTGGATCTTCATCTTTATTTTTCTGCACTTTCTTTCTTTTTTATTTTTGTAGAGCAATGATCAACTAACTCTTTACATTGGGTTAGAGAGCTCTATTGTGATTCAATGGATTAAGTGTAGTTCTTATTCTTCTTCTTCTTTCTTTCCTCTTGATTTTACTAGAAAGATTTCAATCTTCATCCAATTGGGTAGTTATCTTGGAAAAGAAGCTATTCATACTTGGATCTCTTCTGAACCATGAAAGAGGAATGAAGAGATCATGCTAGAAATGCTTTCTCATGTTGGACCAAATTGGGTTTGGATGGATATGTGACTATAATCCACCAACACCTGATTTGGGAAATGCATGTGGTATAATCAGTGACCATACTTCATCTCTTCTCATGAGCAATTGACCAAGGAATTGGCTATTGATCAAGATTTGAGAGATTGAATTACAAGGAATTGTAATTCGATCACTTAAGATTGCCAAGGAGATCAATGAGTGCATTGATTGAGGAAGAGATGAGAATGAACTTGATCCGGAGGATTGCAATATCTCTTGATCCCAATGTTCATTTTATTTTTAATTCTTACATTTACTTTTCTTGCCATTTTACTTTTCTGCACTTTATTGCTTTCTTTACTTTTCTGTCAATTTACAATTCCTTGTTGCTTATCACTCCAATCTGATTCGTCTAACTAGGATAGTCAATTAACCATTGATTGCTTAATCCGTTAATCTCTGTGGGATTCGACCTCACTCTTTTGTGAGTTATTACTTGACAACAATTCGGTACACTTGCCGAAGGGAGATTTGTTGCGAGACAAGTTTTCCGTGCATCAGTAAGAGTGACTCTCGATCCAGGTTTAATATTTACTTTAATTTATGTTTCTATGCTAATTTTACTTTAATGCTTTTATTCGTATCTATAAATGTTGCCAACTTGACTTATGAACCCTTTCCATATTATGATTTGAATTAATGATTATTTGAGGTATTTCAGTTATTGATTGCTTTCTCTTTAATTTGTGTTACCTTTGCTTTCCATCTAAGGATATTTTATTCCAGCAATTTACTTTTTTTCCTTTTTGGTCTTGGTTAAGAAATCAGTAACTCAACAGTCACCAACTCAACATAACTGACAATCGCTATCTTGCTAATTGAACTGAACTTCAATAATCCCAACTTTTTTTTAGGAATTAAATAGGATTCGAAGGTCAAACTAATTAGTCCCTTGATTTTCCTTTACTTTAGTAAAGGTTAACTAAGTAGAATTTAGATTCAACTTTTATTATTGTTGAGAGAGATAACTAAGTTGGACTTCTAATTTCTCTTACCTTGCCAAGAGTTTGCTTTACAGTATTTATTTATTTTAATTGCCATTTACTTTACTTGTCATTCAAATCACTTGCTTTTCACCTTCTAAACCCCGATTACAACCTTTATAGCCAATAATAAGAACATACTTCCTTGCAGTTCCTTGAGAAGACGACCCGAGGTTTGAATACTCGGTTAACAATTTTTAAAGGGGTTTGTTACTTGTGACAACCAAAACGTTTGTATGAAGGGATTTTTGTTGGTTTAGAGACTATATCTGCAACGTAACTATTTTTATGAACTTCTTTACTGGCAAAAATCCCAACGTCAAAATGGCGCCGTTGCCGGGGAACTGTTAACGTGTGCCTTATTATTGGTTATTGTAAATATTTTTCTTTTGCTTGTTTATTTATTTTTGTTTTTCCTTTTTATCTTTATTTGCTACCATGAACTCTCACCCCTCTCGCTTTGAGTTTGGTTCTAACTTTGTTGAAGGAAATAGAAGTTACAGCAGGAATATGCATCAAGGTCAGACCAATCAAGGATGGATGGAGCCAAGAGGATCTAATCAACCCTTCAGGCAGCAACATCCTCCGAGATATCCTAGACAAAGACCATTCTACCGTGCATACCCAGCTGAAAGATATGGTGGACAACCTTGTAACTACCAACAAGCCTCACCCCGTGCATATAAACCATCCTTTCAACATAACCTCGAACCAGCACACTCACAAGTTTCTCTTCACCATTTGCCACCATATGATCCTTCCTTACCCCAGTACCAATCCAATCACTCCCAATCACCGCCACTTTTCTATGTGTCCTGTCCAAATCTAGCAACCCGAGAAGCAGAGGTTCGCCTAAAGGAAACAGTAAATAAACTTCAAACAACTATTCGACAACTGGAGCAAGCAGTAATTCAATGGGCTTCTAGACGCTCAAATATACAAGGGTCAGCCACAGCCCCATGTGGATAGTCTAATGAAGAGCGTAGCATGAAGGAGATACCAGAAACTCCAGTGGACAAGACAGAGCATGAATTTGTACTAAAACAAGTAGAAGAAGCTGTCATTGTACAAGAAGAAGAGTTGGTTGAGGATCTAGGAGATGCTGAACCTCCATGGGAATCTAGAACTGAGGAGAACTCCGTCAAGGACGTTACAGTTGATGCTAAGGAGGATAGTACACAATCTCCAAGGCAAGTTATTTATGAAGAATCAGACGGAATAACCTAGGACACAAATTCCCTTGATGATGATAGTCACAAGTCAAATTCTCTTAGTAATGAACTAGCATCCGCAAGTGAATTCTCTGAGGTCGAAGAATCTTCCCAAGTGAATATGAAGACGATGCGGAGGTAGATTTCTCTCAACCTCCAATCTATGACTCAAGTGATGAGGAAGACATAGAAGACTTTGACCAGGACACAGATACAATTGTAGAGCCTTGCAAGGAAGTGGAGGAATTCACAGAAGAGCATAAGGGAGTAGAACTTACAGAACCATCAGAAACACCTATCCCAAGGCCATTACCACCTAATACAAGCTTCAAGTGGGTATAATTCTTAACCTATAACTTTACTTATTCACTTGAATATGGTTTACTTGAAATAGATGGCCAGCTTAGAGCTCTCTGCGGCTTTAAGAGTAAGAGGGAAATGGCTCGCACTCAGAGCTGGTGCACAAGGTTTAATAAGGTTCCACGCTTCACCTCGAAGTACACGGATTGGTATCATGCTCAATTGCATGGATCAAAGAGAACGTTTGGTCACCATGGTGAGATTCTACTTTTTAAACCGCCCGGATAGAAATATATAGATCAAGACGGAGGCGGATTTAATAGAAAAGCTTGGGATCCTGGAATCTATTCTGACATTCGTCACCCCGGGAGCCTGAAAATTTGTCTGAAGCTGCTCAGAAGCTTTACATGCCTAGTTTGGGACCCCGAAGGCTATTGGCATTCCAAGCACTGGTGGAGATTTTTGGATGAATTTAAACATAAGCCGCCATAGCAGGAAGCTCCTCCAATGTCCAACTTAAGGACTTTAACTAAAAGTGCTAGGTGGGAGACAACCCACCATGGTATGGTCGCTTCTTTTTCAATTTAATTCTTGTTAATTGCTTTCATTTTTATTTTCTTTTCATTTTACTTCATTGAAGCTGGAATCATGCACAGCATTCATGTTAATCACTGCATTCTGCATTTATCATACACATAAAAAAAAGGGATGCACGACGCAACCGCATGCCCCATGCGATCGCGTCATATTGCGAAAACACTACCCACGCGACCGCGTCATCCACGTGGCCGCGTGCCTTGGAGATCGGCGTCAAAATCCAACGTCCAGAAAGTTAGGATGGAATCGTGCGGCCCTTGTGCGTTTTGCACAAATTGGCCCACGCGATCGCATGCCCCATGCGATCGCGTCACTTGCACAATACCAATCCCACGCGACCGCGTGAGCGACGCGATCGCGTCGCATGGATTGCACATCACCCCAGAAGGAGATAGAGAGTTGTGCTAAAACGGTGCTGGAGTCGTGTGTTTAGCACAATTTCCAGCGACGCGATCGCGCGACCCATGCGATCGCGTCATCCCCTCTTCCACCCCTCTCATGCGATCGCGCGAACCACGCGATCGCGTCACCCCATTATCACCCCCACCACGCGACCGCGTCCCCCACGCGATCGCGTGGATTTGAAAATATAACCCCTAGCCATGCGAACCCTATCAGTCGCGCGCCCCCAACCCTCTTCTCCCTCTCTTCTTCTTCTACTCTCAACCACCACCCACCACCGCCGGCCATCCCAGCCACGCCACCCCCTGTCCCCTATCCAACCCCCTCCCCTATTTCACCCATTACCTTTCCCAAAGCCCCTACCCCCTAATAGCAGCAACCGCCGTTCCCACCGCCGCCAGCCGCCGCGCCGGACGTCACCGTCAGCCACCGTGCCAACCACCGGACGCCACCATCACCACCACCCAACCACCTTCCTACCTACTCTCCTTATTCAGCCTTCCAAGTTCCGCAGCACGCAAGCCCTTTTATCCATTCGTAGTTTTTTTATTTTTTCTCCGTTTATGTTCATACTTAGGATAGCTAGATATGCATGTTGTAGTGGATTTTAGGTTGTTAAGTAGATTAGGCTGTGGTTAGTGGATCTAGGTCTATTTACTTGCACTATTCATGCTTCTGTTTTATCAAAACTGTAATTCTGCTGTTCCTGTGACCTTGTTCATATGCTGTGATTTCCTGCATTTGCTGCTTGTTACTCTAAATTTTCCTGTTTCTATTAATTATAGGTAACTACAGCAAGTTTTTTTAATTCATATGAACTGCCTTGTTTGCTGTTTATTTTCCGGGACAATCCAACTTTAGCCGGAATGCTGCCCAAATTTTTTGTGAATTGTTTTCATTCATGTTTTGGTTTGGCAATCTGAACTCTGTTGTCCTCTGCTTTACCCAAACCATTTCATGAATGCTATGGCAGAATTTCTTATTCTCTTTGATTTCCTGGTTTATAAACTGCATCTGTGATATTCTGATTCCAATTCTTGCTTTCTTTATATCTGTTTGAATCAACATCACCCTGTTTTCCTTGTTAGGTTGTGAGTTATTTCTAGTCATAATTGTGAATCCTTGTTACATGGAATATTTTCTTTATGCCACTTACTTGAACCCACATTTTACTGCTTCACTAATTTTAATTTACTAACTCTTCTTTCAACTTCTAACCATACTAACCTTTTCAAAATCTCTTTTCTGATTTTTTTCACTTTCCTCTAACTTTCTAACCATGGCATTATGACAATTTCTCTATTTAACTTGGATTCTGATACATTTTGGATTGTTAATTCTTCCTTTCAAAATTTTAAACTACTATACAATCCTCAATACACCATTACTTAACTCATTTACCTATTTCCCATTTTCCCTTGCCACTTTGAGTTTTCTTTGTTTAATTGCCTATTTGCTTCCCTATCTTTATCCATATCCTAGTTTTCCATTTTTCAAGATATCTGCCTCACAAAGGAATGGAAAAGGCAAGGCTACTGGCAAGTGTAAGAGAGGAGATTCCTCCCAGTCCATCATTGCCCTCATGCATGATTCCTCGTGGCGGGAGAAGAACTTTACACAGCAGGAAAAAGCTGACCAGCTGTTCCCTGTAAATGACTCAATAAAATTTGCAAACCGATATTGTGAGCTGAAGTGTCCGGCATTTGCAAACTCCAGGAATCTATACCTGGAGAGAACTCTGAGGATTCCAGAAGCACTCCAGCAGTACACCACTGAGCAAATCAAGCAAAGAGGCTGGTTCTTTCTGGAGAGAGCACTGACAGAGGTCAATACATCTTGGGTCCGGGAATTCTACTGCAACTACTACATCACCACCCTAGATGCAGTGAACCTGAAAGGAAGGCAGATTCTGGTCACTGAGGAGGCCATAGAGGACATTCTCCGGCTCCCAGCCAAGTCCGATCAGCCTGATGGTTATTCAAAGGCTGAGGAGGACATGCACCTGATGCAGTTTGATTGGGATGCTGTAAAGGCACGAATAGCTCTCGACCCGACTGTTCCTTGGGAGATGGGTTAGGATACCACCATGCCTAGAGGGATCAAGAGGGCGTACTTAAATGATGAGGCTCGGTTATGGCACCAGATCTTGAGCAATTATGTGATGCCGAGTACTCATGAGACGGAGATCCCAGCTGCTATGATTACCCTCCTATGGTGTGTGATGGAGGGTAAGGACCTTTATCTGCCACGCTTTATCTGGCATTATATGGCCAGGGTCCACGTCCGAGGCACCCTCCCTTTTCCGTATCTGGTTACACAGCTAGGCCGTCGAGCTGACGTGCCATGGGAGGATGCCGATGAGAGACCACCAGCAGCGGACTGCAGGAAGATCATTCCTCATAGCAGGAACTTCCTAGCTTTGGGCTACAGACCACCACCCTTCACTACTACTGATGAGCTAGCCCCACCGTCTGCTGGACCCTCTTCATCCACGGCTGCCCCTGCTGCCCCTGCTGCCACCACTGCACCTCCACCTGCCTCTGAGCCTATATACCGCCTCGTGCACCGCCTATTCCGACAGCTTGATCAGATGGAGCGCCGTAACCGGCGCCGGTATGAGAGATTGGAGCGTCGCAACCAGCGACGCTATTCGCATCTGAAGCTGATGATCCGACAGGGTGGTGACATCTCCTCTGAGCCCGACACACCATCAGAGCCATCAGAGGAGGAGGAGGATGAGCACGAGGAAGAGACTCACTTCCAGGAGGAGACCCATCAGCAGGCAGACACAGAGCAGGCTGCACCACATCAGGAGGTTACGCATCAGATCGAGGCTGCAGATCCGGAGATCCCGATTCAGTCAGCACCGCCTCTACAACAGTCAGACTCTCAGCCCACCACCACCACAGAGCCTCCAGCTACCATCCCTACCAGTGATGACACCCCTTCACACCCGGCTTGACTGAGCATCAGGGACAATGCTTCATTTTAAGTGTGGGGAGGTCGCCATCTCTGGCGTTTTATTTTGGTGAACCACTACATCTCTTTTTTCTTTTATTTTGGATATTTTTCTGTATTTTTCTTTTTACTGTTATTTTCTGAGTACTTATACATTGCTACTTTTATGTATTTTTACTCTATTTTTGCATTTTGCATTTTTAGTTCATATTTTTAGTTATTTAGTTTAGTTTGCAATTCTGACTTAGTAGTGGATTAATTAGTATAGTTTACCCTTTTTAGCATAAGATAGCATAGTTAATTTGAAAAATATAAAAAGGAAGTAAGCTAGGAAATTGAACATAACAGATTTAAATCCATAAACCTTGTATATATAGCATTACATCATATAGTTAAGTTGACAACATTTCATCAAGGAGGAACATTAAAACTTTAAAGGCTACCCTAAATAATTTTTTTATGAGAATAATGGTAATTTTTAACTAAACCTGCATAACAGATATGAATGATATATGATGCTTGAGTTAGAGAACACATAGCCTGTGAGTTTTGAGCTTAATTGTATGGTTGCATTCAAACCATAATTTCATTCCTGTGTTTCACTTCTTTTTATTCTGATGTTTTTTACTTTGCTTTAATCTATATGTCCAATTATAGAATCTAGATACATACCAAAAGAATGATTAAGGCCATCATTTAATTTTAGCTCACTTACCCCAAAATAACCCACCTTTCACATCACCCTTGTTAGCCCCCTTGAGCCTTTAAAATCCCTTTTATTCTATTTAGCCACACTACTAGCCTTAAGCAGAAAAACAAAATAAAATCCCAAGTTGAATCCTTGGTTAGCTTAAGATAGAAAATTATGAATAGATTAAAATGTGGGAAACCTATTGGGAACATGGATGATAGAAACAAAAGGGTAGAAAAGTTAAAAGAAATAAAATAAAATTTGGGAAGCATGCTCATGAGAAATCAAAGTGATTCAATTACCATGTGTATTAAAAAAAAGTTATTTTTCATCATTTAATAAAAGGGGATACAAAAGAATTCCCTAATGCAAAATAAAAGCAAATGCACATGGGATAAAAATAAAATTAAAACATGAGCATGTAACAACAAGTGGGATAATATGGGAAAATTGGTAAAGAAATTTATTCTACTAAATATGTATGTTAGGTGAGATCTTAGTCTAATTAAGGATTCATTTATTAGCTCACTTAGCCTTATACATATATCCTTACCTTTACCTTGGCCCCATTACAACCTTAATTAAAGACCTCATGACTTTTGGTATGACTGTACTCTATAATTGTTGATTGGTTAGATAAAGAACAAAGTAATAGAAAGTAAGAATAAAAAGAAAAGTAGAGTGAATAAACCCAATAAACACTGAGTGACTAGAGGGTAAACACAAAATCTAATGAGGGTTCAATAACTCATCAACATATATCTGTACTTAATTTACTAATTGTTTTGCAAGTTTGTACAATATTTTTTATTTCCCATCTCATTTGCTAAAATGCTTTATTATTTAAGGGTTGGCTATATATATATATATATATATATATATATATATATATATATATATATATATATATATATATGACTCCTTGAGGATGTAAATTAATTTGACTACATGTAAGCTTTATATATGAGTGGATAAATTGGAATTGCATGACTCATTTAGGTAGATGCATTTAGAATAGGTTGCATTGCATAACATTCCACCACTTTAACCTTACCTTATTCTTTACCTTGGATTTAGCATGAGGACATGCTATTGTTTATGTGTGGGGAGGTTGATAAACCCATATTTCGTGAGTTATTTTGTGCTTAGTTTGAGTGATTTATTCAATCTTTCACCCACTTATTCATATTAATTGCATGGTTTTACTTTCCCTTCCTTATTATGTGATGTATGTGAAAAACATGTTTCCTAAGCTTTAAAATTAATTATTTTAATTACCTTTATTTCCATTCGATGCCGTGATTAGTGTGTTGAGTAGTTTCAGATTTTTTAAGGCAGAATGACTTAAAGGATGGAAAAGGAAACGTACAAAAATGGAAGGAAAGTGCGAAACGGAGTTTTACAGAAACTGGTATCCACGTGATCGCATGGAGGACGCGATCGCGTGCCAGAAGCGAAGAAGCAGCGACGCGGCCGCATGACTGACGCGACCGCGCACCTTAAGTAGAACGCATACGATGCGGACGCATGACTGACGTGACCGTGCCACAAGGAAAACTCCAAAGGACGCGACTGCGTGACCCACGCGGACACGTGACAGAGGCCAGTATCAGAATTTACAGAATACACCCCTAGCGATTTCTGAAGCCCTTTTTGGACCAGATCCAAGTACAGAACACACAGATTAGAGGTTATAAAGTGGAGGAATGCATCCATTCAAGGGGGAGCTCGCCAATTTTCACTTTCCATGATTTAGATTTAGTTTGAGAGAGGTTCTCTCCTCTCTCTCTTAGGATTAGGATTAGGATTTAGGACTTTTCTTAGTTTGTAAGAGTGACTCTCGATCCAGGTTTAATATTTACTTTAATTTATGTTTCTATGCTACTTTTACTTTAATGCTTTTATTCGTATCTATAAATGTTGCCAACTTGACTTATGAACCCTTTCCATGTTATGATTTGAATTAATGATTATTTGAGGTATTTCAGTTATTGATTGCTTTCTCTTTAATTTGTGTTACCATTGCTTTCCATCTAAGGATATTTTATTCCAGCAATTTACTTTTTTTCCTTTTTGGTCTTGGTTAAGAAATCAGTAACTTAACAGTCACCAACTCAACATAACTGACAATCGCTATCTTGCTAATTGAACTGAACTTCAATAATCCCAACTTTTTCTTAGGAATTAAATAGGATTCGAAGGTCAAACTAATTAGTCCCTTGACTTTCCTTTACTTTAGTAAAGGTTCACTAAGTGGAATTTAGATTCAACTTTCATTATTGTTGAGAGAGATAACTAAGTTGGACTTCTAATTTCTCTTACCTTGCCAAGAGTTTGCTTTACAGTATTTATTTATTTTAATTACCATTTACTTTACTTGTCATTCAAATCACTTGCTTCTCACCTTCTAAACCCCGATTACAACCTTTATAGCCAATAATAAGAACATACTTCCTTGCAGTTCCTTGAGAAGATGACCCGAGGTTTGAAAACTCGGTTAACAATTTTTAAAGGGGTTTGTTACTTGTGACAACAAAAACGTTTGTACGAAGGGATTTTTGCTGGTTTAGAGACTATATCTGCAACGCAACTGTTTTTATGAACTTCTTTACTGGCAAAAATCCCAACGTCAATATCCTCATGCAAATCTTGTACTCCTTGATGTAAGCCTAAACGTGCACTATTAAGTTGAACTACCTTTATTGAAGGGTTTGTAATCCTCTTAAAATCAATACAGACATATTTTAATTCAATTTGACTTATTGTTTCTTCAAAAGACTCTTAGTTTCGAATTCCTTTCTTGAGGTGCACTCTAATTCTCTTTCTGGTGCATTTTCTTATTTTCTACAATCTTGTCTGATCACAACACAATGTATCTTTTCAATTTCTTATGGATACCGTTCGAAATTGATTACTTTCTTTTGAGCTTGGTATCCCTTCAGATAACTTGAGCTTATTTCGAGATTGCATGCAATCCTTAGATGCAACCCTCGATATGTTAGTTCCTTAGGACGCGAATTATAAACATGATGGACAAAATTCGTGAGCGTGCAACCTTACGAGGAGTTGTGAAGCTTTGCTTTTACAAATGGCATTATCGATGACTGAGTCGACACATAAAGGTGCCCATTATTGCAAACGTCAGATTATGGGAGAAATTCTTCAAAACGTAAAAGAAAGATTAACTACAGCACTAGTATTTGCACTGCTTGAACCCCATAGACCATTAAAGATCTACTGGTAAGTTTCATAGAAAAATCTTGGAGTGCATTCTGATGTAACATCAGGATGTAGTTTATTATGCATCGCGATAGTAGAGGCCACACGAAGTGAAATCTCTAACTCACGATCAGGAGCCTGTTGTGTTTATGCTTTGTGTTAAAGATGTAGAATAAGGAGAAACTACCTCCATGGAGATGGATGTAATTACTAAAGAACTACGATTTTGAGTTAAGCTATCATCCAGGGATTTTCGCGCTTGACTTTAGTTTTTACGTGTAAATTATAGGGTGGTTAATATAACATTTGGTACATGGTGAATTATTGAAGGCAGAAGTAAGTAGAAAAGGAGAAAAATAAGTGAGACTAAATTTAGGCTTGAATTTTTGGTTGATTTTAACATTTGATTTTAGTTATGATAAGTAGAAATTTATTAGTTGTTTAGTATGTCTAAGGGAGGTTAAATTATTTACATTGATGAAATTGTCAATGAATTGGATAATTAGATGCGGAATAAAAGGTATGGTGGTATTGTGGACCTTGGGATTTTGTCAAATGAGTAAAGAAAATAGAGAATAGAATATCTTAGGAGTTGGAATGGTTGAGTATGTTATGAGTGTGATTAAGTGGTATTGATTTTAGTTATGATGATTGAAAATTCATGGGTTGTTTGGTATGTCGAGTTGTAGTGTTGCTCATAAGGATGAATAACAAGAGTAGGTACTCTAGTTGTTGTTGTTGTTGTTGTTGTTATTGAGGTCCTAGGTAATACAATTATTGAGATTGAGGATTTAATAGGATCTTGAGTTAGGCATAAAGATGCTATAAGGCCTTGAGTTATGACTTCATCTTAGGATGAGTGTAAACACTATTTAGGTCAAGTTGAGAAAGTTCAGAAGTAAGCCTAGGTTTTGTAATCCGATAATAATGTACGACTTGACTGCATAATTGGATTGGTTAATTAATTAGTGGCAGAAAAATTAGAGTGGCGCAGAAGAGGCTTGTGGAATTCAATAGTACATGATAATTATGAATAGAGGTAGTAGAATGGTGAATAGACATATCTTAGGCTTGAATACTTGAAGAGTTTAGTGGGTTAAGGTAAGTAAGGATTTCTATGAAACTAAGTTTAATTGTGGCTGTAAGATTAAATTGCTTCGGGGTAGGTTTTGGAGATGATTACAGGCGTAATTGGATTTGTGTATAGATAGTAATGGATAAATTGTTGGTGTTACAAGATAGACTTGAAGAACATTGAATTGAAATGTTGATGTAGTATTGAGGTTGACTGAAGGGAGCTAAGAGTGAGAAGGATGAGTACAACATAGGTTTGAATTTGGTTAAGATATGCATTATAAATAGGAATGAAGGATGTAAATAGGAAATTGAGTTAACGTAGAGGAATGGAAACGTGAATAATAAGAGATAGGTTTAAGTTAAGGGAACATTTAATCAAGATGATGGGTAAACCAAATTTTGGGGACAAAATTTCTTATTTGGTGGGGAGAATGTAAGAATCAGAAAATAACTAACTGATTAATTAATGTAAAATAATAATAATTTAATTGCCCAAAATAGGTTCAAAAATTTAGAATATTAATTATAAAATTTAAATATGATTTTTAGACTTAGTAGATTTTTCTGAGTTGAAAAATGTAATTTTCTTCGAAAAATTACATAAAAATGTGTACCGGTAAATTAACCGGCAGTATCCGCTTAAATTTGTCCGGTACTATGTAAAAGCCATAAAAACTATAGAAAAACTTAGGAAAATAATTAAAGTTGAAAACTGGACGTTAATTTAAAAAGTTTGGCCCAAAGTTGGGCCAAAAGGGTCAAAAACGCTAATGGGTTGGACCAGACTCAAGTTGGGTATATAAGTTCATTAATGAAGGCCATTCAGCCTTATTTATCATCAAACACAGCCATAACAGCTGCAAGTGAGAAGAGGGGAGAAGAGAGAAAAGCACTATTCACATACAACTTCCGGTGGCCATAACTCGAGCTACGGTACTCCGTTTCGCATGTCGTCAGTGGCTACGTGAAGCTCTCACTAAGTCCGTTAATTCTATCTAACCTTTGTAGGTAAGATTTCGAAATTTTCTCTCCTTTTATCTACCCTAAGAAATTCAACATTTCGAGTTTTGATGTTGAGTGAAATTTTGTGTTTTGGTTGTTAGGTACTAACCATTAGTGAGAGATTGTTGGGGTCTTTTCCAAATTTCAGTGGATAAGGTAAGGTTTCTCAAGAAACATTGTAAATTGATATATTGTAAATATTATATTTTGATTTTTATGAAATATATGATATTAGTTTGAATATTGGAGCTTTTTGGAGTTGCCTTAGATATTTGGAAGCATTTGGATTAGGATTGGTGATTTGATTTGGTTGGAAGCTTGGTTTGGACTCAATTTTGGTATTTTGCACATATTGGAAATGGGCCAAGGTATGGTTTCGGTTTTCTCTATGTAATATGTAATATTTCTCGACACATAAGCTAGTGGACCATAGGATAGGATTGAAATTGATTGTTGATAATTGTGATGTATGATGAATTTGATGATTTTGATGATTATGGCCTATGATAATGTTGACGTATGATGTGGGATTTGGATAATGATGATTTTGAGGATTGTTAATGAAGGATGAGGTTTGTTGATGTTGATAGAGGATGGTGGAATGATATTTTGTGATGCAAATTGTTGAGATTTGAGTTTACAAGTAGAATGTGGTGTATGGAATGGGTGATTTTATGTGTTGCTAAGTTATGGGATGAATAAAAGGTGTATGAATATGATTTAGGTAATTAGGATTATTTTGAATATGTAATTTTGGATTAAGAGTTTGGTATAATTGAGGTTTAGAGATTTTTGGTAAAAATGGATTTTTGGTGAACTTTGACGGATCATATCTTGAGCTACGGAATTTAAAATTGAATAATTTTTGTATTAAATTAAAGATAATTTAAAGAGATTTAAAATGGTATAAATTTCGTAGAAATCGGATTTTGTAGAAAAATATATGATCGTCAGAAGTTGATATAAAAAATCTGAATTCTGTGATGTTGCAAAATTTGTAATTTCTAGTTTGTGTGCGCACGCACACTGTTGTGTGCGCGCTCTAAACAGTAGCTATATTTTGACTTGGGCGTATGCACAACCTTATGTGCACGCACACCCTGTAAATTTTTGAAAACGTGCGTATGCACACACTGGTGCGCACGCACACACAACCTGCGAAATTTGCAAGTTATGCGTACGCACAACCTCGAGCGCATGCACATGTTGGAAAGTGCATTCTATTGATGGCGTTCGCATGTATCTATGCGTGCATTTAAAATAAAAACTTTTATCTTCTGTGCATACACACACCTCTATGCGTACGCACACTTTGTGAATATTCTTCTGGGAGTGCGTACGCACACTGGCCTTTTTCAATAAAAACCTTGTTTCTAACTATTTTATCTTCCCAGCAAGCTTGTAAACTTCCGTAACACTTATATAAGATTCTTTAACTTGTTTTTAGGCTTTGAAACATAGAGAATACCATAAGTAAGTTAACTAGGTAATTTTAGGTAAAAAGTTTAGAAGACAAAGCCTTAGGATTCTGGAGTGCTGAGGGTGGATTAGTTGAGTGAAGTGGTAGGGTACTGTAAAGACGATTGGTATGATAAAATTGTGCAATTGTGGATTTGATGATGCTTGACACGAGTCTAGGACTCGGAGTGGACTGAATACTAAAAATGATTTCTGAAAACCACTGAATTACTATTTTATACTGGTTTAATAACTCTGTTGGTCCCTATAGTTTCACGAAATTTTCAATTAGGTCCCTATACTTTTTTTCTTTTTAATTAAGTCCCTGCACTAATTTTTTTTTCAATTGAGTCCCTATACTTTTTTTTCCTTTTATTTTAGTCCTTGCACCAATGTTTTTTTTTCAGTTGAGTCCCTATACAATTAAGCCAATTACTACTAAGAAGGACCTAATTGAAAAAAAAATTGGTGCAGGGACCCAATTAAAAAGAAAAAAAGTATAGGGACCTAATTGAATATTTCGCGAAACTATAGGGATCCACAGAATAATTAAACCTTTATACTGAGATTATTGAGATGCTATGCGCTTGGCATGGACGGTAGGTTAATTTCGCCTGTCGAGGACACTGCGGCGACGTAAGGGCTGTGGTTAGTCCCGCTTACGTTGTGATGTGAATTCCGAGGCAAGAGTATCACACTCACATGCTTTCGGAATCACAAGAGTCTGCAAGCACTATATCCTGGACCGTGTTCCAGGCACGACATCTCGGGAGTTCCCATTCTGAGACCGAAAGGTGACATCTCCATGGAGATGTGTCGGGTTGGCAGTTGAACCGACAATGTGATATCACAGCCAAATAGAACAGGCAGTCATCATGTGCATCTTCTATCTGTTTGTTTGCTTTGTCGACTTGAATTGTTTGCCTAATTGTATAACATGATTAATTGCTTCTTGAATTTCTTGATATACATGCTATACATGTGCTTTACTTGCATTGTTATTACTTGTATTTTCTACTGGGATTGAGGAGGATCGGAAGGCGGTGGTAGTGGGATCGCATGGCGGTTAGGCTGGTGAAGGCTGTAGGACAGTGGTGTATCTGTTAGTTTAGAAATCCATTAAGATAGAATACCTCATTTTATTATGGTTTTAAAGTTATGGTTTTAATTTTAGTTATGCTTTAAGTTGAATCTTGTGTGGATATGAGGTTCTAGGATTGTCTCTGGCATCTCGGAGTCTTATATCTTAGATTACTGGGTACTATTACCATACTGAGAACCTCTGGTTCTCATTCCATACTCTGTTGTTGTTTTTCAGATGCAGGTCGCAACCTGATGAGCGGATAATTTATACGATTTTTGGCATTATTTTTAGTATGTTTTTTAGTAGGATCTAGTTACTTTTAGGGATGTTTTTATTAGTTTTTATGCTAAATTCACATTTCTGGACTTTACTATGAGTTTGTATATTTTTCTGTGAGTTCAGGTATTTTCTGGCTGAAATTGAGGGACATGAGCAAAAATCAGATTCAGAGGTTGAAGAAGGACTGCAGATGCTGTTGGATTCTGACCTCCATGCACTCAAACTGGATTTTCTAGAGCAACAGAACTTTAAATGGCGCGCTCTCAATTGCGTTGGAAAGTAGATATCCAGGGCTTTCCAGAAATATATAATAGTCCATACTTTTCTCGAGTTTAGATAACGCAAACTGGCATTGAACGCAAGTTCCATGCTGCATTCTGGAGTCAAACGCCAGAAACAGGTTGCAAAGTGGAGTTAAACGCCAGAAACACGTTACAAACTGGCGTTCAACTCCAAGAATGACCTCTCCATGTGAAATCTTCATGCTCAGTCCAAGCACACACCAAGTGGGCCCTGGAAGTGGATTTCTACATCATTTACTTATTTCTGTAAACCCTAGTAACTAGTTTAGTATAAATAGGACTTTTTAATATTCTATTTACATCTTCGGATCATCTTTGATCGGGAGTTTTATCTTTAGATCACTTTTGTGAGGGCTGTCCATTCGGCCATGCCTGAACATTTATCACTTGTTTATTTTCAACGGTAGAGTTTCTACACACCATAGATTAAGGTGTGGAGCTCCGCTGTTCCTCAAAGATTAATGTTCAGTGATTCTGTTTTTCTATTCAATTCAACTTATTCTGCTTGTAAGATATTTATTCGCACTTCAATATGATGGATATGATGATCGTGACAGTCATCATCATTCTCAACTTATGAACGCGTGCCTGACAACCACTTCCGTTCTACTTTAGATTGAAGGGATATCTCTTGGATATCTAATACAGGGGACCGAGTCTGAGATATTAGAATCTTAGTGGTATAAGTTAGAACCCATGGATGGCCATTCCTAAGATCCGGAAAGTCTAAACCTTGTCTGTGGTATTCCGAGTAGGATCTGGGAAGGGATGGCTGTGACGAGCTTCAAACTCGCGAGTGTTGGGCGTAGTGACAGACGCAAAAGGATCAAGGGATCCTATTCCAGTATGATCGAGAACCAATAGATGAATAGCCGTGATGTGACAGAGCATCTTGGACCATTTTCACTGAGAGGACGGGAAGTAGCTATTGACAACGGTGATGCCCAACATATAGCTTGCCATGGAAAGGAATAGGAAGGATTGGATGAAGACAGCAGGAAAGCAGAGATTCAGAGGGACGAAAGCATCTCTATACACTTATCTGAAACTCTCACCAATGAATTACATAAGTATCTCTATCCTAGTTTATATTTTAATTATGTTTTAATTATTAAATTCACCATAACCATTTGAATCCGCCTAACTGAGATTTACAAGATGACCATAGCTTGCTTCATACCAACAATCTCTGTGGGATCGACCCTTACTCATGTAAGGTTTATTACTTGGATGACCCAGTGCACTTGCTGGTTAGTTGTACGAAGTTGTGAAACAGAATTAAGAACATGTACATGCGTATTGAGTTTCTAACGCTGTTACCAAGGAAGGAATAATCACGAACCAAGTTTTTGGCGCCGTTGCTGGAGATTTATTTCACATTTGTTTCCGGTAACAACAGTGCCATGCTCTTGGTCAGGCAACAATTTCGTGCACCAAGTTTTTGGCGCCGTTGCCGGGGATTGTTCGAGTTTGGACAACTGACGGTTCATTTTGTTGCTCAGATTAGGTAATTTTATTTTAATTTTAAGCTTTTTGTTTTTACTATTTTTATTTTTATTTTAAAAAAATATTCAAGAAAAAAAATAAATTATTCTATGTTCTTCAGAATTTTTAAGAATGAATTCTAGTGTTTCATGAAAAATATTGAAGCCTGGCTGGCTGTAAAGCCATGTCTAAATTCTTTTGGAATGAAGCTTCCAAACCATCAGCATAGAGGCAAGTTAATTTGATGACTTAGCTGTTGAATGTCTGATTTACATGCTGAAGCTTGGCTGGCCATTGGCCATGTCTAGTGTTTTGGACCGAAGCTTTCACTGAAAGCTTGGCTGGCTAGTGAGCCATGTCTAATTTCTGGACCGGAGCTTTAGACTAACAATGCAAGATTCCTGGAATTCATATTAAAAATTTTGAAATCCTTATTTTTCTTTTTCAACATAATTTTCGAAAAATCCAAAAAATTTTTATAAAATCATAAAATCAAAAATATTCTTGTGTTTCTTGTTTAAGTCTTGAGTCAAATTTTAGGTTTGGTGTCAATTGCATGTTTTTATAATTTTCTTGCAATTTTCGAAAATTCATGCATTCATAGTGTTCTTCATGATCTTCAAGTTGTTCTCGGTAAGTCTTCTTGTTTGATCTTCATATTTTCTTGTTTTGTGTCTTTTCTTGTTTCTCATATGAATTTTCAATTTGTTAGTGTCTGAAGTTTGCAAATTTCTAAGTTTGGTGTCTTGCATGTTTTCTTTGCATCAAAAAAAATTTTTTTTTTCAAAAATAAGTCTTGATGTTCATCTTGATCTTCAAAGTGTTCTTGGTGTTCATCTTGACATTCATAGTGTTCTTGCATGCATCATGTGTTTTGATTCATAATTTTCATGTTGTGAGTCATTTTTTATGTTTTTCTCTCATAATTAAAAATTCAAAAATCAAAAAAATATCTTTTCCTTTTTTCTCTCAAAATTTTGAAATTTTGGGTTGACTTAGTCAAAAATTTTTAAAAATAAGTTGTTTCTTATGAGTCAAATCAAAATTTCAATTTTAAAAATCTTATCTTTTTCAAATCTTTCTCAAAAATCAAATCTTTTTCATTTTTCTTCTTAATTTTTTTCAAAAATTTAAAAAATTAATTTTTCAAAATCTTTTTCTTAATTTTATCTTATATTTTCAAAATTAACACTAACATCTAATGTTTTTATTCAAAAATTCCAAGTTTGTGACTATTCTATCAAGAAAAATTCAATCTTTAAATTCTAGAATCATATCTTTTAGTTTCTTGTTGGTCAAGTCATCAACTTTAATTTTAAAAATCAAATCTTTTTAATTTATCTTTCAGATCCTTTTCAAAATAAAGTTTAATCATATCTTTTCAATCATATCTTTTTCAAACAAATCTCTTTCAATCATATCTTTTTAAAATTTGATTTCAAAATCTTTTTCTAACTTCCTATCTTTTCAAATTTAATTTTCAAATCTTCTTAACATCTTTTCAAATCTTTTTAATCATATCTTTTTATCATATCTTTTATATCATATCTTTTTCAAAATTTTATCTTTTTCAAAAAAATTTTGATTTTAAAATAACTTCTTATCTTCTTATCTTTTCAAAATTGATTTTCAAATCTTTTTCAACTAACTAATTGACTTTCTGTTTGTTTCCTATTTTTTTCAAAACCACCTAACTAACTCTCTCTCTCTAATTTTCGAAAATACTTCCCTCTTTTTCAAAAATTTTCTTTTTAATTAACTAATTATTTTAATTTTAATTTAATTTCAATTTCAATTTTCGAATTTTAACTTTAAGTTTTAATTTTATTTTATTAAATTTTCGAAAACTTCTCTTTCTCATCCCGTTCTATTTATTTATTCATTCACTAACACTTCTCTTCATCTCATATCTCTGCTCCTATCCTCACCCTTGTGTTTGGATTATCCATTCTTCTTCACCTTTATTCCCTTTCTTCTTCTACTAACAACAAGGGAACCTCTATACTGTGGTAAAAAGGATCCCTATTATTATTTTCTGTTCTTTTCTTTTTCATATGAGCAGGAGCAAGGACAAGAACATTCTTGTTGAAGCAGACCCTGAATCTGAAAGGACTCTGAAGAGAAAACTGAGAGAAGCTAAAATACAACAATCCAGAGACAACCTTACAGAAAATTTCAAAAAGGAAGAGGAGATGGCAGCTGAAAATAATAATAATGCAAGGAGGATGCTTGGTGATTATACTACACCTACTTCCAAGTTTGATGGAAGAAGCATCTCCATCCCTACCATTGGAGCAAACAATTTTAAGCTGAAACCTCAATTAGTTGCTCTAATGAAACAGAACTGCAAATTCCATAGACTTCCATCTGAAGATCCCTATCAGTTTTTAACTGAGTTCCTACAGATCTATGAGACTGTTAAGACTAATGGAGTAGATCTTGAAGTCTACAGGCTCATGCTTTTCCCTTTTGCTATAAGAGACAGAGCTAGAACATGGTTGGACTCACAACCTAAAGATAGCCTAAACTCTTGGGATAAGCTGGTCACGGCCTTCTTGGCTAAGTTCTTTCCTCCTCAAAAGCTGAGCAAGCTTAGAGTGGATGTTCAGACCTTCAAGAAAAAAGATGGTGAATCCCTCTATGAAGCTTGGGAAAGATACAAGCAGATGACCAAAAGGTGTCCTCTTGACATGCTTTCAGAATGGACTATCCTGGATATATTCTATGATGGTCTGTCTGAATTAGCTAAGATGCCGTTGGATACATCTGCAGGTGGATCCATTCACCTAAAGAAAACGCCTGCAGAAGCTCAAGAACTCATTGACATGGTTGCAAATAACCAGTTCATGTACACTTCTGAAAGGAATCCTATGAGTAGTAGGACGCCTATGAAGAAGGGAGTTCTTGAAATTGATACTCTGAATGCCATCTTGGCTCAGAATAAAATATTGACTCAGCAAGTCAATATGATTTCTCAGAGTCTGAATGGAATGCAAGCAGTATCCAACAGTACTCAAGAGGCATCTTCTGAAGAAGAAGCTTATGATCCTGAGAACCCTACAATAGCAGAGGTGAATTACATGGGTGAACCCTATGGAAACACCTATAATCCATCATGGAGAAATTATCCAAATTTCTCATGGAAGGATCAACAAAAGCCTCAACAAGGCTTTAATAATGGTGGAAGAAACAGGCTCAGCAATAGCAAGCCTTTTCCGTCATCTTCTCAGCAACAGACAGAGAATTCTGAACAAAATACCTCTAATTTAGCAAACTTAGTCTCTGATCTGTCCAAGGCCACTTTAAGTTTCATGAGTGAAACAAGGTCCTCCATAAGAAAATTGGAGGCACAAGTGGGCCAGCTGAGTAAAAAAATCACTGAAACACCTCCTAGTACTCTCCCAAACAATACAGAAGAGAATCCAAAGAGTGAGTGCAAGGCCATTAATTTAACCATCATGGACGAACCTACAGGGGAGGAAGAGGACGTGAATCCCAGTGAGGAAGACCTCCTGGGACGTCCAGTGATCAATAAGGAGTTTCTCTTTGAGAAACCAAAGAACTCTGAGGCTCATCTAGAGACCATAGAGATTCCAATGAACCTCCTTATGCCCTTCATTAGCTCTGATGAGTATTCTTCTTCTGAAGAGAATGAGGATGTTACTGAAGAGCAAGTTGCCAAGTACCTTGGTGCAATCATGAAGCTGAATGCCAAATTATTTGGCAATAAGACTTGGGAAGATGAACCTCCCTTGCTCATCAATGAACTGAGTGATCTGGATCAACTAACATTGCCTCAGAAGAAATAGGATCCTGGAAAGTTCTTAATACCTTGTACCATAGGCACCATGACCTTTGAGAAGGCTCTGTGTGACCTTGGGTCAGGGATAAACCTCATGCCACTCTCTGTAATGGAGAAACTGGGAATCTTTGAGGTACAAGCTACCAAATTCTCATTAGTGATGGCAGACAAATCCATGAAACAGGCTTATAGACAAGTAGAGGACGTGTTAGTAAAGGTTGAAGGCCTTTATATCCCTGCTAATTTCATAATCCTAGACACTGGGAAGGATGAAGATGAATCCATTATCCTTGGAAGACCCTTCCTAACCACAGCAAGAGCTGTGATTGATGTGGACAGAGGAGAATTGATCCTTCAACTGAATGAGGACACCCTTGTGTTTAAAACTCAAGGTTCTCCTTCTGTAACCATGGAGAGGAAGCATGAAAAGCTTCTTTCAGTACAAAGTCAAACAAAGCCCCCACAATCAAACTCTAAGTTTGGTGTTGGAAGGCCTCAGCCAAACTCTAAGTTTAGTGTTGGGAGTCTACAAAATTGACCTGATCACCTAGGTGGCTCCGTGAGAGCCCACTGTCAAGCTATTGACATTAAAGAAGCGCTTGTTGGAAGGAAACCCAATATTTATTTTATCTAATTTTATTTTTATTTTTATTCTTTCATGTTTTATTAGGTTCATGATCATGTGGAGTCACAAAATAATTACAAAAATTAAAAACAGAATAAAAAATAGCAGAAGAAAAATCACACCCTGGAGGAAGGACTTACTGGCGTTTAAACGCCAGTAAGGAGCATCTGGCTGGCGTTCAATGCTAGAAACATGCTGCATATGGGCGTTGAACGCCCAGAACAAGCATCACTTCGGCGTCTAAACGCCAGAAATGCATGCAAAGGCATTTTACATGCCTAATTGGTGCAGGGATGTAAATCCTTGACACCTCAGGATCTGTGGATCCCACAGGATCACCTCAGGATCTGTGGACCCCACAGGATCCCCACATACCTCCACTCACCTTTCCTCCTCATAATCCTATATCACCCTTTCCCAAGAACCCTTCACCACTCACATCCATTTCTTCTTCTTCTCCTTCCATTCTTTCTTCTTTGCTCGAGGGCGAGCAACATTCTAAGTTTGGTGTGGTAAAAGCATAGCTTTTTTGTTTTTCCATAACCATTCCATAACCATTGATGGAACCTAAGGCCAGAGAAACCTCAAAAAAAAAAGAGAAAAAAAATAAAAAAAGAAAGACAAAAAGCTTCCACCTTCGAGTCATGGGAGATGGAGAGATTCATCTCAAGGGTCCATAGCTCAGTAGAAGAGCATTTGACTGCAAATCAAGAGATTCTTGAGATACCTCAGGGGATACATTTTCCTCCACATAATTATTGGGAGCAACTAAGGATAGGAGCACCAAAATCACTAGGGATCATGCAACAGAGGCAAAGAAGAGACATAAAGGGCTCAAAAAGCACCATTGGTCCTTCAAAAGGCGCCACCCTCACTAAGGTGGACTCATTCCTTAACTTCCTTGTTCTTAATTCTCTGTTTTTTTGGTTTTTTATACTATGTGTTCATTTATGTTTGTGTCTCTACTTCACGATCATTAGTATTTAGTAACTATGTCTTAAGGCTATGAATAATTCCATGAATCCATCACCTCTCTTAAATGAAAAATGTTTTTAATTCAAAAGAACAAGAAGTACATGAGTTTCGAATTTATCCTTGAATTTAGTTTAATTATATTGATGTGGTGACAATACTTTTTGTTTTCTGAATGAATGCTTGAACAGTGCATATGTCTTTTGAACTTGATGTTTAAGAATGTTAAATATGTTGGCTCTTGAAAGAATGATGAAAAGAACACATGTTATTTGATAATCTGAAAAATCATAAAATTGATTCTTGAAGCAAGAAAAAGCAGTGAATACAAAAACTTGTAGAAAAAAAGAGAAAAAAATGGCAAAAAAAAAAAGAGAAAGAAAAAGAAAAAGAAAAAGCAAGCAGAAAAAGCCAAAAGCTCTTTAAACCAAAAGGCAAGAGTAAAAAGCCAATAGCCCTTAAAATCAAAAGGCAAGGGTAATAAAAAGGATCCAAGGCTTTGAGCATCAGTGGATAGGAGGGCCTAAAGGAATAAAATCCTGGCCTAAGCGGCTAAACGAAGCTGTCCCTAACCATGTGTTTGTGGCGTGAAGGTGTCAAGTGAAAACTTGAGACTGAGCGGTTAAAGTCAAGGTCCAAAGCAAAAACAGAGTGTGCTTAAGAACCCTGGACACCTCTAATTGGGGACTTTAGCAAAGCTGAGTCACAATCTGAAAAGGTTCACCCAGTTATGTGTCTGTGGCATTTATGTATCCGGTGGTAATACTGGAAAACAAAGTGCTTAGGGCCACGGCCAAGACTCATAAAGTAGCTGTGTTCAAGAATCAACATACTGAACTAGGAGAATCAATAACACTATCTAAATTCTAAGTTCCTATAGATGCCAATAATTCTGAACTTCAAAGGATAGAGCGAGATGCCAAAACTATTCAAGAGATAAAAAGCTACTAGTCCCGCTCATCTGATTGGAGCTAAGTTTCATTGATAGTTTGGAGTTTATAGTATATTCTCTTCTTTCTATCCTATTTGATTTTCAGTTGCCTGGGGACAAGTTTGGTGTTGTGATGAGCGGATAATTTATACGCTTTCAGGTATTTTCTGGCTGAAATTGAGGGACTTGAGCAAAAATCAGATTCAGAGGTTGAAGAAGGACTGCAGATGCTGTTGGATTCTGACCTCTATGCACTCAAAGTGGATTTTCTGGAGCTACGGAACTCCAAATGGCACACTCTTAATTGCGTTCGAAAGTAGATATCCAGGGCTTTCCAGAAATATATAATAGTCCACACTTTGCCCGAGTTTAGACAACACAAACTGGCATTGAACGTAAGTTCCATGCTGCATTCTGGAGTCAAACGCCAGAAACAGGTTGCAAAGTGGAGTTAAACACCAGAAACACGTTACAAACTGGCGTTCAACTCCAAGAATGACCTCTCCATGTGAAATCTTCATGCTCAGTCCAAGCACACACCAAGTGGGCCCCGGAAGTGGATTTCTACATCATTTACTTATTTCTGTAAACCCTAGTAACTAGTTTAGTATAAATAGGACTTTTTACTATTCTATTTACATCTTCGGATCATCTTTGATCGGGAGTTTTATCTTTAGATCACTTTTGTGAAGGCTGGCCACTCGGCCATGCCTGAACATTTATCACTTGTGTATTTTCAACGGTAGAGTTTCTACACACCATAGATTAAGGTGTGGAGCTCCGCTGTTCCTCAAAGATTAATGTTCAGTGATTCTGTTTTTCTATTCAATTCAACTTATTCCGCTTGTAAGATATTCATTCGCACTTCAATATGATGGATGTGATGATCGTGACAGTCATCATCATTCTCAACTTATGAACGCGTGCCTGACAACCACTTCCGTCCTACTTTAGATTGAAGGGATATCTCTTGGATATCTAATACAGGGGACCGAGTCCGAGATATTAAAATCTTTGTGGTATAAGTTAGAACCCATGGATGGCCATTCCTGAGATCCAAAAAGTCTAAACCTTGTCTGTGGTATTCCGAGTAGGATCTGGGAAGGGATGGCTGTGACGAGCTTCAAACTCGCGAGTGCTGGGCGTAGTGACAGACGCAAAAGGATAAAGGGATCCTATTCCAGTATGATCGAGAACCAACAGATGAATAGCCGTGCTGTGACAGAGCATCTTGGACCATTTTCCCTGAGAGGACGGGAAGTAGCCATTGACAACGGTGATGCCCAACATACAGCTTGCCATGGAAAGGAATAGGAAGGATTGGATGAAGACAGCAGGAAAGCAGAGATTTAGAGGGACGAAAGCATCTCTATACACTTATCTGAAACTCTCATCAATGAATTACATAAGTATCTCTATCCTAGTTTATATTTTAATTATGTTTTAATTATTAAATTCACCATAACCATTTGAATCCGCCTAACTGAGATTTACAAGATGACCATAGCTTGCTTCATACCAACAATCTCCGTGGGATCAACCCTTACTCACGTAAGGTTTATGACTTGGATGACCCAGTGCACTTGCTGGTTAGTTGTACGAAGTTGTGAAACAGAATTAAGAACATGTACGTGCGTATTGAGTTTCTAACGCCGTTACCAAGGAAGGAATAATCACGAATCAAGTTTTTGGCGCCATTGCTGGAGATTTATTTCACATTTGTTTCCGGTAACAACAGTGCCATGCTCTTGGTCAGGCAACAATTTCGTGCACCACAACCCACCTTGGTGAGTTGCTTGATGGTGACAGAGCGGAGGACCTGTATCCTATTTTGGAGCCTTTTGGTTATTTTGATTAATTCTCTCACTTTTATAATTATATTACCTTAGAGGCTTACTTTGAGAGAGATATTTTGTATATGCTGTTTTAACTTTCAAAATTCTGTATGTCTGTACATACTAGCCAGTTTAAACTCCGTGGGCTGCGGCTAGTTCTTTATGACTATTCTATTTATATATCTATATATGCCTTGATATCTCGTATCTATAACTTGTGCCTCATTTTGTGTAGCTTCGTATGAACGTTTGCGCTTTGTAACTCTGTTTTTGAGCTTATTTCTTCATCAGGCTTCTATAATTATTATTTCTTCTATATATATATATATATATAAACTTTAGGATTGTTGTAACCTTTGATTAACCTTTGCTTTATGGCATGAGGTAAGGCTTAGGGTAATTAGGGTGTTACAGTATGAATAGATTGTGAAACTTTAATTGAATAATGTATATATGTAATAATAAATACTTCAAAAGAAATATCTTTAACTGGATGTGTAAATCAATCTAAAGACAAAAATATTTTCATTGTATATGTAATTATATTCATGGGGTATGTTAAATATGTGGTGGAATAGCACTGAAAAGTATCAAACTAATTAAAGAAAAAAATTATGTCTCTTTTACGTAGAAAATATTTTTTTTTCCTCATTTTTTTTCCATCTAGGTACTATCTATTTCTTTTCCTGAAATTTTAAATTTGATTAACATTATTATTTTATAAAAAAAATTTTCAATCCTTAAAAAAATATAAGAATGAATCATTAAATAAAATAATAGATGCTACACTGAACATATTCAAAATAATTATATATATATATGATAATAGTTTGAATTTACTGTTTAATTATCATAATTATGTGTATTTAGGTGTATTTATATTTGAAAAAGGTCAAATCTTTAGATTAAATATTATGTTTTAAAAGGTAACAAAATTGATGATATTTAATTGCAGTAATTAATGTTAAATTTTGTAAATTATAAGTATTATGAAATAAATTATATATGCCTGATATTTTTATCATCAATTTTTTTACGTGAAAAACTTAAACTATTGTATATTTTTATTTATTCCTACTTTAAAATAGTCAACATAGTACTTAATTTAGGGTTTTTGAGAAATAGAATTCATGAAAGTATTTGTTAATAAATATAAACTTAACAAAAATTATAGAAAATTTAAATTACTTAATTATTTATAATCAATTATTTTAATTAATTTTTATCCATGTTTATAAAATAGTCAGATAAACTCAAATCTCAAATGTGATATCAGAATGACCGTCAAACCAGGCTTAGTCAACATGTGTACAATTATTAACAATAATTTTAAAACCGCCCATGAATATCCATAGCTAGAATTTTCTTTTGGATAGAGATCATTGTTCTTTGCATAATCATTTTATAATGAGAACACTATGTACAACTATATCGGATTTATATATGTATCGTATCTGTATCTTGTAAATTTTAAAAATTTTATACACTTAGTCATTACATCGAATTAAAGCCGATATGTTACGATGTATAGACATTGAAGCGGACACATAGCATAATATAATACCGAAAACGCAGACACATAAATGTTGAATTGTTGAATTTTCATAAGATACATACATACATACATATATACATACATAATATATAATATATGTCTATATAATATATGTATATATAAATTCATTAAAGGAATTATAATAATATTTTGGTATTTTATTAGTATTAAAATATAAATCTATTTTTTAGTTATTTTAATGTCTATTTTTAATTATATAAAGTATTTGAAATAATTTTTCTCTTAACAAATAATAAAATGATGTATAAATCAATCTAAAGACAAAAATATTTTCATTGTATATGTAATTATATTCATGGGGTATGTTAAAATACGTGGTGGAATAGCACTGAAAAATATCAAATTAATTAAAGAAAAAAATTATATCTCTTCTATGTAGAAAATACTTTTTTTTCTCATTCTTTTTCTATCTAGGTACTATCTATTTCTTTTTTTGAAATTTTAAATTTGATTAACAATATTATTTTATAAAAAAAATTCAATCCTTAAAAAAATATAAGAATGAATCATTAAATAAAATAATAGATGCTACACTGAACAAAACCAAAGGGACGAGTGTGTTTTACAATCAATGTGCTTCTCGTAACCTGCTTAGGAGTATTCATGGATCGGATCCGATCCGCAGATATGCAGTATTTATCCGCATCCAATTTGAAATTTCTGGATATTATCCAATTTGCAGATAAATAGGATCAAAATGCAAATTTGAAATATGTATCGGCAGACTCAATTCGTAGATCAACATATCAAATTAATAATTAAAAATATTAAAATAAAAAATAGTACCTAATATTTTCTATTCATATTTCAGTTTTTGATAACCTAAGAACATATATCATCACTGTTATTACAATAACAAGAAAAAAATTGTAAAAGAATAAAAATTGTAATTTCTAAAGTATCCCTTTCATGTGTATCTGCTTTGGTAGCTCCCCTCTTTCTGTTTTTTTCTTAAGTAGTATAACAAAATTATAACTAAGAGGTACCGATTCGAGAAAAATAAAAAAAATAAAGGGAGAGTTGACACAGTGTTAGAAATGTGATAGTATGTACAACAATAGAATCATAGGACGGTCGAATCAGTAAGAATAATAAAATAATTCAATGGAAGAACAGAATACATCATTACTTTCTCCACTATCACCACTGCCACCACCATCTTTATTGCCTATACCCACCACCATCACCCAAGATTTCAGTTTTTTCAATGATACCTTCTTTGAAAAGTCACTGTCTGGCTTGGTAAACGTTGGAGACTTTGTTCCTTCCTTATATTAGTGGTTAGACATAACTAAAGAAGATGCCCTGCCAACCAAAACGTCAATAAAGCATTCTCTTCCTTCTATGTCTCTATACGTAGTTATTCTAGAATCTTCTGAAGTAGTTGCACAATCGCAAAATCCAGTCCTTTCTATAATTCCATCCAATCCTGAGGTGGTCCTTTCTAACAACAACATCACCAACAAAAGAGTTACAGGGCCTAAATGTTCAGCATAATCAATTGTTGGTGGAAATGGAAATCTGAGAGGCGATGAACCAGATGATGAAGATAATATTATTACTAGGTAAGAAGAAAAAAATAATAGTAATAGTACTGAAATAAACAAATAATACAATTAAATGACTATTATTTTCCTTGTTTACTCTTTATAATGGTATACTTTTCGCTATTATGATTTAGTCTTTCATTTAAAAATTTTCACCACATTTATTTATTGTTGTAATGGATATTGTTTTAAGAAAATATCAAATAATAAAAAAGAAAAAAAAATAGTTATAGAAAGAGAGAAGGCCAGGAAAGGGTTCATCATACATAGCATGACAAGTGAGAAATAAAAACCTTAGAATATGGGAGTCTTTGTACTAATATTTTCTTTTTTGCTCTCTGTTTTCTTAGGTTGAAACTTCGAGCATCGACGATGGCATCGGTTGCTAATACCATGAGCATGAACAACAAAAGGAATAAAAATAATCTTTCGAAAATTACTTACTTGACAGAGAGCGAGTCTGTCGAAGATGGTTATAAATGGCACAAGTACGGAAAAAAATCACTCAAAAAGAGCCCTTTTCCAAAGTGATGATCTAACTACCATACTACCGCAGCAAAATCTGCGGTGTTGTTTAAAATATTAAATAAAGATACATGAATAGCTTTACCTCTAACAATACTAGTATGCCTTCTTTTGCAGAAGCTACTAGCGTTGCACTGCAATTAGTTGCAATGCGAAGAAGAGAATGGAGCGGTACGTGGATGATCCGACCCATGTCCTAACCACCTATGTGGGTTTGCACGCTCACGATTTGCCACCAATCCTCCCCGCTCCTTCAAGATCTTTCAACCTCTACAATAGCTCCACCGTTAGCCCCAAATTTAGTAGAGGAAGTGGTGTACAAAAACCTGTACTTTCAGATGCAGGTGCAGGTGCAAGGGAAAGAAAGCATGCCAATAACATTATTACTAGTGTTAATGTTAGAACTGATAGTGATAGTTGTGATAATGACGTTGCCTCGATTGAGGATATTGGTACCAGAGTGTTTGAGGATATTATTAATTTGTCATCAATAGCACCTCATTATCAACATCATCAACCAACATCTCTATAGCTGAAGAAAGTATAACAAATAATTCTTAGATATTCTCAACAGTATTGTTTAATATTTTAAGCATTTTGAGTATTTTGAAATAGGCAAACAATAATTTTAGTATTTTTCCTTTTTGTCTTATCTTTTTCTATATTGATTATTAGGCAATAAAAAAAATCTAGTGGCAACATAGCCATTAATTAGAAATAAGAAACATAAAAAAGAAAGTTTATAAGGTATAAACGCTTACATATTCAAAATAATTGTATATATATGATAATAGTTTGAATTTACTGTTTAATTATCATAACTATGTGTATTTAGGTGTATTTATATTTGGAAAAGTTCAAATCTTTAGATTAAATATTGTGTACTAAAAGGTAACAAAATTGATGATATTTAATAGTAGCAATTAATGTTAAATTTTGTAAATTATAAGTATTATGAAATAAATTATATATGCTTGATATTTTTATCATTAATTTTTTTATGTGAAAAACATAAACTATTGTATATTTTTATTTATTCCTACTTTAAAATAGACAACATAGTACTGAATGTAGGGTTTCTGAGAGAATGGAATTCATGAACGTTAATAAATATAAACTTAAATAAAATTATAAAAAATTTAAATTACTTAATTATTTATAGTCATTTATTTCAATTAATTTTAATCCATGTTTATAAAATAGTCAGAGAAATTCAAATCTCAAACGTAATGTCAGAATGACCGTCAAACTAGGCTTAGTCAGCATGTGTACAATCATTTACAATAATTTTAAAACCACCATAAATATCTATAGCTAGAATTTTCTTTTGAATAGATATCATTGTTCTTTGCATAATCATTTTATAATGGGAACACTATGTACAACTATATCGGATTTATACATGTATCCTATCTTTGTATCTTGTAAATTTTTAAAATTGTATACACTTAGTCATTGCATCGAATTAAAGCCGATATGTTGCGATGTATAGACATTGAAGCGGACACATAGCATAATATAATACCGGACACGTAGACACAGAAATGTTGAATTGTTGAATTTTCATAAGATACACACACATATATATATATAAATTTTCATACATATATATAAATTTTCATTAAAGGAATTATAAATATATTTTGGTATTTTATTAGTATCAAAATATAAATCTATTTTTTTGTTATTTTAATGTCTATTTTTAATTATATAAAGTATTTGAAATAATTTTTTTCTTAACAAATAATAATATGTATAAATCAATCTAAAGACAAAAATATTTTCATTGTATATGTAATTATATTCATGGGGTATGTTAAATTACATGGTGGAATAGCACTGAAAAAAATCAAATTAATTAAAGAAAAAAATTATGTCTCTTCTATGTAGAAAATATTTTTTTTATCATTCTTTCTCCATCTAGGTTCTATCTATTTCTTTTTTTGAAATTTTAAATTTGATTAAAAATATATTATTTTATAAAAAATTTTCAATCCTTAAAAAATATAAGAATGAATCATTAAATAAAATAATAGATGCTACACTGAACAAAACCAAAGGACGAGTGTGTTTTACAGTCAATGTGCTTTTCGTAACCTGCTTAGGAGTGTTCATGGATCAGATCCGATCCACAGATATGCATTATTTATCTGCATCCGATCTGAAATTTCTAGATATTATCTAATTTGCAGATAAATATGATCAAAATGCGAATTTGAGATATGTATCAGCAGATTCAATTCGCAGATCAACATATCAAATTAATAATTAAAAATATTAAAATAAAAAATAGTACCTAATATTTTCTTCATCATATTTCAGTTTTTGATAACTTAAGAACATACATCATCACTGTTATTATAATAACAACAACAAAAAATTGTAAAAGAATAAAAATTGTAATTTCTAGAGTATCCCTTCCATTTATATCTACTTTTGTAGCTCTCCTCTCTCTGTTTTTTCCTTAAGTAGTATAAAAAAATTGTAACCAAGAGGCACCGATCTGAGAAAAATAAAAAAAAGGGAGAGTTGGCACAGTGTTAAAAATGCGATAGTATGTACAAGAATAGAATCATAGGACGGTCGAATCAGTATCAATAATAAAATAACTCAATGGAAGAACAGAATATATCATTACTTTCTCCACTATCACCACTGCCACCACCATCTTTATTGTCTATACCCACTACCATCACCCAAGATTTCAGCTTTTTCAATGATACCTTCTTTGAAAAGCCACTTTCTGGCTTGGTAAACGTTGGAGACTTTGGTCCTTCCTTATATGAGTGGTTAGACATCGTAGAAGAAGATGCCCCGCCAACTGAAACGCCAATAAAGCATCCTCTTCCATCGTTGTCTCCATACGTACTTATTCTAGAATCTTCTGAAGTAGTTGCACAGTCACAAAATCCAGTCCTTTCCATAATTCCATCCAATCTTGAGGTGGTCGTTTCTAACAATAACTTCACCAACAACAGAGTTGGAGGGTGGTGCACGAAATTGTGATCCTCAACAATGGCGCCAAAGACTTGGTGCTCTCAAACGTGAATCACACTTTGTCACAATTCCGCACAACTAACCAGCAAGTGCGCTGGGTCGTCCAAGTAATAAACCTTACGTGAGTAAGGGTCGATTCCACGGAGATTGTCGGCTTGAAGCAAGCTATGGTCATCTTGTAAATCTCAGTCAGGCGAATTCAAATGGTTATGGTGAATTGATAATTAAAATATAAATAAAACGTAAATTAAAGATAGAGATACTTATGTAATTCATTGGTGAGAGTTTCAGATAAGCGTATAGAGTTACTTAGTTCCTCCTGAATCTCTGCTTTCCTACTGCTTTCATCCAATCCTTCATACTCCTTTCTATGGCAAGCTGTATGTTAGACATCACCGTTGTCAATGGCTACATCCTATCCTCTCAGTGAAAATGGTCCAATACGCTGTCACTATGCCCAGCACTCGCGAGTTTGAAGCTCGTCGCAGCCATCCCTTCCCAGATCCTACTCGAAATACCACAGACAAGGTTTAGACTTTCCGGATCTCAAGAATGGCCGTCCATGGATTCTAACTTATACCACGAAGACTCTGATTAAGGAATCCCAGAGATACTCATTCAATCTAAGGTAGAACGGAAGTGGTTGTTAGGCACGCGTTCATAGGTTGGGAATGATGATGAGTGTCACGATCATCACATTCATATTGAGGTGCGAATGAATATCTTAGAATCGGAATAAGCTTGAATTGAATAGAAAAACAATAGTACTTTGTATTAATTCATGAGGAACAGCAGAGCTCCACACTTTGATCTATGGTGTGTAGAAACTCTACCGTTGAAAATACATAAGAACAAGGTCCAGGCATGGCCGAGAGGCCAGCCTCTATGATCTAAGAACTAAACGTTCAGAGATGAACAAAATATATAAATAAATAGTAAAAAGTCCTATTTATACTAAACTAGTTACTAGGGTTACAGAAATGAGTAAATGATGCAGAAATCCACTTCCGGAGCCCACTTGGTGTGTGCATGGGCTGAGCATTGAGCTTTACATGTGTAGAGGCTTCTCTTGGAGTTGAACACCAGTTTGTAACCTGTTTCTGGCATTTAACTCCACTTTGTAACCTGTTTTTGGCGTTTAACTCCAGAATAGGGCAAGAAGCTGGCGTTGAACGCCAGTTTGCGTCGTCTAAACTCGAGAAAAGTATGGACTATTATATATTTGTGGAAAGGCCTAGATGTCTACTTTCCAACGCAATTGAGAGCGCACCATTTGAACTCTTGTAACTCCAGAAAATCCACTTTGAGTGTAGGGAGGTCAGAATCCAACAGCATCTGCAATCCTTCTTCAACCTCTGAATCTGATTTTTGCTTAAGTCCCTCAATTTCAGCTAGAAAGTACCTGAAATTACAGAAAAACACACAAACTCATAGTAAAGTCCAGAAATGTAATTTTTATTTAAAAATAATAAAAATATACTAAAAACTAACTAAATCATACTAAAAACTATGTAAAAACAATGTCAAAAAGCGTATAAATTATCCGCTCATCAGAGGGCCTAAACGTTCAGCAGAATCAATTGTTAGTGGAAATGAAAATCTGAGAGGCGATGAACCAGATAATGAAGAAGATAATATTATAACTAGGTAAGAAGAAAAAAATAATAGTAATAGTACTAAAAAAATAAATAATACAATTAAATGACTATTATTTTCCTTGTTTACTCTTTCTAATGGTATCCTTTTCGCTGTTATGATTTAGTCTTCCATTTGAAAATTTTCACCACTTTTATTTATTGTTGTAACAGATATTTTTTGAAAAATATCAAATAATAAAAAATAAAAAATGAGAAAAAAAAGTAGTTATAGAAAGAGAGAAGGCCAAGAAAGGGTTCGTCATACATAGCATGATGAGTGAGAAATAAAAACCTTAGAATATGGGGGTCTTTGTACTAATATTTTCTTTTTTGCTCTCTGTTTTCTTAGGTTGAAACTTCGAGCATCAACGATGGCATTGGTTGCTGATACCATGAGCATGAACAACAAAAGGAATAAAAATAATCTTTCGAAAATTACTTACTTGACAGAGAGCGAGTCTGAAAACCTCGAAGATGGTTATAAATGGCGTAAGTACGGCAAAAAATCACTCAAAAAGAGCCCTTTCCCAAGGTGATGATCTGACTACTATACTACCGCAGCAAAATCTGTGGTGTTGTTTAAAATATTAAATAAAGACACATGAATAGCTTTACCTCTAATAATACTAGTATGCCTTCTTTTGCAGAAGCTACTATCGTTGCACTGCAATTGGTTGCAATACGAAGAAGCGGTACATGGATGATCCCACCCATGTCCTAACCACCTATGTGGGTGCACGCTCACGATTTGCCACCAATCCTCCCCCCTCTATCAAGATCTTTCAACCTCTACAATAGCTCCACCGTTAGCCCCAAATTTAGTAGAGGAAGCGGTGTACAGAAACCTGTACTTTCAGATGCAAGTGCAGGTGCAAGGGAAAGAAAGCATGCCAATAACATTATTACTTGTGTTAATGTTAGAACTGATAGTGATAGTTGTGTTAATGACGTTGGCTCGATTGAGGATATTGGTACCGGACTGCTTGAGGATATTTTAATTTGTCATCAATAGCACCTCATTATCAACATCATCAACCAACATCTCTATAGCTGAAGAAAGTATAACAAATAATTCTTAGATATTCTCAACAGTCTTGTTTAATATTTTAGCCATTTTGAGTATTATGAAATAGGCAAACAATAATTTCAGTATTTTTCCTTTTTGTCTTATCTTTTTCTTTATTGATTGTTAGGCAATAAAAAAATCTAGTGGCAATGTATTATAGTCATAGCCATTAATTAGCAATAAAAAACATAAAAAGGAAAGTTTATAAGGTATAAACGCTTACATATTCTATATAATTGTATATATATGATAATAGTTTGAATTTACTATTTAATTATCATAATTATGTGTATTGAGGTGTATTTATATTTGAAAATGATTAAATCTTTAGATTAAATATTGTGTTTTGAAAGGTAACTGAATTGATTATATTTAATAGCAACAATTAATGTTATATTTTGTAAATTATAAGTATTATGAAATCAATTATATATGTCTGATATGTTTATCATTAAATTTTTTTACATGAAAAACTTAAACTATTGTATATTTTTATTTATTCCTACTTTAAAATAGTCAACATAGTACTAAATGTAGGGTTTCTGAGAAATGGAATTCATGAAAGTATTTGTTATAAATATAAACATAACAAAAATTATAGAAAATTTAAATTACTTAATTATTGATAAACAATTATTTCAATTAATTTTTATCCATGTTTGTAAAATAGTCATATAAATTCAAATCTCAAACGTGATGTTAGAATGACTCTCAAACCAGGCTTACTCGGCATGTGTACAATCATTAACAATAATCTTAAAACCACCATGAATATTTATAGCTGGAATTTTCTTTTGGATAGAGATCATTGTTCCTTGCATAATAATTTTATAATGGGAACACTATGTACAACTATATCGGATTTATATATGTATCGTATCTATGTATCTTGTAAATTTTCAAAATTCTATACACTTAGTCATTGCATCGAATTAAAGCTAATATGTTATGATGCATAGACATTGAAACGGTCACCGATGACTTGCATCATCTACCTCTTTCTCTTATCTAAAAGAACCATAAAAAGTATAATCTCATTCAATCAATGCAATTTCATGACGTAATTGGTGAATATTATTGTACAGTGATTTGAAATGAGTTTATGTTGAATTTCAGGTGAAAAGAGCAACAAAGGAAAGAGGAATCAAGAAAAAGATGCTGGGGGTGTGAAGTTGGGCGTGCCACTTGGTACAAACGCCACCAATTGGTATGGGCGTGGCACGCGAGCAATAGGGCGTGGCACGCCAAGGCCAGGCGTGGCACGCCAGGGAGAGGAAGTACAAAGGGTGTGGCACGCCAAGGCCAGGCATGGCACGCTAGTTATAAACTCCAGCAAAGGGATAAAAAGGGCTTTAACAAGGGCGTGGCACGCCAGGGCCAGGCGTGGCATGCCAACTATATTTTCAAGAGAGCAAGTTTGAAGACCACAAAGGGGGCGTGGTTGAAGAACTGAAGATTGATGGTTTAGAAGTTATAGTAAACTCTCGTTGTAAGTATAGTTACTAAACCAAGCAATCAACCTTTCTTACAAACGTTTTGGTTGTCACAAGTAACAAAACCCTAAATAAATTGATAACCGAAGTATTTAAACCTCGGGTCGTCTTCTCAAGGAACTGCAGGGAAGTATGTTCTTATTATTGGTTATGAAGATTGTAAATTGGGGTTTTGAAGGTAAGGAGCAAGTAATTTAAATGACAAGTAAAATAAATAAATAACTGTAAAATAAACTCTTGGCAAGGTATGAGAAATTGGAAGTCCTATCCTAGTTATCCTTATCAATGGAGATGAAAATTGAATCTTAATCCCACTTAGTTAGCCTTTACTAAAGCAAGGGAAGATCAAGTGGATTAATTAGTCTGATCTTCAGGTTCTAGTCAATTCCTAAGAAAGGACCGGAATTATTGAAGTTCAATTCAATTAGCAAAGATGACAATTATCAATCACGTTGAGTTTGATAACTCCTGAGTTACCGATTTCTTAACCGAGACCAAAAGGGGAAAAGTAAATCTACTGGAATAAAAATATCTTCAGATTGGAAGCAACAGTAACATAAATAAAAGAGAGCAATAATAAACTGAAATACCTCAAATAACATTAATTAAAAGAATCATCTGTAACATAGAAAAGTTCATAAGTCAAATTGAGAAAATAATTAATTAAAAGGAAAGTTGAACCTGATAAAAAGGGGCAATCATGAAAGCAAGAAAAATCCTAAATCCTAATCCTAAAAGAGAGAGGAGAGAACCTCTCTCTCAAAACTACATCTAAATCATGAGAAGTGAATAATTGGAGACTCTCCCTGAATGGATGCATTCCCCCACTTCATAACCTCTGATCTGTGCCTTCTAGACTTGGATTTGGGTCAAAAAGGGCTTCAGAAATCGCTGGGAGCATTTTCTGTAATTTTTGGTGTGTGGCTTCTGTCACGCGGTCGTGTCATCTGGAGTTTTCCTTATCATGCGTTCGCTTCGGTCATGCGTCCGCGTCATCTGCGTTCTGCTCAAGGCGCGCGATCGCGTCAGTCACGCGTTCGCGTCGATGTCTTTTCGCGCTGGGCATGCGGCCGCGTCATCCACGCATTCGCGTCACTGCCAGTTTCTTCAAAAACTCCATTTTTTGCTTTCCTTCCATTTTTGTATGTTTTCTTTCCATCCTTTAAGTCATTCCTGCCTTAGAAGATCTGAAACTACTCAACACACAAATCACGGCATCAAATGGTAATAAAGGGTAATTAAAATAATTATTCTTAAAGCATAGGAAACATGTTTTTCACATACATCACATAATAAGGAAGGGAAAGTAAAACCATGCAATTAACATGAATAAGTGAGTGAAGGATTGAATAAATCACCTAAATTGAGCACAAAATATATTATAAAATATGGGTTTATCAACCTCTCAACACTTAAACAATAGCATGTCCTCATGCGAAATCCAAGATAAAGAGTAAGGTAAGGTTGAAGTGGTGGAATCTCATGCAATGTAATCTATTCTAAATGCAACTACCTAAATGAGTCATGCAATTCTAATTGTCATTCACTTGTATATAAAACTTACATGTAGTTAAATTAATTCACATTCTCAAGGAATCATATATGCATAGCCAAACCTTAGATAATGTTAAAGCACTTTTACAATTGAGATGGGAAAGAAAAATATTGTACAAACTTGCAAGACAATTAACAATTTAAGCAGAGATATATGTTATTGAGCTATTGAACCCTCACTGGATTTTGTGTTTACTCTCTAGTCACTCAGTGTTTATTAGGTTAATCACTCCATTCTTCTTTTTATCCTTACTTTCTATAACTTTGTTCTTCATCTAACCAATCAATAATTACAGAATACAGACATACAAAAATCATGAGGTCTTTATTTAAGGTTGTAATGGGGCCAGGGTAAAGGTAAGGGTATATGTATAAGGCTAAGTGAGCTAATAAGTGAATCCTTGATTAGTCTAAGATCTCACCTAACATACATATTTTGTAAAGCAAAGCTTCTTTACCTATTTACCCAAATTTTCTCACTTTATATTGCAAGCTCATATATTAACTTTAACTTTTGTCGCATGTGCATTGATTCCTTTTATTTTGCAATTGGGGAATTTCGTATCCCCTTTATTTAAATAAAAATTTTTTTTTATGCACATGGTGATTTAATTATTTTGATTTCACATGAGCATGCTTTCCAAAACTTTTATTTTGAAATGTCTTTATTCTTTTTTTTTTAACTTTCTACCTTTGTTTCCATAACCCATGTTCCCATAAGATTCCCCACACTTAAACAATTCACAATTTCTATCTTAAGCTAACCAAGGATTCAACTAGGGATTTTTATTTTGTTTTTCTGCTTAAGGCTAGTACTATGGTTTATAGAACAAGAGGGGATTAAAAGCTCAAGGGGGCTAACAAGGGTGATGTAAAAGGTAGGCTAATTTTGGGATAAGTGAGCTAGAATCAAACAATGGCCTCAATCACTTTCTTGGTATGTATCTATATTCTATAATTGGACATATAGATTAAAACAAAGTAAAGAACATCAGAATAAAAAAAAAGAAGGGTGAAACACACAGGAATAAAATATTATGGTTTGAATGTAACCATATAATTAAGCTCAAAACTCACAGGCTGTGTGTTCTCTAGCTCAAAAATCATATCTCAGTTATATATGTCATGCAAGTAAAAATTAAGAGTTCCCATTATTCTCAATGTAAACATTAGGGTGGCTTTAAAGTTTTAGGGTTTCTCCTTGATGAAATGTTGTTAACTAACTAACATGTAATGCTATATATACAAGGTGTGGATTGTTTTTATTATGTTAAAGTCTCTAGTTTACTTCCTTTTTATTTTCAATTTAAACTAAACTTATCATATGCTAAAAGGGTAAACTATACTAATTAATCCACATATTCTATAACTAATAAGTTAGAATTGCAACTAAACTAACTGGCTAAAATATAAACTAAAGTGCAATATGTAGAAATAGAGTAGAAATACATGAAAAGAGCAATATATAAGTACTAAGAAACAAAAATAAAAATCAAAATACAGAAAAATAACAAAATAAAATAAAAAGAGTCTGTAGTGGTTCACCAAGAAAAATACGCCAGAGATGGCGACCTCCCCACACTTAAAATAAAGCATCATCCTCGATGCTCAATCAAGCAGGGTGTGAAGGAGTGTCATCACTGGAATGATGTGTGGCTGGAGTCTCTATGGTGGTAGTCTGAGAGTCTGCCTGCTGCAGAGGAGGTGCGGACTGAATAGGAACCTCTGGATCTGTAGCCTGAATCTGATGCGGGGCCTCCTGCTGTGATGCGGCCTGCCTGCTCAGCCTCTCTCTGTGGATGGGTCTCCGCCTCATGATCATTCGCCTCCTCCTCAGATGGCTCTGATGGTGTGTCAGGCTCAGAGGGGATGTCGCCGCCAGATCGTATCATCAGCTTTAGGTGCTCATAGCGCCGCTTGCTGCGACGCACAGATCTCTCATATCGGCGCCGGTTACGGCGCTCTATCTGGTCAAGCTGCTGAAATAGGCGGTGCACGAGGTGATAAACTGGCTTTGAGGCAGGTGGAGGTGCAGTGGTGGTAGCTGGGGTAGCAGTAGATGAAGAGGGGCCAGCTGAAGGTGTGGCTGTCTCATCAGGGGCAGTGAGGAATGGAGGTGTATTGCTGGAGTTCTTCCGAAATTTTCAGAGTCCGCTTTAGGTACAGGTTCCTGGAGGTTGCAAACACCGGATACTTCAACTCGCAGTATCTGTTTGCAAACTTAGCGGGATCAATGGCAGGGAGTAGCTGGTCAGCCTTCTCCTGCGGGATAAAGTGTTTCTCCCTCCAGGAGTCATCATGCATGATGTCTGGGATGGACATAGAGGATTCTCCTCTTTTCTGTTTGCCAGTTGTTGCCTTTCCTTTTCCTTTTCTTTGAGTGTCAGACATCCTGAAAAACAGAAATCTAGGATATAATAAAACAGGAAAACAAGTAGGCAAATAACAAAATAAGCACATAGTAGCAAAGGAGCAGTAGAATAATGAAATGAGTTGAGTAAATGTGCATTATGGATTGTATAGGAGTTAGAAATCAGAGAAAAAAAATTCACAATCCAAAATGTGATATAAATAGAATTCATGTTAATTAGGAAAAATTATCATCAGGCCTTGGTTAGAAGGTTACAGAGAATAGTGAAAAACCAAGAAGGGATGTTGTGAAAGTTAGGTTGGTTAGGGATGAAAAAGAGATTAGGAAGTTGAAATCAGTGAGTTAGTAAAAAGAGGGTTAGAGTAAGTGGCATGATGATCATTTTCTAAGTAACAAGAATTTACAATTAGAAGCTACAGTCAACTCATATACAAACAAGGAAGTTGATGATGATTCATATAGATATGAAAATAGCAAAAAGTGGAACTGAAACATCCAAAATGCAATTTGTTAACCAAGAAATAAAAAAGAATAAGAAAACTTGCCCGTGCATACATGAATTGGTTTGGTAAAAGCTGAGTAAAGCAGAATTCAAATTGCCAAAACCAAAACATGAATGAAAATCAAAATATTTTACAGAAATTTGGGCAGCATTCCGGCTAAAATTGAAAGGTCCCGGAAAATAAACATCAAGCAGAATAGTTCATGTGAATTAAAATAAACTGCAAATAGATAGAAATAATATGAACATGAAAGAGCAGTCGCAATAGCAGCATGAACAGTAAGAATATCATATGAACAATACTTAGATCACAGCAACAGCAGAATTGCAAAAATTAGAAAACAAGTAGCAAGAACAGCGCAATTAAACAGGCCTAAGTCCACTAACCACATCCTAAGCTACCTAACAATCAAGAATCTACTACAAACATGCATATCTAACTAGCCTAATGTTGAACGTAAACGGAAAAAAATATGCAATGAACTACGAATTGAAAGAGCAGCGTTTGGCGGAACCTGGTAGGCGTATGAATAAAAGTAGGGCAGAGAGATGGTAGGGGGTGGTGGTGGCGGTGACTGACGCGGCGGTTGAGGGGTGGTTGGCGTGGCGGTGGTGGCTGTTCGGTGGCAGGGGTTCGGGTAGGATTAATGGGAGGGGTAGGGGTGAAGGGGAAAGGATGGGAGGGGGTGTGGGTGTGGGTGATTATGGGTGGTGCGGCTGTGATGGAGCGGTGGCGGTGGCTGTGCAGCGGAGGGAGCAGCGGTGGTGGAGGGGGGAAGAGAAGAGAAAGGGAAGAAAGAGAGGGAAGGGAGGAAATGGGGGTGGCGTCGCGGTCGTGGCTGGGTGGCGAGGGAGGTGTGGCAGTTGAAGGTGGTTGGCTGGGGGGTGGTGGTGGTTGGAGGTGGTTTACTGATGCACGGAAATTTGTCTCTTAACAAATCTCCCTCGGCAAGTATACCGAATTGTCGTCAAGTAAAAACTCACAATAGAGTGAGGTCGAATCCCACAGGGATTGATTGGTCAAGCAACTTTAATTGGAAGAATGTTTTAGTTGAGCTAAACAGAATTTGGTTTGAGAGTTGCAGAAAAATAAATGGCGGGAAAGTAAATAGCAGAAAATGTAAATGCTGGAAATAAAGAGCTGAAAATAGATGACGGAAAATAAATTTCAGAATCTTAAATGGGAATGGGAAAGATGATCATAGAAGTAATCGGCAGAAATTAAAGAGAATGGGTAAGATCAGAAATGGGGAGTTCATTGGGCTTAGGAGATATTGCATCCTCTGGATCAAGTTCATTTTCATCTCTTCCTCAATCAATGCATTCATTGATCTCCTTGGCAATCTTAAGTGATTGAATTCTAATTCCTTGGTAATTCAATCTCTCAAATCTTGATTAATAGCCAATTCCTTGGTCCAATTGCTCATGAGAAGAGATGAGGTATGGTCACTGATTATACCACATGTATTTCCAAATCAAATTATTGGTAGGATTATATGTCACTATATCCATCCAAACCCCAATTTGGTCCAACATGAGAAAGCATTTCTAGCATGATCTCTTCATTCCTCTTCCAAGGTTCCAAAGAGATCTAAGTATGAATAGCTTCTTTTCCAAGATAACTACTCAATTGGGTGAAGATTGAAAGCTTTCTAGTAAAATCAAGAGAAAAGAAAGAAGAAGAATAATGAAAACTATTATTGATCCATCAAATTACAACAGAGCTCCCTAACCCAATAAAAGGGGTTTAGTTGTTCATAGCTCTGGGAATGGAAAACAAAGATGGAGAATGCATTCTGAAAAGTTAAACTAGAAGTTGCAGAGAAAGTAAAATTTACAGAGAGTAATTCTAATAATGCCAAAAAGCTTTCCTTCTAGTTCAAAGTTCTCCCTATTTATACTATTCTTCTGATCTTCTAGTTGCTTCTTCAAGTCTTGGATATGGGCCTTTGGATCTTGAGTTGAAGCAGTTATCTTCTTTAGTGGGCTTAGCTTTACTTGCAGAGAAAGTGTGCAGTAGGTATGGACTTTAGCTTAGGGCGTTAGTGGTGTTAACGTTAAGTGAAACTGTGGGGTCGAGAACGTTAGTGACAATCACCTTTTTCACTAACGTTCTTGACCCAAAAATGGTCCACGTTAACTTCAACGTTAGTGGCACTAACGTGACCACTAACGTTGCTTCTTGGCCCTTTGCAAATGTTACTGGGGTTTACCTTTTCCATTAACGTTGAGAGTACCCCTTTTCTCCCTACGTTAGAGTTCACGTTAGTATAGTTAACGTGGCCTTTAACATAGGCTTGCCAAATCTTCGAGAGCGTTAGTGACACTTACCTTTGTCACTAACGCTCCAAAACGCCCCTACTTCCCACGTTAGAGTTCACGTTAACTAGGTTAACGTGACTTCTAACGTGGTATTGATAGCCATCTCCAACGTTAGTGACAAAGGTGAGTGTCACTAACGTTGGCTCATCATCCCTCTTCTCCACGTTAGCTTCCACGTTAATGTAGTTAACGTGGCAACTAACGTGGCTCATAGTGGCTTAATCCAACATTAGTGACAAAGGTGAGTGTCACTAACGTTGGTGATTCCTTGCTCCCTCCACGTTAGAGTTCACGTTAACTAGGTTAACGTGAAAGTTAACGTGGCAAATATGAGCTTAGTCCAACGCTAGTGACAAAGGTGAGTGTCACTAACGTTGGCATTATCTTCCTCATCCACGTTAGAGTTCACGGTAACTGAGTTAACGTGATTTTTAACGTGGCCAGCTGCCACTTTGGAACGTTAGTGGCACTTACTTTTACCACTAATGTTTGAGTTCTACTTCTCTTCCACGTTAGCTTCCACGTTAACATAGTTAACGTGGCAACTAACGTGGGCTATGATGGCTCATGAAGGCGTTAATGGCGATCACTTTTCTCATTAACGTTGCAAGCTAGCCTCCATTCCACGTTAGTGGTCACGTTAGCTAGACTAACGTGGCTACTAACGTGGTTCTTCCTTGCTTCCTTTGTCCTGAAATCAAGAAATAAAGTGCATCAAAGCTCTAATCCAATTTATGAGACATGCATCATTCAATTTTGTCATTTAATTCATGCATAATTCTCATGAAATCATGTAAAATTCACAATGTTTGCTTGAATTAAGATGTAAGTGATTATTTACCCAAAACTTGCTTATTTCCTAAGAAAGTGCATGAAACTACCCTAAAACCATAAAGAAAAGGTCAGTGAAACTGGCCAAAATGCCCTAGCATCACAACACCAAACTTAAAGCTTGCTTGTCCCTAAGCAAGTACTGGAACAAGAGAATGATGAATGAAATGACAAGATGAATGAATCATTCTTGTGGAAGTCATGTGATAAACCACTATTTCATGGTTTATCTTGTGCTCAATTGAGTGGTTTTTATCAACTCTTTACCCACTTATTCATACTATTTGCATGGTTTTACATTTGCCTTCCTAATTATGTGCTTTGATTGAAAACATGCTTCTTTGGACTTATAATTGCTAATATTAATCCTCTCTTTTTACCATTAGATGCCTTGATATGTGTGTTAAGTGTTTTCAGAGATTACAGGGCAGGAATGGCTCAGAGGATGGAAAGAAAGCATGCAAAAGTGGAAGGAATACAAGAAACTGAAGGAATTGCTAATCTGTCCAGCCCGACCTCTTTGCACTCAAACGGCTATAACTTTAGCTACAGAGGTCCAAACGACACGGTTTCAGTTGCGTTGGAAAGATAACGTCCGGGGCTTCGATTTGATATATAATTTTCTATAGCTGTCCCGAAGTTAGATGATGAGAACGCGTGAATGATGCGCCCGCGTCGCATCTGCGAACTTCAATCCACGCGGCCGCGTGGACGACGCCTCCGCGTCACTTGCCCCCGACCTGAACGTAATAGAAATCGCAGGGGGCAATTTCTGGGCTGTTTTTGACCCAGTTTTTGGCCCGAAAAACACAGATTAAAGGCTATAAAGTGGAGAAATGCATCCATTCATGAGACGGGCCCTCATATTCACAATTTTAAGAGTAGATGTAGTTTTAGAGAGAGAGGTTCTCTCCTCTCTCTTAGGATTTAGAATTAGGATTCATTTCACTTCATGATTATTTCATCTTCTGCAATCATATGTTCAATGTTTCTTTTTATTTATTTTTCCAATTAAATTTATGAACTTTTCCATGTTATGATTTGAACGTTTTATTTAATATAATTGAGGTATTTTAGAATTATGATTGCTTTCTTTTATTTATATAAATAGTTTAGATTTTCCCTTTTGGCTTTGGTTGATTAATTAGTGACTCTTGAATTATCAAAGTCATTGTTGATTAAAAAATTGGAATTCTTCAAGAATTAATTCGAGATCCAATAACTCTAACTTTTCCCAAGGAAAGACTGGGACTTGAGGATTCGAATTAATTCGTCCACTTAACTTACCTTCATAGTTAGAGGTTAACAAAGTGGGAGAAAAATTCAATTTTCATCACAATTGATAAGGATAACTAGGATAGGACTTCTAGTTCTAATACCTTGCCAAGAGTTTATTTTTTTGTTGTTATTATTTTATTTCCTCTGCCATTGCTATTCTTACTTTTTACCTTGATCCAAAACCCCAAAACATACCTTTGCATAACCAATAATAAGAACCCCTCCCTGCAATTCCTTGAGAAGATGACCCGAGGTTAAATACTTCGGTTATCAATTTCAAAGGAATTTGTTACTTGTGACAACCAAAACGTTTGTAAGAAAGGTTGATTGCTTGGTTTAGTAACTATACTTGCAACGAGAGTTTACTATAACTTCTAAACCATCAATCTTCCTCTCTTCATCATGTCCTTGGTTTTATGGGGTTTCATGCATAGCAACTTAGGTTCATTCCTTTACTGGCTTTTAGACCTTTATCATGCCTTAGAATACTCACTTGATGGCACCCTTTGAGACTGTTATTTATTGATCCCTTTGTCTTTCCAAGGTTTATTGCATTCTTAGGCTAAGTGTTCTGTGAGAGGGCGACTCTTTAAGATAAGTTTTCAGCCAACACTCCCGAACCAGTTGGTTCAAGGTGCTAGGTGTTGAAACACCCCTAAGGACTTACTCCCTCAAGTCTCTCTCCCCCATACATGCACACCACAGGCACATGGTTTGTTATTTTCTTTTTTTGAGGTCTTGGTGTCCAGCACCTCTTTGGGTTACTAAATGTTCTATAGCAAGGTTGCTCTTGATAGTGGATTTTCAGTTGATAATCCCGGGTTAGTTAACCCAAGTTACCAAGTGATGAAGCACTCCTAAGAACTTATTCATCCAAGTAGATCCTTGGTACAAGAGCACCATAGACACATTCCTCAAAGTTCAAGCCCTTGGTGCCTAACCTTATTCTTTATTACCTTTCTTTCTTTTTCAACTCTTAGTGTTCTTTTCCTTTTTCTTACTGGGATCTTATTATTTAGCTAGTCTCATGGGGTGTATTTCAAGCATATGATTCAGGACAGATAGTTGCCATCCCACCTTGTTGGTGAACTAACTTAGCTAAGTGATTACTACACCACAAATTTAAGGACTTACTCCACAATTTGAACTCCCCTCCGGTCTTTCATAACATCTCTTTTTATTTAACTTAAAAGGACAAATATATAATAAGCAAGATGCAGATGAAGATAGGTAACTTGAACCAGCACACATATGAAAAAGGCAAGAAAAATACTAAAGACAGCATTGAAAATCCTAAACTACCATGGAAGCATGTTCTATTTCATACATGATTTTCCTTATTTAATACTTGAAAAAGATGGGACAATGAGGGAACTCCACCACCTTTTACTCATGGGGGTGCTCATGCTCTCCTTCTTGTTTGTCATCATCCAAAATTTTTGCATTTTTCTCTGCCTTCTTGGATGATGGTGCACCAATTCTCCAGGAGATTCCTGCAAAGTCGTTGGAAGTTGCTTGTTCCCAAAGCACTTGAGAAATAGTTAGTATGCATGTATGCTTGTGAATTTCTGGACTTAACTTGGTGTGTGAACACCAAACTTAGTTTCTTGCCTAATACAGCAGGTTGAATACATGTAGAAAAGCTCATGTATTATTATCAGCAAAACAACTATGAACTAGAAACTAACTACTGTTAAGTGGTTCCCCTGATTGGTTGGATCTAGCAATTTGCCCTTGAAGGAGTGTAGTGTGATTCTAACTGAAATCTTTGGTGGAACACCAAACTTAGAATTACACACTCACTCTTGCATTGCTTTGGTGTGTAACACCAAACTTAGCTCCTCATAATACGGGAAAAACTACTTGTGATTTTTATTGAAATGCAAATGAAAAGAAAACTACCTTAGGTTGGGTTGCCTCCCAACGAAGCGCTCTTTTAGCATCGCTAGCTCGACGATTCCTCCATTATTTGAGGTGATACTTCACTTTGGGGTTTTCCCCCATGTTGCCCATGTAGTGTTTGAGCCTTTGTCCGTTCACAGTGAACGTTCTCTTTGAACTTTCCTCCATAATTTCTATGTGTCCATACGGAGAGACCTTTGTGACAAGAAAGGGTCCTGACCACCTTGATTTGAGTTTCCCAGGGAAAAGTCTTAATTTGGAATTATAGAGGAGCACTTGCTGTCCTTCTTCGAAGCTCCTGGGTGTCAAATGGAGGTCATGCCTTCTCTTTGCCTTTTCTTTATAAATCTTGGCATTTTCATTGGCTTGAGATCTGAACTCCTCCATTTCTTGCAGCTGCAAGACCCTATTTTCACCAGCAGCAATGCTATCAAAATTTAGCAGCTTAAGAGCCCAGAGGGCTTTGTGTTCCAGCTCCAATGGTAGATGACAAGCCTTTCCATACACCAGTTGTATGGAGACATGCCGATTGGTGTTTTGAATGCCGTTCTGTATGCCCACAGAGCATCATCCAGCTTCTTTGACCAATCCTTTCTTGATGCTCCCACAGTCTTTTCCAGAATCCTTTTTAGCTCTCTATTATATATCTCAGTTTGTCCACTTATTTGGGGGTGGTAAGGTGTGGCAATCTTGTGTTTCACCCCGTATCGCAGGACGAGAGCTTCTAGTGGTCTGTTACTAAAATGGCTCCCTCCATCACTGATGAGTGCTCATGGGACTCCAAACCGGCTAAAGATATTCTTTCTAAGGAAGTTCATGACCACCTTGTTATCATTCGTTGGGGTTGCAATAGCCTCTACCCACTTGGAAACATAATTCACTGCTACCAAGATGTATTTGTTTGAATATGAGGTTGGGAATGGTCCCATGAAATCGATTCCCCATACATCAAACAGTTCCAGTTCTAAGATGAAATTTTGTGGCATCTCATTTTTTTGGGTAAGTTTCCAGCTCTTTGACATTCATTGCAATTCTTTACCAGTTCTTTGGCATCCTTGAAAAGGGTGGGCCAAAAGAATCTGCTTTGTAACACCTTGGCTGCAGTTCTGTCCCCTCCAAAATGGCCTTCATAGCATGAGCCGTGGCAGTTCTACAAGACCTCTCATCCCTCTTCTTCTGAAACACATCTTCTCAGGATTCTATCTGGACACTTCTTGAAGAGATATGGCTCATCCCAGACAAAATATTTTGCATCATTGATGAGCTTTCTCTTTTGATGTTTGTTGATCTCTGGAGGTAAAGCCCCAGTTGCCTTGAAATTGGAAATGTTTGCAAACCAAGGTGCTTTGTGAACCGTCATTAACTGCTCATCTGGGAAACATTCATTCACACTTGTACCATGTGTTCCACCCTTATCATGAGGGATTCTGGACAGGTGATCCGCTACCTTATTCTCCACTCCCTTCTTGTCTCTAATTTCAATGTTGAATTCCTGCAATAACAAGATCCATCTTATTAGTCTTGGTTTCGATTCTTGCTTGGCAAACAAATATTTAAGTGCTGTGTGATCTGTGAAAACGATTACTTTGGCACCAATGAGGTATGATCTAAACTTGTCAAATGCAAAAGCTATTGCCAGCAACTCCTTTTCAGTAGTGGTATAGTTTCTTTGAGTATCATTGAGGACTTCGCTGGCATAGTATATTACATAGACTAAGTTCTCTTTCCTCTGTCCTAACACTGCCCCAACTGCAAAGTCAGATGCATCGCACATCAGTTCAAATGGTAAGTTCCAATCAGGTGGGGAAATGATAGGGGCAGAGGACAACCTCTTTTTCAAGTTTTTGAAAGCTAGCATGCACTTTTCATCAAAGACAAATGGTGTATCAGATACAAGGAGATTGCTTAAGGGCTTGGCTATCTTTGAAAAATCTTTAATAAACCGTCTGTAAAAGCCAGCATGCCCTAAAAAACTCCTAATTGCCTTGACATCACTTGGTGGAGGTAATCTTTCAATGAGTTCCACCTTAGCTCTGTCTACCTCAATGCCCTGGTTAGACACCTTATGGCCAAGGACTATTCCTCCTGTTACCATGAAGTGACATTTCTCCCAGTTCAAGACTAGATTGGTCTCTTGACATCTCTTTAACACCAGGGCTAGGTGATCTAGACAATTGGGAAAGGAAACTCCGAATACTGAGAAGTCATCCATAAAGACTTCGATGAATTTTTCTATCATATCTGAGAAAATGGAGAGCATGCAGCGTTGGAAGGTTGCAGGTGCATTGCATAGCCCAAATGGCATGCGCCTGTAGGTAAACACTCCATATGGGCAAGTAAAGGAGGTTTTCTCTTAGTCTCTTGGATCAACCACTATCTGGTTATATCCTGAATAACCATCGAGAAAACAGTAATATGCATGTCCTGCAAGTCTTTCCAGCATCTGATCCATGAAAGGAAGGGGAAATGATCTTTTCGCGTAGCTTCATTGAGTTTTCTGTAGTCTATGCACATCCGCCATCCTGTGACGGTCCTTGTAGGGATTAGTTCGTTCTTCTCATTGGGGACTACATTGATTCCTCCCTTTTTTGGGATAACTTGTACAGGGCTTACCCATGGGCTGTCTGAGATCGGATAGATCACTCCTCCTTGCCACAACTTCATGACTTTTTTCTGTACCACTTCCTTCATGACTGGGTTCAGCCTCCTTTGGGGTTGAATGGATGGTTTGGCATCATCTTCCAACAGTATCTTATGCATACATATGGCCGAACTGATTCCTTTTAAGTCAGCAAGGGTCCATCCTATGGCATCTTTGTGCCTTTGCAATACTTGGAGTAGCTCTTCCTCTTGTTCTTGGCTGAGGCATGAATTTATGATCACTGGATAACTTTTATTTTCTCCTAGATATGCATACTTGAGAGTGGGTGGCAGTGTCTTTAGTTCAAGTTTGGGTGCTTCTTTGTTTCCATTCTTCTCCTCTATTGTGCACTGAGCTTGAACCTCAGCTGTTGCAGCTTCTTCGCTTGATGCTGATTCCTCCTCTTCTGTTAACCCCTCAAGTTCGTCTTCTTCAAAAGTCTCTTGTACTACATCTTCCGGTGAGTCCAACCTCATACATTCTCCCAATGGTTCCTGTAGGTAGTCCATGGCCTTGAACACATTGATCATCATTGTTTCATTGTGTAGTCTAAGGGTAAGTTTGCCCTTTTGGACATCGATGACAGCTCCGGCAGTAGCTAAGAATGGTCTACCCAAGATGATAGAAGCCTTAGCTCCTTCCTTCATGTCTAACACTACAAAGTCTACTGGAAAGATAAAGTCTCCTACCTTCACTAGCAAGTCTTCTACTATGCCGTGAGGAAATTTGAATGATCGGTCTGCTAGTTGTAAGGCCATTTTTGTTGGTTTGGCCTCCTCAATCTTCATTTTTCTCATCATAGCTACAGACATCAGATTTATGCTGGCTCCTAAATCACATAGAGCCTTCTCCACTGTTATTTCTCCTATAATACAAGGAATCTGGAAGCTCCCAGGATCTTTCAATTTCTGGGGCAGTTTATGTTGAATGATGGCACTGCATTCCTCGGTTAGTATCACATTATCGTTGTTCTTCCAGCTTCTCTTCTTGGTCATTAACTCCTTCAAGAACTTGGCATAGAGTGGCATTTGCTCTATTGCTTCAGCAAAGGGTATGTTAATCTGTAGTTTCTTGAAGATTTCTAAAAATCTGGAGAACTGGCTGTCATCCCCCTTCTTCCTCAATTGTTGAGGATATGGGACTTTCGGAACATATGGCTTTAGCTCTTCTTCCTTTTCATGTGAGTTGGAGGTGGGGATTTGAACTTCATCTTGTTCTTCTTTTCTTCCAATTGAATCTTTCTCTTGTGGTTGCTTGGAAGTCTCCTTTAATTCCTTCCCACTTCTGAGGGTGATAGCTTGACACTCCTCCCTTGGCCTTGACTCAATGTTGCTGCAAAGGTCATGGCCAGGAGCTTGCTGAAATAGGTAGCCAATTTGTGTCTCAAGTTTCTTGATGGCAGCATCTTGATTTTGCATGTTGGATTGCACTTCCTCTCGGAACATCTTACTATCTTGGATTTCCTTGCATATGCCTTCAAGTAGAGTTTCAATCCTTGAGAGTCTTTCTTCCGATGATGGAGAGTTGAGATTGGAAGGATGAGAAGGGCTATTTTGACTTTGGTATGGATGTTGAGAAGTGTTGTTAGGTGGGTGTTGATATGACCTCTGTGTGGAGTGTTGGTGAGCTGCATTGTTGTTGGGGTTGTGGCGTCTCTGATCTTCGCCTTGATCTTGTTGGTTTCCCCACCCAAAGTTTGGGTGGTTCCTCCAACCGAGATTATATGTTTTGGAGTATGGGTCATGGTGCTGCCTAGGTGAATTTCCAATGTAGTTGGCTTGTTCCTGATCACCCTCTGCTTCTTCATTCACTCCTTCTTGAGCTGCTACTGAGGTGGTGATTGCTGCCACTTGATTCCTCTCTATCTTTTTGGTAAGGTCAGTCAACTGCTTGGTAATAAGCTTGTTTTGAGCAAGTAGTGCATCCACATTGTTCAGCTCCATCATTCCTCTAGTGTTGCCTCTTTCAGAAGCATAGAAGTAGTCATTCTCTGCTACAGTCTCAATGACATCTATGGCTTCTTCAATGGTCTTCTTCTTGTTCAGAGATCCCCCGGATGAGTGGTCTACTGCCTTCTTTGATTCATACGAAAGGCCTTCATAGAAAATGTGCAACTGTACCCATTCATTGAACATATCTGGCGGGCATCTTCTTGTCAGGTCCTTAAACCTCTCCCATGCTTCATATAGAGTCTCGCCATCTTGCTGCCTGAAGGTTTGTACCTCAGCTCTCAACCTGTTGATTCGTTGAGAAGGATAAAATCTTGCCAAGAATTTGTTCACCACGTCTTCCCAGGTTGCTAAACTCTCCTTTGGAAAGGATTCCAGCCATTTAGATGCTTTGTCGTTGAGTGAGAAGGGAAACAGAAGTAGTTTATAGGTGTCAGGGTGAACACCATTAGACTTCACAGTATCGCATATCCTCAGGAAGGTGGTTAGATGTTGATTGGGGTCTTCTTGGATACTTCCTCCGAATGAACAATTGTTCTGAACAAGGGTGATGAGATGTGGCTTTAGTTCAAAGTTGTTGGCATGTATGGTTGGCCTTTGGATGCTACTTCCACAGTTTCCTGGATTTAGGTTGAAGTAAGAACCCAGAACTCTTCTCTCTTGTCCAGCCTAATGCGCTGGACCTTCTCTGCCATGGTTGTGAGCCTCTTCTTCATGATGGTTCTCCATATTCTCATCCATGTCTAGTTCAAAGTACTCCTCCTCTTCCTCAGCACCAACTACTTTCTTCCCTCTTGCTTTCCTCCTTAATCTAAGGAAGGTCCTCTCAGGTTCAGAATCAAAGGAAGTAGAAGCCCTGCTTCTTCTACCTGTCATTCACCCAATAAGGCACAAGCAAGAAAGATAGATGTAGACAATATTTTCTGCAGAAATGCTATTAGTGTGAGTGATACAATATATCAAACAGTTAGTGGGTCAGTGAACCAAATATTAAAACACAATGCAGGTAACACCACTAATGGGTGAAAGGTACAGGGAAAGAAATAACTAAAACTAAAAGTAAATTACTCAGATGAAACTAAATCAAACGAGAGGAAAATGCTCAATCTAGTTATCCACCAATTTAATCATTGTTGATACAAAATCAATCCCCGGCAACGGCGCCATAAACTTGATGCACGGAAATTTGTCTCTTAACAAATCTCCCTCGGCAAGTATACCGAATTGTCGTCAAGTAAAAACTCACAATAGAGTGAGGTCGAATCCCACAGGGATTGATTGGTCAAGCAACTTTAATTGGAAGAATGTTTTAGTTGAGCTAAACAGAATTTGGTTTGAGAGTTGCAGGAAATTAAATGGCGGGAAAGTAAATAGAAGAAAATGTAAATGTTGGAAATAAAGAGCTGAAAATAGATAACGGAAAATAAATTGCAGAATCTTAAATGGGAATGGGGAAGATGATCATAGAAGTAATCGGCAGAAATTAAAGAGAATGGGTAAGATCAGAAATGAGGAGTTCATTGGGCTTAGGAGATATTGCATCCTCCGGATCAAGTTCATTTTCATCTCTTCCTCAATCAATGCATTCATTGATCTCCTTGGCAATTGATGAGCGGATATTTTATACGCTTTTTGGGGTTAATTTCATATAGTTTTAAGTATGTTCTAGTTAGTTTTTAGTTTATTTCCATTAGTTTTTAGGAAAAATTCATATTTCTGGACTTTACTATGAGTTGTGTGTTTTTCTGTAATTTCAGGTATTTTTCTGGCTAAAATTGAAGGAGCTGAGCAAAAATCTGATTCAGGCTGAAAAAGGACTGCTGATGCTGTTGGATTCTGACCTCCCTGCACTCAAAGTGGATTTTCTGGAGCTACAGAACTTGAAATGGCATGCTTCCAATTGAGTTGGAAAGTAGACATCCAGGGCTTTCCAGAAATATTTAATAGTCCATACTTTGCACAAGGATAGATGACATAAACTGGCGTTCAATGCCAGTTTTCTGCCCAATTCTGGCGTCCAGCGCCAGAAAAGGATCAAAAGCTGGAGTTGAACGCCCAAACTGGCACAAAAACTGGCGTTCAACTCCACAAATGGCCTCTGCACGTGGATTTCTTAAATCTCAGCCACAGCACACACCAAGTGGGCCCCAGAAGTGGATCTCTGCATCATCCATCATAGTTTACTCATTTTTTGTAAACCTAGGCCACTAGTTTAGTATTTAAACAACTTTTAGAGACTTATTTTACATCTCATGACATTTTTAGATCTGAACTTTGTACTCTTTGACGGCATGAGTCTCTAAACTCCATTGTTGGGGGTGAGGAGCTCTGCTGTGTCTCGATGGATTAATGCAAGTATTTCTGTTTTCTATTCAAACACGCTTGTTCCTATCTAAGATGTTCATTCGCGCTTAACTGTGATGAAGGTGATGATTCGTGACACTCATCACCATTCTCAACCCATGAACGTGTGCCTGACAACCACCTCCGTTCTATATCAGATTGAATGAGTATCTCTTAGATCTCTTAATCAAAATCTTCGTGGTATAAGCTAGAATTGATGGCGGCATTCATGAGAATCCGGAAAGTCTAAACCTTGTCTGTGGTATTCTGAGTAGGATTCAAGGATTGAATGACTGTGACGAGCTTCAAACTCCTGAAGGCTGGGCGTTAGTGACAGACGCAAAAGGATAGTAAATCCTATTCCAACCGGATTGAGAACCAACCGGTGATTAGCCGTGCTGTGACAGAGCGCGTGAGCGTAGTTTTCACTGGAAGGATGGAAGGTAGCCATTGACAACGGTGATCCACCAACACACAGCTTGCCATAGGAGGACGTGCATGCGTGAACAAGAAGACAGAGGAAAGCAGAGATTCAGAAGACAAAGCATCTCCAAAACTCCAACATATTCTCCATTACTGCATAACAAGTAACCTTTAATCCATGCTCTATTGTTTATTTGCAATTCAACTGATAAACATAATTGACTTCCTGACTAAGATTTACAAGCTAACCATAGATTGCTTCAAACCAACAATCTCCGTGGGATTCGACCCTTACTCACGTGAGGTATTACTTGGACGACCCAGTGCACTTGCTGGTCAGTGGTACGAGTTGTGAAAAGTGTGATTCATAATTCGTGCACCAAGTTTTTGGCGCCGTTGCCGGGGATTGTTTGTGTTTGGACAACTAATGGTTTATTTTGTTGCTTAGATTAGGAAAAATTTCTCTTTTTGTTTAGAGTCTCGTGTTATTGTCGTGTTAAAATTTTAGAATCCTTATTTTCTTATTAAAACCTTTTTCAAAAATAATTTTTCTATTAGATCCTGTGCCAAACTTTAAGTTTAGTGTTTTCTTGTTGTTTTTTTCTTAAAATTTTCAAAAATTCATTTTGGTTTTCTTAAAATTTTTAAGTTTGGTGTTCCTTGGTGTTTTCCCTCCAAAGTTTTCGAAAATAAGGAGCATTAGATCTAAAAATTTTAAATCTTGTGCTATCTTATTGTTTTTCTCTTTCCTCTTAAAAATCAAAAATATCTTTTCTCTCTATTTTAAAAACAAATTTTCGAAATATATTTCTAAAATTCAGATTTTTTTATTTCAAAATTTAAAACTTTTTTTTCAAAATCATCATATCCTTTTCAAAACTTCCTAACCACTTTCTCTCTCCTCAGTTTTTCGAAAATCTTCACTCAATTTTTATTTATTTTATTTTAATTTATTTTATTTTCGAAATAAATATATAAATAAATAAATAAAAATATTTTTTCTATTTTACATCATCTCCCTTTCTCTATCATGGACCTAAGCGGAAATGAACAGTCCAGGAGGATTCTGGGGTCATATTCTAACCCCTCTACTGCTTCATATGGGAGTAGTATCTGCATACCCTCCATTGGAGTCAGTAGCTTTGAGTTGAATCCTCAGCTCATTATCATGGTGCAGCAAAGTTGCCAGTATTCTGCTCTTCCACAGGAAGAACCTACAGAGTTTCTGGCACAGTTTTTACAAATTGCTGACACAGTACATGATAAAGAAATAGATCAGGATGTCTACAGACTATTACTGTTTCCATTTGCTGTAAAAGATCAAGCTAAGAGGTGGTTGAATAACCAACCTAAGGCCAGCATAAGGACATGGAAACAGCTGACAGAAAAATTCCTGAATTAATATTTCCCTCCAAAAAGGATGACACAGCTAAGGCTGGACATCCAAGGCTTTAAACAAGGAGATAATAAATCTCTTTATGATGCCTGGGAGAGATACAGAGAGATGCTACAAAAATGCCCCTCTGAAATGTTTTCAGAGTGGGTTCAGTTAGACATCTTCTACTATGGGCTTGCAGAAGGAGCCCAGATGTCTCTAGATTACTCAGCTGGTGGATCTATCCACATGAGAAAGACAATTGAAGAGGCTCAAGAGCTCATTGATACAGTTGCCAAGAATCAGCATCTGTACCTAAGCAGTAACCCTTCCCTGAATGAAGAGGTTAAAATAGTAACTGCTGAACTCAGTCCTGTAAAACAAGCTGCTGAATTCAATCAGCAATTGGACTTTCTAACAAAGCAGCTAGCCGAATTTAAAGACAGGTTACAAGAGACAAGGATGGCTAATATACATATGGACGAACAGTTTAAGCAAACAAAGCAGCAGCTGTCAAGGCAAATAGCAGAAGAATGCCAAGCAGTTCAACTAAGAAGTGGGAAAACATTAAATACCCCACCTCAGGGCAGCAAAAAGCTAAGAAATGAGCAAACCACCCAAAATTCACTTGAGGACAGTAAGAGCCCAGGGAAAAATAATTCTGGCGCTAAAACGCCAGAAAATTGGTGGAAGGCTGGCGCTGAACGCCCAGACCATGGCCAAAACTGGCGTTCAACGCTAGAAACAAAGCAGGACTGGCGTTCAACGCCAGAAATGGGCAAGGATCTGGCGTTGAACGCCCAAAATGGGCACAATTCTGGCGTTCAAACGCCAGAAACAGACAAGGAGTTGGCTTCTCACGTCACTCTAGCTTCGAACTCTGGCACTCAATTGCCAGTGAGGGATCAGACACACACAAGTGCTGATGAGAACCCCTCTAAAAAGGCTTCTTCAACCACTTCTGTAGGCAATAAACCTGTAGCAACTAAGGTTGAAGAATATAAAGCCAAGATACCTTATCCTCAAAAACTCCGGAAAGAGGAGCAGGATAAGCAATTTGCTCGCTTTGCAGATTATCTCAGGACTCTTGAAATAAAGATTCCATTTGCAGAAGCACTTGAGCAAATACCTTCTTATGCCAAGTTCATGAAAGAGATCTTGAGTCATAAAAAGGATTGGAGAGAAACAGAAAGAGTTCTCCTCACTGAAGAATGCAGTGCAGTCATTATGAAGAGCTTTCCTGAAAAGCTCCAAGATCCTGGGAGTTTTCTGATACCATGCATATTAGAAGATAATTGCACCAAGACTGCTTTATGCGATCTTGGGGCAAGCATCAACCTAATACCTGCATCCACTATCAGGAAGCTTGCCTTAACTGAAGAAGTTAAACCAACCCGGATATGTCTCCAACTTGCTGATGGTTCCACTAAATACCCATCAGGCGTGATTGAAGACACGATTGTCAGAGTTGGACCATTCGCCTTTCCCACTGACTTTGTTGTGCTGGAAATAGAGGAGCACAAGAGTGCTACTCTCATTCTAAGAAGACCCTTCTTAGCAACTGGACGATCCCTCATTGACGTCCAACAGGGAGAAATAACCCTGAGAGTCAATGATGATGAGTTCAAGCTGAACGCTGTCAAAGCCATGCAGCATCCAGACACATCAAAAGACTGCATGAAAGTTGATCTTATTGACTCTTTAGTAGAAGAGATCAACATGGCTGAGAGTCTTGAATCAGAGTTGGAAGACATCTTTAAAGATGTTCAGCCTGATTTAGAAGATTCAGAGGACATGAAAGAGCCTCTGAAATTTCTTCTGGAAGAGGAGAAACCTCCTAAACCAGAGCTCAAGCCATTACCACCATCCTTGAAATATGCGTTTCTGGGAGAAGGTGACACTTTTCCAGTGATCATAAGCTCTGCTTTAAATTCACAGGAAGAGGAGGCACTTATTCAAGTGCTAAGGACACACAAGACAGCTCTTGGGTGGTCCATAGGTGACCTTAAGGGCATAAGCCCAGCTAGATGCATGCACAAAATCTTATTAGAGGATAATGCCAAACCAGTGGTGCAACCACAGAGGCGGCTAAATCCAGCCATGAAAGAAGTGGTGCAGAAAGAGGTCACCAAATTACTGGAGGCTGGGATTATTTATCCTATTTCTGATAGCCCCTGGGTGAGCCCTGTTCAAGTCGTCCCAAAAAAGGGAGGCATGACAGTGATTCATAATGAAAAAAATGAACTGGTTCCTACAAGAACAATTACAGGGTGGCGCATGTGTATTGACTACAGAAGGCTCAATACAGCCACCAGAAAGGATCATTTTCCTTTACCATTCATAGACCAGATGCTAGAAAGACTAGCAGGTCATGATTATTACTGCTTTTTGGATGGCTACTCAGGCTATAACCAGATTGCATTAGATCCCCAGGATCAAGAGAAAACAGCATTCACATGTCCATCTGGAGTGTTTGCTTACAGAAGGATGCCATTTGGGCTATGTAATGCGCCTGCAACCTTCCAGAGATGCATGCTCTCTATTTTCTCTGATATGGTGGAAAAATTTCTGGAATTTTTCATGGATGACTTCTCAGTATATGGAGACTCATTCAGCTCCTGTCTTGATCACCTGAAACTTGTTCTGAAAAGATGCCAAGAAACCAACCTAGTTTTAAACTGGGAAAAGTGTCACTTCATGGTGACTGAAGGAATTGTCCTTGGGCATAAAATCTCAAACAAGGGAATAGAGGTGGATCAAGCAAAAATAGAGGTAATTGAAAAATTATCACCACCTGCCAATGTTAAGGCAATCAGAAGCTTTCTGGGGCATGCAGGATTCTATAGGAGGTTTATAAAGGATTTTTCAAAAATCGCAAAACCTCTAAGCAATCTGCTAGCTGCTGACACGCCATTTGTGTTTGACTCAGAGTGCCTGCAGGCGTTTGAAACGCTGAAAGCTAAGCTGGTCACAGCACCAGTCATTTTTGCACCAGACTGGACATTACCATTTGAGCTAATGTGTGATGCCAGTGATCATGCCATTGATGCAGTATTGGGACAGAGGCATGACAAGCTTCTGCATGTCATTTATTATGCCAGTCACGTTCTAAATGATGCCCAAAAAAATTACACAACCACAGAAAAAGAATTACTTGCAGTGGTTTACGCCATTGACAAGTTCAGATCATACTTAGTAGGATCAAAAGTGATTGTGTATACTGACCATGCTGCTCTTAAATATCTACTCACAAAGCAGGATTCAAAACCCAGGCTCATCAGATGGGTATTGCTTCTGCAAGAGTTTGATATAGAAATAAGAGACAGAAAAGGGACAGAGAACCAAGTGGCTGATCATCTGTCCTGGATAGAGCCAGTGGAAGGGACGTTCCCCCCCTTTCTTGAGATCTCTGAGACGTTTCCTGATGAGCATTTATTTGCCATTCAGGAAGCACCATGGTTTTCCAATATTGCAAACTATAAAGCTGCAAGGTTCATACCCAAGGAGTACAACAGGATACAAAAGAAGAAATTAATTACTGATGCAAAGTACTACTTGTGGGATGAACCTTATCTCTTTAAGAGATGTGCAGACGGAATAATCCGTAGGTGTGTACCTAGAGAAGAGGCACAGAGGATCCTATGGCATTGTCATGGATCTCAATATGGAGGCCATTTCGGAGGTGAGCGAACAGCCACCAAGGTCCTCCAATGTGGCTTCTATTGGCCCACACTCTATAAAGATTCCCGAGAGTTTGTACGTAACTGTGACAGTTGCCAAAAAGCTGGTAATCTGCCCCATGGTTACGCCATGCCTCAACAAGAAATCTTAGAAATTGAGTTGTTTGACGTATGGGGAATTGACTTCATGGGACCTTTCCCACCATCATACTCAAACACTTATATTCTGGTGGCAGTTGACTATGTATCAAAATGGGTTGAGGCTATTGCCACACCCACCAATGATACTAAAACAGTGCTGAAGTTCCTCCAGAAACATATCTTTAGCAGGTTTGGTGTCCCTAGAATACTAATCAGTGATGGGGGCACTCACTTCTGCAATAAACAGCTTTACTCTGCCATGGTTCGGTATGGAATTCGCCACAAGGTGGCCACTCCATATCATCCACAAACCAATGGGCAAGCTGAAGTCTCTAATAGAGAATTAAAGAGAATCCTGGAACGGACAGTAAATACCCGTAGAAAGGATTGGGCACGGAGCTTGGATGATGCTCTGTGGGCTTACAGGACAGCATTCAAGACCTCTATAGGGACATCTCCATACCAACTCGTATATGGTAAGGCATGTCACCTGCCCATGGAACTGGAACATAAGGCCTACTGGGTAACCAGATTCCTAAACTTTGATGCCAAACTAGCAGGAGAAAAATGATTGCTCCAGCTAAATGAGCTAGAGGAATTCAGATTCACAGCTTTCGAAAATGCCAAGCTTTATAAAGAAAAATAAAAAAAAGTGGCATGACAGAAAGCTGTCATCTAGAATCTTTGAACCAGGACAGAAGGTTCTGTTGTTTAACTCTAGACTCAGGCTATTCCCCGGGAAACTGAAATCCCGGTGGAGGGGACCATACGTGATTACAAGTGTATCACCATATGGTTATGTGGAGCTTCAAGATATTGATTCTGATAAGAAGTTCATTGTCAATGGACAGAGAATCAAGCATTATCTTGAAGGCAACATTGAGCAAGAATGCTCAAGGCTAAAGCTAGATTAAAAAGCTCAGCAAGGTCCAGCTAAAGACAATAAAGAAGCGCTTGCTGGGAGGCAACCCAGCCATGGGGCAACAATCCTCTAAGCATTTTGCCCTATTTTTATTTTTATTTTTATTTGTTTATATAAAGTTCACTGACACTAAGGTGAGGAATCATTTACAGAAGACCTCGGCACACAAAACAGAGAAAAAGAGCTCATTGGCAAGAAAACGCCAGTAATGGTAGCAATCTGGGCGTTCAACGCCAGAAATGGGCACCCACTGGGCGTTGAACGCCAGTAATGGCAGCAGCTGGGCATTGAACGCCTAGGAGAGCAGCATTTGGGCGCTGAACGCCCAAAACAGGCAGTGTTTGGGCATTCAAACGCTAGGAAGGTAGGGAGGAGCCAAATTCATTTTTTCCACACGTTTTTCCATTCTAATTTCAAATTTTATGCTTCAATGCATGATTTTACATAAACATGTCAAGAACCCTAATTTCTAAATTCCATAATTTCTAAAAACCCTACCACTAAAAAAATATCAAATGTATTTTAATCCATAAGCACCAGGCATCTTTGCAAATTCAATCCAACTCTTTTCAAAATTTCTTTTACAAATCTATCTTTTTCAACTCATCAATATCTTTTTCAAAACCTCCACTTTATCTTTATCAAAAATTAAATCTATCTTTCTCAAAAATCTTTCATATCCTCTCAATTTTAAACTATATCTTCTCTTATCATATCTTCTATCTTATCTTTTCCAAATAAATCTTTTTATCATATCTTTATCTATTTTTTCGAAAACCCACCCTCCCCCCCTTATAAATTTGAGTTCGGCCTCCCTCCTCTCCCATCAACAATTGCAGCTAGCTCTCCTTCTATCCCTCTCATTTCTTTTCTTTTTCTTGAGGACAAGCAAACCTCTAAGTTTGGTGTGTTTATCCGCGATCACTAAGATTATGGCTCCTAAAGGAAAACAACCCACTCCAAGAGGCAAGAAAGAGAGCGTTCCAAAGCCACTTTGGAATCAAGGGAAGTTCTTATCTAAAGAACATTCAGACCATTATCTTAAAATAATGGGTCTGAGATCAGTGATCCCGGAAGTTAGATTCGATCTGAAAGAAGATGAATATCCGGAGATCCAGGAGCAAATTCGAATCAGGAACTGGGAAGTCCTAGCTAATCCTGAAACGAAAGTGGGAAGGAACATGGTCCAGGAGTTCTATGCTAATATGTGGCAAACTGACAAGCAAAAACTATCTGGAACTGCCTTCTATGACTATCGGACCGTGGTCAGAGGAAAGATTGTTCATACCCACCCTGACAGGATCAGGGAGATCTTAAAGCTACCTCAGCTAAAGGATGATCCAGACTCCTTCAACAGGAGGATGATGAGAGCAGACATGGGCCTGGATAAGATTCTAGAGGACATATGTATCCCTAGAACCAGGTGGACCACCAACACAAAGGGTGTCCCAAATCAACTCAAGAGAGAGGATCTCAAACCAGTCGCCAGAGGATGGCTAGACTTCATTGGGCATTCTCTGTTGCCTACTAGCAACCGTTCTGAAGTCACAGTTAAAAGAGCAGTGATGATCCATTGCATCATGATGGGAAAGGAAGTAGAGCTTCATCAGCTGATTTCAGCTGAACTCTACAAAATTGCTAACAAAAATTCTAAAGAGGCCAGGTTGGCTTATCCAAGCGTGATTTCTCTGCTCTGCAAGGACGCTGGAGTAAGGATGGGAATAACTGAGTATATCTCAATTGAGAAGCCAATCACCAAAGCATCAATTGAAAAACAACAAGCACAGGTTGATCCCATCAAGAAGAGAGCACAGGAATTCCTCCCAGAGATCCCTCAATCTGAATACTGGGAGTATCTTGAGATGTCTGTTACCAAGATACGGGAAGCTATGGAGCAAATAATAAAAGAACAGAAGGAACACAGTCAAATGCTGACCTATATGTTTAAAGAACAAGAGGAGCAAGGGCGTGACTTAAGGGAATTGAAGCGCCAAAAGTCTTCTCTTGCAGGACCAAGCACCCCAAGGATCAGAGGAACCCCCGTTCCCCCAGAATAAAGGTTGTTAATTTCCAATTTCTGCCTTAACTCTGTGACAGTGTCCTTATAGAAGTTTACCTTAGGAGTCATATAGTAGTAATTAGTATCTATTTTGATTTTATCTCCAATTAAGCTATAGTTTATTTTTCTCATCATCAGCAAACATAAATAAAGTAGTAGATCTTTTGAATAAGAGGAAATAAAATTTCGAGTTTTAATAAGAGAAATTCTAATTAGTTAAATGTGGTGGCAATGCTTTCTGTCTTCTGAATGAATGCTTGAACAGTGCATATGTCTTTTGAATTTGTTGTTTAAGACTGTTAAATATGTTGGCTCTTGAAAGAATGATGAACATGAGACATGTTATTGATAACCTGAAAAATTATAAAAATGATTCTTGAAGCAAGAAAAAGCAGCAAAGAACAAAGCTTGCAAAAAAAAATAGAAAGAAAAAGAAAAAGCAAGCAGAAAAAGCCAAAAGCTCTTAAAACCAAGAGGTAAGAGCAAAAAGCCAATAACCCTTAAAACCAAAAGGTAAGGGTAAATAAAAGGGATCCCAAGGCTTTGAGCATCAGTGGATAGGAGGGCCTAAAGGAATAAAATCCTAGTCTAAGCGGCTAAACCAAGCTGTCCCTAACCATGTGCTTGTGGCGTGAAGGTGTCAAGTGAAAACTTGAGAATGAGCGGTTAAAGTCAAGGTCCAAGGCAAAAAGAAGAGTGTGCTTAAGAACTCTGGACACCTCTAATTGGGGACTTTAGCAAAGCTGAGTCACAATCTAAAAGGTTCACCCAATTATGTGTCTGTGGCATTTATGTATCCGGTGGTAATACTGGAAAACAAAGTGCTTAGGGCTACGGCCAAGACTCATAAAATAGCTGTGTTCAAGAATCATCACACTGAAATAGGAGAATCAATAACACTAGCTGAATTCTAAGTTCCTATAGATGCCAATCACTCTGAGCTTCAATGGATAAAGTGAGATGCCAAAACTGTTCAGAAGCAAAAAAAGCTACTAGTCCCGCTCATCTAATTAGAATCTGAGCTTCACTCAAAAACTCTGAGATATTATTGCTTCTCAACCTATTAATCTTCAATTTTATTTGTCTAGTTGCTTGAGGACAAGCAACAGTTTAAGTTTGGTGTTGTGATGAGCGGATATTTTATACGCTTTTTGGGGTTAATTTCATATAGTTTTGAGTATGTTCTAGTTAGTTTTTAGTTTATTTCCATTAGTTTTTAGGAAAAATTCATTTTTCTGGACTTTACTATGAGTTGTGTGTTTTTCTGTAATTTCAGGTATTTTTCTGGCTGAAATTGAAGGAGCTGAGCAAAAATCTGATTCAGGCTGAAAAAGGACTGCTGATGCTGTTGGATTCTAACCTCCCTGCACTCAAAGTGGATTTTCTGGAGCTACAAAACTTGAAATGGCATGCTTTCAATTGCGTTGGAAAGTAGACATCCAGGGCTTTCCAGCAATATATACTAGTCTATACTTTGCACAAGGATAGACGATGTAAACTGGCGTTCAACGCCAGTTCTCTGCCCAATTCTGGCGTCCAGCGCCAGAAAAGGATCAAAAGCTGGAGTTGAACGCCCAAACTGGCACAAAAACTGGCGTTCAACTCCACAAATGGCCTCTGCATGTGGATTGCTTAAATCTCAGCCCCAGCACACACCAAGTGGGCCCCAGAAGTGGATCTCTGCATCATCCATCATAGTTTACTCATTTTTTGTAAACCTAGGCTACTAGTTTAGTATTTAAACAACTTTTAGAGACTTATTTTACATCTCATGACATTTTTAGATCTGAACTTTGTACTCTTTGACGGCATGAGTCTCTAAACTCCATTGTTGGGGGTGAGGAGCTCTGCTGTGTCTCGATGGATTAATGCAAGTATTTCTGTTTTCTATTCAAACACGCTTGTTCCTATCTAAGATGTTCATTCACGCTTAACTGTGATGAAGGTGATGATTCGTGACACTCATCACCATTCTCAACCCATGAACGTGTGCCTGACAACCACCTCCGTTCTATATCAGATTGAATGAGTATCTCTTAGATCTCTTAATCAAAATCTTCGTGGTATAAGCTAGAATTGATGGCGGCATTCATGAGAATCCGGAAAGTCTAAACCTTGTCTGTGGTATTCTGAGTAGGATTCAAGGATTGAATGACTGTGACGAGCTTCAAACTCCTGAAGGCTGGGCGTTAGTGACAGACGCAAAAGGATAGTAAATCCTATTCCAACCGGATTGAGAACCAACCGGTGATTAGCCGTGCTGTGACAGAGCGCGTGAGCGTAGTTTTCACTGGAAGGATGGAAGGTAGCCATTGACAACAGTGATCCACCAACACACGCTTGCCATAGGAAGACGTGCGTGCGTGAACAAGAAGACAGAGGAAAGCAGAGATTCAGAAGACAAAGCATCTCCAAAACTCCAACATATTCTCCATTACTGCATAACAAGTAACCTTTAATCCATGCTCTATTGTTTATTTGCAATTCAACTGATAAATATAATTGACTTCCTGACTAAGATTTACAAGCTAACCATAGATTGCTTCAAACCAACAATCTCCATGGGATTCGACCCTTACTCACGTGAGGTATTACTTGGACGACCGAGTGCACTTGCTGGTCAGTGGTACGAGTTATGAAAAGTGTGATTCATAATTCGTGCGCCAGCAATCTTAAGTGATTGAATTCCAATTCCCTGGTAATTCAATCTCTCAAATCTTGATCAATAGTCAATTCCTTGGTCCAATTGCTCATGAGAAGAGATGAGGTATGGTCACTGATTATACCACATGTATTTCCAAATCAAAGTATTGGTAGGATTATATGTCACTATATCCATCCAAACCCCAATTTGGTCCAACATGAGAAAGCATTTCTAGCATGATCTCTTCATTCCTCTTCCAAGGTTCCGAAGAGATCCAAGTATGAATAGCTTCTTTTCCAAGATAACTACTCAATTGGGTGAAGATTGAAAGCTTTCTATTAAAATCAAGAGAAAAGAAAGAAGAAGAATAATGAAAACTATTATTGATCCATCAAATTACAACAGAGCTCCCTAACCCAATGAAAGGGGTTTAGTTGTTCATAGCTCTGGGAATGGAAAACAAAGATGGAGAATGCATTTTGAAAAGTTAAACTAGAAGTTGCAGAGAAAGTAAAATTTAAAGAGAGTAAATATAATAATGCCAAAAAGTTTTCCTTCTAGTTCAAAGTTCTCCCTATTTATACTATTCTTCTGATCTTCTAGTTGCTTCTTCAAGTCTTGGATATGGGCCTTTGGATCTTGAGTTGAAGCAGTTATCTTCTTCAGTGGGCTCAGCTTTACTTGCAGAGAAAGTGTGCAGTAGGTATGGACTTTAGCTTGGGGCGTTAGTGGTGTTAACGTTAAGTGAAACTGTGGGGTCGAGAATGTTAGTGACAATCACCTTTTTCACTAACGTTCCTGACCCAAAAATGGTCCACGTTAACTTCAACGTTAGTGGCACTAACGTGACCACTAACGTTGCTTCTTGGCCCTTCGCAAACGTTACTGGGGTTTAACTTTTCCATTAACGTTGAGAGTACCCCTTTTCTCCCTACGTTAGAGTTCACGTTAGTATAGTTAACATGGCCTTTAACGTAGGCTTGCCAAATCTTCGAGAGTGTTAGTGACACTTACCTTTGTCACTAACGCTCCAAAACGCCCCTACTTCCCACGTTAGAGTTCACGTTAACTAGGTTAACGTGACTTCTAACGTGGTATTGATAGCCATCTCCAACGTTAGTGACAAAGGTGAGTGTCACTAATGTTGGCTCATCATCCCTCTTCTCCACGTTAGCTTTCACATTAATGTAGTTAACGTGGCAACTAATGTGGCTCATAGTGGCTTAATCCAACGTTAGTGACAAAGGTGAGTGTCACTAACGTTGGTGATTCCTTGCTCCCTCCACGTTAGAGTTCACGTTAACTAGGTTAACGTGGAAGCTAACGTGGCAAATATGAGCTTAGTCCAACGTTAGTGACAAAGGTGAGTATCACTAACGTTGGCATTATCTTCCTCATCCACGTTAGAGTTCGCGTTAACTGAGTTAACGTGACTCTTAACGTGGCCAGCTGCCACTTTGGAACGTTAGTGGCACTTACTTTTACCACTAACGTTTGAGTTCTACTTCTCTTCCACGTTAGCTTCCACGTTAACATAGTTAACGTGGCAACTAACGTGGGCTATGATGGCTCACGAAGGCGTTAATGGCGATCACTTTTCTCATTAGCGTTGCAAGCTAGCCTCCATTCCATGTTAGTGGTCATGTTAGCTAGACTAACGTGGCTACTAACGTGGTTCTTCCTTGCTTCCTTTATCCTGAAATCAAGCAATAAAGTGCATCAAAGCTCTAATCCAAGTTATGAGACATGCATCATTCAATTTTGCCATTTAATTCATGCATAATTCTCATGAAATCATGTAAAATTCACAATGTTTGCTTGAATCAAGATGTAAGTGATTATTTACCCAAAACTTGTTTATTTCCTAAGAAAGTGCATAAAACTACCCTAAAACCATAAAGAAAAGGTCAGTGAAACTGGCCAAAAGGCCCTGGCATCACTTGCCGAGAAGAGAGGGAGAAGAAGGGGTTGGGAGGCGCGACAGGGTAGGGTTCGCGTCACTTGGGGGTTAATGAATTTGAATCCACGCGATCGCGTGGGGCACGCGGTTGCGTGGTTGGGGTGGATTGGGGGTCGACGCGATCGCGTGGGTGGTGCGATTGCATGGAATGGGAAAAAGGATGAATGGCGCGACCGCGTGAGGCACGCGATCGCGTCGCTGGAAATTGTGCTAAACGCACAGTTCCAGCGTTGTTTCAGCGCAACTCTCTGTATCCACTGGGGATTCTATGATATCCGCGCGACGCGATCGCGTTGCTCACGCTATTGCATGGGATGGGTGTTGTGCAAATGACGCGATCGCGTCAGGGATGCGACCGCGTGGGCCGTTTTGTGTTAAACGCACAACAGCCGCACGATTCCAGCCCAACTTTCTGGGCGTTGGATCTTTACGCCGATTTCCAAATCACGCGACCGCGTGAATGATGCGGACACGTGGAAGGTGTTTTTCGCAACTGACGCGATCGCATGAGCGATGCGGTCGCGTCACACGTCCCTTTTTTATATGCAATTATGCAATTATGCAGTATGCAATGCTAATGAATAATATTCAGGTTCAATTAGAAAAGAATAAAAATGAATAACATGAAATAAAACTGAAAAAGAAACGACCATACCATGGGGGTTGTCTCCCACCTAGCACTTTTATTTAAAGTCCTTAAGTTGGACATATGGTGAGCTTCCTGTTATGGTGGCTTGTGCTTAAATTCATCCAGAAATCTCCACCAATGTTTGGAATGCCAACAGCCTCCAGGGTCCCAAACTAGGCATGTAAAGCTTCTGAGCAGCTTCAAACAGATTCTCAGGCTCCCGGGGTGACAAATGTCATAGTAGATTCTAGGATCCCAAACTTTGCTTTTAAATCTGCATTTGTCTTGATCTATAGTTTTCCATCCGGGCGGCTTAGAAATTGTATTTTCACCAAGATGACCAAATGTTTTCCGTGACCCATTCGATTGAACATGATGCCAATCCGTGCACTTCGAGTTGAAGCGTGGAACCTTATTGAACCTTGTGCACCAGCTCTGAGTGCGAGCCATTTCCCCCTTACTCTTAAAGCCGCAGAGAGCTATAAGCTGGCCATCTGTTTCAAGCAAACTATATTTAAGTGGAAAAGTAAAGTTAAAGGTTAAGGATTGTACCCACCTGAAGCTTGTATTGGGTGGTAATGGCCTTGGGATGGGTGTTTTCAGTGGTTCTGTAGGTTCTACTCCTTTGTGCTCTTCTATGAATTTCTCCACTTCTTTGCAGAATTCTTCAAATGCAACATCGTCCTGATCAAAGTCTTCTATGTCTTCCTCATCACTCAAGTCATAAACTGGAGGTTGAGAGAAATCTACCTCCGCATCTTCTTCGTATTCACTTGGATAAGGTTTTTCAATCTCAGAGAATTCACTTGCGGGTGCAAGTTCATTACTAGGAGAACTTGACTTGTGATTATCATCATTAAGGAAACTTTCTTCTTGGATTATTCCGTCCAGTTCTTCATAAAAGACTTGCCTTGGGGGTTGTGCACTATCCTCCTTAGCATCAATTGTAACGTCCTTGACAGAATTCTCCACAACTCTGGATTCCCATGGAAGTTCAATGTCTCCTAAGTCTTCAACCAGCTCTTCTTCTTCTATAATGACAGCTTCCTCTACTTGTTCCAGTATGAAGTCATGCTCTGTTCTGTCCACTGGAGTTTCTAGTATCTCCTTCATGCTACGCTCTTCATTAGATTGTCCACATCGTGTTGTGGAAGGTCCTTGAATGTTCGAATGTCTAGATGATAATTGACTTATTACTTGCTCCAGTTGATGAAGGGTTGTTTGAAGTTGATCTACTGTTTTCTTGAGGCGAACCTGTGATTCTGGAGGTGATGAATTTGGACATGGTACATAGGGAAGTGGTTGTGTTTGGGAGTAATTGGATTGGGATTGGGGTAAATAAGGATCATATGGTGGTGAATGGTGAAAAGGAACTTGTGAGTATGGTGGTTCAAAGCTACATTGAGAGGGTGGTCTATAGGTACAGGGTGGGGCTTGTTGGTAGTTACAAGGTTGTCCACCATATCTATCAGCTTGGTATGCATTGTAGAATGGCCTTTGTCCATGATATCTTGGAGGGTGTTGTTACCTAAAGGGTTGATCAAATCCTCTTGGCTCCATCCGTCTTTGATCTCTCTGACCTTGATGCATATTCTTGTTATAGCTTTCACTCCTTTCAACAATATTAAAACCAAACTCAAAGCGAGGGGGTGAGAATTCATAGTAGCTAATAAAAATTAAAACGCAAAGATAAAATAATAAAAAAATAAATAAGCAGGCAAAATAAAATTTTACAATAACCAATAATAAGGCACACGTTTGCAGCTCACCGGCAACGGCGCCATTTTGAAGAACTGAAGATTGATGGTTTAGAAGTTATAGTAAACTCTCGTTGCAGGTATAGTTACTAAACCAAGCAATCAACCTTTCTTACAAATGTTTTGGTTGTCACAAGTAACAAACCCCTAAATAAATTGATAACCGAAGTATTTAAACCTCGGGTCGTCTTCTCAAGGAACTGCAAGGAAGTATCTTCTTATTATTGGCTATGAAAATTGTAAATTAGGGTTTTGAAGGTAAGGAGAAAGTAATTTAAATGACAAGTAAAATAAATAAATAACTGTAAAATAAACTCTTGGCAAGGTATGAGAAATTGGAAGTCATATCCTAGTTATCCTTATCAATGGAGATGAAAATTGAATCTTAATCCCATTTAGTTAGCTTTTACTAAAGCAAGGAAAGATCAAGTGGATTAATTAGTCTGATCTTCAGGTTCTAGTCAATTCCTAAGAAAGGACCGGAATTATTGAAGTTAAATTCAATTAGCAAAGATGACAATTATCAATCACATTGAGTTTGATAACTCCTGAGTTACCGATTTCTTAACCGAGACCAAAAGGGAAAAAGTAAATCTACTGGAATAAAAATATCTTCAAATTGGAAGCAACAGTAACATAAATAAAAGAGAGCAATAATAAACTGAAATACCTCAAATAACATTAATTAAAATAATCATCTGTAACATAGAAAAGTTCATAAGTCAAATTGAGAAAATAATTAATTAAAAGGAAAGTTGAACCTGATAAAAAGGGGCAATCATGAAAGCAAGAAAAATCCTAAATCCTAATCCTAAAAGAGAGAGGAGAGAACCTCTCTCTCAAAACTACATCTAAATCATGAGAAGTGAATAATTGGAGACTCTCCCTGAATGGATGCATTCCCCTACTTCATAACTTCTGATCTGTGCCTTCTGGACTTGGATTTGGGTCAAAAAGGGCTTCAGAAATCGCTGGGAGCGTTTTCTGTAATTTTTGGTGCGTGGCCTCTGTCACGCGTCCACGTGGGTCATCCGGTCGCGTCATCTGGAGTTTTCCATATCACGTGTTTGTTTCGGTCATGCGTCTGCGTCATCTGCGTTCTGCTCAAGGCGCGTGATGAGCGAATAATTTATACGCTTTTTGGCATTGTTTTAGTATATTTTTAGTACATTTTAGTTAGTTTTTATTATGTTTTTAAATAAAAATAACTTTTCTGGGCTTTACTATGAGTTTGTGTATTTTTCTGTGATTTCAGGTATTTTCTGGCTGAAATTGAAGGACCTGAGCAAAAATCTGATTCAGAGGCTGAAAAAGGACTGCAGATGCTGTTGGATTCTGACCTCCCTGCACTCGAAGTGGAATTTCTGGAGCTACAAAAGCCCAATTGGAGCGCTCTCAATTGCGTTGAAAAGTAGACATCCTGGGCTTTCCAGAAATTTATAATAGTTTATACTTTGCCCGAGATTTGATGACCCAAACAGGCGTTCCAAGTCAGCTCAAGAATTCTGGCGTTTAACTCCAGAACTGGCACAAAAGCTGGAGTTAAACACCCAAACTGGCATAAAAGCTGGCGTTTAACTCCAAAAAATGTCTCTACACATGAAAGCTTCAATGCTCAGCCCAAGCACACACCAAGTGGGCCCCGGAAGTGGAATTTTACAATAAACACCCTAGCTTACTCATTTTCTGTAACCCTAGGTCACTAGTTTACTATAAATACTACTTTCAGTGATTCATATTGTACCTCATGACACTTTACACATTTCTTTTTGTGTTCTCTATGGCATGAGTCTCTAAACCCCCTTGTTGGGGGTAAGGAGCTCTGCTGTTCTTCATGAATTAATGCAATTACTACTGTTTTCCATTCTATTACGCTTGCTTCCATTCTAAGATATTCATTCGCACTTCAACTTGATGAATGTGATGATCCGTGATACTCATCATCATTCTCACCTATGAACGCGTGCCTGACAACCACTTCTGTTCTACCTTAGATTGAATGCATATCTCTTAGCCTCATTATTCAAATCAGAGTCTTCGTGGTATAAGCTAGAATCATTGGCGGTCATTCCTAAGATCCAGAACGTCTAAACCTTGTCTGTGGTATTCTGAGTAGGATCTGGGAAGGGATGACTGTGACGAGCTTTAAATTCGCGAGTGTTGGGCGTAGTGACAGGCGCAAAAGGATCAATGGATCCTATTCCGACATGATCGAGAACCGACAGATGATTAGCCGTGCAGTGACAGCGCATTTGGAACATTTTCACTGAGAGGACGGGATGTAGCCATTGACAACGGTGATGCCCAACATAAAGCTTGCCATGGAAGGAGTCTTGCGTGCATGAAGAAGAAGACAGTAGGAAAGCAGAGGTTCAAAAGACAAAGCATCTCCAAAGCCTCAACCTATTCTTCATTACTGCATAACAAGTATTTATTTCATGTTCTTTTACTTTTTACAATTAAATCTGAGAATTACTGATATCCTGACTAAGAGTTACAAGATAACCATAGCTTGCTTCAAGCCGACAATCTCCGTGGGATCGACCCTTACTCACGTAAGGTATTACTTGGATGACCCAGTGCACTTGCTGGTTAGTTGTGCGGAATTGTGACAAAGTGTGATTCACGTTTGAGAGCTCCAAGTCTTTGGCGCCATTGTTGATGATCACAATTTCGTGCACCAAGTTTTTGGCGCCGTTGCCGGGGATTGTTCGAGTTTGGACAACTGACGGTTTATCTTGTTGCTTAGATTAGGAATAAATTATTTTTGTTGGTTTAGAGTCTTTTATTTGAGTTTAGTTTTATATTTTAAGTTTGGTGTCAATTGCATGCTTTTATTTTCCTTTAATTTTTCAAAATTGCATGTCTCTAGTTCTTTCTTGATTTTTAAAAATTCTAAGTTTGGTGTCTTCTTTGTGTTTTCCTTTAATTTTTCGAAAATTTGTGCTTTATTTTCTAAAAATTTTCAGTTTGGTGTTTTTGTGCTTTTATTTACTTAAAAATTTTTCAAAAATTTGTTCTTGGTGTTCATCTTGACATTCAAAGTTTTCTTGTTTGTTCTCTGTGTTTTGATCTAAAATTTCTAAGTTTAGTGTCATTTTGTTGTTTTTCTCTTTTCGCATTAAAATTCAAAAATCAAAATATATTCTTTCCTTATTTTACTCATAAATTTCGAATTTTGCATTAATTTAGTCAAAAATTTTCAAAATCATATCTTTTTTTTCAGTCAAGTCAATATTCTAATTTCAAAAATTGATATTTTCAAATCTTTTTAATTTCTGCAATCATATCTTCTCAATCATATTTTTTTTATTTGCAATCATAGCTTTTAAATCATATCTTTTTCAAAATAATTTTCAATCATATCTTTTTAATTGCTAATTTCAAATTTTTTTTTAATTAATTAATTAATTTAGTTTTCAATTTGCTTTTATTTTATTTTATTTTATTTTATTTTATTTTATTTTATTTTATTTTTGTTTTCAAAATTTTATTTTATTTTCCATTTATTTTACTTATTATTTTCGGTTACTTTTAAAAAAAAATTATAATTCATATCAATTCCCTTTTCTCCATCATGGACATAAATGGAAGTGAACAGTCCAGAAGAACTCTAGGGTCATATGCTAACCCCACTACAGCTGCATATAGGAGTAGCATCTGTATACCTCCCATCAAAGCAAGCAGCTTTGAGCTAAATCCTCAGCTCATTATCATGGTGCAGCAAAATTGCCAGTATTCCGGTCTTCCACAGGAAGAACCTACTGAGTTTCTGGCACAGTTCTTACAAATTGCTGACACAGTACGTGATAAAGAAGTGGATCAGAATGTCTATAGATTATTAGTGTTTCCATTTGCTGTAAAAGATCAAGCTAAAAGGTGGTTAAATAACAAACCCACATCAAGCATAAAAACATGGAAACAATTAACAGACAAATTCCTGAATCAATTTTACCCTCCAAGAAGGATGACACAGCTAAGGCTGGACATCCAAGGCTTTAAACAAGAGGATCATGAATCCCTTTATAATGCCTGGGAGAGGTACAGAGGGATGCTGAGAAAATGCCCTTCTGAAATGTTTTCAGAGTGGGTACAATTAGACATCTTCTACTATGGGCTTACAGAAAAAGCTCAGATGTCCCTAGACCACTCAGCTGGTGGATCTATACACATGAGAAAAACAATTGAAGAAGCTCAAGAGCTCATAGATATAGTTGCTAGAAATCAACATCTGTACTCAAACAGTGAGTCCTCCATAAAAGAAAAGGCTATGGCAGTAACTACTGATCCTAATCCTCAAGAACAGATTGTTGAACTTAATCAGCAATTACTCCTTATGATAAAACAATTAGCAGAATTCAAGGAGATGCTCCAAGACACTAAAAATGCTAACAAGAATATAGAAGCACAATTGAATCAGACAAGACAGCAGCTATCTAAACAGATAACAGAAGAATGCCATGCTATCCAACTAAGGAGCGGGAAGACATTGAATAACTCAGCTCAAAGTAGCAAAAAGTCAAGAAAGGAACAAATGACAGAGGATGACCAAACCACTGCCCAAAATCCCTCTGAGGACATTAAGAGCCCAGAGAGGAATAACTCTGGCGTTCAAACGCCAGAAAAGGGTGGGAATCTGGCGTTAAACGCCCATTCAGCCCCCATTCCTGGCGTTCAAACGCCAATGAGGGATCAGACACCTGCAAGTGCTGATAGTAACCCCTCTAAGAAGGCTTCTCCAACCACTTCTGTAGGGAATAAACCTGCAGTAACTAAGGTTGAAGAATATAAAGCCAAGATGCCTTATCCTCAGAAGCTCCACCAAGCGGAACAGGATAAACAATTTGCCCGCTTTGCAGACTATCTCAGGACTCTTGAAATAAAGATCCCGTTTGCAGAGGCACTTGAGCAATTACCCTCTTATGCTAAGTTCATGAAAGAGATCTTAAGTCATAAGAATGATTGGAGAGAAACTGAAAAAGTATTTCTCATTGAAGAATACAGTGCAGTCATTCTAAAAAGCTTACCAGAGAAGCTTCAAGATCTAGGAAGCTTTACGATACCATGCACATTAGAGGGTGCTTGTACCAAGACAGCCCTATGTAACCTTGGAGCAAGTATTAACCTAATACCTGCATCTACTATTAGAAAGCTTGGCTTGACTGAAGAAGTCAAACTAACCCGGATATGTCTTCAACTTGCTGATGGCTCCATTAAATATCCATCAGGCATCATTGAGGACATGATTGTCAAGGTTGGGCCATTTGCCTTTCCCACTGATTTTGTAGTGCTGGAAATGGAGGAGCACAAGAGTGCAACTCTCATTCTAGGAAGATCTTTCCTAGCAACTGGACGAACTCTTATTGATGTACAAAAAGGGGAAGTGACCCTGAGAGTCAATGAGGATGAGTTCAAGTTAAATGCTGTCAAAGCTATGTAGCATCCAGACACATCAAATGACTGCATGAGCACTGATATTATTGACTCTTTGGTGGAAGAGATCAATATGACTGAAAGTCTTGAATTAGAGCTAGAGGACATCTTTAAAGATGTTCAGCCTGATCTGGAGGAATCAGAGGAAATAAAAGAACCTCTGAAAATCCCTCAGGAAGAGGAGAAACCTCCTAAACCCGAGCTCAAACCACTACCACCATCCCTGAAATATGTATTTCTGGGAGAGAGTGACACTTTTCCAGTGATCATAAGCTCTGCTTTAAATCCACAGGAAGAGAAAGCACTAATTCAAGTGCTAAAGACACACAAGACAGCTCTTGGGTGGTCCATAAGTGATCTTAAGGGCATTAGCCCAGCAAGATGCATGCACAAGATCCTATTGGAGGATGATGCTAAGCTAGTGGTTCAACCACAGAGGCGGCTAAATCCAGCCATGAAGGAAGTGGTGCAGAAAGAGGTCACTAAGTTACTAGAGGCTGGGATTATTTATCCTATTTCTGATAGCCCCTGGGTGAGCCCTGTCCAAGTTGTCCCCAAGAAGGGAGGCATGACAGTGGTTCATAATGAAAAGAATGAACTGGTTCCCACAAGAACAGTTACAGGGTGGCGTATATGTATTGATTACAGAAGGCACAATACAGCCACCAGAAAGGATCATTTTTCTTTACCATTCATAGACCAAATGCTAGAAAGACTAGCAGGTCATGAATACTACTGCTTTTTGGATGGCTATTCAGGCTACAACCAAATTGCAGTGGATCCTCAAGACCAAGAGAAAACAGCATTCACATGTCCATCTGGAGTATTTGCTTACAGAAGAATGCCTTTTGGTCTCTGCAATGCACCTGCAACCTTTCAGAGGTGCATGCTCTCTACTTTCTCTGATATGGTAGAGAAGTTCCTGAAAGTCTTCATGGATGACTTCTCAGTATTTGGAGACTCATTCAGCTCCTGTCTTGATCATCTAGCACTTGTCCTGAAAAGGTGCCAAGAAACTAACCTGGTCTTAAACTGGGAAAAATGTCACTTTATGGTGACTGAAGGAATTGTCCTTGGGCAAAATTTCAAGCAAGGGAATAGAGGTAGATCAAGCCAAGGTAGAAGTAATTGAAAAATTACTACCACCTACCAATGTAAAGGCAATCAGAAGCTTTCTAGGGCATCCAGGATTCTATAGGAGGTTCATAAAGGATTTTTCAAAAATTTCAAAACCTCTGAGCAACCTGCTAGCTGCTGACACACCATTTGTGTTCGACACAGAGTGTCTGCAGGCATTTGAAACCCTGAAAGCCAAGCTGGTCACAACACCAGTCATCTCTGCACTTGACTGGACATTACCATTCGAATTAATGTGTGATGCCAATGACCATGCCATTGGTGCAGTGTTGGGACAAAGGCATAACAAGCTTCTGCACGTCATTTACTATGCCAGTCGTGTTCTAAATGACGCACAGAAGAATTACACAACCACAGAAAAAGAGCTGCTTGCAGTGGTTTATGCCATTGACAAGTTTAGATCCTATTTAGTAGGATCAAAAGTGATTTTGTACACTGACCATGCTGTTCTTAAATATTTACTCACAAAGCAGGATTCAAAACCCAGGCTCATAAGATGGGTGTTGCTTCTGCAAGAGTTTGATATAGAAATAAGAGACAGAAAAAGGACAGAGAACCAGGTAGCTGATCACCTGTCCCGGTTAGAACCAGTGGCTGGGGCGTCCCTCCCTTCCAATGAGATCTCTGAGACCTTTCCGGATGAGCAACTCTTTGCCATTCAGGAGGCACCATGGTTTGCAGACATTGCAAATTATAAAGCTGTGAGGTTCATACCCCAGGAGTACAGCAGGATGCAAAAGAAAAAACTAATTTCTGATGCAAAGTACTACTTATGGGATGAACCATATCTCTTTAAGAGATGCGCTGACAGAATGATCCGCAGATGCGTCCCTAGAGAGGAGGCACAGAAGATCCTGTGGCATTGCCATGGATCACAGTATGGAGGACATTTCGGAAGTGAGCGAACAGCCACTAAAGTCCTCCAATGTGGCTTCTATTGGCCCAATCTCTATAGAGATGCCCGAGAGTTTGTGCGTAATTGTGACAGTTGCCAAAGAACTGGTAACTTGCCTCATGGTTATGCCATGCCTCAACAAGGAATCTTAGAGATTGAGTGGTTTGATGTATGGGGTATTGACTTCATGGGTCCTTTCCCATCATCATACTCAAACACTTACATTCTGGTGGCAGTAGACTACGTATCTAAATGGGTGGAAGCAATTGCCACACCCACTAATGATACCAAGACTGTGCTGAAGTTCCTCCAGTAACATATTTTCAGCAGATTTGGTGTTTCCACAGTATTAATCAGTGATGGGGGAACCCATTTCTGCAATAAACAGCTTTACTATGCTATGGTTCGATATGGAATTAGCCACAAAGTAGCAACTCCGTATCATCCACAGACAAATGGGCAGGCTGAAGTCTCTAATAGAGAACTAAAGAGAATCCTGGAATGGACTGTAATTGTCCGTAGAAAGGATTGGGCAAAGAGCTTGGATGATGCTCTGTGGGCATACAAAACAGCATTCAAGACTCCGATAGGAACCTCTCCATACCATCTTGTGTATGGCAAGGCTTGTCATCTGCCCGTGGAACTGGAACATAAAGCCTACTGGGCAACCAGATTCCTAAACATGGATGCCAAGTTAGCTGGTGAGAAAAGATTGCTCCAGCTAAATGAGCTGGAAGAGTTCAGACTCAATGCTTTTGAAAATGCAAAAATTTATAAGTTAAACGCAAAAAAGTGGCATGACAAGAAATTGTCATCCAGAGTCTTTGAGCCAGGACAAAAAGTTCTACTATTCAACTCTAGGCTCAGATTATTCCCTGGGAAATTAAAATTCCAGTGGAGGGGACCATATGTGATTACAAGAGTGTCACTATATGGATATGTTGAGCTTCAAGATATTGATTCTGACAAAAATTTCATTGTCAATGGACAGAAAATTAAACATTATCTTGAAGGCAATTTTGAGCAAGAATGCTCAAAACTGAGGCTTGAATGAAGCTCAGTAAAGGTCCAGCTAAAGACAATAAAGAAGCGCTTGTTGGGAGGCAACCCAGCCATTAGCAAGTTATTTATTTTAAATTAATACTTGTAGAGGCTTGATATACATTTTCGTTAAAGATTAATCATCAAAAATGAAGGAATTCACAGAGTTACAGAAGGATTCAGTGCAAAAAGCAGAGAAACGGAGCTTGCTGGCAAGAAAACGCTAGTAAGGGGCATTTTGGGCATTAAACGCCTGAATGGGTATCATTCTGGGCGTTTAACACCAGTAAAGGTACCATTTTGGGCATTAAACGCCAGAATGGGTACCATTCTGGGCGTTTAACGCCAGAATTGCAGTATCCTGGGCGTTCAGCAAAACGCCCAGTGATAAAGGAGTTTCTGGCATTTAACGCCAGCCAGATCACCTGGCTGGGCGTTAAACGCCCATAATGGCCAACAACTGGGCGTTAAACGCCAGAATGGATACCATTCTGGGCGTTTAACGCCAAAAGGCAGGAGGAGGAGATTTTGTTTCCAACTTCAAATTTTTTCAAATTTTCATGTTTTGACTCATAATTTTCTGCATAAACATGTTTCAAACTTTCATCATTCACCCTCAATTTTCATCATTCAATAATTTTCGAAATTATTTTTCAAATTTCTTTCAAATCCTTTCCAAATCTTCTTCAAAAACTCAAATATCTTCTCAAATTCTTTCCATATCTTTTCATATCTCTCTCAAATATTTTGAAAGCCATCCCCTCCTCCTATAAAAATAGTTTCGGCCATCCCCTCCTCTACACCATTCGAATTTACCTCTTCTCCTCTCTCTCCCCTTTTCTTTCTTTTGCTTGAGGGCAAGCAAACCTCTAAGTTTGGTGTGCTTTCCGTGATCACTGAGTTAAGACTCATCAAGATCATGGCACCTAAGAAAAAATAAACCAAATCAAGAGGCAAGAAAGAGAATACTCCAAAGAGTCTTTGGAATCAAGAGAGGTTCCTAACCAAAGAACATGCAGACTATTACTACAAAATAATGGGTCTGAGGTCAGTGATCCCGGAAGTTAAATTCAATCTGAAAGAAGATGAATATCCGGAGATCCAAGAGTAAATTCAAAACAGAGGATGGGAAATTCTAGCCAATCCTGAGACAATGGTTGGAAGAAACATGGTTCAGGAATTCTACTCAAATCTATGGCTGACAGAGAAGCAGAGAATGACTGGAACCGCCTTTCATACCTACAGAACCATGGTTAGAGGAAGAATTATTTACTTCCATCTGGACAAAATAAGAGAGGTCTTCAAACTACCTCAACTACAAGATGATCCTGAATCCTTTAATAGGAGAATGGTGAGAGTAGATAAGGGGTTGGATCAAGTTCTAGAGGACATATGCCTCCCTGGAACTAAGTGGATAACCAATTCCAAAGGTGTCCCAAACCAACTCAAGAGAGGAGATCTCAAACCAGTTGCAAGAGGCTGGCTGGACTTCATTAGGCATTCTATATTGCCTACTAGCAACCGCTCTGAGGTCACTGTCAAAAGAGCAGTGATGATTCATTGTATTATGCTTGGAAAAGAAGTGGAGATTCATCATCTGATTTCTTGTGAGATTTACACAATTGCAAACAAGAACTCCACTGAAGCCAAACTGGCCTACCCAAGCTTAATTTCTCTGCTATGTAAAGATGCTGGGGTGAGGATGGGAGTAGATGAATTCATCCCAATTGAACACCCAATCACCAAGAAGTCAATGGAAGGACAAGTGCAAGACAACTCCATCAAAAACAGGGCACAGAAGTTCCTCCCAGAAATTCCTGAAATTGACTACTGGACCCGCTTAGAAGCATCTGTTACCAAGCTGCAGGAAGCTATGGAACAACTTAAAGAAGAACAGCAGAATCAAAATTGCATGCTCTGCAAGCTGCTGAAGGAACAGGAGAAGCAGGAGCGTGAGCTACAGGAGCTGAAGCGCCAGAAGCTCTCCCTTGAAGGACCAAGCACCCCACAAAAAGAGGGAGCATCTACTTCTCAAAATCAAGGTTGTTGAGTCCTAACTCTATGATAACCTTTATTATTAAGAGTCTATTTTAAGAGTCATTTATTTTTCTGCTTTTAATTTTCTGTCATCTATTATTATGGGTCTGCCTTTATATTTATTTTTGAGTCTTATTTTTATTCCATAGTCAATAAAATTAAAGTTTATGTCTTAAAAGCTATGAATGTCCTATGAATCCATCACCTTTCTTAAAAGAAAAATGTTCTTACTTGAAAAAGAAAAAGAAATACACGAATTTTGAATTTTAAAACAGTTTAATTATTTTGATGTGGTGGCAATACTATTGTCTTTTTGAATGAATGCTTGAACAGTGCATATTTTTTGAATTTGATTGTTTATGAATGTTAAAATTGTTGGCTCTTGAAAGAATGAAAGAAAAAGGAGAAATGTTATTTGAAAATCTGAAAAATCATAAAATTGATTCTTGAAGCAAGAAAAAGCAGTGAATAGAAAGCTTGCAAAAAAAAAAGAGAGAGAAAGAGAAAAGCAAGCAGAAAAAGCCAGTACCCCTTTAAACCAAAAGGCAAGGGTGATAAAAAGGATCCAAGGCTGAGCATTAGTGGATAGGAGGGCCCACAGGAATAAAATCCTGGCCTAAGCAGGCTAAACCAAGCTGTCCCTAACCATGTGCTTGTGGCGTGAAGGTGTCAAGTGAAAACTTGAGACTGAACGGTTAAAGTCATGGTCCAAAGCAAAAAGAGTGTGCTGGAAAAGTCTGGACACCTCTAATTGGGGACTTTAGCAAAGCTGAGTCACAATCTGAAAAGGTTCACCCAGTTATGTGTCTGTGGCATTTATGTATCCGGTGGTAATACTGGAAAACAAAGTGCTTAGGGTCACGGCCAAGACTCATAAAGTAGTTGTGTTCAAGAATCAACATAAATAACTAGGAGAATCAATAACACTATCTGGATTCTGAGTTCCTATAGAAGCCAATCATTCTGAACTTCAAAGGATAAAGTGAGATGCCAAAACTGTTCAGAGGCAAAAAGCTAAAAGCCCCGCTCATCTAATTAATACTGATCTTCATAGATGTTTTTGGAATTCAGTGTATATTCTCTTCTTTTTATCCTATTTGATTTTTAGTTGCTTGGGGACAAGCAACAATTTAAGTTTGGTGTTGTGATGAGTGGATAATTTATACGCTTTTTGGCATTGTTTTTAGTATATTTTTAGTACATTTTAGTTAGTTTTTATTATGTTTTTATTAGTTTTTAAATAAAAATCACTTTTCTGGGCTTTACTATGAGTTTGTGTGTTTTTCTGTGATTTCAGGTATTTTCTGGCTGAAATTGAAGGACCTGAGCAAAAATCTGATTCAGAGGCTGAAAAAGGACTACAGATGTTTTGGATTCTGACCTCCCTGCACTCGAAGTGGATTTTCTGGAGCTACAAAAGCCCAATTGGCGCGCTCTCAATTGTGTTGGAAAGTAGACATCCTGGGATTTCCAGCAATATATAGTAGTCCATACTTTGCTCGAGATTTGATGGCCCAAACAGGCGTTCCAAGTCAGCTCAAGAATTCTGGCGTTTAACTCCAGAACATGCACAAAAGCTGGAGTTAAACGCCCAAACTGGCATAAAAGCTGGCGTTTAACTCCAAAAAATGTCTCTACACATGAAAGCTTCAATGCTCAGCCCAAGCACACACCAAGTGGGCCCCGGAGGTGGAATTTTACAATAAACACCCTAGCTTACTCATTTTCTGTAACCTTAGGTCACTAGTTTACTATAAATACTACTTTCAGTGATTCATATTGTACCTCATGACACTTTACACGTTTCTTTTTGTGTTCTCTACGGCATGAGTCTCTAAACCTCACTGTTGGGGGTAAGGAGCTCTGCTGTTCTTCATAAATTAATGCAATTACTACTGTTTTCCATTCTATTACGCTTGCTTCCATTCTAAGATATTCATTCGCACTTCAACTTGATGAATGTGATGATCCGTGATACTCATCATCATTCTCACCTATGAACGCGTGTCTGACAACCACTTCTGTTCTACCTTAGATTGAATGCATATCTCTTAGCCTCATGATTCAAATCAGAGTCTTCGTGGTATAAGCTAGAATCATTGGCGGTCATTCCTGAGATCCGGAACGTCTAAACCTTGTCTGTGGTATTCTGAGTAGGATCTGGGAAGGGATGACTGTGACGAGCTTCAAACTCGCGAGTGTTGGGCGTAGTGACAGACGCAAAAAGATCAATGGATCCTATTCCGACATGATCGAGAACCGACAGATGATTATCCGTGCGGTGACAGCGCATTTGGAACATTTTCACTGAGAGGACGGGATGTAGCCATTGACAACGGTGATGCCCAACATAAAGCTTGCCATGGAAGGAGTTTTGCGTGCATGAAGAAGAAGACAGTAGGAAAGCAAAGGTTCAGAAGACAAAGCATCTCCAAAGCCTCAACCTATTCTTCATTATTACATAACAAGTATTTATTTCATGTTCTTTTACTTTTTACAATTAAATCTGAGAATTACTGATATCCTGACTAAGAGTTACAAGATAACCATAGCTTGCTTCAAGCCGACAATCTTCGTGGAATCGACCCTTACTCACGTAAGGTATTACTTGGATGACCCAGTGCACTTGCTGGTTAGTTGTGCGGAATTGTGACAAAGTGTGATTCACATTTGAGAGCTCCAAGTCTTTGGCACCATTGTTGATGATCACAATTTTGTGCACCAGCGCGCGATCGTGTCAGTCACGCGTTCGCGTCGATGTCTTTTCGCGCTGGGCATGCGGCCACGTCGTCCACGCGTTCGCGTCACTGCCAGTTTCTTCAAAAACTCCATTTTGTGCTTTCCTTCCATTTTTGTATGTTTCCTTTCCATCCTTTAAGTCATTCCTGCCTTAGAAGATCTAAAACTACTCAACACACAAATCACGGCATCGAATGGTAATAAAGGGTAATTAAAATAATTATTCTTAAAGCATAGGAAACATGTTTTTCACATACATCACATAATAAGGAAGGGAAAGTAAAACCATGCAATTAACATGAATAAGTGAGTGAAGGATTGAATAAATCACCTAAATTGAGCACAAATATATCATAAAATATGGGTTTATCAGTGGTACGCCAAGCTGGGCGTGGCACGCCAACCCCCTCATACACTATGGGCGTGCCACTTGAACTCGAAGGCGTGGGACGCCAGTTCATTGGTCTAGAAGGAGGACTTGAAAGCTCAACACTGGGCGTGCCACTTGATATCGAAGGCATGGTATGCCAACCATACTCGTGACTTGGGCGTTCTACTTGGGTCCCAGGCGTGGCACGCCAATGCTTGAAGAAGCTTAAGCACCAATACTAGGCATGCCACTTGATGTCGAAGGCGTGGCACGCCAGCTCTAGCACCCAAGGGGAAAGAAGACTAGGTGTGCCACTTGAGACTTAAGGCGTGGCACGCCAGGGCAAGATAACTATGGGTGTGCCACTTGAATGCTGGGCATGGCACGCCTATCACTTCTCATTCATGCACTATCAAAGGGCGTGGCACGCCAGTATTGTTTTCCAGAAAGGAAGATTGAAGCATTATCAAGGGCGTGGCACGCCACCTACTGGGCATAGCACGCTAGTATTATTTTTAGAGAGGATGGATGGAGTGTATACTATGGGCGTGGCACGCCATACCTGGGCGTGCCACGCTGGTTCACGGTTCCAGAGAAGAAGAGCAAAAGGGAAGAGCCTGGGCGTGCCACTTGAGCTCGAAGGCGTGGCACGCCAGGCTAACTATGCAAAGGAAAGACCCTGGGCGTGCCACTTGGGCTCGTAGGCATGGCACGCCAGGGTGGTTAATGGAGAAGGCGTGCCACTTGCAAGCCAAGCGTGGCACGCCAAGCCAAGCTGAGAAGCTAGGCGTGGCACACCACTCAAACGCCAGTCACACGCTAGGCACATGCTTCATTTTATGAGTTTTTCTTTCTCTTTTTTAGTGTAATTTTCTTTTCTCTTTTGTATTTTCTTAATTCTAGTGATAGGAGTAGTATAAATAACCTCTAGAAGTACTGAAAATGGGGTTAGATTGGCAAGTAGGTTAGATACCTTTACTTTTAGTTTTACTTTTACACTTCATCTTCTCCATCTCTTGTACTTTTCTCTAAGCTATAAGTAGCTAAACTCCCTTTCCTGTTGTACTCGATGGATTAATGATAGTGAATTTCTTCTTCTCTTCATCTTTTTTTTATTTGCTAGAAGGAATTTCGTTCTTCATGCTAGTGTTCAATCATCTTGGGAAAAAGGTTGAGTGCAAAATGGGTTTCATGGGAACTTTGCAAAAGGAAACATGAAACCATGCTTGAAATCCCTTCTCATACTTGAGTAGATTTGGGTTTTGGGATTGGATATGGTGACATATAATCCAGCAACTATTTGGATCTATGAGGATGTGTGGTATAATCAGGGACCAAGCATATCTCTCTTCATGACCAATTAGACCAAGGAATTGGCTGATTATTAAGATTTGAGAGATTAAATCACCAAGGGATTGGGGTTCAATCAATCATGATTGCCAAGAGGTCAATGAGTTACATGATTGAAGATGAGATGAGCTGAATTTAATTCAAAGGGAGCAACATCTCCTAATCCCAATGAATTTTCCCCATTCTTATCTTTCCCTTTCTTTATAGCTTTCTTTAATTTCTGCTATTACCCATTTCCCATTTGAAATTCAGCCATTCTTTACATTCTTGCCATTTATCTTTCTGTATCTTATTGCTTTCATTTACTTTTAAGTCACTTACATTTCTGCTATTTAAATTTTTGCATTCAATACTCTCTACATTGATTAGCTTAAATAAATTCACTCATTAACTAAAATTTCTCAATCAATCAATCTTTGTGGATTCGACCCCACTCCTAGTGGGTTATTACTTGACGATGATTTGGTGCGCTTGCCAAAGAACGGATTCATTTTATATGGGGAGTGAATTCCGGTCATCATGTTTTATGGCGTCATTGCCGGGGATTGATTTTGAATTGACAATGATTAAGTTGATGAGCATTTAGATTAAGCATTTTCTTTACTTTGTTAGTTTCTTTAATTTCAGTCTTTACTTTAATCCTTTTAGTGTTTGAATTCTTAATTGTTCTTTGTATATATATGCACTGTAACAAAAAACATACAAACTGTTTGATACGTTGCATCAATTAATTTTGACTTACCCACCCCTCTTCCAAAAGGGGTGATAACTCTTGTTTTAGATTGTGTCTTATGTTGTGTATGACAGAAAAAAGAGGAGCTGTAACCTCTTACGATTCTAAATCAGAGAGAACATTCTTGAGATTAAAAAGAGAAGCAGTGGCAAGAGGCAAAAGAGTAGTTGGTGAAGAAGAAGAAGTAGAAGATAACCCAGTCCAAACTATGGAAGGAGAAGCACACAATCATCATGAAGAGGCAATTGGTAACCATGCCCCTCCATAAGAAAGGAGAGTGCTAGGCTCCTACATCAATCCCAATCCTGGGAATTGTGGGAGTAGCATCTTGAGACCCAACATACATGCCAACAACTTTGAGCTCAAACCACAACTAATCACTCTCGTTCAAAACAGCTGCTCATTTTGAGGGAATGCTCAAGAAGATCCCAACCAAATCTAACCACATTTTTTAGGATATGTGACACTGTGAAGTCTAATGGTGTTCACCCAGACACCTACAAACTGCTCTTGTTTTCCTTTTCTCTTAGGGATAAGGCATCAAAGTGGCTGAAATCATTTCCTAAGGAGAGCTTGACCACTTGGGAGGATGTTGTGAACAAGTTCTTAGCAAGATTTTACCCTCCACAAAGAGTCAATAGATTGAGAGCTGAGGTGCAAACCTTTAGACAACAAGATAGTGAAACACTCTATGAAGCATGGGAGAGATACAAAGAGTTGACAAGAAAATGCCCTCCGGACATGTTCAATGAATGGGTCCAACTGCACATTGATGAGCGGATAATTTATACGCTTTTTGGCATTATTTTTAGGTAGTTTTTAGTATGATTTAATTAGTTTTTACTATGTTTTTATTAGTTTTTATGCAAAATTTATATTTCTGGACTTTACTATGAGTTTGTGTGCTTTTCTATGATTTCAGGTATTTTCTGGCTGAAATTGAGGGACTTGAGCAAAAATCTGATTTAGAGGCTGAAAAAGGACTGCAGATACTGTTGGATTCTGACCTCCCTGCACTCAAAGTAGATTTTCTGGAGCTACAGAAGCCCAATTGGCACGCTCTCAATTGTGTTGGAAAGTAGACATTCTGGGCTTTCCAGCAATATATAATAGTCCATACTTTTCCCGAGTTTTGACGACGCAAACTGGCATTTAAACGCCAATTTCCTGCCCTATTCTAGCGTTAAACGCCAGAACTGAGTTACAAGCTGGAGTTAAACGCCCAAACTGGCACCAAAGATGGTGTTTAACTCCAAGAAGAGTCTCTACACGTGAAAGCTTCAATGCTCAGCCCAAGCACATACCAAGTGGGCCCCGGAAGTGGATTTCTGCACTATCTGCACTTAGTTACCTATTTTCTGTAACCCTAGCTACTAGTTTAGTATAAAAACTACTTTTAGTGATTTATTTTATATCTTCAGATCATCTTTGGAATATTTAGTCCTTAGACCTTGGAGGCTGGCCTCATGGCCATGCCTAGACCTTTCACTTATGTATTTTCGACGGTGGAGTTTCTACACCCCATAGATTAAGGTGTGGAGCTCTGCTGTTCCTCATGAATTAATGCAAAGTACTATTGTTTTTCTATTCAATTCAAGCTTATTCTTATTCTAAGATATTCATTCACACTTCAACCTGATGAATGTGATGATCCGTGACACTCATCACCATTCTCACCTATGAACGCGTGCCTGACACCCACTTCCGTTCTACATGAAAACAAGCTTGAATGCATATCTCTTAGCCTCCTGGTTCACAATCAGAGTCTTCGTGGTATAAGCTAGAATCAATTGGCGGCTATTCCTGAGATCTGGAAAGTCTAAACCTTGTCTGTGGTATTCCGAGTAGGATCTGGGAAGGGATGACTGTGACGAGCTTCAAACTCGGGAGTGTTGGGCGTAGTGACAGACGCAAAAGGATCAATGGATCCTATTCCAACATGAATGAGAACCGACAGATGATTAGTCGTGCGGTGACAGCGCATTTGGACCATTTTCACTGAGAGGACGAACCGTAGCCATTGACAACGGTGATCCCCCAACATACAACTTGCCATGGAAAGGGGTATGAATGATTGAATGAAGACAGTAGGAAAGCAGAGATTCAGAAGCAACAAACATCTCCATACGCTTGTCTGAAATCCCATCAATGAATTACATAAGTATTTTAATCTTATTTTATATTTTATTTATATTTTAATTATCAAAACCTCATAACCATTTGAATCTGCCTGACTGAGATTTACAAGATGACCATAGCTTGCTTCAAGCCGACAATCTCCGTGGGATCGACCCTTACTCACGTAAGGTTTATTACTTGGACGACCCAGTGCACTTGCTGGTTAGTTGTGCGGAGTTGTGAGAAAGAATTGAGATTATAAACATGCGTACTAAGTTTTTGGCGCCGTTGAGATCACAATTTCGTGCACCATGTTTTTGGCGCCGTTGTCGGGGATTGTTCGAGTTTGGACAACTGACGGTTCATCTTGTTGCTCAGATTAGGTAATTTTATTTTAATTTTAAGCTTTTTGTTTTTATTATTTTTATTTTTCAAAAATTTTCAAATAAAAAAATTATTCTATGACTTAAAAATTTTTAAGGATGAATTCTAGAGTTTCATGAGATATGTTGAATCCTGGCTGGCTGTTAAGCCATGTCTAATCTTTTGGACCGAGGTTTCACTTATCCTTAGAAGAGCTTCTTTGTCTTTTTCAGCAATTTAGCTGTTGTATGCAATGTTCTGCTGAAGCTTGGCTGGCCATTGGCCATGTCTAAATTTTTGGACCAAAGCTTTCACATAAAGCTTGGCTGGCTATTAAGCCATGTCTAGATTCCTTGACCGAAGCTTTAGACTAACATTGCATGATTCCTGGAATTCTTATTAAAAATTTTGAAATCCTTATTTTCTGTTTTTCCAATTAATTTTTGAAAAATACCAAAAAAAATTTAATAAAATCATAAAAACCAAAAATAATTTGTGTTTCTTGTTTGAGTCTAGTATTAAATTTTAAGTTTGGTGTCAATTGCATCTTTTTAACTTTTCTTAAAATTTTTGAAACTCATGCATGGTGTTCTTCATGATCTTCAAGTTGTTCTTGATGATCTTCCTTGTGTGATCTTTGCATTTTCATGTTTTGTGTCTTTTCTTGTTTTTCATATGCATTTTCAATTTGTTAGTGTCTAAACATTAAAAATTTCTAAGTTTGGTGTCTTGCATGTGTGTCTTTTCTTAAAAATTTACAAAAATAAGTTTTTGGTGTTCATCTTGACATTCAAAGTGTTCTTGCATATTCTTCTTGTTTTGATTCATAATTTTTATGTTTTGTTTCAATTTTGTATTTTTCTCTCTCCTCATTAAAAATTCAAAAATAAAAAAAATATCTTTCCCTTATTCTTCTCATAAATTTCGAAAATTTGGATTGATTTAGTAAAAAGTTTTAAAAATCTAGTTGTTTATTATGAGTCAAGTCCAATTTTTAATTTAAAAATTTTATCTTTTCAAATCTTTTTCAAAAATCAAATCTTTTTCATTTATTTTTACATATTTTCGAAATTTTTTTTAAAAATTGATTTTCAAAATCTTTTTCTTATTTTTACTTCATATTTTCGAAAATCTCACTAACATTTAATGTTTTAATTCAAAAATTTTTCAAGTTGTTACTTGCCTATTAAGAAAGGTTCAATCTTTGAATTTTAAAATCATATCTTTTTGTTTCTTGTTAGTCAAGTAATCAACTTTAATTTCAAAAATCAAATCTTTTTAAATTTCTTTTTTCAAATCTTTTTCAAAATAAATTTCAATCATATCTTTTTCAAAATTTAATTTCAAAATCTTTTTCTAACCTCTTATCTTTTCAAAATTGATTTTCAAATCTTTTTCAATTAACTACCTGACTTTTTGGTTTGATTTTAAAAGTTTTCTATTTCAACCATATCTTTTTCAAAACCACATAACTAATTTTCTCTCTCTAATTTTCGAAAAATCCTCCCCACTTTTTCAAAATTCCTTTTTAATTAACTAACTGTTTTAAAATTCAATTTTATTTTATAATTTTCGAATACTAACTAATATTTAAAATAAAAACAAAAATATTTTTTATTTTATTTAATTTTCGAATTCTTCCCCCTCTCATCTCTTTCTATTTATCTATTTATCTACTAACACTCCTCTTCCACTCAAAATTTGAACCCCCTCTTCTTCTCTGAGTTTGAATTTTTCTCTTCTCCTTCTTCTATTCTTCTCTTCTTCTACTTATACAAAGGAATCTCTATACTGTGACATAGATGATTCCTCTTCTTTTCTGTTCTCTTTTTTTTCATATGAGCAGGAACAGTGATAAAGACATTCTTATTGAAGCCGATCCTGAACCTAAAAGGACTCTTAAGAGGAAACTAAGAGAAGCTAAAGCACAACCCTCTGGAGAGGACCTGACAGAAATTTTCGAAAAAGAAGGAGACATGGCCAAACCCAATAACAACGGTGGAGATGCAAGGAAGTTGTTTGGTGACTTTATTGCACCCTCTTCTGACTTCTATGGAAGAAGCATCTCAATTCTTGCCATTGGAGCAAACAACTTTGAGCTTAAGCCTCAATTAGTTTTTCTAATGCAACAAAATTGCAAGTTTCATGGACTTCCATTAGAAGATCCTCATCAGTTTTTAGCTGAATTCTTGCAAATCTATGACACTGTCAAGACCAATGGAGTTAATCCTGAGGTCTATAGGCTTATGCTTTTCCCTTTTATTGTAAGAGACAGAGCTAGAACATGGTTGGATTCACAACCTAAGGAAAGCCTAAACTCTTGGGAAAAGCTGGTCAGTGCTTTCTTGGCCAAATTCTTTCCACCTCAAAAGATGAGCAAGCTTAGACTGGAAATCCAAACCTTCAGACAAAAGGAAGGTGAGTCCCTCTATGAAGCTTGGGAAAGATATAAGCAATTAATCAAAAGGTGTCCTACTGACATGCTTCCAGAATGGAGCATCATATGTATATTCTATGATGGTCTGTCTGAGTTGTCAAAAATGTCATTGGACCATTTTGCAGGAGGATCTCTTCATCTGAAAACCCCTACAGAAGCTCAGGAACTCATTGAAATAGTTGCAAATAACCAGTTCATGTACACCTCTGAGAGGAGTCCTGTGAACAATGAGACGCCTCAGAAGAAGGAGTTCTTGAAATTGATACTCTGAATACCATATTGGCTCAGAACAAAATATTGACTCAGCAAGTCAATATGATTTCTCAAAGTCTGAATGGATTGCAAGCTGCATCCAACAGTACTAAAGAAGCATTTTCTGAAGAAGAAGCTTATGATCTTGAGAATCCTGCAATGGCAGAGGTGAATTACATGGGAGAATCCTATGGAAATACCTATAATCCTTCATGGAGAAATCATCCAAATTTCTCATGGAAGGAGCAACAGAAGACTCAACAAGGCTTCAATAATAATGGTGGAAGAAATAGGTTTAGCAATAGCAAGCCTTTTCCATCATCTTCTCAGCAACAGACATAGAATTCTGAACAAAGCCATTCTAGCCTGGTAACCATAGTCTCTGATCTATCCAAGACCGTACTAAGTTTCATAAATGAAACAAGGTCCTTCTTTAGAAATTTGGAAGCACAGGTGGGTCAGCTGAGTAAGAAGATTACTGAAACTCCTCCTAGTACTCTCCCAAGCAATACAGAAGAAAATCCTAAGAGAGAGTGCAAGGCCATAACCATGACCAACATGGCCGAACCTGGAGAGAGTGAGGAGGACGTGAGTCCCATTGAGAAATGCTTCATGGGACGTCCTCTGGACAGAAAGGAGTTTTCCTTTGAGGAACCAAAGGAATCTGAGGCTCATACAGAGACCATAGAGATTCCATTGAACTTCTTTCTGCCATTCATGATCTCTGATGAATATTCTTCCTCTGAAGAAGATGAAGACATCACTGAATAGCAAGTTGCTAAATATCTAGGAGCAATCATGAAGCTGAATGCCAAGTTATTTGGTACTGAGACTTGGGAGGATGAACCCCCCTTGTTCACCAATGAACTGAATGCATTAATGAGGCTGACATTACCTCAGAAGAAATCGGATCCCGAAAAATTCTTCATACCTTGTACCATAGGCACCATGACCTTTAAGAAGACTTTGTGTGACTTGGGGTCAGGGATAAACCTCATGCCACTCTCTATAATGGAAAAACTAGGAATCTTTGAGGTACAAGCTGCAAGAATCTCACTAAAGATGGTAGACAAATCAATGAAATAGGCTTATGGACTAGTAGAGGACGTGCTAGTAAAGGTTGAAGGCCTTTACATCCCTGTTGATTTCATAATCCTAGACACTGAGAAGGATGAGGATGAATCCATCATCCTTGGCAGACCCTTCCTAGCCATAGCAAAAGCTGTTATTGATGTTGACAGAGGAGAGTTGGTCCTTCAGTTGAATGAGGACTACCTTGTATTCAAGACTCAAGGTTCTCCTTCTGTAACCATGGAGAGAAAGCATGAAAAGCTTCTCTCAATATAGAGTCAAACAAAACCCCCACATTCAAACTCTAAGTTTGGTGTTGGGAGGCCACAACCAAACTCTAAGTTTGGTGTTGAGAGGCCCCAACCCTGCTCTGATTATCTGTGAAGCTCCATGAGAGCTCATCGTCAAGCTATTGACATTAAAGAAGCGCTTATTGGGAGGCAACCCAATGTTATTTAATTATATCTATTTATTTTCCATTGTTATTTTATGTTTTCTGTAGGTTGATGATCATGTGAAGTCACAAAAATAACTGAAAAATCAAAAACAGAATGAATAACAGCATTAAAAATAGCACACCCTGGAGGATAAGCTTATTGGTGTTTAAACGCCAGTAAGAAGCATCAGACTGGCGTTTAATGCCAGAAAGAAGCATCAAGCTGGCGTTAAACTCCAGAAACAGGCTACAGTTTGGCGTTTAACGCCAGAAACAAGCAGCAGTCTGGCGTTAAACGCCAGGATTGCACTCTAAGGGCGTTTACACACCTAAATGGAGCAGGGATGATAAGTCCTTGACCCCTCAGGATCTGTGGACCCCACAGGATCCCCACCTACCCTACCTCTCTCTCTCTCTCTCTCTCTCTCTCTCTCTCCCACCTTTTCATAACACTCTTTCCCAAATACCCTTTCACCAATCACCTCCATCACCCTTACCCATTACCTCTTCACCAATCACATCCATCCACTCTTTCCCAAAAACCCCACCTACCTCCGAATTCAAAATCCTTTCCCTCCCAAACCCAATCCTAATACACGAAACCTAACCCTCCCCCCACCCCTATATAAACCCCTCACCACTCCTTCATTTTCACACATTACAACCACTACTTCTACCCCTTGGCCGAACCACATATCTCCCTCCATCTCCTTTATTTTCTTCTTCTTCTACTACTTTCTTTCTTCTTTTGCTCGAGGACGAGCAAACCTTTTAAGTTTGGTGTGGTTAAAGCATTGCTTTTTGTTTTTCCATAACCATTAATGGCACCTAAGGCCAGAGAAACCTCAAGAAAGAGGAAAGGGAAGGCAATTGCTTCCACCTCTGAGTCATGGAAGATGGAGAGATTCATCTCAAAGGTCCATCAAGACCACTTCTATGAAGTTGTGGCCAACAAAAAGGTGATCCCTGAGGTCCCTTTTAAGCTCAAAAAGGGCGAATATTCGGAGATCCAACAAGAGATTAGAAGAAGAGGATGGGAAGTTCTATCCAATCCTATTCAACAAGTCGGAATCTTAATGGTTCAAGAGTTCTATGCAAACGCATGGATCACTATGAACCATGATCAAAGTATGAACCCAAATCCAAAGAATTGGCTTACAATGGTTCAGAGAAAATACCTAGATTTCAGTCCGAAAAATGTAAGGTTGGCGATCAACTTGCCAATGATGCAAGAAAACACACGCCCCTACACTAGAAGGGTCAACTTTGATCAAAGGTTGGACCAAGTCCTCATGGACATATGTGTGGAAGGAGCTCAATGGAAAATTAACTCAAGAGGCAAGCCGGTACAATTGAGAAGGCATGACCTTAAGCCTGTGGCTAGAGGATGGTTGGAGTTCATCCAATGCTCAATCATTCCCACTAGCAACCGGTCTGAAGTTACTATAGACTGGGCCATCATGATCCATAGTATCATGATTGGGGAGGAGGTGGAAGTTCATGAGATTATACCTAAAGAACTCTACAAGGTGGCTAACAAGTCCTCCACTTTGGCAAGGTTAGCCTTTCCTCACCTCATTTTGTCACCTCTGCAATTCAGCTGGAATTGTCATAGAGGGAGACATCCTCATTGAAGAGGACAAGCCCATCACTAAAAAGAGGATGGAGTAAACAAGTGAGCCCACTCATGGACCTCAACAAGAGCATGAGGAAATTCCTCATCATGAAATCCCTGAGATGCCTCAAGGGATGCACTTTCCTCCACAAAACTATTGGGAGCAAATTAACACCTCCCTAGGAGAATTAAGTTCCAATATGGGATAACTAAGGGTGGAGCACCAAGAGCACTCCATCATTCTCCATGAGATTAGAGAAGATCAAAGAGCTATGAGGGAGGAGCAACAAAGGCAAGGAAGAGACATAGAGGAGCTCAAGAGCACCATTGGTTCTTCAAGAGGAAGAAGATGCCACCCTCACTAAGGTGGACCCATTCCTCAATCTCCTTGCTCTTATCTTTCTGTTTTTCAAAAATTATGCTTTATGTTTTGTCAATGTTTGTGTCTTTATTACATGATCATTAGTGTCTAGTATCTATGCCTTAAAGCTATGAATGTCCTATAAATCCATCACCTTTCTTAAATAAAAATTGTTCTAATCACAAAAGAACAAGAAGTACATGATTTCGAATTTATCCTTGAAATTAGCTTAATTATTTTGATGTGGTGACAATACTTTCTGCTTTCTGAATGAATACTTGAACAGTGCATATTTTTGAATTTGTTGTTTATGAATGTTAAAATTGTTGCCTCTTGAAAGAATGATGAAAAAGGAAAAATGTTATTGATAATCTGAAAAATCATAAAATTGATTCTTGAAGCAAGAAAAGGCAGTGAGAAAAACAAGGCTTGCAGAAAAAAAAAAGGCAAAAATAAAAGAAAAAAAAAAGAAAGAAAAAGAAAAAGCAAGCAGAAAAAGTGATGAGATATTTTGGAGGAAAAATAAATTTCTCCCAAAACACCCAAAACTAACCGGCAAGTGCACCGGGTCGCATCAAGTAATAAAAACTCACTGGAGTGAGGTCGATCCCACAGGGATTGAAGGATTGAGCAATTTTAGTTTAGTAGTTGATTTAGTCAAGCGAATCAAGATTTGGTTGATGGTTTTGTGACTTGCAGAATTAAATTTCATTGAAGTGAAGAGAACAAGAAATAAATTGCTGAAACTTAAAGAACAAGAAATTAAATGGCAGAAACTTAAAGGGCAAGAAATGTAAATTGCAGAATCTTAAAGTGCAAGGAATGTAAATTGCTTGAAATGTAAAGGGGATTGGGATGTGGATTTGCAGAAATTAAACAAGGAAAAACTAAATTGCATCAAACAGGAGAGGGAAAGGGAATTGGGATTGAACCGGATGTGAAGCAGAAAAGTAAATGAACATAGAAAGTAGTAAACAGAGAAGTGAAATGGGAAATTCAGATTTCAGGACCCAGAGACTAGAAAACCAAGTCTAGATCTCAATGCCTTCCTAGATCCAACAAGAACAATTGTAAAGGAATTGTAAATTGCAAGGAAAAGAGATGAAGAACAATTAACAGAAACGGAAATGAAATTCAATTAACAGTAAAGAAAACAGAGAGATCCAAGATTGAGATTGAAACAGAATTTCTTCAATTCTCCAATCCAAGATCCAAGACAAATGTAAAATGAAATTGAAAGCAATGAAAACAAGAAATTAAAGTTCACTCCAGTTCAAAAGCTCTCTGAAATCTATTATGGAAATTCTAAAAAGAAAGCTCTCTGAAATCTATTATGGAAATTCTAAAAAGAAAGCTCCCCGAATAACTTGAATTCTATTCTATTTATACACTTTCTTCCAATGATCTTCAAGCCTTGAGTTGGGCCTTTGCTCTTGGTGGACTTGGGTTGAAAGAGGCCTTGGTTGATTGCTCTTGAAGTTTGGAGAAGAACCGAAGTGAACCAATTGAACCGGTTTTAAGGTTAGCAAAAGTTGGACCAAAAGTTTGAGCCAAAGTTAGGGGTCTAACTTTGGCTCCAACTTTTCATAGCAGCAAACACATTCTGCTGGTATGGACGTTGGTGCCAACGTTAGGGCTCTAACTTTGACCCTAACGTTGGCAATGCTTTGTGTGCTAGTGGCGCCAACGTTAGCCTCCAAGTTAGGGGGCTAACATTGGCGCAAACGTTGGCCCTTCCCCCTTTGTAATTCATGTGCCAACGTTAGCCTCCAAGTTAGGGGGCTAACGTTGGCGCAAACGTTGGTGCCCAGGGGAGATCTTCTCAAGTTCCAACGTTAGCCTCCAAGTTAGGGGGCTAACGTTGGGGCTAAATTTTGCCTCTTCCTTGAATATTTATGTGCCAACGTTAGCCTCCAAGTTAGGGGGCTAACGTTGGCGCAAACGTTGGATGGCCAGGGGAGAAATTTCAAGTTCCAACGTTAGCCTCCAAGTTAGGGGGCTAACGTTGGGGCTAACTTCTTGCTTCCTGGTTCAATTTCACTTATTCAATTGTCCTCTCTTCACTCCTAGCCATTCCTCTTTGCTTCAACCTTTCTCCAAGCTTTCTTCACCTATCATTAATCAACCAAACTCATCAAAGCTATGCTCAAAATCATGAGATATTCATTCTTTCATAATATGCAACAAATATAGCATAAAACCTCATGAAATGGCATAAATTCATATATGGTTGGTTCAATCAAGGGAAACATGAAAATCTACTCAATTAGCTTGCTTGTAGCTCAAGAAAGTGCATAATTCTAATGAAAACAAAAGAAAAAGACTAGCTAAAATAGGCTAGGATGACTTGTCATCACAACACCAAACTTAAAGCTTGCTTGTCCCCAAGCAAGAAAAGATTTATTGAGAAGAAAGAATGAAAATAGAAGATGATGTTCATGCTAGCAGAGTATTATTGATAGTTCATGGGGTTTTGTGTGGATATGCCAATACTCACTTCTTATTGACTCCTAGGCCTAGAAAGTCTCCTTCAAGCTTCAAGTGACATACTGCTATGACTTCTCATTATTCCTTTGTCCTTGGCTATTACTTTGTTCATAAGCTTTATTTGAGTATCATGTGTAGCAAGTTCATTTTCTTTTCTTTATACTTGACACATTATTCACCATAGACACTTGGCTCACATTCCTTCTTAAAACATTGATGCCCAGCACCTCTTTGGGCTACTAAATGCCTTGTAGTTAGGTTGTTCTTGATAGTGGACTTTCAGCTGATGATCCCGGGTTAGTTAACCCAAGTCACCAAGTGTTGAGGCACTCCTAAGAGCTTACTAATCCAAGCAGATCCTAGTACAAAGACATCACAGGCATATATTTTAAGGTTCAAGCTATTGGTGTCCAGCTTTGTTTCTTTTTGTTTTTCTTTTGTTTTGCCACTTTTTGGCTATCTTTTTCTTCTTTCCTTCTTTTTGTTTTTCTTTCTAACCAAGGAATTTAATTCAATTGAGATTCATAGACAGTGGGCCACTCTTTACTTAGAAGAAGATATCCAGGCTCTTTATTCATTCAAAGTGAGCTATTATACACTCACACACATACCACCACTTACTTTTATTCTACTTCTATCTAACAGAGACCATTTCACTTCACATTCAAACTTTTTCTTTTATTGAATTTAAAGGTGCAGGGGACAACACATGCTTCTTGTCAAGTGAAAATAAACACACAAGCACACACATAAACTAGCCTACTTATTTTAAAAGAAACAAACATAATGCAAAGACTTTTAAATAACTACTTAAAAATGCAAAGACAACTTAGAACAGATAGATTTTGTAGTGATGAATAAGGAGCAAGTCCACCTTTCATTTGTCATGCCTTTTCTTTCTCCTTTCATACACTTGGCTGCTAGTGTTCCCACCATCCTTGTTTGGTGGTTGTTGATCTTGCCAAAAGCCAGCCTTATTCATAGCCTCCTCCACTCTATCTTCAAGTCTCATAGCCCTGTTCACTTCTACCTCACTTCTCATTTTGAAGAATTCATCAAAAGTTGGGAATGCCGGATCCATGTTGTGCATATGTTCTCCAATATAGTTCAGTTTGATTTGGCTATTGACATTATAATCGGCTTGCACTTCATACCTTGCTTCTTGGAGTGTTGTGAACTCCTTGAAAGCCTTCAAACTTTCAGCTTGCATTTGTTCCAACTTCCCAAAAGATTCATGAGATTGAAAGGCATGTTCTTCTTGCATCGCAAGAAATCTTGACTCGAATTCATTTTGTTTGTTTATTATTCTTAGCTCTCTTTCTTCTTGTGCTTGTTGGTTTTGCATGTACAGAGAATGGTATTCCTCTTGCCTCTCTTGGATTCTCGTGTACTGTTGAGACAACCTCCCTATTGCTTCTTTCATTTGAGTCATATCCATATTGCCATGTGGGAAAAAGTGTGGCTGCTCATCCTCCTCTTGTGGCTCTTCTTCTATGTGTGGCTCATCTTCTTTCATTGGCTCTTCTCTTTCCCTTCCTCCATGTGGTCTTCGGCCTTGATGTGCTTCAAGGGGCATCATCATTCGTTCAATGGTTATGGGCATGCCTTGGCTTAACCACATTGGATTCTCCTCTTCCAATGGAACTTTAGCCTTTGCACACAACTTCCAAATGGTGCTCGGATAGTACAACCAAGATCCGGCCAAATTCTTTTCAGCTATCTTTTGAATGTCTCTTGCAAGGATTTCATGAACTCTTATCTCTCCACCCACCATGATACAATGCAGCATTAAGGCTCTCTCTCTGTTAACTTCTGAGGTGTTCACAGTGCCCAGAATTGATCTTTTCATCAACTCATACCATCCTTTTGCTTCCGGAGTGAGGTTACATCTCTTCAGGAACTTGTATCTGTTTTTGTTATCTCCTTCCCATTCTGAGTTCTCAAAACAAATGTCTCTTGCAATCTCCTCATAATCTTGATCCTCAGTCAATCTTTGTTGGTATCCCGGTTCATCAAAGCGGACTGACTTTAGTTTCAAGACTTTCTTGATTACGTCCGGGCTAAAGTCTACTTTCACCCCCCGCACATAGCTCTTGTACGTTGGGGGCTGACGCATGTCAAGCCTTGGGACATTTGCATAGAACTCTCTTATGATATTGGTATTAATTCGGGTGGCTGGTGATGTAAGTTCCTCCCATCTCCTCTTCCGGATTTTGTTCTTCATTTCTTGACATCCATCATCCGGCAACATGAATGGAATCTCAGGATAGATTCTTTTCTCGTTCATCCATTGAATTTGCATTTGATGAAACCAAGACTTGAACCTCCGTTGGTCATATTCATGTGTTTCTTCCTCCACTATTGGATCTTTTCCTTTTCGTCATTTGGTTCTTGAGGAGGATGCCATGATCACTTGGTTGGTTGAGAGGGGATGTGAAGAATGTTGGAGAGTTTGATGTATGTTTGGAGGAGAAAGAAGTTAGGACCGGACTTGCTATGACAAGAAATTAAGAAGAGAAGTTTAAGTGGTTGGAGTTTAAAGTAGAAGAAAGGTTGCACAAAGCTTGTTATGTTGAGAAGTGATTCGGTCATGTGCATGGCTTGAAGGTGGTATGCTTTTAAATGAGCACTGAAGGGCTAGGATGCAATTAGACACTATGGGAATCAAGGGTGTGCATGTATGGATGAATGAAGACAAAATTTGCTCCTTCCCTTGCCTTTGCCATGATCATTCTCAAGGAGTGGCAGATTTCTTTCTTGAAGCATGTGATGGGATTTTGTCCTTATGCTATGCTTTCCTTTGTCTTGTCTTTTTCTTTGAAGATTCTTTGACCTCCTAGTCATCACAACAAGACAACATATATTAGTCTTATCCAACCGTAGCAATATTGTTCTTTTTAGTAAAGATATGTGAACCATCAATTCTTATCTCATGTGAACCGTGACACTCTCTTTGGAGGACACCAAACTTAGTGTTTGGTAATGTATAAAGAAAATGAGTTTCTTCCTCCAATTGGGGAAGTTCAAATGTTAAATGTTCATAAGAATTGTTTTCATCATACTTTCTTTTTCTCTTCTTTTTTTTTTTTCACGAAGGATTAATTGTATCCTTGAATCGGTGCATCAAGGTTTGATGAACACCAAACTTGTTTCTTGTCAAAGGGTACATCACAATTAATGCCTTCATTATCGAATAAAAAAAAATTTTCTATTTATAAGGTTTTGGAAAAATAACAAATGTATGATTATTGATGCATGAGTTTCAAATTTTCATGAAGCTATGTGGACACCAAACTTAGTGTTCGGCCATATGCTCTATCAAAACATTTTAAGCATGTGAAACAAAATCCTTTGTAATATTGATTAAGTGTGCTTGAAGATACACCGAACTTAGTATATGTTTCAAAATAGTGCATGCAATAAATGGACATGTTCATGAAAAGAGAAAAGAATTCATGCATCAAGTGATCATAATTTATTGGATGTAAAATGACATGAATCTTAAAGCATGGGTTGCCTCCCATGGAGCGCTCTTTTATTGTCACTAGCTTGACATTGAGGCTTTCTTTTATGGTGGTTGGTGCTTGTAGGGCCTCAATTTGTCTCCCCTGACCGTGATCCTCTTCTTTGTTCCCTGGTGTTCAATTTCAGCATGCTCTAATGATAGTATGTTGCTGACAGTGTAGTAATCCTCGGTTTGTTGATTTGCCCCCACCTGTTGATATATCAGTTGCACTTTGTCACCTTTAGAAAGTCCCTCTGTTGGAATCTTTCTATTCTTCCAGCCCCTTTTTGCTTTGTTTCTGCGCTTCATCTTTCCTTTTGTTGATCTTTCTTTTCTGGCTGTAGGCTTTCCTTGGGGACCTCTCTTCTCAGTGGCCAGTACTCTAATATCCTCTTGGACTTTTTCATCAGTCTGCACAATCCTTAGCATTGGGATGTTGTAGTCTTTCTTTTCCTTGCTAATTTGTGCCTCTGGTAAAACCTTCAGAGTAACACTCTGGTCATGCATCCTGAGAGTTAATTCCCCTTCCTCTACGTCTATGATAGCTCTAGCAGTGGCCAAGAATGGCCTTCCCAGTATAACAGAGTCACCATCATCATTGTTTGATTCTAGAACCACAAAATCAGCAGGGTATATAAAACTGTCCACCTTGACCAAAAGATTTTCAATTACACCCCTGGGGTATACCATTGACTTGTCTACCAGCTCCAGAGACATTTGTACTGGTTTGACCTCCTCTATATGCAGCTTTTTCACCAAGGAGGATGATATTAAGTTAATACTTGCTTCGAGATCACACATTGCTTTAGTGATTGTCAATTTCCCAATGGTGCAAGGCAACAGGAAGCTTCCTGGGTCCTCAAGCTTGGGAGGAAGCCCCTTTTGAATCAAGGCCCTGCATTCCTCAGCAATCATTATGGTTTCTTTCTCATCCCAGCTTCTTTTCTTGTTGATAAGATCCTTCAGAAACTTGGAATATAGAGGCATCTGTTCAAGTGCTTCAGCCAAGGGAATATTGATTTCCAACTTCTTAAAAGTCTCAAAAAATTTGTGAAAATGCTGGTCTTTAACCTCTTTGTTGAATCTCTGGGGATATGGCAGTGAAGGTGTGATGCTTTTTCCTATTTGCTGCTGTCCCTGAGCTATTTCCTTCGGGCTATGTGGCTTGTTGTCCTTCTCTTTAGGTTTCTCAGTGCTTTTGTTTGGCATCACAACTTGCTCTTTATCCTCATCTGCCTTTGTTTGATTCTCATCCTCTGTTGGTTCTTTGATGTTCTCTGCTTGCTTCCTTGTAGTGTCATTGTTGCTTATCAATGTTCTCCCACTCCTCAATTGTATTGCCTTGCATTCCTCCTTGGGATTTGGAATTGTGTCACTGGGCAGTGAGTTTGAAGGTCTCTCAACAGATACTTGCTTGGAGAGTTGCCCCATCTGTCTCTCTAGGCTCTTCATAGAGGCTTCCTGATTCTTGGCTACCATTTCTTGGTGTTTCAACATTTTGTCTATCATGGCCTCCAAGTGAGTGATTCTTTGGGCTTCAGGTGATATTTGAGGTGGGTTATGAGATGTGGGTGGTGGATGGTAGGCATTTTGGTTGGTGGGTTGGTTATTGGATTGGTATTGGTTGAGGTTGGGGTAGTTGTTTTGAGGCTTTCTGTAGGGGTTTTGGTTAGTCTGCTGCTGGTTGTGATTTTGGTTGCTTCTTGGGTTGTGTTGGTTTGAGTTCCTCTGCCATGGTTGTTGGTTTTGGGTATGGTTATCTCCCCATCTGAGGTTTGGGTGGTTTTTCCAGGATGGATTGTATGTATCACCATACACTTCATTTGGTCCTTGGTTGTGCGTATACTGAACTTGCTCTTGTTGTTCTTCTTGAGTTTCTTCACTCTGTCCCCATGTGGTTGATGGTTGGCTAGTGTTGACTGCTGCAACTTGGAGACTATCAATCCTCTTGGCCATTTGCTCAAATTGTTACTGAATTTGTTGCTGCATCATCTTGTTTTGAGCCAGGATTGAATCCACTCCTTCTAGCTCCATTACTCCTCTCCTTTGTGATGGTTGGCGGCCTCTTTGATGAGCAAAGAAATATTGGTTGTTGGACACCATATCAATGAGTTCTTGAGCCTCTTCTGCAGTTTTCATGAGTTGCAAGGAACCTCCAGCTGAATGATCCAAAGCTTCCTGAGATTTCAGTGTTAAGCCTTCATAGAAGTTTTGAAGCTTCTCCCACTCATTAAACATGGCAGGGGGACATTTCCTGATCAGAGCCTTGTACCTCTCCCATGCTTCATAGATGGGTTCGGCCTCCATTTGTGTAAATGTTTGTACCTCAGCCTTTAACCTTATAATCCTCTGAGGTGGATAAAATTTGGCAAGGAACTTAGTTACCAAATCATCCCAGTTGTTGATGCTGTCCCTTGGAAATGATTCCAACCATTGAGTGGCCTTGTCCCTGAGAGAAAATGGGAATAACATCAGCTTGTAACTGTCAGGGGGCACTCCATTAGTTTTGACAGTGTTGCATATCCTCAAGAAAGTGGATAAATGTTGGTGCGGGTCCTCAAGTGGTCCTCCACCAAAAGAGCAGTTGTTCTGAACCAAAGTGATGAGTTGTGGCTTGAGTTCAAAATTGTTAGCATTGACATTTGGAGCCAAGATGCTGCTCCCACAATGTCTAGGATTTGCAAAGGTGTAGGAAGCCAAAACTCTCCTCTGGGGTGGGTTGCCATTGTTGTTGTCTTCTCCACCTGGTGGATTGGTTAGATGTTCCTCCATCTCTTGGAATTCTTCGTCTGATTCCTCTTCTCCAACAATATTTTTCCCCTGTTCAGCTCTTCTTAACCTCCTGAGAGTTCTTTCGTCTTGTTCATGAAAATGGGGTATGGTTCTTCTTGTACCTGACATACAAGCAGAACATGAGAAATGCACAGAATCAGTGGCACTTCAGTCTATTGCTAGAATGAAGTTCCAGTTAGCTTAAGCAAAAATTCAAATAGTTAGTGGGTTAGTCAAAATTAGAGAAAAATAAAGAAAAAGTGCTTGATCTAGATCACCACCTCACTTAATCATTGTCAATCTAATCAATCCCCGGCAACGGCGCCAAAAACTTGATGAGATATTTTGGAGGAAAAATAAATTTCTCCCAAAACACCCAAAACTAACCGGCAAGTGCACCGGGTCGCATCAAGTAATAAAAACTCATGGGAGTGAGGTCGATCCCACAGGAATTGAAGGATTGAGCAATTTTAGTTTAGTGGTTGATTTAGTCAAGCGAATCAAGATTTGGTTGATGGTTTTGTGACTTGCAGAATTAAATTTCATTGAAGTAAAGAGAACAAGAAATAAATTGCTGAAACTTAAAGAACAAGAAATTAAATGACAGAAACTTAAAGGGCAAGAAATGTAAATTGCAGAATCTTAAAGTGCAAGGAATGTAAATTGCTTGAAATGTAAAGGGGATTGGGATGTGGATTTGCAGAAATTAAACAAGGAAAAACTAAATTGCATCAAACAGGAGAGGGAAAGGGAATTGGGATTGAACCGGATGTGAAGCAGAAAAGTAAATGAACATAGAAAGCAGTAAACAGAGAAGTGAAATGGGAAATTCAGATCTCAGAACCCAGAGACTAGAAAACCAAGTCTAGATCTCAATGCCTTCCTAGATCCAACAAGAACAATTGTAAAGGAATTGTAAATTGCAAGGAAAAGAGATGAAGAACAATTAACAGAAACGGAAATGAAATTCAATTAACAGTAAAGAAAACAGAGAGATCCAAGATTGAGATTGAAACAGAATTTCTTCAATTCTCCAATCCAAGATCCAAGACAAATGTAAAATGAAATTGAAAGCAATGAAAACAAGAAATTAAAGTTCACTCCAGTTCAAAAGCTCTCTGAAATCTATTATGGAAATTCTAAAAAGAAAGCTCTCTGAAATCTATTATGGAAATTCTAAAAAGAAAGCTCCCCGAATAACTTGAATTCTATTCTATTTATACACTTTCTTCCAATGATCTTCAAGCCTTGAGTTGGGCCTTTGCTCTTGGTGGACTTGGGTTGAAAGAGGCCTTGGTTGATTGCTCTTGAAGTTTGGAGAAGAACCGAAGTGAACCAATTGAACCAGTTTTGAGGTTAGCAAAAGTTGGACCAAAAGTTTGAGCCAAAGTTAGGGGTCTAACTTTGGCTCCAACTTTTCATAGCAGCAAACACATTCTTCTGGTATGGACGTTGGTGCCAACGTTAGGGGTCTAACTTTGACCCTAACGTTGGCAATGCTTTGTGTGCTAGTAGCGCCAACGTTAGCCTCCAAGTTAGGGGGCTAACGTTGGCGCAAACGTTGGCCCTTCCCCCTTTGTAATTCATGTGCCAACGTTAGCCTCCAAGTTAGGGGGCTAACGTTGGCGCAAACGTTGGTGCCCAGGGGAGATCTTCTCAAGTTCCAACGTTAGCCTCCAAGTTAGGGGGCTAACGTTGGGGCTAACTTTTGCCTCTTCCTTGAATATTTATGTGCCAACGTTAGCCTCCAAGTTAGGGGGCTAACGTTGGCGCAAACGTTGGATGGCCAGGGGAGAAATTTCAAGTTCCAACGTTAGCCTCCAAGTTAGGGGGCTAACGTTGGGGCTAACTTCTTGCTTCCTGGTTCAATTTCACTTATTCCATTGTCCTCTCTTCACTCCTAGCCATTCCTCTTTGCTTCAACCTTTCTCCAAGCTTTCTTCACCTATCATTAATCAACCAAACTCATCAAAGCTATGCTCAAAATCATGAGATATTCATTCTTTCATAATATGCAACAAATATAGCATAAAACCTCATGAAATGGCATAAATTCATATATGGTTGGTTCAATCAAGGGAAACATGAAAATCTACTCAATTAGCTTGCTTGTAGCTCAAGAAAGTGCATAATTCTAATGAAAACAAAAGAAAAAGACTAGCTAAAATAGGCTAGGATGACTTGTCATCAAAAAGCCAAGAGCTCTTTAAACCAAAAGGCAAGAGCAAAAAGCCGATAACCCTTTAAACCAAAAGGCAAGGGTAAAAAGGATCCAAGGCTTTGAGCATTAATGGATAGGAGGGCCCCAAGGAATAAAATCCTGGCCTAAGCGGCTAAACCAAGCTGTCCTTAACCATTTGCTTGTGGCGTGAAGGTGTCAAGTGAAAAGCTTGAGACTGAGCGGTTAAAGTCGTGGTCCAAAGCAAAAAAAGAGTGTGCTTAAGAACCCTGGATACCTCTAATTGGGGACTCTAGCAAAGCTGAGTCACAATCTGAAAAGGTTCACCCAATTATGTGTCTATGGCATTTATGTATACGGTGGTAATATTGGAAAACAAAGTGCTTAGGGCCACGGCCAAGACTCACAAAGTAGTTGTTTTCAAGAATCAACATACTGAACTAGGAGAATCAATAACACTATCTAAATTCTGAGTTCCTATAGATGCCAATCATTCTGAACTTCAAAGGATAAAGTGAGATGTCAAAACTGTTCATAGGCAAAAAGCTACTAGTCCCGCTCATCTAATTGGAGCTAAGTTTCATTGATATTTTGGAATTTATAGTATATTCTCTTCTTTTTATCCTATTTGATTTTCAGTTGCTTGGGGACAAGCAACAATTTAAGTTTGGTGTTGTGATGAGCGGATAATTTATACGCTTTTTGGCATTATTTTTAGGTAATTTTTAGTATGATTTATTAGTTTTTACTATGTTTTTATTAGTTTTTAAGCAAAATTCACATTTCTGGACTTTACTATGAGTTTGTGTGCTTTTCTGTGATTTCAGGTATTTTCTGGCTGAAATTGAGGGACCTGAGCAAAAATCTGATTCAGAGGCTGAAAAAGGACTGCAGATGCTGTTGGATTCTGACCTCCCTGCACTCGAAGTAGATTTTTTGGAGCTACAAAAGCCCAATTGGTGCGCTCTCAATTGCGTTGGAAAGTAGACATCCTGGGCTTTCCAGGAATATATAATAGTCCATACTTTGCCCGAGTTTTGATGACAGAAACTGGTGTTTAAACGCCAACTTCCTGCCCTATTCTGGCGTTAAACGCCAGAACTGAGTTACAAGCTGGAGTTAAACGCCCAAACTGGCACCAAAGCTTGCGTTTAACTCCAAGAAGAATCTCTACACGTGAAAGCTTCAATGCTTAGCCCAAGCACACACCAAGTGAGCCCCGGAAGTGGATTTCTGCACTATCTGCACTTAGTTACCTATTTTCTGTAACCCTAGCTACTAGTTTAGTATAAAAACTACTTTTAGTGATTTATTTTATATCTTCAGATCATCTTTGGAACATTTAGTCTTTAGACCTTGGAGGCTGGCCTCACGGCCATGCCTAGACCTTTCACTTATGTATTTTCAACGGTGGAGTTTCTATACCCCATAGATTAAGATATGGAGCTCTGCTGTTCCTCATGAATTAATGCAAAGTACTATTATTTTTCTATTCAATTCAAGCTTATTCTTATTCTAAGATATTCATTCGCACTTCAACCTGATGAATGTGATGATCCGTGACACTCATCACCATTCTCACCTATGAACGCGTGCCTGACAACCACTTTCGTTCTACATAAAAACAAGCTTGAATGCATATCTCTTAGCCTCCTGGTTCATGATCAGAGTCTTCGTGGTATAAGCTAGAATCAATTGGCAGCCATTCCTGAGATCCGGAAAGTCTAAACCATGTCTGTGGTATTCCGAGTAAGATCTGGGAAGGGATGACTGTGACGAGCTTCAAACTCGCGAGTGTTGGGTGTAGTGACAGACGCAAAAGGATCAATGGATCCTATTCCAACATGAATGAGAACCGACAGATGATTAGCCGTGCGGTGACAGCGCATTTGGACCATTTTCACTGAGAGGACGGACGGTAGCCATTGACAACGGTGATCCCCCAACATACAGCTTGCCATGGAAAGGAATATGAATGATTGAATGAAGACAGTAGGAAAGCAGAGATTCAAAAGCAACAAGCATCTCCATACGCTTGTCTGAAATCCCACCAATGAATTACATAAGTATTTCAATCTTATTTTATATTTTATTTATATTTTAATTATCAAAACCTCATAACCATTTGAATCTGCCTGACTGAGATTTACAAGATGACCATAGCTTGCTTCAAGCCGACAATCTCCGTGGGATCGACCCTTACTCACGTAAGGTTTATTACTTGGACGACCCAGTGCACTTGCTGGTTAGTTGTGCAGAGTTGTGAAAAAGAATTGAGATTATGAACGTGCGTACTAAGTTTTTGGCGCCGTTGAGATCACAATTTCATGCACCACACATCTTCTATGAGGGGCTATCATATGAGTCAAAGGGCCCTAGATCACTCTTCTAGAGGCTCTCTCAACAAGAAGAAAACAATTGAGGAGGCTATAGACATCATAGAAACTGTTGCCAACAACGAGTATTTCTATGCCTCTGATAGAAATAAAAAAAGAGGAGTGATGGAGCTCAATTCCATGGATACTCTGCTGGCTCAAAACAAGGTGATCACAGATCAATTAGCGGCCCTAACCAAGCAGATGGAGAATAACCAAGTCTTAGTTGTTAAAGCTCAAGCACCTCCACATGAAGAAGATACTCCAGAAGTTGAATGTGAATGGGAGCAAGGCAACTATGTGAACAATTCTTCCAGACCACCATATGATCCCAATGCCATAACATACAACCCAGGTTGTAAGAACTACCCAAATTTTGGGTGGGAAAACCAACAGAACCACAACTAAGATCACAAACTATACCACTCTAGCCAATACAACAACCACAATTCCAACCACCAATCAAGCAACAATAAACTATACGACAACACACAAAATGCACCTTACTACTCCATTCAACAACCATACAATAACCACTCCCAAGATGTAGCATCCTCAACCCTACAACCATGTGATATTGGCAGCAACTTTACAAGATTGGAGGCTGCTATGGCACAATTGACAGGGAGTATTGCCACTATCTCAGAGAGGCAAATGCAAGCTGACAAGAAGATAGACTCAATCCAAGAGGAGGTCAGGTCCAACATAAGGAACCAAAGGGCAGCAATTTCAAAACTGGAAGCACAACTAGGGAGCTTATCCAAACAGATACCAATACCCACACATACATTCCCAAGTGATACTATGGCCAACCCAAGAGGGGAATGTAAGGCCATCACACTAAGAAGTGAGAAGGTGGTGGAGGAGACTTCCTAAACCATAACTTGCAAAAAGAAGAAGCTGCAGATAACTCAAAAATTAAGAAGGAAGAAGAGACATCTACCCCAGCTCCACCCAAGCAAGCTCCACCCAAGAAAGTCTTGAAGCCATAGTACCAAAATCCACAAAGGCTGAGGAAGGACGGAAAGGACAGCCAGTTCTCTAGGTTCCTGGAGATCTTTAAGAAGCTTCAAATCAACATACCTTTTGCTGAAGCATTAGAACAAATGCCACTCTATGCCAAGTTTCTAAAGGAGTTCATGACAAGGAAAAGAAACTGAGGAGAGAAGGAAATTGTGGTGCTCACTGAAAAATGTAGTGCCATCATACAAAAGAAGCTTCCCCGAAAGACGAAAGATCCTGTGAGTTTCCAAATTCCCTGCATCATAGGGGATATAAGCATTGAGAAGGCATTATGTGATTTGGGAGCTAGCATCAACCTCATGTCCTTAGCCATGATGAAAAGAATGAGGATTGAAGAGGCCAAACCAACAAGAATGGCCCTTCAATTAGCTGACAGAACATTCAAATTTCCCCATGGTGTGGTGGAGGACTTGTTGGTGAAAGTGGGAGAATTCATATTCCTAGTAGACTTTGTTGTGCTTGATATGAAGGAAGAGTCCAATGCATCAATCATATTGGGAAGAACATTCTTAGCTACTGCTGGAGCTATAATTGATGTACAAAAGGGAGAGTTAGTCTTGAGATTGTACGAAGAGAAGATGATATTTAATGTCTTCAAGGCTATGAGTTACCCTAAGGAATCCATTGGTGAATGCATGATGGTGGACACAACGGAGAAGCTAGTCCAAGGAGTCCTAGAAGAAGAACAATGTGAAGAAATTATGGAGCAAGATCAACAAGCATGTAGTAAACTACTACAAGAAATCATACAAGACCCAATCATGTTAGACAAGGCAAGCAAGAAGGAAGTAGAAACAACAAAGTTGGAGTTGAAAACCCTACCTCCAAGCTTGAAGTATGCCTTCTTGGGTGACAACAACACATATCCAGTTATCATCAACTTAAGCTTGAGTAAAGAGCAAGAAGAGGAGCTTATCAATGTGTTGAGACAACACAAGAATGCCATATGATGGACACTATTAGATCTGAAGGGGATTAGTCCTTCAATGTGCATACATAAAATCCTTCTTGAGGAAGGTGCTAAGCCTTCAAGACAGCCACAAAGAAAACTAAACCAAATAATAAATGAAGTGGTGCAAAAAGAGGTGCTGAAGTTGTGGCAAGCAGGGGTGATCTACCCAATCTTAGACAGTCCTTGGGTGAGCCCAGTACAAGTAGTTCCAAAGAAGGGAGCAGTCATTGTTGTGCCAAATGAAAGAAATGAATTAATACCAACAAGAATAGTGACTGGATGGCGCATGTGTATAGATTACAGGAAGCTCAATGAAGCCACAAGGAAAGATCATTTTTCTCTACCTTTCATGGATCAAATGTTGGAAAGGCTAGCTGGACATGAATACTACTGTTTCTTGGATGGATACTCAGGCTACAATCAGATTGTAGTAGACCCCAAAGACCAAAAGAAGACTTCCTTTACTTGTCCTTATGGTGTCTTTGCATATAGGATAATGCCCTTTGGATTGTGCAATGCACCTGTCACATTCCAGAAGTGCATGCTCTCTATATTCTCTGACATGATTGAAAGGTTTATTGAGGTTTTCATGGATGATTTCTCTGTATTTGGTAATTTATTTTATAAATGCTTACACCATCTTGCCTTGGTGCTAAGGAGATGTCAAGAAACCAACCTAGTTTTGAACTGAGAAAAGTGCCATGGTCACTGAAGGGGTGGTTCTTGGTCACAAAATCTCTAAAAGAGGCATAGAAGTGGACAAAGCTAAGGTGAAAGTAATTGAGAAATTACCCCCACCTTGCAATGTCAAAGCAATTAGAAGTTTCTTGGGGCATGCTGGGTTTTATAGAAGGTTCATTAAAGATTTTTCAAAGATTACCAAACCTTTAAGTAACTTGCTTGTCTCTAATGTACCTTTTATTCTTGATAGAGAATGCATGCAAGCCTTTGATGAGCTTAAAAGTAAGCTCTCTTCTGCACCTATTATAGCACCACTTTGCTGGGATTTACCTTTTAAATTGATGTGTGATGCATCAGATTTTGCTGTTGGTGCTGTCTTAGGACAGAGGAAAGATAAGCTAGTACATGTTATATATTATGCTAGCAAAGTTCTTAATGAAAATCAAAGGAACTACACCATTACAGAGAAGGAACTCTTTGCTATAGTCTTTGCATTTGATAAGTTTAGATCATATCTCATTGGTTCTAAAGTCATTGTGTTTACTGACCATGCAGCTCTTAAATATTTGTTGACCAAGCAAGAGTCTAAGCCTAGACTAATAAGATGGATCTTGATACTTCAAGAGTTCAACATTGAGATTAAGGATAGAAGCGTAGCAGGGAACAAAGTGGCTGACTACCTATCTATAATCCCAATAGAGGAATATGAAACACACAATCTTGCAGTAAATGAGAGCTTTCCGGATTAACAATTGATGATGATTCAAGAAGCCCCATGGTTTGCAGATATAGCCAATTTCAAGGCTATTGGAGAGCTGCCATCAAACATCAACAAGCATATGAGAAGAAAGCTCATCAATGATGCTAAGTACTACATTTGGGATGAGCCTTATCTATTCAAAAGATGTGCTGATGAGATTTTGAGAAGGTGCATTTCTCATGAGGAAGGACAAGAGGTCCTTTGGCATTGCCATGGATCCACATATGGAGGACACTTTAGTGGAGAAAGGAATGCAGCTGGCCAACAATATTCAAAGATGCAAAAGAGTTTGTGACAAGGTGCAATGAATGTCAAATAGCTGACAACCTACCCAAGAAAAATGAAATGCCACAAAGATTCATCATGGAGTTAGAGTTGTTTGATGTTTGGGGGATTGATTTCATGGGACCATTCCCACCCTCATTCTCAAACAATTACATACTAGTGGATGTGGATTCTGTGTCAAAATGGGTAGAGGCTATAGCTACTCCTATAAATGACAACAAAGTGGTGATCAACTTCTTGAGGAGGAATATATTCAGCCAGTTTGGGGTTCCTAGAGCTCTTATAAGTGATGGTGGGACTCACTTTTGCAACAAGCAACTTGAGATACTCCTCCTAAAATATAGTGTCAAGCACAAGGTAGCAACCCCATACCACCCACAAACCAATGGTCAAGCTGAAATTTTAAATAGGGAACTCAAGAGAATCCTTGAGAAGACTGTTGGAAATTCAAGAAAAGATTGGTCCAAGAAGCTAGATGATGCACTATGGGCTTATAGAACAACCTTCAAGACACCTATTGGCATGTCCCCATAACAATTAGTGTTTGTAAATGCTTGTCATCTACCAGTAGAGCTTGAACATAGATCATTTTGTGCTCTAAAGATATTAAACTTTGATAATCAAGCTGCTGGAGAAAGAAGAATGTTGCAACTCAATGAGTTAGATGAATTCAGATCCCAAGCTTATGAAAATGCCAAAATTGACAAGAAAAAAGCAAAGAAGTGGCATGATCAATAACTAGCTAAAAGAGAGTTTGTAGAAGGTCAAAAAGTGCGGCTGTATAACTCAAGGCTCATATTCTTCACAGAAAAGCTCAAGTCAAGATGATCTAGACCCTTCACAATGTAATCCCATAATTTTAAAAATCAAATAATTAGTTATTTATAAGTTCTTATTTAAAAAAAATTATTTTTGTTAACAAAAATAATTAAATAAAATTTTATTATTATTAAAGTTTAATTTAATTATAACTTATTTTATTAGTTTAAATTATTTATTAAAAACTATTTTAATAGACAAAATTTAAATTTATTATTATTATTATTATTATTATTATTATTATTATTATTATTTCTTCCATTTAACTAACCAAAATCATTAAAGGGAGTCCGAAATATCATGTCTTGGAAATGGCGTGCTGATCTTCGGTTGATCTTGAGAGATGCAAATACAGTAGCAGACATCATAGCAAAGACTGCAATGAGAATTATTTCTCCCCAAGTGGAGCTTCCATTGCCTTAGAAGGAATTTGAGAGTAGTATTCAGCGGGACTGCTTTTCTTAAGCAGTTTCTTATTTTTTTCTTTCTTAATTTTTGTTTATTTTCTTTTAAGTCACAAAAAAAAAATCATTAAAGGGAATAAGCTAAGGAAAATAGATTTGAGAACGTGACTTTTATGCATAAATGCACATATACAACCATGACACTTCATTAGTTTCATTCATTAAGTTTATATAATAATATAATCATCCTTCATTAAAGCCAAACGTGGCTTATGCCTCGTTACATATATACATCTAAAGGTGACACCTAACCACCCTTCTTTGCCCAAATCATCATCAAATAAATCCAAGCACATTCATTGTGCGATAACCGAGCTTGCATGTTATCCAAACAAAGGAGAGAGTGGCCAAATTTCACGGTGAAAACCGTGAGTTCTTTCTATTTTTTTTTTCGATTTTTTTTATTCGTAATTCCAATAAAAAAATCTAATCCGATAAAAGTGTTCGTATCCTCTTCCTCTACACGTTGGTGTTATTTTTGATCGGTGAAAGTTGACAGTGACATAGTTTCCTTACCCCTTGAGTTCTGTTAACTGGAGTTCTAGGAGGCACAAGCGATTCCGGACGTTTTCTTTTTCGACGGCTCGGTCAAAAGATTTCTTTAGAGTTTTGAGTATTTTGATTTCATACGGAGGTAGAGAATTTTATTTTAAAGTTAATCGTTTTAATTTATGAATGCCATTGAAGTTTAGTGAATAAGTGTAAATAATTTATAAATGTCTTGTTTAATTAATTAATGAAAATTGAGGAAATTGAGATTATTGGTGATTGTGAATATGGTTGAGCATGATGAAATTGTGTTGAGATTGATTTGTTGCTGTGTTTGAGGATGATGATTGTTATTGGTTTTCTGATTATTTTAGAATTGCTGGAAATTCTGAGTGTTATCTAGTGAAAGAATGATAGTCGTTAAACTAGGTTATGATGAGTTGTTTATTGAGAAAGAGGGAATCCGAAAGGGTGGCACAGCCCGAATGTTAGAGGAAATGCTGCCGAATTTTTATAAAACTAAGACTTTATTTAAAGTGTTATTTAAAAGTAAATCTGATTTAAGAATATCATTTGATTTTGATTTATTACAAAAAGAATTTTGTCTTCAAATCGATTTATTAAGAAAAGTATAATGTTTTAAACTCAATCTTTTGAAACGGAATTTTACTTTAAGTTATGTTTTGAGTTCGGTTGATAAGAAAGAAAACAAGAAGAACGAAAAGTAAAGGAAAGAGAGACAATTAAAGGGATCTCTACCACAGTAGAGTAGAAGCAAAGATTGAAAAGAAATTGAATGCTGTTTGGGCCTTAGTGCCGAGTGTCTAGTGGGGACGGCGATACGTAACGCTCACTGGGGACCGAAAAGAAGGTTTCCCCATGAGGATAGCTATACGTAACGCTCATGGAGGGGACGATGGCTGAGATAAGGACGGTGGTACGAAACGTTTATCTCAGGACCAGTGTCGAAAAATCGGGCAACAAACCAACACATGAGCTCATGGCCTGTATAGGACTAGACATGCATCTTCCTTATTTGTGTATTGCATTTGACTGTGCTGTTTATCTTATTGCAATTTGTTTGTGTGTTGATCTGTTTCTTGTGCTATTAGTTGGTGTATCGAGGTGACTAAGAACTGAGGTTGTGATTGAGATTTGTTTTAAGTTTGGAAATTTAAAGAATGTAATTAATTATATAAAGTAAAAGTAAAAAGTATTTCCAAAGGTTTAACAAAATAGTTTTATTGAGTAAATTAATTATTTGCATTTTATTTCATTACTCTTACGGCATTTCCATTCCCTACTGAGAACGCATGGTTTGTTCTCACCCCAAAATCTTCCACCCTTTCAGTGACACAGGTTCGAAGACTCAGTTTGAAGCTGTGGGCGATGATTAGTCTTATTTGAGCTAAGTTTATGTGTTGAGTCACTTTTCCAGAATTTCCTTGCCTTTGTTAGTTAAGATTTTATTTTATACAGAGGGATAGGAGTTGTATTTGAGTTTTATTTGAATTCTTTTGTAGGATATTTATTATTCTTACTAACTATGTGACTAGTATTGCTTGGAGATCTTTGATATATGATTTTAATTAATAGAAACAACAATTTTCGGCTTTTTCTTAAAAATTGAAATGCGAAATCGAACTAAAGGCACAGAATTAAATAGTAAATACGGAAAACAGGTCAGTAACTCCTCACTTTTGGTGCGATCATGATGTACTGAAAGTTAGGGTATTACATTATGGTACCAGAGCAGTTCGTTCCTGTTAGAGCCTTGGGAATGGACTGGCTATGCTTCATTGCATACTCTGAGTGTCAGTCATGCAATAGGACTTGTCTTAACGACAAGAATTTGAGTTTCAGATGCATGATTGTCTATTGATTAATTCCGTTAGACTATCATTGCATATAATGAGTGGATAATTTATACCCTTTTTGGCATTGTTTTTACATAGTTTTTAGTATATTTTAGTCATCTTTTATTATATTTTTATTAGTTTTTATTCAAAAATCACATTTCTGAACTTTACTATGAGTTTGTGTATTTTTCTGTAATTCAGGTATTTTCTGGCTGAAATTGATGGACCTGAGCAAAAATCTGATTCAGAGGCTGAGAAAGGACTACAGATGCTGTTGGATTCTGACCCTCTTGCACTCGAAGTGGATTTTCTGGAGCTACATAATCCAAATTGGCGCGCTCTCAATTGCGTTGAAAAGTAGACATCCTGGGCTTTCTAGAAATATATAATAGTTCATGCTTTTTCCGAGTTTTGATAGCCTAAACTGGCGTCCAAAGTCAGCCTAAAAATTCTGGCGTAAAACGCCCAAACTGGCACCAAAGCTGGCGTTTAACTCCAGGAACAACCTAAGCACGAAAAAACATCGATGCTCAGCCCAAGAACACACCAAGTGGGGCCCGGAAGTGGATTTCTGCACTATCTGCACTTAGTTACTCATTTTCTGTAACCCTAGGTTACTAGTCTAGTATAAAAACTACTTTTAGAGATTCATTCAGTACCTCATGACATTTTACACATCATATTGTATCTTCTACGGCATGAGTCTCTAAACCCCATGGTTGGGGGTGAGGAGCTCTGCTGTGTTTCAATGAATTAATGCAATTACTACTGTTTTCCATTCAATCATGCTGGATTCCATTCTAAGATACTCATTCGTACTTCAATCCGGAGAAAATGATGATCCGTGACACTCATCATTATTCTCAATTCTATGAACGCGTGCCTGACAACCACTCCCGTTCTATTTGAGCTCAACGTAGTCATTGGGCGACAGCTTGAATGTGTATCTCTTGGGTTTCTGATCCACGGACCGAGTCCGGAGGTTAGAACCTTTGTGGTATAGGCTAGACTCATTGGCAGCATTCTTGGGATCCAGAAAGTCTAAACCTTATTTGTGGTATTCCGAGTAGGATCTGGAAGGAGATGACTGTGACGAGCTTCAAACTCGCGAATGTTGGGCGCAGTGACAGTGTGCAAAAGGACAATGGTTCTATTCCGACGCTAGCAGGAACCGACAGATGATTAGCCGTGCGGTGACAGCGTGCCTGGTATTTTTCATCCGAGAGGATCATACAGCCTGCCATGGAAAAAGTTGTGCGTGTTTGGAGAAGAAGACAGTAGAAAAGCAGAGAATCAGATGACAGAGCGTCTCCGAAACCTCAACCTGTTTCTCGTTACTGAATTACAAGTACCATTTATTTTATGTTATTTATTCTTCATAAACACAATTATTTTTATTACTAATTTCCTGACTAAGAGTTACGAAATAACCATAACTTGCTTCAAGCAGACAATCTCTTTGGGATCGACCCTTACTCACGTAAGGTATTACTTGGATGACTGATAAACCCATATTTTATGATGTATTTTGTGCTTAATTTGAGTGATTTATTCAATCCTTCACCCACTTATTCATGTTAATTGCATGGTTTTATTTTCCCTTCCTTATTATGTGATGTATGTGAAAAGCATATTTTCTATGCTTTAAAATTAATTATTTTAATTACCTTTATTTCCATTCGATGCCGTGATTAGTGTGTTGAGTAGTTTCAGATCTTCTAAGGCAGGAATGACTTAAAGGATGGAAAGGAAACATATAAAAATGGAAGAAAAGTGCAAAACGGAGTTCTGAAGAAACTGGCATCCACGCGAAATGGACGACGCGATCGCGTGCCAAGCGCGAATCAACAGCGACGCGGCCGCATGACTGACGCGACCGCACGCCTTAAGCAGAACGAATATGACGCGGTCGCATGACTGACGCAACCGCGTGACAAGGAAAGCTCCGAATGACGCGACCGCATGACCCACGCGGACGCGTGACAGAGGCCACGCACCAGAAATTGCAGAAAATGCTCATAGCAAATTCTGAAGCCCTTTTTGGCCCAAATCCAAGTCTAGAAGGCATAGAACAGAGGTTATGAAGTGAGGAAATGCATCCATTCAGGGGGAGCTCGCCAATTTAGTTATTTCCCATGTTTTAGATCTAGTTTTTGAGAGAGGTTCTCTCCTCTCTCTCTGGTAGGATTTAGGATTTAGGACTTCTCTTAGTTTTAGGAGTAAATCTCAATCCCAGGTTCTTTATTTTTATTTATTCTTCCGATTTAGTTTATGAACTCTTCATGTTAGATTATAATTTCCCTTATTAATGTTATTTGAGGTATTTCAATTCATGATTGCTTTCTTTAATTTATGTTATTGTTGCTTTACATCTGAAGGCATTTTTATTCCAGCAAATTTACTTTTTCCTCTTTTGGTCTTGGTTAAGAAAGCAATAACTCAGGAGTTATCTTATCTCAACATAATTGATAACTGTTATCTTTGCTAATTGAACTGAGCTTCAATAATCCCAACCTTTTCTTAGGAAATAAATAGGATTCGAAGATCAAACTAATTAGTCCCTTGACTTTCCTTTACTTTAGTAAAGGTTAACTAAGTGGAATTAAGATTCAACTTTCATTGTTGTTGATAAGAATAACTAAGCCTGGACTTCCAATTTCTCATACCTTGCCAAAAGTTTGCTTTACAGTATTTATTTATTTATTTTAAGGTTAACTACCAAAAATACCCTTGAATTATTCAAACGCTGACAAAAATGCACCCGAATTTTACCATCGACAAAAATACCTTTAAATAATTTAAAAATGCAACAAAAATACCCAAAAGTAAGTATGTATTTTCAAAAATTACCTTAGAAATTGAATTTTGATGCAATTTTTTGTAAGCATGATTAGAAAAATGAGATATTATTATTCTTAAAATTTGGTAATTTTTTGCTGAGTATGTATTTTTTTGTGATTCTTTAAAAGTATTATTGATTGTTAATAAAAAAATTACAAAAAAATTATATACTTAACAAAAAATCACCAAATTTTAAAGATAATAATATCTCATTTTTCTAATCATGCTTGATAAAAATCGCATCAAAATTCAATCTCTAATGTATTTTTTGAGAAATACATATTTAATGTTAAATAATCTTGCAAAAAAACTAACATTAAATATGTATTTCTCCAAAAATACATTAGAGATTGAATTTTGATGCAATTTTTTACAATAATGATTAAACAAATGAGATATTATTGTTCTTAAAATTTGGATGATTTTTTGTTAAGTATATATGTTTTTTTATAATTTTTTAAAAGTATTATTGGTTGTTAACAAAAAAATTATAAGAAAAATATATACTTAACAAAAAGTCACCAAATTTTAAGGATAATAATATCTCAATTTTATAATCATTCTTACAAAAAATTGCATCAAAATTCAATCTCTAAGGCATTTTTTGAAAATATATATTTACTATTGGGTATTTTTGTTGTGTTTTTAAATTATTTAAAAGCATTTTTGTCGATAGTAAAATTTGGGTGCATTTTTGTCAGTGTTTGAATAATTCGGGGGCATTTTTGGTGGTTAACCCTTTATTTTAATTGCTATTTAAATCAATTGTCATATTTGTTCCTCATTCTTAAAACCCCGAATTTACAATCTCCATAACCAATAATAAGAACATACCTCCCTGCAGTTCCTTGAGAAGACGACCCGAGGTTTAAATACTCGGTTATCAATTTTAAGGGGTTTGTTACTTGTGACAACCAAAAACGTTTGTATGAAAGGACTTTTGAAGGTTTAGAAACTATACTTGCAACGAGGATTTATCCGCAATTTTCTAGACCACGCAAAAGTTCTCTCATCAAAATGGCGCCGTTGCCGGGGAACTGCTAACGTGTGCCTTATTATTGGTTATTGTAAATATTTTTCTTTTGCTTGTTTATTTATTTTTGTTTTTCCTTTTTAATTTTATTTGCTACTATGGACTCTCACCCCTTTCGCTTTGAGTTTGGTTCTAACTTTGTTGAAAGAAATAGAAGTTACAGCAGGAATATGCATCAAGGTCAGACCAATCAAGGATGGATGGAGCCAAGAGGATCTAATCAACCCTTTAGGCAACAACACCCTCCAAGATATCATGGACAACGACCATTCTACAATGCATACCCAGCTGATAGATATGGTGGACAACCTTGTAACTACCAACAAGCCCCACCCCGTGCCTATAGACCATCCTCTCAACATAACCTCGGATCACCACACTCACAAGCCTCTCTTTACCATTTGCCACCGTATGATCCTCTCCTACCCCAGTTCCAATCCAATCACCCCCAAGCACCACCACTTCCCTATGTTTCATATCCAAATCCATCACCCAGAGAATCAGAGGTTCGCCTCAAGGCAATAGTAAATAAACTTCAAACAACCATTCGACAACTGGAGCAAGCAGTAATTTAATTAGCTTCTAGACGCGCGAACATTCAAGGACCAACCACAGCCCCATGTGGACAATCTAATGAAGAGCGTAGCATGAAGGAAATATTAGAAACTCCAGTGGACAAAACAGAGCATGAATTCGTACTAGAACAAGTAGAAGAAGCTGTCATTGTACAAGAAGAAGAGTTGGTTGAAGATCTAGGAGACACTGAACCTCCATGGGAATCCAGAGTTGAGGAGAACTCCGTCAAGGACGTTACAGTTGATGCTAAGGAGGATATTGCACAATCCCCAAGACAAATCGTTTATGAAGAATCAGACAGAATAATCCAAGAAGCAAATTCTCTTGATGATGATAGTCACAAGTCAAGTTTTCTTAGTGATGAACTTGCATCCGCAAGTGAATTCTCTGAGATCAAAGAATCTTCCCCAAATAAATACGAAGATGATGCAGAGGTAGATTTCTCTCAACCTCTGATCTATGACTCAAGTGATGAGGAAGACATAGAAGACTTTGACCAGGACTCAGATGCATTTGAAGACCCTTGCAAAGAAGTGGAGGAATTCACAGAAGAGCACAAGGGAGTAGAACTTACAGAACCACCAGAAACACCTTCCCCAAGGCCATTACCACCTAATACAAGCTTCAAGTGGGTACAATCCTTAACTTTTAACTTTACTTTTTCACTTGAATACGGTTTGCTTGAAACAGATGACCAGCTTAGAGCTCTCTGCGACTTTAAGAGTAAGAGGGAAATAGCTCGTGCTCAGAGCTGGTGCACAAGGTTCAATAAGGTCCCATGCTTCAACTTGAAGTGCACGGATTGGTATCAAGCCCAATTGAATGGATCTCGGAAAATGTTTGGTCACTATGGTGAGAATCTACTTTCTAAACCGTCCGAATGGAAAAATATAGATCAAGACGGAGGCCGATTTAAGAACAAGGCTTGGGATCATGGATTCTATTCTGACATTCGTCACCCCGGGAGCCTGAGACTCTGTTTGAAGCTGTTCAGAAGCTTTACATGCCTAGTTTGGAACCCCGGAGGCTATTGGCATTCCAAGCATTGGTGGAGATTTTTGGATGAATTTAAGCATAAGCCGCCATAACAGGAAGCTCCTCCAATGTCCAATTTAAAGACTTTAACTAAAAGTGCTAGGTGGGAGACAACCCACCATGGTATGATCGTTCCTTTTGCAATTTTAATTTTATTTAGTTTTGTTTGTTTTTGAATTTTATTTTATTTTATTGAACCTGGAATCATGCATAGCATTCACATTAAGCACTGCATCTGCATATTGCATTCCGCATTCTGCATATAAAAAAAAGGGGTGCGTGACGCGACCGCATGCCCCATGCGATCGCGTCAAATGGCGAACCACACTTCCCACGCGACCGCGTCATCCATGCGACCGCGTGACCTGGAAATCGACGTAAGGATCCGACGTCCAGAAAGTTGGGCTGGAATCGTGCGGCCATTATGCGTCTAGCACAAAATGGCCCACGCGATCGCATGCCCCATGCGATCGCATCCCTTGCACACAATCAATCCCACGCGACCGCGTGAGCGACGCGACCCCGTCGCATGGATTGCACGAACACCCCCAAGGAGATAGAGAGTTGCGCTGAAACGACGCTGGATTCATGCATTTAGCACAAATTCCAGCGACGCGATCGCATGCCCCACGCGATCGCGTCATTTACTCTTTTTGCCCTCCACGCGATCGCGTCACCCACGCGATCGTGTCAACCACCTTTTTCACTCCAGCCATGCGACCGCGTGCCCCACGCGGCCGCGTGGATTCAAATTTATAATCCCCCCAACCACGCGAACCCTACATTCGCGCAGCCCCCCTGAAACCCTCTCCCCCCTCTCTTCTTCTCCGATCAAAACAACCACCCAACCACCGTCTCCGACCACCGCCGTCCCCCGTCAACCACCCAGACCCCACCGTCGTACCACCCCCTCCCCCATTCTTCTCTTCTTTCTTCTTTCTTCCCTTCCCCCCCTCTCCGCCACTACCCACCACCCACCGCCGCCGTCTGTACCCGCCGCGCCCCACCAGCACCACCAACCCTTTCCCTCTCCCTTCCCCTCTTACCCCATAAACCACCCCCTCTTCTCCCCTCCCTGCCTCTAAACCACAACCCCACCGCAGCACAACTGCCAGCCGCCGCACTGATGAGCGGATAATTTATGATGAGCGGATAATTTATGATGAGCGGATAATTTATACGCTTTTCGGCATTGTTTTTAGTATGTTTTTTAGTAGGATCTAGTTACTTTTAGAGATGTTTTTATTAGTTTTTATGTTAAATTCACATTTCTGGACTTTACTATGAGTTTGTGTGTTTTTCTGTGATTTCAGGTATTTTCTGACTGAAATTGAGGGACTTGAGCAAAAATCAGATTCAGAGGTTGAAGAAGGACTGCTGATGCTGTTGGATTCTGACATTCCTTCACTCAAAGTGAATTTTCTGAAGCTACAGAACTCAAAATGGCACACTTCCAATTGCGTTGGAAAATAGACATCCAGGGCTTTCCAGCAATATATAATAGTCTATACTTTGACCGAGTTTAGATGACGAAAAAGGGCGTTGAACGCCAGTTCTACGCTGCAGTCTGGAGTTAAACGCCAGAAACATGTCACGAACCAGAGTTGAACGCCAAAAACACGTTACAACTTGGCGTTCAAATCCAGAAGAAGCCTCTGCACGTGTAACATTCAAGTTCAGCCCAAGAACACACCAAGTGGGCCCCAGAACTGGATTTATGCATCAATTACTTACTTCTGTAAACCCTAGTAGCTAGTTTAGTATAAATAGGACTTTTCACTATTGTATTTGAATCTTCGGATCATCTTATGATTTTTAATTTATTATTAGATCATATTGATCACGTTTGGGGGCTGGCCATTCGTCCATGCCTAAACCTTTCACTTATGTATTTTTCAACGGTAGAGTTTCTGCACTCCATAGATTAAGGTGTGGAGCTCTGCTGTTCCTCATGAATTAATGCAAAGTACTACTGTTTTCTATTCAATTCAACTTATTCCGCTTCTAAGATTTTCATTCGCACTTCAACATGAATGTGATGAACGTGACAATCATCATCATTCCCTATGAACGCGTGCCTGACAACCACTTCCGTTCTACCTTCGATTGAATGGATATCTCTTGGATATCTAATACAGGGGACCGAGTCCGAGTTATTAAGTGACTTCGTGGTATAAGCTAGATTGATGGCGGCACTCATGAGAATCCGGAAAGTCTAAACCTTGTCTGTGGTATTCCGAGTAGGATTCAGGGATTGAATGACTGTGACGAACTTCAAACTCGCGAATGCTGGGCGTAGTGACAGACGCAAAAGGATAGTAAATCCTATTCCAGTATGATCGAGAACCTCCAGATGATTAGCCATGCAGTGACAGCGCATTGGACCATTTTCACAAGAGAGGATGGGATGTAGTCATTGACAACGGTGATGCCCTTACATAAAGCTTGCCATGGAAAGGAGTAGGACTGGTTGGATGAAGACAGCAGGAAAGCAGAGGTTCAGAGGAACGAAAGCATCTCTATACGCTTATCTGAAATTCTCACCAATGAATTATATAAGTATTTCTATCTTTATTTTCTGTTTATTTACTATTATTATTCGAAAACTCCATAACTATTTAATATCCGCCTGACTGAGATTTACAAGATGACCATAGCTTGCTTCATACCGACAATCTCCGTGGGATCGACCCTTACTCACGTAAGGTTTTATTACTTGGACGACCCAGTGCACTTGCTGGTTAGTTGTATTGAAATTGTGACAAATTATGAATTAAGATTAGAGCACCAAGTTTTTGGAGCCATTACCAGGGATCACAATTTTGTGCACCAAGTTTTTGGCGCCGTTGCTGGGGATTATTTTGAGTTTGGACAACTGACAGTTCATCTTGTTGCTCAGATTAGGTAATTTTCTTTTCAAAAAGTTTTCAAAAATCTTTCAAAAATTTCTCCTTTATTTTCGAAAAAAAGAAAAAAAACAAAAAAAAATTTATATTATGTTCTTCAGAATTTTTAAGAATGAATTCTAGAGTTTCATGAAGCATGTGAAGCCTGGCTGGCTGTAAAGCCATGTCTAAATTCTTTTGGACTGGGGCTCCCAACCCAACATTATCAAGAGCAAGCTAGTTGTTGCTAATCCATCAGCTGCTGTATGCTTGATTTGTCACTTAAAGCTTGGCTGGCCATTGGTCATGTCTAGTGTTTTGGACCGGAGCTTTCACTGAAAGCTTGGCTGGCTAGTGAGCCATGTCTAATTCCTGGACTGAAGCTTTAGACTAAGAATGCATGATTCCTAGAATTCATATTAAAAATTTTGGAACCTTATTTTTCTTTTTCAAATTAATTTTCGAAAAATACCAAAAAAATTTAGAAAATCATAAAAATCAAAAAAATAATTCATGTTTCTTGTTTGAGTCTTGAGTCAATTTTAAGTTTGGTGTCAATTGCATGTTTTAAAGTTTGCTTAAAATTTTCGAAAAATTCATGCATTTATAGTGTTCTTCATGATCTTCAAGTTGTTCTTGGTAAGTCTTCTTGTTTGATCTTGATGTTTTCTTACTTTGTGTCTTTTCTTGTTTTTCATGTGCATTTTTGCATTCATAGTGTCTGAACATGAAAGATTTCTAAGTTTGGTGTCCTGCATGTTTTCTTTTCTTGAAAATTTTTCAAACATAAGTTCTTGATGTTCATCTTGACATTCAAAGTGTTCTTGGTGTTCATCTTGACATTCATAGCATTCTTGCATGCATTCATTGTTTTGATCCAAAATTTTCATGCATTGAGTCTTTTTCATGTTTTTCTCTTTCATCATTAAAAATTCAAAAATCAAAAAAATATTTTTCCTTTTTTCTCTCATAAATTTCGAAAATTTGGATTGACTTTCTCAAAAATTTTTAAAATCTAGTTGTTTTTATGAGTCAAATCAAATTTTCAATTTAAGAATCTTATCTTTCTCAAATCTTTTTCAAAAATCATATCTTTCCCATTTTTTTTTATTTTCGAAAATTTCAAAAATCTTTTTTAAAATATTTTTCAAAAATCTTTTTCTTAATTTTTTATCATATTTTCGAAAATATCATCAACAATTAATGCTTTGATTCAAAAATTTCAAGTTTGTTACTTACTTGTTAAGAAAGATTCAAACTTTAAGTTCTAGAATCATATCTTGTGATTTCTTGTGAATCAAGTCATTAATTGTGATTTTAAAAATCAAATCTTTTTCAAAACTAATTTCAATCATATCTTTTCAAAATTATTTTTTTTATCTTACCTTTTTCAAAATCATATCTTTTTAATCATACCTTTTCATATCATATCTTTTTCAAATATCTTTTCTAACTTCTTATCTTCTTATCTTTTCAAAAATTGATTTTCAAATCTTCTTCAACTAACTAATTGACTTTTTGTTTGTTTCTTATCTTTTTCAATACTACCTAACTAACTCTCTCTCTCTAATTTTCGAAAATCTCTTCCCTCTTTTTCAAAAATTCTTTTTAATTAATTAATTGTTTCAAATTTTAATTTTATCTTAATTTTCGAAAATCATTAACACTTTTTCAAAATTAATTTTTGAAATTCCCTCTCCCTCATCTCCTTCTATTTATTTATTCATCTACTAACAGTTCATCTCACCCAAATTCGAACCCCCTCTTCCATTTGTGTTCGAATTTTCTCTTCTTCCCTTCTTTACATTACATTCTTTTCTTCTTCTACTTACACAGGGGAACCTCTATACTTGGGTAAAAAGGATCTCTATTATTATTATTTTTCTGTTCCCTCTTTTTCATATGAGCAAGAGCAAGGACAAGAACATTCTTGTTGAAGCAGACCCTGAACCTGAAAGGACTCTGAAGAGGAAACTAAGAGAAGCTAAAATACAACAATCCAGAGATAACCTTACAGAAATTTTCGAACAGGAAGAGGAGATGGCAGCCGAAAATAATAATAATGCAAGGAGGATGCTTGGTGACTTTACTGCACCTAATTCCAATTTACATGGAAGAAGCATCTCCATCCCTACCATTGGAGCAAACAATTTTGAGCTAAAACCTCAATTAGTTTCTCTGATGCAACAAAACTGCAAGTTTCATGGACTTCCATCTGAAGATCCTTTTCAGTTCTTAACTAAATTCTTGCAGATCTGTGATACTGTTAAGACTAATGGAGTAGATCCTGAAGTCTACAGGCTCATACTTTTCCCGTTTGCTGTAAGAGACAGAGCTAGAATATGGTTGGATTCTCAACCAAAGATAGCCTGAACTCTTGGGATAAGCTGGCCACGGCTTTCTTAGCCAAGTTCTTTCCTCCCCAAAAGCTGAGCAAGCTTAGAGTGGATGTTCAAACCTTCAGACAGAAAGAAGGTGAATCCCTCTATGAAGCTTGGGAGAGATACAAGCAACTGACCAAAAAGTGTCCTTCTGACATGCTTTCAGAATGGACCATCCTGGATATATTCTATGATGGTCTATCTGAATTAGCTAAAATGTTATTAGATACTTCTGCAGGTGGCTCCATTCACCTAAAGAAAATGCCTGCAGAAGCTCAAGAACTCATTGACATGGTTGCTAACAACCAGTTTATGTACACTTCTGAGAGGAATCCTGTGAGTAATGGGATGCCTCAAAAGAAGGGAGTTCTTGAAATTGATGCTCTGAATGCCATATTGGCTCAGAACAAAATATTGACTCAGCAGGTCAATATGATTTCTCAGAGTCTGAATGGAATGCAAGCTGCATCCAACAGTACTCAAGAGGCGCCTTCTGAAGAAGAGGCTTATGATCCTGAGAACCCTGCAATAGCAGAGGTAAATTACTTAGTGAACCTTATGGAAACACCTATAATCCCTCATGGAGAAATCACCCAAATCTCTCATGGAAGGATCAACAAAAGCCTCAACAAGGCTTTAATAATGGTGGAAGAAACATGTTTAGCAATAGTAAGCCTTTTCCATCATCCACTCAGCAACAGACAGAGAATTCTGAACAAAATACCTCTAATTTAGCAAACTTAGTCTCTGATCTATCTAAGGCCAGCTGAGTAAAAGAATCACTGAAACCCCTCCTAGTACTCTTCCAAGCAATACAGAAGAGAATCCAAAAGGAGAGTGCAAGGCCATTGAATTAATTACCATGGTTGAACTTGTAAGGGAGGTTGAGGACGTGAATCCCAGTGAGGAAGACCTCCTAGGACGTCCAGTGATCAATAAGGAGTTTCCCTCTGAGGAACCTAAGGAATCTGAGACTCATCTAGAGACCATAGAGATTCCATTGAACCTCCTTATGCCATTCATGAGCTCTGATGAGTATTCTTCTTCTGAAGAGAATGAGGATGTTACTGAAGAGCAAGTTGCCAAGTACCTTGGTGCAATCATGAAGCTGAATGCCAAATTATTTGGCAATGAAACTTGGGAAGATGAACCTCCCTTGCTCATCAATGAACTGAGTGATCTGGATCAAATGACATTGCCTCAGAAGAAACAGGATCCTGGAAAGTTCTTAATACCTTGTACCATAGGCACCATGACCTTTGAGAAGGCTTTATGTGACCTGGGGTCAGGAATAAACCTCATGCCACTCTCTGTAATGGAGAAACTGGGAATCTTTGAGGTACAAGCTGCTAAAATCTCATTAGAGATGGCAGACAATTCTAGAAAACAGGCTTATGGACAAGTAGAGGACATGTTAGTAAAGGTTGAAGGCCTTTACATCCCTGCTGATTTCATAATCCTAGATACTGGGAAGGATGAAGATGAATCCATCATCCTTGGAAGACCCTTCCTAGCCACAGCAAGAGCTGTGATTGATGTTGACAGAGGTGAATTAGTCCTTCAATTGAATGAGGACTCCCTTGTGTTTACAACTCAAGGTTATCCTTCTGTAAACATGGAAAAGAGGCACAGTAAACTTCTCCCACTGCAGAGTCAACCAGAGCCCCCACAGTCAAACTCTAAGTTTGGTGTTGGGAGGCCACAACCAAACTCTAAGTTTGGTGTTAAACTCCCATATCCAAACTCTAAGTTTGGTGTTGGGGAGTCTCAACAGTGCTCTGAACATCTGTGAGGCTCCATGAGAGCCCACTGTCAAGCTATTGACATTAAAGAAGCGCTTGTTGGGAGGCAACCCAATTCTTATTTATCTAATTTTATTTTTATTGTTATTTCATGTTTTATTAGGTTCATGATCATGTGGAGTCACAAAATAAATCAAAAAATTAAAAACAGAATCAAAAACAGCAGAAGAAAAATCACACCCTGGAGGAAGGACAAACTGGCGTTCAAACGCCAGTAAGGAGCATCTGGCTGGCGTTCAACGCCAGAATAGAGCATGGGTCTGGCGCTGAATGCCAGAAACAAGCATAGAACTGGCGTTCAACGCCAGAAACATGCTACATCTGGGCGTTGAACGCCCAGAACAAGCATCAGTTCGGCGTTTAAATGCCAGAATTGCATGCAAAGGCATTTTACATGCCTAATTGGTGCAGGGATGTAAATCCTTGACACCTCAAGATCTGTAGACCTCACAGGATCATCTCAGAATCTGTGGACCCCACAGGATCCCCACCTTCCCTCCTCATAATCCTAGATTCTTCCACATCTTCTTCTTCATCTATTCTTTCTTCTTTTGCTCGAGGGCGAGCAACATTCTAAGTTTGGTGTGGTAAAAGCATAGCTTTTTTTTGTTTTTCCATAACTATTGATGGCACCTAAGGCCAGAGAAACCTCTAGAAAGAGGAAAGGGAAGACAAAAGCTTCCATCAAGGGTCTATAGCTCAGTGGTAGAACATTTGACTGCAAATCAAGAGATCCCTGAGATACCTCAGGGGATACATTTTTCCCCACACAATTATTGGGAGCAACTAAGGTTGGAACATCAAGAGCACTCCATCATCCTCCATGAAATTAGAGAAGATCAAAAAGCAATGAGGGAGGAGCAAAAAAGACAAGGAAGAGACATAGAAGAGCTCAAGGACATCATTGGTTCCTCAAGAAGGAAATGCCACCATCACTAAGGTGGACTCATTCGTTGTTCTTAAATTTTCTATTTTTCGTTTTCTATATGCTAAGTGCTTATCTATGTTAGTGTCTTATTACATGATCATTAGTATTTAGTAACTTTGTCTCAAATTTATGAATGTCCTATGAATCCATCACCTCTCTTAAATGAAAAATGTTTTAATTCAAAAGAACAAGAAGTACATGAGTTTCGAATTTATCCTTGAACTTAGTTTAATTATATTGATGTGGTGACAATGCTTCTTCTTTTCTGAATGAATGCTTGAACAGTGCATATGTCTTTTGAAGTTGTTGTTTAAGAATGTTAAATATGTTGGCTCTTGAAAGAATGATGACAAGGAGAAATGTTATTTGATAATCTGAAAAATCATAAAAATGATTCTTGAAGCAAGAAAAAGCAGCAAAGAACAAAGCTTGCAGAAAAAAAAAAGAAAAAAATAGCGAAAAAAAAAGAAAAAAAGCAAGCAGAAAAAGCCAAAAGCTCTTAAAACCAAAAGGTAAGAGCAAAAAGCCAGTAGCCCTTAAAACCAAAAGGCAAGGGTAAATAAAAAGGATCCAAGGCTTTGAGCATCAGTGGATAGGAGGGCCTAAAGGAATAAAACCATGGCCTAAGCGACTAAACCAAGCTGTCCCTAACCATGTGCTTGTGGCGTGAAGGTGTCAAGTGAAAACTTGAGACTGAGCGGTTAAAGTCAAGGTCCAAAGCAAAAGAAGAGTGTGCTTAAGAACCCTGGACACCTCTAATTGGGGACTTTAGCAAAGCTGAGTCACAATCTGAAAAGGTTCACCCAATTATGTGTTTGTGGCATTTATGTATCCGGTGGTAATACTGGAAAACAAAGTGCTTAGGGCCACAGCCAAGACTCATAAAGTAGCTGTGTTCAAGAATCAACATACTGAACTAGGAGAATCAATAACACTATCTGAACTCTGAGTTCCTATAGATGCCAATCATTTTGAACTTCAATGGATAAAGTGAGATGCCAAAACTATTCAAGAGGCAAAAAGCTACAAGTCCCGCTCATCTGATTAGAGCTATGTTTCATTGATAGTTTGGAATTTATAGTATATTCTCTTCTTTTTATCCTATTTGATTTTCAGTTTCTTGGGGACAAGCAACAATTTAAGTTTGTTGTTGTGATGAGCGGATAATTTATACGCTTTTTGGCATTGTTTTTAGTATATTTTTAGTAGAATCTAGTTACTTTTAGGGATGTTTTTATTAGTGTTTATGTTAAATTCACATTTCTGGACTTGACTATGAGTTTGTGTGTTTTTCTATGGTTTCAGGTATTTTCTTGCTGAAATTGAGGGACTTGAGCAAAAATCAGATTCAGAGGTTGAAGAAGGACTGCTGATGCTGTTGGATTCTGATCTCCCTACACTCAAAGTGGATTTTCTGGAGCTTCAGAACTCAAAATGGCGCACTTCCAATTGCGTTGGAAAGTAGACATCCACGGCTTTCCAGCAATATATAATAGTCTATACTTTGGCTGAGTTTAGATGATGCAAAAGGGCGTTGAACGCCAGTTCTACGCTGCAGTCTGGAGTTAAACGCCAGAAACACGTCACGAACCAGAGTTGAACGCCAAAAACACGTTACAACTTGGCGTTCAAATCCAGAAGAAGCCTCTGCACATGTAACATTCAAGCTCAGCCCAAGCACACACCAAGTAGGCCCCGGAAGTGGATTTATGCATCAATTACTTACTTCTGTAAACCCTAGTAGCTAGTTTAGTATAAATATGACTTTTTACTATTGTATTTGAATCTTCGGATCATCTTATGATTTTTAATTCATTTTTAGATCATATTGATCATGTTTGGGGGCTGGCCATTCGGCCATGCCTGAACCTTTCACTTATGTATTTTTCAACGGTAGAGTTTCTGCACTCCATAGATTAAGGTGTGGAGCTCTGCTGTTCCTCATGAATTAATGCAAAGTACTATTGTTTTCTATTCAATTCAACTTATTCCGCTTCTAAGATTTTCATTCGCACTTCAACATGAATGTGATGAACGTGACAATCATCATCATTCCCTATGAACGCGTGCCTGACAACCACTTCCGTTCTACCTTCGATTGAATGGATATCTCTTGGATATCTAATACAGGGGACCGAGTCCGAGTTATTAAGTGTCTTCGTGGTATAAGCTAGATTGATGGCGGCACTCATGAGAATCCAGAAAGTCTAAACCTTGTCTGTGGTATTCCGAGTAGAATTCAGAGATTGAATGACTGTGACGAACTTCAAACTCGCGAATGCTGGGCGTAGTGACAGACGCAAAAGGATAGTAATTCCTATTCCAGTATGATCGAGAACCTCCAGATGATTAGCCATACAGTGACAGCGCATTGGACCATTTTCACAAGAAAGGATGGGATGTAGCCATTGACAACGGTGATGCCCTTACATAAAGCTTGCCATGGAAAGGAGTAGGACTGGTTGGATGAAGACAGCAGGAAAGCAGAGGTTCAGAGGAACGAAAGCATCTCTATACGCTTATCTGAAATTCTCACCAATGAATTACATAAGTATTTCTATCTTTATTTTCTGTTTATTTACTATTATTATTCAAAAATTCCATAACTATTTAATATCCGCCTGACTGAGATTTACAAGATGACCATAGCTTGCTTCATACCGACAATCTCCGTGGGATCGACCCTTACTCACGTAACGTAAGGTTTTATTACTTGGACGACCCAGTGCACTTGCTGGTTAGTTGTATCAAAGTTATGACAAATTATGAATTAAGATTAGAGCACCAAGTTTTTGGAGCCATTACCAGTGATCACAATTTCGTGCACCACGCACCGAACGCCACTTCCACCACCCCCAGCCACCTCTCTGCCCCAACCTCCTTCTTTCGCCTACCAGGTTCCGCAACACGCAATCCCTTTTTGCGTTCGTAGTTTATTCTTATTTTTTCGTTTATGTTCATGTTAGGATAGTTAGATATGCATGTTGTAGTGGATTTTAGGTTGTTAGGTAGCCTAGGATGTGGTTAGTAGATTTAGGTCTATTTATTTGCACTGTTCTTGTTTTTGTTTTATCAAATCTGCAATTCTGCTGTTGCTGTGTTCATGTTCATATGCTGTACTTTCCTGCATTTGCTGCTCTTTACATTGAACTTTCATGTTTATATTCCGTATATGTAATTGCAAGCTTTAATTTGGATTCATATGAACTGCTTGATTGCTGTTTATTTTCTGGGAAAGTCCTATTTTAGCCGGAATGCTGCCCAAATTTCTGTAAAATATTTCTGTTCATGTCTTGGTTTTGGCATTTTTAACTATGCTTTCCTATAATTTCACCAAACCAATTCATGAATGCTTAGGCACGCATTCTTATTTTCTTTGATCTCCTGGTTCATAAACCGCAATTTTGATGTTTGATTCCTATTTTTGCTTTCTTTATCTCTACTGAATCATCATCAAACTGTTTCACTTGTTTGAATATGAGTTACCTATAGCTTCTAGCTGTGATTACTTGTTACTTGGATTTTTTTTTTCATTATGCCTCTTACTTTAACCCATTTTTCACTAACTCACTAATTTTAACTCTAACCAACCTAACCTTTTAACCGAAGCATGATGTTAATTTTTCTATTTCACTTGCATTCAATTACATTTTGGATTGTGATTTCTTCTTTTCAGACTTTTCACTCCTATACAATCCTAAATGCACATTTTACTTAACTCATATTCATTATCCTATTGCTCCTTTTCCACTTTGTGTTTTCTTTGATTATTTGCCTATTTGCCTTCTTATTTTTATTATATCCTGATTTTCTGTTTTTCAGGATGTCAGATTCCCAGAGAAAGGGAAAAGGCAAGGCCACTTCTGGCAAAAGGAAAAGAGGAGAAGCTTCCGTGTCTATCATCGACCTCATGCATGATGCCTCCTCGCAGGAGAAAGCCTTTACCCCGCAGGAGAAGGCCGACCAGCTACTTCCCACCAATGACTCAGTAAAGTTTGCAAACCGATACTGTGAGCAGAAGTATCCGGTGTTTGCAAACTCCAAGAACCTAAACCTGGAGCGGACTTTGAAGATCCCAGAAGAACTCCAGCAATACACCTCTGATCAGATCAAACAAAGAGGCTGGTTCTTTCTGGAAAGACCCCTGACTGAGGTTAATGCATCTTGGGTTAGGGAATTCTACTGCAACTACTTCAAAACTTCCCTAGATGCAGTGAACCTCAGAGGGAAGCAAATTCTGGTTACTCAGGAGGCAATAGAAGAGGTTCTGAAACTTCTGCCTAAGACTGATCAGACAGATGGCTATCAGAAAGCTGAGGAGGATATGCGCTTCATGAAGTTTGACTGGGATGTAGTCAAGGCCCGGATTGCCCTTGACCCGTCAGTTCCTTGGATCATGGGTCAAAACACCACCATGCCGAAAGGGATCAAGCCGATTTACCTGAACGATGAGGCTCAGCTATGGCATCAGATATTCAGCAACTACATTATGCCGAGTACTCACGAGACTGAGATACCAGTCGCTATGATCACCCTCCTTTAGTGTGTGATGGAGGGTAAGGACCTATACCTGCCACGCTTTATCTGGCACTATATGGCTAGGGTCCACATCCGAGGCACTCTTCCCTTTCCCTATCTGGTTACACAGCTGGGCCGTCGAGCTGACGTGTCATGGGAGGATGCTGATGAGAGGCCACCTGCTGCAGAATGCAAGAAGCTTATCCCGCACAGCAGGAACTTTCTGGCCTTGGGCTATAGACCTCCATTCCTGACTGCCACTACTGATGATACAGCTACACCATCTTCCGGTCCCTCTTCCTCCACTACTGCACCACCTACCCCTGCCACCACCATTGCACCTCCACCTGCCACAGAGCCTGTCTATCATCTGGTGCACCGCTTGTTTCGACGACCTGACCAGATGGAGCGTCGCAACAAGCGACGCTATGAGCACCTGAAGCTGATGATACGATCCGGCGACATCCCCTCCGAGCCTAACACACCTTCTGAGGCATCTGAGGAGGAGGCGGATGCGCCCGAGGCAGAGACCCATCCCCAGGGAGAGGCAGAGCAGGCAGACACCCAACAGGCAGCACCCCAGCAGATCCAGGCAGCAGATCCTGAGATCCCCATTCAGACAGCCCCTCCTCTCCAGCAGCCGGACATTCAGCCAGCCACCACAGAGACCCCAGCTACCATCCCTTCCAGTGATGACACCCTTTCACACCCTGCTTGAGTGAGCATCAGGGACGATGCTTCATTTTAAGTGTGGGGAGGTCGCCATTTATGGCATATTATTTTGGTGAACCACTACAGACTCTTTTTTCTTTTATTTTGGATATTTTTCTATATTTTTCTCTTTATTTTTATTTTTTTATTTTCTGAGTATTTATACATTGCTACTTTTATGTATTTTTACTCTGCTTCTACATTTTGCATTTTTAGTTCATATTTTAGCCACTTAGTTGCAATTCTAACTTATTAGTTATGGAAATTGTGGATTGATTAGTATAGTTTACCCTTTTTAGCATAAGATAACTCAGAATAGATTGAAAAGAAAAAGGAAGTAAACTAGAGACTTTAACAAAATCAAAACAACCCACACCTTGTATATATAGCATTACATGTTAGTTAACAGCACTTCATCAAGGAGAAACACTAGAACTTTAAAGCCATTCAATATAAGTTTTACATTGAGAATAATGAGAATTTTTAACTAAACCTGCATAACATACATAAGTGATAAATGATTTTTGAGCTAGAGAACACATAGCCTGTGAGTTTTGAGCTTAATTGTATGGTTACATTCAAACCATAATTTTTATTCATGTGTGTTCCGCCCTTCTTTTATATTCTGGTATTCTTTACTTTGTTTTAATCTATATGTCCAATTATAGAATATAGAATATAGAATATAGATACATACCAAAAGAATGATTGCGGCCATCATTTGATTTTAGCTCACTTATCCCAAAATAATCTACCTTTCACATCACCCTTGTTAGCCCCCTTGAGCCTTTAAATCCCCTTTTATTCTATTAGCCACACTACTAGCCTTAAACAAAAAAATAAAATAAAATCCCAAGTTGAATCCTTGGTTAGCTTAAGATAGAAAATTATGAATAGTTTAAAATGTGAGAAACCTATCGGGAACATGGATGATAAAAACAAAAGGTAGACAAGTTGAAAGGAATAAAATAACTCAAATTAAGAAATGTTGGGAAGCATGCTCATGAGAAATCAAAGTGATTAAATTACCATGTGCATTAAAAAAAAGTTATTTTTCAGTATTTAATAAAGGGAATACAAAAGAATTCCCCAATTGCAAAAATAAAAGCAATGCACATGGAATAAAAATAAAAATTGAAACATGAGCATGTAACATCAAGTGGGAAAATATGGGAAAATAGGTAAAGAAGTTTTGTTTTACTAAGTATGTATGTTAGGTGAGATCTTAGTCTAATTAAGGATTCACTTATTAGCTCACTTAGCCTTATACATATATCCTTACGTTTGCCTTGGCCCCATTACAACCTTAATTAAAGACCTCATGATTTTTGGTATGACTGTATTCTATAATTGTTGATTGGTTAGATGAAGAACAAAGTTATAGAAAGGAAGAATAAAAAGAGGAATAGAGTGATTAACCCAATAAACACTGAGTGATTAGAGAGTAAACACAAATCCAGTGAGGGTTCAATAGCTCATTAATATTTATCTCTGTTTGAATTATCTAATTGTCTTGCAAGTTCATAAAATGCTTTTTCTCCCATCTCAATTGTAAAAGTGCTTATTGATTATCTAAGGCTTGGCTATATATACATATATGACTCCTTGAGAATGTGAATTAATTTAACTACCTGTAAGCTTTATATATGAGTGAATAAATTAGAATTGCATGTTGCATTTAGGTAGTTGCATTTAGATTAGATTGCATTGCATGACATTCCATCACTTTAACCTTACTTATTACCTTGGATTTAGCATGAGGACATGCTATTGTTTAAGTGTGGGGAGGTTGATAAACCCATATTTTATGATGTATTTTGTGCTTAATTTGAGTGATTTATTCAATCCTTCACCCACTTATTCATGTTAATTGCATGTTTTTACTTTCCCTTCCTTATTATGTGATGTATGTAAAAAGCATGTTTTCTATGCTTTAAAATTAATTATTTTAATTACCTTTATTTCCATTCGATGCCGTGATTAGTGTGTTGAGTAGTTTCAGATCTTCTAAGGCAGGAATGACTTAAATGATGGAAAGGAAACATATAAAAATGGAAGAAAAGTGCAAAACGGAGTTCTGAAGAAACTGGCCATGCGATCGCGTGCCAAGCGCGAATCAACAGCGACGCGGCCGCATGACTGACGCGACGGCGTGCCTTAAGCAGAACAAATATGACGCGGTCGCATGACTGACACGACCGCGTGACAAGGAAAGCTCCGAATGACGCAACTGCGTAACCCACGCAGACGCGTGACAGAGGCCACGCACCAGAAATTGCAGAAAACGCTCATAGCGAATTCTGAAGCCCTTTTTGGCCTAAATCCAAGTCCAGAAGGCATAGACCAGAGGTTATGAAGTGAGGGAATGCATCCATTCAGGGGGAGCTCGCCAATTTAGTTATTTCCCATGTTTTAGATCTAGTTTTTGAGAGAGGTTCTCTCCTCTCTCTCTGGTAGGATTTAGGATTTAGGACTTCTCTTAGTTTTAGGAGTAACTCTCAATCCCATGTTCTTTATTTTTATTTATTCTTCCGATTTAGTTTATGAACTCTTCATGTTAGATTATAATTTCCCTTATTAATGTTATTTGAGGTATTTCAATTCATGATTGCTTTCTTTAATTTATGTTATTGTTGCTTTACATCTGAAGGCATTTTTATTCCAGCAAATTTACTTTTTCCTCTTTTGGTCTTGGTTAAGAAAGCAATAACTCAGGAGTTATCTTATCTCAACATAATTGATAACAGTTATCTTTACTAATTGAACTGAGCTTCAATAATCCCAACCTTTTCTTAGGAAATAAATAGGATTCGAAGATCAAACTAATTAGTCCCTTGACTTTCTTTTACTTTAGTAAAGGTTAACTAAGTGGAATTAAGATTCAACTTTCATTGTTGTTGATAAGAATAACTAAGCCTGGACTTCCAATTTCTCATACCTTGCCAAAAGTTTGCTTTACAGTATTTATTTATTTATTTTAATTGCTATTTAAATCAATTGTCATATTTGTTCCTCATTCTTAAAACCCCGAATTTACAATCTCCATAACCAATAATAAGAACATACCTCCCTGCAGTTCCTTGAGAAGACGACCCGAGGTTTAAATACTCGGTTATCAATTTTAAGGGGTTTGTTACTTGTGACAACCAAAAACGTTTGTATGAAAGGACTTTTGAAGGTTTAGAAACTATACTTGCAATGAAAATTTATCCGCAATTTTCTAGACCACACAAAAGTTCTCTCATCAACGACCCAGTGCACTTGCTGGTTAGTTGTGCGGCGTTATGAAAAGCGTAATCACAATTTCTTGCACCAAGTTTTTGGTGCCGATGCCGGGGATTGTTCGAGTTTGGACAACTGACGATTTATTTTGTTGCTTAGATTAGGAAAAATTTATCTTTTTGGTTTAGAGTCACTAAAATTGAGTCTTCTATTAGTATTTTTGGTTAAAAAATTTAAATCCTTATTTTCTTTTTCTAATTTATTTTCGAAAATTAAAAAAAAAACAATAACTTCATAATTTAGCCTTCTGTTTGAGTTTAGTTTTATGTTTTAAGTTTGGTGTCAATTGCATGATTTTATTTTTCTTTCAATTTTTCGAATTATATGTTCTTAGTTCTTTCTTAATCTTCAAGTTGTTCTTGTTTATTTTCCTTGTTTGGTCTTTAGTTTTTCTTGTTTTGTGTCTATTATTGTTTTTCTTGTGCAATTTCGAATTATTAGTGTCCAAAATATAAAAATTTTTAAGTTTGGTGTCCATTGTGTTTCTATTTTCTTAAAAAACTTTTAAAATTTGTTCTTAGTTTTCATCTTGATCTTCAAAGTGTTCTTGGTGTTCATCTTGACATTCAAAATTTTCTTGTTTGTTTTCTTTATTTTGATATAAAAATTCTAAGTTTGGTGTCTTTTTATTGTTTTTCTCTTTCCTTATTAAATTCAAAAATATCTTTTCTCTTTATTTTAATTAAATTTTCGAAATTTCCCTTTAAAAACTCAGATTCTTATTTTAAAATTTCTATTTTATCTTATCTTAGTTTTAAAATTTCAAAATTCAAATCTTTTTTAGAAAAAAGAAATCATACCTTTTTCAAAATCTTATCTTATCTTATTTCAAATTCAATTTTCAAATTTCAAATTTCAACTTCCAAAATTCAAAATTCAAATTTCAAAATTCAAATTTCAAATTTTAAATTTCATAATTTAAAATTCAAAATTTAATTTTCAAATTTAAAAATCAAATCTTTTCAAAATTTAAATCTTTTTCAAATCTTTATCTTATATTGTTGACTTTTTCTAAATTCAAAATTTAAAATTCAAATTTTAAATTTCAAATTTTAAATTTAAAATTTTAAAATTTAAAATTTAAAATTCAAAATTTAATTTTCAATTTTAAAATTTAAATTTCAAAACTTTTTAATTTAAATTCCTTATCTTCTCTTACCTAACTTATCTTATCTTTTCTAATCTCAAATCTTTTTAAATCTTTTTCAAAATATTTTTCTTTTTTATTTATCATTTTCAAATTACTTGTTCTATTTTATTATTTTGATTGAAAAATTTTAAGTTTGGTATTTCCTTGTTAAGAAAGTTTCAATCTTTAAAATTTTAAAGTCATATCTTTTTCAAATCTTTTCTTTATTTTTTTTACAAATATCTTTAATTTTAACACATATCTTTTTCAAAAACTTCCTAACCACTTTCTCTCTCTTCATTTTTCAAAAATTCTCACCCATTTTTTTAAATCTTTTCAATTAATTAATTATTTTAGTTTTCAATTATCTTTTAATTTTTGAACGTATATTCGACTTTTCATTTATTTTATTTTATTTTCTTTTCTTTTAATTTCGGTGTTAAAAAAAATTTAATCCACATCATCTCCCTTTCTCCATCATGGACTTAAGTGGAAATGAACAGTCCAAAAGGACTCTGGGGTCATATGCTAACTCCACTACTGCTTCATATGGGAGTAGTATCTGTATACCCTCCATCAGAGCTAGCAATTTTGAGCTAAACCCTCAGCTCATTATCATGGTGCAGCAAAATTGCTAGTATTTTGGTCTTCCACAAGAAGAACCTACTGAGTTTCTAGCATAGTTCTTACAACTTGCTGACACAGTACGTGATAAGGAAGTAGATCAAGATGTCTACAGATTATTACTGTTTCTATTTGCTGTAAAAGATCAAACTAAGAGGTGGTTAAATAACCAACCCACAGCAAGCATAAGAACATGGAAACAGTTATCAGACAAATTCCTGAATTAATATTTCCCTCCAAAAAGGATGACACAGCTAAGGTTGGACATCCAAGGCTGGACATCCAAGGCTTTAAACAAGAGGATAATGAATCTCTTTATAATGCCTGGGAGAGGTACAGAGGGATGCTAAGGAAATGGCCCTCTGGAATATTTTCAGAGTGTGTGCAGTTAGACATCTTTTACTATGGGCTTACAAAAAAGGCCCAGATATCTCTAGACCACTCAGCTGGTGGATCTATACACATGAGAAAGACAATTGAAGAGGCTCAAGAGCTCATTGATACGGTTGCTAAAAATCAATATCTATACTTGAGTAGTGGGTCCTCCATGAAAGAAGAAGCTAAAGCAGTATCCACTGAACTTAGTCCCCAAGAACAAGTTGCTGAACTCAATCAGTAATTGCTTATCATAACAAAATAGTTTGAAGAATTCAAAGAGATACCCCAAGACACTAAAATGCTAACAAGAATATGGAAGCACAATTGGATCAGACAAGACAGCAGCTATCTAAACAAATAGCAGAAGAATGCCAAGCTGTTCAATTAAGGAGTGGAAAGACATTGAATGTCTCAACTCAAAGCAGCAGAAAGCCAAGAAAGGAACAACTGATAGAGGGTAACCAACCCACTACCCAAAATCCCTCTGAGAACAGCAAGAGCCCAGAGAGGAATAATTATGGCGTTCAAACGCCAAAATAGGGTGGAAAAGTGGCATTAAACGCCCAAGGGATGGCCAATTCTGGCGTCTAAACACCAGAAAAGGGTGACAATCTGGCGTTAAACGCCCATGTAGCATCCAATTCTGGTGTTCAAATGCCAATAAGGGGTCAGACACCTGCAAGTGCTGATAACAACCCCTTTAGGCAGGCTTTTCCAACCACTTTTGTAGGAAATAAACATGCAGCAACTAAGGTTGAAGAATACAAAGCCAAGATGTTATCCTCAGAAACTCTGCCAAGCAAAACAGAATAAACAATTTGCCCACTTTGCAGACTATCTCAGGACTCTTGAAATAAAGATTCCATTTGCAGAGGTACTTGAGCAAATACCCTCTTATGCTAAGTTCATGAAAGAGATCTTAAGTCATAAGAAGGATTGGAGAGAAACTGAAAAAGTTTTTCTCACTAAAGAATGCAGTGCAGTCATTCTAAAAAGCTTACCAAAGAAGCTTAAAGATCCTAGAAGCTTTATGATACCATGCACATTAGAGGATGCTTGTACCAAGATAGCTCTATGTGATCTTGGGGTAAGTATCAACCTAATACTTGCATCAACTATCAAAAAGCTTGGATTAACTGATGAAGTTAAACTAACCCAGATATGCCTCCAACTTGCTGATGGCTCCATTAAAATCCCATCAGGCATAATTGAGGACATGATTGTCAAGGTTGGGCCATTTGCCTTTCCTACTGACTTTGTGGTGCTAGAAATGGAGGAGCACAAGAGTGCAACTCTCATTCTAGGAAGACTTTTCCTAGCAACTAGATGAACCATTATTAACGTCCAAAGGGGAGAGATAACCTTGAGAGTCAATGAGGATGAGTTTAAGTTGAATGCTGTCAAAGCTATGCAGCATCCAGACACACCAAAAGACTGCCTGAGCGCAGATGTTATTGGCTCCTTGGTGGAAGAAGTCAATATGACTGAGAGTCTCGAATTAGAGCTAGAGGACATTTTTAAGGATGTTCAGCCTGATCTGGAGGAACCAGAGAGAACGGAAGAACCTCTAAAAACTCCTCAGGAAGAGGATAAGCCTCCTAAATCCGAGCTCAAACCACTACCACCATCCCTGAAATATGAATTTCTGGGAGAAGGTGACACTTTTTTGGTGATCATAAGCTCTTATTTAAATCCACAGGAAGAGAAAGCACTAATTCAGGTGCTAAGGATACACAAGACAGCTCTTGGTTGGTCTATAAGTGATCTTAAGGGCATTAGCCCAGCAAGATGCATGCACAAGATCCTATTGGAGGACGATGCTAAGCCAGTGATTCAACCACAGAGGCGGCTAAATCCAACCATGAAGGAGGTGGTGCAGAAAGAGGTCACTAAGTTACTGGAGGCTGGGATTATTTATCCTATTTCTGATAGCCCCTGGGTGAGCCCTGTCTAAGTTGTTCCCAAGAAGGGAGGCATGAAAATGGTTCATAATAAAAAGAATGAACTGGTTCCTACAAGAACAGTTACAGGGTGGCGTATGTGTATTGACTACAGAAGGCTCAATACAGCCACCAGGAAGGATCATTTTCCTTTGCTATTCATAGACCAGATGCTAGAGAGACTAGCAGGTCATGAATACTATTGCTTTTTGGATGGCTATTCAGGTTACAACCAAATTGCAGTAGATCCTCAGGACCAAGAGAAAACAGCATTCACATGTCCTTCTGGAGTATTTGCCTACAGAAGGATGCCATTTAGTCTGTGTAATGCACCTACAACCTTTCAGAGATGCATGCTCTCTATCTTCTCTAATATGGTAAAGAAATTTCTAGAAGTCTTCATGGATGACTTCTCAGTATTTGGAGACTCATTCAGCTCCTATCTTGACCATCTAGCACTTGTTCTGAAGAGGTGCCAAGAGACTAACCTAGTCTTAAACTGGGAGAAATGTCACTTTACAGTGACTGAAGGAATTGTCCTTGGGCACAAAATTTCGAACAAGGGAATAGAGGTGGATCAAGCTAAGGTAGAGGTAATTGAAAAATTACCACCACCTACTAATGTTAAGGCAATCAGAAGCTTTCTGGGGCATGCAGAATTCTATAGGAGGTTTATAAAGTATTTTTCAAAAATTGAAAAACCTCTGAGCAATCTGCTAGCTGCTGACATGCCATTTGTCTTTGACACAGAGTATCTGCAGGTGTTTGAAACTCTGAAAGCAAAGCTGGACACAGCACCAGTTATTTTTGCACTAGACTGGACATTACCATTCGAACTAATGTGTGACGCCAGTGACCATGCCATTGGTGCAGTATTGGGACAGAAGCATAACAAGCTTCTGCACGTCATTTATTATGCTAGCCGTGTTTTGAATGACGCACAGAAAAATTACACAACCACAGAAAAAGAGTTGCTTGTAGTGGTTTATGCCATTGACAAGTTCAGATCTTATTTAGTGGGATCAAAAGTGATTGTGTACACTGACCATGCTGCTCTAAAATATCTCCTCACAAAGCAAGATTCAAAACCCAGGCTCATAAGATGGGTGTTGCTTCTGTAAGAGTTTGATATAGAAATAAGAGACAGGAAGGGGACAGAGAACCAAGTAGCTGATCACCTGTCCCGAATAGAACCAGTAGCAGGAGCGTCCCTCCCTCCTACTGAGATCTCTGAAACCTTTCCAGATGAGCAACTCTTTGCCATTCAGGAAGTACCATGGTTTGCAGACATTGCAAACTATAAAGCTGTGAGATTCATACCCAAGGAGTACACTAAGCAGCAAACGAAAAATTGATTTCTGATTAAAAATACTACTTGTGGGATGAACCATATCTCTTTAAGAGGTGTGCAGACAGAATGATCCGTAGATGTGTGCCTAGAGAAGAGGCACAGAAGATCCTATGGCACTGCCATAGATCACAATATGGAGGACACTTTGGAGGTGAGCGAACAGCCACTAAAGTTCTTCAATGTGGTTTCTACTGGCCTACTCTCTACAGAAACTCCCGAGAGTTTGTATGTAACTGTGACAGTTGTCAGAGAGCTGGTAATCTACCTCACAGTTATGCCATGCCTCAGCAAGGAATCTTAGAGATTGAGTTGTTTGATGTATGGGGTATTGACTTCATGGGGCCTTTCCCACCATCCTACTCAAACACTTATATTCTGGTGGCAGTAGATTATGTATCTAAATGGATAGAGGCAATTGCAACACCCACTAATGATACTAAGACATTGATGAAGTTCCTCCAGAAGCATATCTTCAGCAGGTTCGGTGTCCCTAGGATACTGATTAGTGATGGAGGCACTCATTTTTGCAATAAACAGCTTGACTCTGCTCTGGTCCGATATGGAATTAACCATAAAGTGGCAACTCTATATCACCCACAGACAAATGGGCAGGCTGAAGTCTCAAATAGAGAACTAAAGCGAATCCTGGAGTGGACTGTAAATGCCCGTAGAAAGGATCGGGCAAGAGGTCTGGATGATGCTCTGTGGGCATACAGAACAGTAATCAAAATTCCTATAGGGACCTCTCCATACCAGCTTGTGTATGGAAAAGCCTGTCATCTGCCAGTGGAATTGGAACACAAGGCCTACTGGGCGACGAGGTTCCTAAACCTTGATACTAAGGTAGCTGGAGAGAGGAGATTACTCCAGTTGAATGAGCTGGAAGAATTCAGACTCAATGCTTTCGAAAATGCCAAAATTTATAAGGAGAAAGCAAAAATATGGCATGACAAAAGGCTGTCATCTAGAGTCTTTGAGATAGGACAGAAGGTCCTGCTGTTTAACTCTAGGCTCAGATTATTCTCCGAGAAATTGAAATTCCAGTGGAGGGGCCCATATGTGATTACAAGTGTGTCACCATATGGCTATGTAGAACTTCAAGATATTGATTCTAACAAAAAGTTCATTGTTAATGGACAAAGAATCAAACATTATCTTGAAGGCAATGTTGAGCAAGAATGCTCAAAGCTGAGACTAAATTAATAGCTTAGTAAAAGTCCAGTTAAAGACAGTAAAGAAGTGCTTATTAGGAGGCAATCCAATCTTATTTATCTATGTTAATTACTTTTTCATTTCATTTTCCATTATTATTTTATATTAGATTGATGATCATGTGGAGTCATAAAAACAGCTGTAGAATTAAAGCGGAATCAAAAATAGCATCAAAAATAGCACACCCTGGAGGACAGGCTTACTGGCATTTAAATGCCAGTAAGGATAGCAGAATGGGCATTTAACGCCCAGTCTAGCTGCATTCTGGGTGTTAAACGCCAGAAAGTGGTGTCTGGTGGGCATTAAACGCCAGAAATGGTAGCATTCTGGGCGTTTAACGCCAGGATGACACAAGGGAGGTAATTTTGTTTCCAATTCGATTTTCTTTCAATTTTTCATGTTTTAATTCAAAATTTTTTTGCATCAAACATATTTTTAAACGTTCATATTTCCATTTCTTTTTTCAAAAATTAATAATCTTTCCAATTCTTTTTAATTCTTTTTTAATTCTTTTAAAATTTCTTCCAAAACGTTTTCAAAACTTACATGTCTTTTCAAATTCTTTTCAACTCTTTTTAATTTTTCTTGCATACAATAATAAGTTTTTAAAATTAATTGTATCATTCTTTTTCTACTCCCTTCTATTTGATTTTGCTCGAGGACGAGCAAATCTTTTAAGTTTGGCATGGAAAAGCTCAGCTTTTTGCTTTCCATAACCTTGAATGGCACCTAAGGCCGAAGAAACCTCTGGGAAGAGCAACAAAGGCAAGGAAGAGATATTGAGGAGCTCAAGCACTCCATAGGATCTTTAAGAAGAAGAACTAGCTGTCGTCACTAAGGTGGACCCGTTCTTTAATTTTCTTATTCTTATTTTTCTGTTTTTTTATTCCTATGCTTTATGTTTTATCTATGTTTGTGTCTTTATTACATGATCATTAGTGTCTAGTGTCTATGTCTTAAAAGTTATGAATGATTCCATGAATCCCTCACCTTTCTTAAATGAAAAATATTTTTAATTCTAAAAGAACAAGAAGTACATGAATTTCGAAAATTATCTTGAAAAATAATCTAATTATTTTGATGTGGTGGCAATACTTTTTGTCTTCTGAATGAATGATTGAACAGTGCATATTTTTTATAGTGAAGTTTATGAATGTTAAAAATTGTTGGCTCTTGAAAGAATAATGAAAAAGGCGAAATGTTGTTGATAATTTGAAAAATCATAAAATTGATTCTTGAAGCAAGACAAAGCAGTGAAAAGCAAAAGCTTGTAGAAAAAAAAGAAAAAAAATGGCGAAAAAAAATATAAAGAAAAAAAAAAGCAAGCAGAAAAAGCCAATCGCTCTTTAAACCATAAGGCAAGAGCAAAAAGCCAGTAACCCTTTAAACTAAAAGGCAAGGGTAAAAAGGATCCAAAGCTTTGCGCATCAGTGGATAGGAGAGCTCAAAAGGAATAAATTCTTGGCCGAAGCGGCTAAACCAAGCTGTCCCTAACCATGTGCTTGTGGCGTGAAGGTGTCAAGTGAAAAGCTTGAGAATGAGCGGTTAAATTCGTGATCCAAAGCAAAAAGAGTGTGCTTAAGAACCCTGGGCACCTCTAACTGGGGACTCTAGCAAAGCTGAGTCACAATCTGAAAAGGTTCACCCAGTTATGTGTTTCTGGCATTTATGTATCCGGTGGTAATACTGGAAAATAAAATGCTTAGGGTCACGGCCAAGACTCATAAAGTAGCTGTGTTCAAGAATCAACATACTGAAATAGGAGAATCAATAACACTATCTAAATTCTGAGTTCCTATAGATGCCAATCATTCTGAACTTCAAAGGATAAAGTGAGATGCCAAAACTGTTCAGAAGCAAAAAGCTACAAGTCCCGCTCATCTAATTGGAACTGAGCTTTATTGAGATTTCGAAATTTATTGTATATTCTCTTCTTTTTATCCTACTTTGTTCTTAGTTGCTTGGGGACAAGCAACAATTTAAGTTTGGTGTTGTGATGAGCAGATAATTTATACCCTTTTTGGCATTGTTTTTACATAGTTTTTAGTATATTTTAGTCATTTTTTATTATATTTTTATTAGTTTTTATTCAAAAATCACATTTCTGGACTTTACTATGAGTTTGTGTGTTTTTCTGTAATTTTAGGTATTTTCTAGCTGAAATTGAGGGACCTGAGCAAAAATCTTATTCAGAGGCTCAGAAAGGACTGCAGATGCTGTTGGATTCTGACCCTTCTGCACTCAAAGTAGATTTTCTGGAGCTACATAAGCCCAATTGGCGCGCTCTAAATTGCGTTGGAAAGTAGACATTCTGAGCTTTCCAGAAATATATAATAGTCCATACTTTGCCCGAGTTTTGATGGCCCAAACTGGCGTCCAAAGTCAGCCTAAAAATTCTAGCGTAAAATGCCCAAACTGGCACCAAAGCTGGCGTTTAACTCCAGGAACAGTCTAAGCACGAAAAAGCTTCAATGCTCAGCCCAAGCACACACCAAGTGGGCCTCGGAAGTGGATTTCTGCACTATCTGCACTTAGTTACTCATTTTCTGTAACCCTAGGTTACTAGTCTAGTATAAAAACTACTTTTAGAGATTCATTCAGTATCTAATGATATTTTACACTTCAATTGTATCTTCTACGGCATGAGTCTCTAAATTCCATGGTTGGGGGTGAGGAGCTCTGCTATGTTTCAATGAATTAATGCAATTACTACTGTTTTCCATTCAATCACGTTGGATTCTATTCTAAGATACTCATTCGCACTTCAATCCGGAGAAGATGATGATCTGTGACACTCATCATTATTCTTAATTCTATGAACGTGTGCCTGACAACTACTTCCATTCTATCTGAGCTCAACGTAGTCATTGGGCGACAGCTTGAATGTGTATCTCTTGGGTTTCTGATCCACGGACCGAGTCCGGAGGTTAGAACCTTTGTGGTATAGGCTAGACTCATTGGCAGCATTCCTGGGATCCGGAAAGTCTAAACCTTATCTGTGGTATTCCGAGTAAGATCTGGAAGGGGATGACTGTGATGAGCTTCAAACTCGCGAATGTTGGGCGCAGTGACAGTGTGCAAAAGGACAATGGTTCTATTCCGACGCTAGCAGGAACCGACAGATGATTAGCCATGTGGTGGCAGCGCGCCTGGTATTTTTCATCCGAGAGGATCATACAGCCTGCCATGGAAAGAGCCATGCGTGTTTGGAGAAGAAGACAGTAGGAAAGCAGAGATTCAGATGACAGAGTGTCTCCGAAACCTCAACCTGTTTCTCGTTACTGAATTACAAGTACCATTTATTTTATGTTATTTATTCTTCATAAACACAATTATTTTTATTACTAATTTCCTGACTAAGAGTTACGAAATAACCATAGCTTGCTTCAAGCCGACAATCTCTGTGGGATCGATCCTTACTCACATAAGGTATTACTTGGACGACCCAGTGCACTTGTTGGTTAGTTGTGCGAAGTTGTGAAAAGTGTAATCACAATTTCGTGCACCAGCATACTTCATGGTATTAAGCTTGGCCAGATTAACACTAATGGTTTATGTATATGAGAGCACTATCGGGTTATCATAAGCGGAATAGAAGTAATAGGTAACGCATATTGCGGGGTTTGGGAAATGCTAAAGGTTGCGTCTCGAGGTTACTCGGCTACATGTTTTGGACTCTGCTAGTGTCATGTGATTTGTTCCTTTATGGTTTGCCTTGAAGTTCATATTTGAGATTTCTTTCTTGAAAAATAGTTTGCTTATTCTTCAATCATGTTTCCTGTTCATATGCATTCTCGCTAATCTTAAAGGCATATGTCTGCTTTTCTTGAGATGCGATTTGGTTCTTTGCTTCATGTCTTGCACCTCATGAATATCCCTACCAGATTATATCCTTGATATCTTCTTGACGTTCTTGTCTTAACTCCTTATTGGGAAGAAGCTTTGATTTGATTTGTACCCTGTCTGATTGTATTCTTAAACATTCTCTTAAATTCTTGTGAACCCCATCCATAAATTTTGTTCTTCTCTTCCTAAGTTTGATATCCTTTTAGGTAACTCAAGCTTGTTTTAGAGTAACGTGAGATTCCTCCTTGTGCTATTTAAACTCCTTTTCTTGGCTCATGTATTCTCTGATGTAACTTTGGAATTGTTGATGCATCAAAGAGAAACGTAGAAATCTTTGTGAACCTTGTCTGAGTTGCTTGTTCTTTCTCTAAGGTCTTGTATCTTTTTAGTTACTTGAGATTTGTCTTGATGTCACGTGCGACTGTTATACATAGCAAGTGGTGCGTTAGTTCTTTATGATGTATTTTGTGAACATGAAAGGTAGAGCGTATAAGCGTGTGACATCACAGGATGTTTTGGGGTTCTGAGTCCCGTGAAGTTTGCGGAAGATATATTTGTGACCAGTATTGGGTTGCGAAGTATTTGATGAGGTTGAGAAAATTCATGAATAGTCTACTTGTTAAAGTACATTTTGGAATGGTGAATATACATCAGGGTGATGTTTGGGAAGTTGAAACTCTAGAGTTGGTAAAAGATCAATGTGTGGACGTTAAGCATGTCGTTTTAGCCCCATGCCTGTTTTATAATCTTTCGCCACCTTATTTTACCATCGCACGTTTGAACCATGTCATCGTTTGTATCAAGCTTGTCTTGTAACTTCAGCTTTATAATTGTACTTTCACCCTGGTACTTGTATGCCATATGAACCTCTTTTATTTTGTAGCAATTTTCGAAGACAAAAATTTTTATAAATGGGACAGGATGTAATCCCCTAATTTTAAAAATCAAATAATTAGTTATTTATAAATTATTATATTATATTGAGATCTTGTTTTTTTTTTAAGAAAATTATTTTTGTTAACAAAAATAATTAAATAAAATTTTATTATTATTAAAATTTAATTTAATTATAATTTATTCTATTAATTTAAATTATTTATTAAAAACTATTTTAATAGACAAAATTTAAATTGATTATTATTATTATTATTATTATTATTAATACTTCTTCCATTTAACTAACCAAAATCATTAAAGGGAACAAGTTAAGGAAAATAGATTTGAGAACGTGACTTTTATGCATAAATGCGCATATACAACCATGACACTTCATTAGTTTCATTCATTAAGTTTATATAATAATATAATCATCCTTCATTAAAGCCAAACGTAGCTTATGCCTCATTACATATATACATCTAAAGGTGACACCTAACCACCCTACTTTGCCCAAATCATCATCAAATAAATCTAAGCACATTCATTGTGCAATAACCGAGCTTGCATGTTATCCAAACAAAGGAGAGAGTGGCCGAATTTTATGGTGAAAACCGTGAGTTCTTTCTATTTTCTTTTTTTTTATTTCTTTTGATTCGTAATTCCAATAAAAAATCTAATCCAATAAAAATGTTCGTATCCTCTTCCTCTATACGTTGGCGTTATTTTTTATCAGTGGAAGCTGACGGTGACGTAACTCCCTTACCCCTTGAGTTTTGCCAACTGGAATTCTAGAAGGCACGGGCGATTCCGGACGTTTTCTTTTTCGACGGCTTGGTCAAAAGATTTTTCTGGAATTTCGAGTATTTTGATTTCATACGGAGGTAGGAGATTTTATTTTAAAGTTAATCGTTTTAATATATGAATGCCATTGAAGTTTAGTGAATAAGTGCAAATAATTTATAAATGTCTTGTTTAATTAATTAATGAAAATTGACAAAATTGAGATTGTTAGTGATTGTGAATATGGTTGAGCGTGATGAAATTGTGTTGAGATTGATTTATTGCTGTGTTTGAGGATGATGATTATTATTGATTTTCTGATTATTTTAGAATTGCTGGAAATTCTTAGTGTTATCTGATGAAAGAATGATAGTTGTTAAACTAGGTTATGATGAGTTGTTTATTGAGAAAGAGGGAACCCGAAAGGGTGGCACAGCCCGAATGTTCGAGGAAATGCTGCCGAATTTTTAAAAAACTAAGACTTTATTTAAAGTGTTATTTAAAAGCAAATCTGATTTAAGAATATCGTTTGATTTTGATTTATTACGAAAAGAATTTTGTTTTCAAATCGATTTATTAAGAAAAGTATAATATTTTAAACTCAATCTTTTGAAAAGGAATTTTACTTTAAGTTATGTTTTGAGTTCGGTTGATAAGAAAGAAAACAAGAAGAACGAAGAGTAAAGGAAAGAGAGACAATTAAAGGAATCTCTACCACAGTAGAGTAGAGAGCAAAGATTGAAAAGAAATTGAATGCTGTTTGGGCCTTAGTGCCGAGTGTCTAGCAGGGACGGTAATACATAACGCTCACTTGACACTATAAGGACGACTCAGTGAGGACGACTATGCGTAACTGGTATGCGAAATTGTTACTCAGGTTGTGAATTGTTGTTCGAAATTGATTCCCTGGCAATGGCACCAAAAACGGATGCACAAAACCATGGTCTAAACATATCTTCACAACTTCGCATAACTAACCAGCAAGTGCACTGGGTCGTCCAAGTAATACCTTACGTGAGTAAGGGTCGAATCCCACGGAGATTGTTGGTATGAAGCAAGCTATGGTCACCTTGTAAATCTCAGTCAGGCGGATATAAAATAGTAATGGGGTTTTCGAAATTTAATAACAAAAGAAGGATAGAAATACTTATGTAAATCATTGGTGAGAATTTCAGATAAGCGTATGGAGATGCATTCGTTCCTCTGAACCTCTGCTTTCCTGCTGTCTTCCTCCAATCAGTCTTACTCCTTTCCATGGCTGGCTTTATGCAAGGGCATCACCGTTGTCAGTGGCTACATCCCCTCCTCTTGTGAAAATGGTCCAAGATGCCCTGTCACGGCACGGCTAATCATCTGAGGTTCCCGATCATGCTAGAATAGGATTCACCCTCCTTTTGCGTCTGTCACTACGCCCAACACTCGCGAGTTTGAAGCTCGTCACAGTCATTCAATCATTGAATACTACTCGGAATACCACAGACAAGGTTTAGACTTTCCGGATCCTCTTGAATGCCGTCATCATTCTAGCTTACACCACGAAGATTCCGATTAAGAGATTTAAGAGATACTCATTCAATCTAAGGTAGAACGGAAGTGGTTGTCAAGCACGCGTTCATAGGGAATGATGATGATTATCACGTTCATCACATTCAGGTTGAAGTACGAATGAATATCTTGGAAGCGAAATAAGATGAATTGAATAGAAGAACAGTAGTACTTTGCATTAATCTTTGAGGAACAGCAGAGCTCCACACCTTAATCTATGGAGTGTAGAAACTCTACCGTTGAAAATACATAAGTGAATATAGGGTAAGCATGGCCGAGTGGCCAGCCTCCCATGGAGGTCTAGAGATCTCAAAATGATCAAAAGATGTCTAATACATTAGTAAAAAGTCCTATTTATAATAAACTAGCTACTAGGGTTTACAGAAGTAAGTAATTGATGCATAAATCCACTTCCGGGGCCCACTTGGTGTGTGCTTGGGCTGAGCTTGAATGTTACACGTGCAGAGGCTCTTTCTGGAGTTGAACGCCAGGTTGTAACGTATTTCTGGCGTTCAACTCTGGTTTGTGACTTGTTTCTGGCGTTTAACTCCAGACAGCAGCGTAGAACTGGCGTTCAACGCCCTTTTACGTCATCTAAAATCGGCCAAAGTATAAACTATTATATATTGCTGGAAAGCCCTGAATGTCTACTTTCCAACGCAATTGGAAGCGCGCCATTTTGAGTTCTGTAGCTCCAGAAAATCTACTTTGAGTGTAGGGAGGTCAGAATCCAACAGCATCAACAGTCCTTCTTCAACCTCTGAATCTGATTTTTTGCTCAAGTCCCTCAATTTCAGCCAGAAAATACCTAAAATCACAAAAAAACACACAAACTCATAGTAAAGTCCAGAAATATGAATTTAACATAAAAACTAATGAAAACATCCCTAAAAGTAACTAGATCCTACTAAAAACATACTAAAAACAATGCCAAAAAGCGTATAAATTATCCGCTCATCACAACACCAAACTTAAATTATTGCTTGTCCCCAAGCAACTGAAAATCAAATAGGATAAAAAGAAGAGAATATACTATAAATTCCAAACTATCAATGAAAGATAGCTTCAATCAGATAAGTGGGACTTGTAGCTTTTTGCCTCTTGAATTGTTTTGGCATCTCATTTTATCCATTGAGGTTCAGAATGATTGGCATCTATAGGAACTCAGAGTTCAGATAGTGTTATTGATTCTCCTAGTTCAGTATGATGATTCTTGAACACAGCTTGTTTTATGAGTCTTGGCTGTGGCCCTAAGCACTTTGTTTTCCAGTATTACCACCGGATACATAAATGCCACAGACACATAATTGGGTGAACCTTTTCAGATTGTGACTCAGCTTTGCTAAAGTCCCCAATTAGAGGTGTCCAGGGTTCTTAAGCACACTCTTCTTTTGCTTTGGACCTTGACTTTAACTGCTCAGTCTCAAGTTTTCACTTGACACCTTCACGCCACAAGCACATGGTTAGGGACAGCTTGGTTTAGCCGCTTAGACCAGGATTTTATTCCTTTAGGCCCTCCTATCCACTGATGCTCAAAGCCTTGGGATCCTTTTTATTTGCCCTTGCCTTTTGGTTTTAAGGGTTATTGGCTTTTTTTGCTTTTTTTTTTTCGCCTATTTTTTTTCTGCAAGCTTTGTTCTTTGCTGCTTTTTCTTGCTTCAAGAATCATTTTTATGATTTTTCAGATTATCAAATAACATGTCTCCTTGTCATCATTCTTTCAAGAGCCAACATATTTAACATTCTTAAACAACAACTTCAAAAGACATATGCATTGTTCAAGCATTCATTCAGAAAATAAGAAGCATTGTCACCACATCAATATAATTAAACTAAGTTCAAGGATAAATTCGAAACTCATGTACTTCTTGTTCTTTTGAATTAAAACATTTTTCATTTAAGAGAGGTGATGGATTCATAGGACATTCATAACTTTAGGACATAGTTACTAACTACTAATGATCATGTAATGAAGACACAAACATGGATAAGCTCTTAACGAAAAACAGAGAAAGTAAGAACAAAGAATGAGTCCACCTTAGTGATGGGTGTGTTTCTTTCTTGAGGAACCAATGATGTCCTTGAGCTCTTCTATGTCTCTTCCTTGTGTTTGTTGCTCCTCCCTCATTGCTTTTTGATCTTCTCTAATTTCATGAAGGATGATGGAGTGTTCTTGATGTTCCACCCTTAATTGTCCCATGTTGGAACTTAATTCTCCTAGGGAGGTGTTGATTTGCTCCCAAAAATTCTGTGGAGGCAAGTGCATCCCTTGATGTATCTCAGGGATTTCTTGATGATGAGCTTCTTCATGTGCCTGTTGAGATTCATGAATGTGCTCTCTTGTTTGCTCCATCCTTTTCTTAGTGATGGGCTTGTGAGATGAATCTTTCCATCTCCCATGGCTCAGAGGTGGAAGCATTTGTCTTCCCTTTCCTCTTTCTTGAGATTTTTCTGGCCTTAGGTGCCATTAATGGTAATGGAAAAATAAAAAGCTTATGCTTTTACCACACCAAACTTAGAATATTGCTCGCCCTCGAGCAAGAGAAGAAAGAATAGATGAAGAAGAAGAAGATATGGAGGAGATAGAGGGATGTGTGTATGGATGTGAGTGGTGAATGGAAAACAGAAGGGATGACCATGAATGGAGAGAGAGAGGGTGAGGTGGGTGGGGATCCTGTGAGATTCACATATCCTGAGATGATCCTGTGGGGTCCACAGATCCTGAGATGATCCTGTGGGGTCCACAGATCCTGAGGTGTTCAAGAAATTTCAACCTTGTACCAAATTAGGCATGTAAAATGCCCTTGCACACAACTCTGGGCGTTCAGCGCCAGGTTGGTGCCTATTTTGGGCGTTCAACGCCCATTTGTTGCCCATTTCTGGCGTTGAATGCCAGAACCATGCTTGTTCTGGGCGTTCAGCGCCAGCTCTTCTCCAGGGTGCAATTCTGGCGTTCAAACGCCCAGATGCTGCCCTTTTCTGGTGTTCAGCGCCAGAACCATGCTCTGTTCTGGTGTTGAACGTCCAAAACATGCTTCTTACTGGCGTTTAAATGCCAGTAAGGTCTTCCTCCAAGGTGTGATTTTTCTTCTGCTGTTTTTGATTCCGCTTTCAATTTTTTATATTTATTTTGTGACTCCACATGATCATGAACCTATAAATACATATAACTAAGAAAAATATAGTTAGATAAATAAAAATTGGGTTGCCTCCCAACAAGCGCATCTTTAATGTCAATAGCTTGACAGTGGGCTCTCATGGAGCCTCACAGATGTGCAGAGCTTTGTTGAGACCTCCCAACACCAAACTTAGAGTTTGGATATGGGGGTTTGACACCAAACTTAGAGTTTGGTTGTGGCCTCCCAACACCAAACTTAGAGTTTGACTGTGGGGGCTTTGGTTGACTCTGCTTTGAGAGAGGCTTTTTATGCTTCCTCTCCATGGATGCAGAGAGAGATCCTTGAGTTGTAAACACAAGGTTGTCCTCATTTAATTGAAGGATCAATTCTCCTCTGTCCACATCAATCACAGCTCTTGCTGTGGCTAGGAAAGGTCTTCCTAGGATGATGGATTCATCCTCTTCCTTTCCAGTATCCAGGACTATGAAATCAGCAGGGATGTAAAGGCCTTCAACCTTTACTAACACGTTCTCTACTTGTCCATAAGCCTGTTTTCTTGAATTGTCTGCCATCTCTAATGAGATTTTAGCAGCTTGTACCCCATAGATTCCCAGTTTCTCTATTACAGAGAGGGACATGAGGTTTATCCCTGAACCAAGATCACACAGAGCCTTAAAGATCATGGTGCCTATAGTACAAGGTATTATGAACTTTCCAGGATCCTGTCTCTTCTGAGGCAATGTCAGTTGATCCAGATCACTTAGTTCATTGGTGAACAAGGGAGGTTCATCTTCCCAAGTATCAATGCCAAATAATTTGGCATTTAGCTTCATGATTGCACCAAGGAACTTGGCAGCTTGCTCTTCAGTAACATCCTCATTCTCTTCAGAAGAGGAATACTCATCAGAGCTCATGAATGGCATAAGGAGGTTCAATGGAATCTCTATGGTCTCTAGATGAGCCTCAGGATCCTTTGGTTCCTCAGAGGGAAGCTCCTTATTGATCACTGGACGTCCCAGGAGGTCTTCCTCCTTAGGATTCACGTCCTCTCCTTCCCTTACAGGTTCGGCCATGGTGCTTATGTCAATGGCCTTGCACTCTCCTTTTGGATTCTCTTCTGTATTGCTTGGGAGAGTACTAGGAGGGATTTCAGTGATCCTTTTACTCAGCTGGCCCACTTGTGCTTCCAAATTTCTAATGGAGGACCTTGTTTCATTCATGAAACTTACAGTGGCCTTGGATAGATCAGAGACTAAGTTTGCTAAATTAGAGGTATTTTGTTCATAGTTCTCTGTCTGTTGCTGAGTGGATGATGGAAAAGGTTTATTATTGTTAAACCTGTTTCTTCCACCATTGTTAAAGCCTTGTTGAGGCCTTTGATCCTTCCATGAGAGATTTGTATGATTTCTCCATGATGGATTATAGGTGTTTCCATATGGTTCACCCATGTAATTTACCTCTGCTATTGCAGGGTTCTCAGGATCATAAGCTTTTTCTTCATAAGAAGCCTCTTGAGTACTGTTGAATGCAGCTTGCATTCCATTCAGACTCTGAGAAATCATATTGACTTGCTGAGTCAATATTTTGTTCTGAGCCAATATGGCATTCAGAGTATCAACTTCAAGAACTCCCTTCTTCTGAGGCGTCCCATTACTCACAGGATTCCTCGCAGAAGTGTACATGAACTGGTTATTAGCAACCATGTCAATGAGTTCTTGAGCTTCTGCAGGCGTTTTCTTTAGGTGAATGGATCCACCTGCAGAAGTATCCAATGACATCTTTGATAGCTCAGATAAACCATCATAGAATATATTCAGGATGGTCCATTCTGAAAGCATGTCAGAAGGACACTTTTTGGTCAGCTGTTTGTATCTTTCCCAAGCTTCATAGAGGGATTCACCATCTTTTAGTTTGAAGGTTTGAACATCCACTCTAAGCTTGCTCAGCTTTTGAGGAGGAAAGAACTTGGCTAAGAAAGTCGTGACCAGCTTATCCCAAGAGTTCAGGCTATCTCTGGGTTGAGAGTCCAACCACACTCTAGCTCTGTCTCTTACAGCAAAAGGGAAAGGCATGAGCCTGTAGACTTCAGGATCTACCCTATTAGTCTTAACAGTATCACAGATCTGCAAGAATTCAGTTAAGAATTGAAAAGGATCTTCAGATGGAAGTCCATGAAACTTGCAGTTCTGTTGCATCAGAGAAACTAGCTGAGGTTTCAGCTCAAAGTTATTTTCTCCAATGGTAGGGATGGAGATACTTCTTCCATGTAGATTGGAATTAGGTGCAGTAAAGTCACCAAGCATCCTCCTTGCATTATTGTTGTTGGGTTCGGCTGCCATCTCCTTTACTTGTTCGAAATTTTCAATAAGGTTGTCTCTGGATTGTTGTAATTTAGCTTCTTTTAGTTTCCTCTTCAGAGTCCTTTCAGGTTCTGAATCAGCTTCAACAAGAATGCCTTTTTCCTTGTTCCTACTCATAAGAAAGAGAAGAGAACAAGAAAAGAAGAGGAATCCTCTATGTCACAGTAAAGAGGTTCCTTATTGTTAGTAGAAGAAGAAAAGGAATAGGGGTGAAGAAGAATGAAGAATCCAAACACAAGGGTAAGGATAGGAGCAGTGATGTGAGATGAAGAGAAGTGTTAGTAGATGAATAAATAATTAGAAGGAGATAAGGGAGAAGAATTTTCGAAAATAATTTTTGAAAAAGAGTTAGTGATTTTTGAAAACAGTTTTTGAAAAAGGTTAGTAATTTTTGAAAATTAATTTTGAAAAGGGTTAATAGTTTTTCGAAAATTCAAATAAAAAATAAAATAATTAGTTTAATTAAAAAGAAATTTTGAAAAAGAGGGAGATATTTTTGAAAATTAGAGAGAGAGAGAGTTAGTTAGGTGGTTTTGAAAAAGATAAGAAACAAACAAAAAGTTAGTTAGTTAGTTGAAACAAATTTGAAAATATAAGAAGTTAGGAAGTTAGAAAAGATATTTTGAAATCAAATTTTTGAAAAAGATAAGATAAGAAGATATTTTTTTGAAAAGATATGATTGAAATTAGTTTTGAAAAAGATTTGATTTTTAAAATCTCAATTAATGACTTGATTCACAAGAAATCACAAGATATGATTCTAGAACTTAAAGTTTGAATCTTTCTTAACACGCAAGTAACAAACTTGAAATTTTTGAATTAAAACATTAATTATTATTGTTACTTTCGAAAATTTGGTATAAAAATAAGAAAAAAAATTTTTTGAAAAATATTTTTTTGAAATTTTCAAAAATAACTCAGAAAAATGAAAAAAATTTGATTTTTGAAAAAGATTTTGAAAAAGATGAGATTTTTAAATTAAAATTTTGATTTGACTCATAAAAACAACTAGATTTTAAAAATTTTTGAAAAATTCAATCCAAATTTTCGAAATTTTAAGAGAAAAAGGGGAAGATATTTTTTTTTATTTTTGAATTTTTAATGATGAGAGAGAAAAACATGAAAATTATGCAATGCATGAGAATTATAGATCAAAGCAATGAATGCATGCAAGAATGCTATGAATGTCAAGATGAACACCAAGAACACTATGAATGTCAAGATGAACACCAAGAACATATTTTTTGAAAAAAAAAATTTTTAATGCAAGGAAAACATGCAAGACACCAAACTTAGAATTCTTTAATGCTTAGACATAAAGAATTCAAGAATGCATATGAAAAACAAGAAAAGACACAAAACATGCAAATGCAAAGATCAAATAAGAAGACTTACCAAGAACAACTTGAAGATCATGAAGAACACCATGAATGCATGAAATTTTCGAAAAAAATGCAAGATGCACATGCAATTGACACCAAACTTATAACATGACTCAAGACTCAAACAAGAAACACAAGATATTTTTTTATTTTTATAATTTTATAATTTTTTTTTGTATTTTCTTTTAAAAATTATTTGAAAAACAAAAATGAGGATTCCAAAATTTTTAATATGAATTCCAGGAATCTTGCCATGTTAGTCTAAAGCTCCAATCTGAGGGTTAGACATGGCTTAATAGCCAGTCAAGCTTTAGCAGAACTATACATTCAGTAGCCAATTTGCTAAGAAAGATAAAGAAGCTCTTCTCTTGAGTCCAAAAGAATTGAGACATGGCCTTACAGCCAGCCAGGCTTCAACATGCTTCATGAAACACTAGAATTCATTCTTAAAAATTTTGAAGAAAAATATATTTTTGAAAACATTTTTTTTTTCGAAAATAGATGAGAAAATTTTTTGAAAGATTTTTTTTGAAAAATTATTTTTTGAAAAGAAAACAAAAAGAAAATTACCTAATCTGAGCAACAAGATGAACCATCAGTTGTCCAAACTCGAACAATCCCCGGCAACGGCGCCAAAAACTTGGTATGCGAAATTGTTACTCAGGTTGTGAATTGTTGTTCGAAATTGATTCCCTGGCAATGGCACCAAAAACGGATGCATAGAACCATGGTCTAAACATATCCTCACAACTTCGCATAACTAACCAGCAAGTGTACTGGGTCGTCCAAGTAATACCTTACGTGAGTAAGGTCGAATCCCACGGAGATTGTTGGTATGAAGCAAGCTATGGTCACCTTGTAAATCTCAGTCAGGCGGATATAAAATAGTAATGGGGTTTTCGAAATTTAATAATAAAAGAAGGATAGAAATACTTATGTAAATCATTGGTGAGAATTTCAGATAAGCGTATGGAGATGCATTCGTTCCTCTGAACCTCTGCTTTCCTGCTGTCTTCCTCCAATCAGTCTTACTTCTTTCCATGGCTGGCTTTATGCAAGGGCATCACCGTTGTCAGTGGCTACATCCCCTCCTCTTGTGAAAATGGTCCAAGATGCCCTGTCACGGCACGGCTAATCATCTAAGGTTCTCGATCATACTGGAATAGGATTCACCCTCCTTTTGCGTCTGTCACTACGCCCAGCACTCGCGAGTTTAAAGCTCGTCACAGTCATTCAATCATTGAATCCTACTCGGAATACCACAGACAAGGTTTAGACTTTCCGAATTCTCTTGAATGCCGCCATCATTCGAGCTTACACCACGAAGATTCCGATTAAGAGATCTAAGAGATACTCATTCAATCTAAGGTAGAGCGGAAGTGGTTGTCAGGCACGCGTTCATAGGGAATGATGATGATTGTCACGTTCATCACATTCAGGTTGAAGTACGAATGAATATCTTGGAAGCAAAATAAGATGAATTGAATAGAAGAACAGTAGTATTTTGCATTAATCTTTGAGGAACAGCAGAGCTCCACACCTTAATCTATGGAGTGTAGAAACTCTACCGTTGAAAATACATAAGTGAATATAGGGTAAGCATGGCCGAGTGGCCAGCCTCCCATGGAGGTCTAGAGATCTCAAAATGATCAAAAGATGTCTAATACATTAGTAAAAAGTCCTATTTATAATAAACTAGTTACTAGGGTTTACAGAAGTAAGTAATTGATGCATAAATCCACTTCTGGGGCCCACTTGGTGTGTGCTTGGGCTGAGCTTGAATGTTACACGTGCAGAGGCTCTTTCTGGAGTTGAACGCCAGGTTGTAACGTATTTCTGGCGTTCAACTCTGGTTTGTGACTTGTTTCTGGCGTTTAACTCCAGACAACAGCATAGAACTGGCGTTCAACGCCCTTTTACGTCGTCTAAACTCGGCCAAATTATGGACTATTATACATTGCTGAAATGCCCTGGATGTCTACTTTCCAACGCAATTGGAAGCGAGCCATTTTGAGTTCTGTAGCTCCAGAAAATCTACTTTGAGTGCAGGGAGGTCAGAATCCAACAGCATCAGTAGTCCTTCTTCAACCTCTGAATCTGATTTTTTGCTCAAGTCCCTCAATTTCAGCCAGAAAATACCTGAAATCACAGAAAAACACACAAACTCATAGTAAAGTCTAGAAATGTGAATTTAACATAAAAACTAATGAAAACATCCCTAAAAGTAACTAGATCCTACTAAAAACATACTAAAAACAATGCTAAAAAGCGTATAAATTATCCGCTCATCAGTAACGCTCACTGGAGACCGAAAGGAAGGTTACGGCTTAGTGAGGACGGCGATGCGTAACGCTCACTGGGGACCGAAAGGAAGGTTCTCCCTTGAGGACGGCGATACATAACGCTCATAGAGGGGACGATGGCTGAGATAAGGACGGAGGTATGAAATGCTTATCTCAGGACCAGTGTCGGGAAATCGGACAAAAAACCGACACATGAGCTCATGGGCTGTATAGGACTAGACATGCATCGTCCTTATTTGTGCATTGTATTTGATTGTGCTGTTTGTCTTATTGCAATTTGTTTGTGTGTTGATCTGTTTTTTGTGCTATTAGTTGGTGTATCGAGGTGACTAAGAACTGAGGTTGTGATTGAGATTTGTTTTAAGTTTGGAAATTTAAAGAAGGTAATTAATTATATAAAGTAAAAGTAAAAAGTATTTCCAAAGGTTTAACAAAATAGTTGATGCCAGGGCATCTTGGCCAGTTTCACTGACCTTTTCTTTACTGTTTTTAGGATAGTTTCATACATTTCTTTAGGAAATAAGCTAGTTTTGGGTAAATATTCACTTATGCCTTGATTCAAGCATACATTGTGCATTTTACATAATTTCATGAGGATTTTGCATAAGTTTAGTGACAAATATTATGTTGCATTACTCATGACTTGGACTAGAGCTTTGATGCACTTTATTGCTTGATTTCAGGACCAAAAAGGAAGCAAGAAAAGGGGAGGTAACTTGCAAGATTAATGAGAAAAGTGATTGCCAATAACATTCTCAAAAAGCCATCAATGCCCACGTTAGAGAGTCACATTAACTAAGTTAACGTGAACTCTAACGTGGAGAAGAGAAGTTGAGCCAACGTTAGTTACACTTAACATTGTCACTAACGTTGGCAATTACTCATAAGTGGCCACATTAGAAGCCACGTTAACCTAGTTAACGTGGCCTCTAACATTAAGGGGGGAAGAGAAGCCAACGTTAGTGACACTCAACATTGTCAATAACGTTGGCCTATGGTGCAAAGTACCACGTTAACTTGGTTAACGTGGGAACTAATGTAAAGGATGAAGAGTTGTCGACTACGTTAGTGACACTCAACATTGTCACTAACGTTGAAGGAACCACACAACCCCCAAGAGTCACGTTAACCTCCACGTTAACTTAGTTAACGTGGAAGCTAACGATGAGGAATGAAGGATGAGCCAACGTTAGTGACACTCAACATTGTCACTAACGTTGGGATGGCTAAAGATGGCTACGTTAGAGGCCACATTAACCTAGTTAACGTGGATCTAACGTGAGACCCAGGGGCACATTGGAACGTTAGTGACAATGTTGAGTGTCACTAACGTTCTCGAAGGTTGGCAAGGACCACGTTAGAAGCCACGTTAACCTAGTTAACGTGGGCTTTAACGTGAAACAAGAAGGGGCACACTGGAACGTTAGTGACAATGTTGAGTGTCACTAACGTTCTCGAAGGATTAACAAGGCAACGTTAAAAGCCACGTTAACCTAGTTAACGTGGGTTTTAACGTAAGGCAAAGGGGTGCATTGGAATGTTAGTGACAATGTTAAGTGTCACTAACATTCTCGAACTTATATTCTCACTAAATATTAACACCCCTAATGTCCTGAGCTGAAGTCTCTGCCCACTTAGCACTTTCTCTCTGCAAGCAAAGCCAAGCCCAAATGAAGAAAAGAACTGCTTCAAACTCAAGATCCAAAGGCCCAAGACTTGAAGAGTAAACTAGAAGCTGAGAAGAGTAGTATATATAGGAGTAGCTTTGAATTGTAAAGAGCACTAGAGGCTGGGAAAAAGAGAACTACTCTCTGTATTTTACTTTCTTTGCAAATTCTAGTTTTATGATGTATTCTCCATCTTTGTTTTCATTTTCAAGAGCTATGAACAACTAAACCCCTTTCATTGGGTTAGGGAGCTCTGTTGTAATTTGATGGATCAATACTAATTTTCATTATTCTTCTTCTATCTTTCCTCTTGATTTTACTTGAAAGCTTTCGATCTTCATCCAATTGAGTAGTTATCTTGGAAGAGAAGCTATTCAAACTTGGATCTCTTTTGAACCTTGAAAGAGGAATGAAGAGATCAAGCTAGAAATGCTTTCTCATGCTGGACCAAATTGGGTTTGGATGGGTATGTGACTATAACCCTCTCAATACTTGATTTGGGAAATGCATGTGGTATAATCAGTGACCATACTTCATCTCTTCTCATGAGCAATTGACCAAGGAATTGGCTATTGATCAAGATTTGAGAGATTGAATCACAAGAAATTGTAATTCAATCACTTAAGATTGCCAAGGAGATCAATGAGTGCATTGATTGAGGAAGAGATGAAAATGAACTTGATCCGGAGAATTGCAACATCTCCTAAGCCCAATGAACTCCCCATCTCTGTTCTTACCCATTCTCTTTAATTTCTGCAATTTACTTTTATGAGCAAATCCCCCATTCCCATTTACAATTCTGCAATTTATTTTCAGTCATTTACTTCCAGTTCTTTAATTCTAGCATTTACTTTTCTGTTATTTACATTCCCGCCATTTTATTTTCTGTAACTCTCAACCCAAATCCTGGATTCGCTCAACTAGAACATTCTTCTAATTAAAGTTGCTTGATCAATCAATCCCTGTGGGATTCGACCTCACTCTATTGTGAGTTTTTACTTGACGACAACTTCGGTACACTTGCCGAAGGGAGATTTGTTGAGAGACAAGTTTTCCGTGCATCAAGTTTATGGCGCCGTTGCCGGGGATTGATTGTGCATCAACAATGATTAGATTGGAAGATCACTAGATTGAGCATTTTATTTTGTGAATTTCATTTTCTGTTTGAGTGATTTACTTTTTGTTTTAGTTATACTTCTTCCCTTCTCCCTCTACTCTTTTGTTTTTTTCTTTGTTATTTTCAATTCTGTTTGCTAACCCACTAACTGTTTGATATATTGCATCACCCACAACTAACAGCAATTCTGACACAAATACTGTCTGCACCTATTTTCTCTGCTTGTACTTGTTGGTTGTATGACAGGGAGAAGAAGCGGGGCTTCAACTTCCTTTGATTCTGAACCGGAGAGAACCTTCCTTAGACTAAGGAGGGAGGCAAAAGAAAAACGAGTAGTTGGTGCTAAAGAAGAGGAGGAACAGTTTGAGGAATACTTTGAACCAAACATGGAAGAAAACATGGAAAATCATCATGAAGAAGAGACTCACAACCATGGCAGAGGAGGTGGAGCAAATCATGCTGGGGAGGATAGAAGAGTTTTGGGCTCTTACATTAATCCAAACCCAGGCAATTGTGGAAGTAGCATCCAAAAGCCAACAATCCATGCCAACAACTTTGAACTTAAACCACAGCTCGTCACCCTTGTTCAGAACAACTGTTCGTTTGGAGGAGGTGTTCAAGAAAACCCCAATCAACATTTGACCACCTTCTTGAGAATATGTGACACAGTGAAATCTAATAGTGTTCATCCTGACGCCTATAGACTGCTCTTATTTCCCTTCTCACTCAGAGACAAGGCAGCCAAGTGGCTGGAATCCTTCCCAAGGGAGAGCTTGACAACTTGGGAGAATGTGGTGAACAAATTCTTAGCAAGATTCTACCCTCCTCAACGAATCAATAGGCTGAGAGCTGAGGTTCAAACCTTCAGGCAACAAGATGGTGAGACTCTGTATGAAGCATGGGAGAGGTTCAAAGACTTAACAAGGAGGTGTCTACCTGACATGTTCAATGAATGGGTCCAGCTGCACATTTTCTATGAAGGGCTCTCTTATGAGTTAAAGAAGGTAATAGACCATTCATCTGGAGGATCCTTGAACAAGAAGAAGACCATTGAGGAAGCCATAGATGTTATTGAAACAGTAGCAGAAAACGACTACTTCTATGCTTCCGAAAGAGGGAACACAAGAGGAGTGATGGAGCTAAACAATGTAGATGCTCTGTTGGCCCAAAACAAGCTCATTACCCAGCAGCTGGCTGACCTCACCAAGAAGATGGAGAGGAACCAAGTAGCAGCAATCACATCTTCATCAACAATCCAAGAAGGAGTGAATGAAGAAGCAGAGGGGAGTCAGGAACAAGCCAACTACATTGGGAATTCACCAAGGAAAAACTATGATCCATACTCCAAGACTTACAACCCTGGATGGAGAAACCACCCAAACTTTGGGTGGGGAAGTGAGCAAGATCAAAACCAAGACCAGAGACGTTACAACTCCAACAACAATACAGCTCACCAGCAATTCACCCAGAGGACATCTCAACACCCCCACAACAACACTTCTCCACATACTTATCAAAACCAAAACAGCACCTCTGCTCCGAATCACTCATCAATTGATGACAAGCTCTCTAAGATTGAAGCCTTACTTGAAGGAATATGCTAAGAGATTCAAGAAAATAAGGTGTTCAAAGAGGAGGTGCGAGCCAATATTAAGAACCAGGGAGAGACCATCAGAAAGCTGGAATTTCAGGTGGGATATTTAGCTGAGAAGATTCCCAAACCTACTGATAGCTTCCCAAGTGACACGGAGAAAAACTCCAAGGGAGAAGCAAAGAAAGTAAGATGGGAAGATTGAAAAATGGTCACTACAAGTGATCAAGAGATTGAAGACAAGCAAAGCAAAGTGTGCAAACAACCTGAAGACAACTCAACAAAGGAGGAGGATAGAGATCACAAAGAACCAGAAATCTCACAACAAGAGCTGCTGAAGCTCTATGCACCATTCCCTCAACTGCTCAATGGTGCTGTGGGAAAAAGAATATACTCAAGGTTCCTAGACTTGTTTGCATCTCTGCATGTGAACATACCATTCATCAAGGCAATTCAACAAATGCCTGCATTCATCAAGTATATGAAGGAACTTCTTCCCAAGAAAAGCTCACTCAAGGGAGGGCAGACTATAGTGATGAACAAGGAATGTAGTGCCCTTATTCAACCTGAGTTGCCTACAAAAAGAAGAGACCCAGGAAGTTTTCATATACCTTGTGCCATAGGTGAAAACATGTTCGACAGAGCACTATGTGATTTAGGGGCCAGCATCAACTTACTGCCCTTATCCCTGGTGAAGAGGCTACAGATCAATGAGATAATGCCCACAGATGTCATTATCAGACTGGCTGACAAAACTCAAAAGCAAGCAATAGGAGTGGTGGAAAATGTGTTGCTAAAAGTTGGGAAGTACTTTCTCCCAACAGACTTTGTCATTCTGGACATGGAAGAGAGTCACACTTATCCAATCATATTGGGAAGACCATTCCTAGCTACGGCCAGAGCACTTATTGATGTAGAGAAAGGGGAGCTAATATTGAGAATCCATGATGAACGACTCAGCTTCAATGTTTTCAAACTCTCACAAGAAACAGATCAAGAGGACAAGGAACTAAGCACGAATGATAATGAGACACTGAAGGAGGAAACAAGCACTGAAGCACAGCCAGTTCATTCTGAGATCCCCTTAACTGACAAACAAGGAAAACAGCAATTGCCACAGCTCAAGGAAAAGTTGGAGGAACCTAAACCTCTAGAGGCAGGTGAAGACAGCACCACAGCTCCTTTAGAAAAAGAGGTCACCAAGGGGAAGACAACCTCAAAAGAAATAAAGAAGAAGGTACCAAGAGGGTGAAAGAACAAGAAGATCCCTACGGAAGACTTCTCTCCAGGGGATAGAGTTGTCTTAGCCTACTTCCCAGATATTCCCCCTAATCTCCCTACTGTGCCATCTCAATTACCCAAGGTCTTCACTATCAACAGAGTTCTTTCTCTGGAACATGTGGAGATTATTGATCCAACCAATGGATACAAGTCCACAGCAAGAGGGGAGGACTTTAAGCACTACCAACCACCATGATGAAGGAAAAACGTCAAGCTAGTGATGCTAAAGAAGTACTTCATGGGAGGCAACCCATGTTTTATATGCTTTCAGATGATAATGAATAAGTCAATCTTTATGAGCTTCAATCCAAACTTAACAAACAATTGGTGAAAATCTTCTTAAGCAGAATATAGTGAGGAACAAGTTTGGTGTTCAAAGCAAACCAAGTTGCATGCTAGTCTTGGGAGCTTTGAACACAAAACTTTCAACACAGTGATTCAAACTAAGTTTGCTGTCACCTCATGGTGCCACCAAAATGCATATAAGGACCCACCAATAGTTAGTTAGTTAGTTGGAATTCATAGATAAACAATCAAACCCTTTCCTCCCCTTTATTAATATTAGCCATAAAATTTATATGGTCATTTTAATATCTCTTCTTACTTTACTTAGTTTGTCTTTATAAGAAAGAAAAAGGAGCATTAAAAGGGACAGATTGGACAGCCAAACAAAGAAGGTTCGGACACCACAAAAAGAGGGAATACATTGGAAAATGTTGCCATGCAACATTGAAAAAAATGGGACCCCTAGAAGACCGAGCAATCCCCATCATAAAGTGATGATCCTTGTCTTCTAGCCATGCATAACCCCAACCGTCCATCAAGTGACTATTTCATCAATCTACACCCTCCATTCCTTCACAACTTCTCTATATAAACAACCCTTGTCCGTATTACCCTTCATTGTCATCACACACCCTTCACCACTCTTCCTTTCTGTACAAGACACCCTCTATCAATTATAAACATTTTTTTCCTACTCTCTTTACTGCCATAAAACCCTAAACAACCAAAAGTCTCCACAACCTTACCACCCTCACATATTAACCATCATTTATGGCATCTTCAAGTTCTAAGAGAAGGGAAGGGAAGGAACCCATGGAAGAACACCCATATGATGAGAAGAGATTTAGAAGCTTGCATCATGCAGTGCAATACGGGTGGATGGTTGATAAGGAAATCATTTATGAGCTAGGATTCCAAGTTAAGAAGACTGAATGCCCCGAAATCACAGAGAAGGTAGAAAGGAGAAGATGGGAGCTCCTCACTGACCCGATCACGAAGGTGAATGCAAATCTCATAAGAGAATTTTATGCAAATGCAGTCAGGTATGATAAGAAAGATGAGTCATATACAAGCTTTGTGAGAGGAACAATGGTGGATTTCGGTCCCATGAGTGTAATGAGGGCATTGAAGCTACGGTCTATACCGTTTGAAGAAGAAAGTTATCACTCAAGATTGGACAACAACCCCAATTATGACCAGCTTTTACGAGACCTTTGTGTACCAAGAGCTGACTGGGAAAGGGGTGCTGGAAATAAACCAAAGTTCATTAAGAGAACAGACCTCACTCCTGAAGCCAAGGGGTGGTTTGAGCTAGTGAGGAGGTCTATCCTCCCAGCTGCAAACAACTCAGAGGTGAATCTCGAGAGAGCAACAATGGTGCATTGTATACTCAAGGGAGGAGAAATCAAGGTTCATGAGATCATAGCTCAAGGAATTAGAAAGATGGCAGAGAAAAGCGACTCAAGAGGAACATTAGGTTACCCCAGCACTATTTACCGAATATGCAAGAAAGCTAGGGTGGTTTTTGAAGATGAGGACCCCGTTTGGATAAAGGAAGGCATTCCAATAACGGTCCAAAGGATGAATGCTGCAGCATCCCCCCTGCCTCAACGGAAGCAAAGAAAGAGGACAGCCCCTCAAGTAGTGGAAGGCCAAGTCTCAGAGGGATCAGCACAACAGACCTTGGACATGCACCAATTACAGGAGGCCATTGATGGCTTATCTAGACAATATTTGGAAGGCCAAGGAGCTCAGAAAGAGCTTCAATTACAGATGATGGGGCAACAAGAGGAAACACTTTCAAAATGGAGGACTCAGCAAGATGAGTGGCAAAGGCAAATGATGGAACAGCAACTAAACCAAGGACAACAATGGGGAGAAGCATTCAACAGGATGGAACAAAGGCAAAACGAGCAACAAGAATCCACCCAGAGGCTAATCAACATCCAAGCACATCAAGGGGCACACATACATGAGATGCATCGAAAACAAATAGAACAGGCAGAACTATTGGACGAGCAAAAGGCATTCGCAGAAGGAGTTTACATGAGTCAAACAGGACATCAGATAAATACTCAAGCCAGGCTCGGCTACTTAGTGGGACAGCTGCCAATATTGCATCCAGGAATAGCCAAGTATGATGAAATGAAGGATGAATTAGCACGAAAGGAAAGACAAAGGGTGGAAGAGAGTCATAAGTCAGTGAGGAAGGCACTTGAGGATTGGAAGCAAGTAAGATTGGCACGGATGCAAGGAAATGCAAGAGGAAACAAGGAGGACAAGCAAGGAAAAGAGCGTGGACATCCACAACAGTAAAAGGTGGTGGAGTTCCTTCTTTGTTCCATCTTTCTCTATGTTTTAAATAAGGAAGATCTTGTATGAAATAGAACTTGCTTCCATGTTATGTTTGAACCTTTTTCAAATCATGTTATTTTTTGTTTTTGGTATTGAAGAGAGTCTATGTGCACTGGTCTTTATGTCACTGCATCATTATTTCCCTTATTTACTTGTAAGCTTGTCCATTTTAAATCAAATTGAAGAAGAGAATGATTATGTTTTTAAAAGACCAGAGTAGAGTTCATATTGTGGAAATGCACTCATGAATCTTTGGGGTAGTCATAAGTTAGCTAAGTTGGTTCAACCACAAGGTTAGGAGGACAACTATCTATCCTGAATACTTGACTTTGGATATACTCATGAGACTAAGTTAATAACAAGATCCTAAGAAGAGAAAAGGGAAAGAACAATGGAAGTGAAAAACAAAAGAAAAAGAGTAAGCAATAAGGCTAGGCATCAATGGTTTTACCCTTGAGGCAAATGTCTGTGGTGCTCCTGTGTGAGGGATCTACTTGGATGAATAAGCTCTTAGGTGTGCTTTATCACTTGGTAACTTGGGTTAACTAACCCGGGATTATCAGCTGAAAATCCATTATCAAGAGTAACCCTCACTACAGAGCATTTAGTAACCCAAAGAGGTGCTGGACACCAAGGTCTCAAGAAAAGAAAATAAATAAACTATATGCCTGTGGTGTGTATGTATGGGGGAGAGACTTGAGGGAGTAAGTCCTTAGGGGTGCTTCAACACCTAGCACCTTGAACCAACTGGTTCGGGAGTGTTGGCTGAAAGCTTATCTTAAAGAGTTACCCCCTTACAGAGCACTTAGCCTAAATAACACAAATAACCCTTGAAATAACAATAAAAGGATCAATGAATAAAAGTCTCATGAGATATAAACAAAGTAAGTGTTTAGGGACATGATAAAGGTCTGAAAGCCAGTAATGGAATGAACCTAAGTTGCTATGCATGAAACCACCATAAAATCAGTAATATGACTTCCACAAGGATGACTCATTCCTCTGGATATTCCATTCATCATTCTCTTGTTCCAGTACTTGTTTAGGGACAAGCAAGCTTTAAGTTTGGTGTTGTGATGCCAGGGCATCTTGGCCAATTTCACTGACCTTTTCTTTACTGTTTTTAGGATAATTTCATACATTTCTTTAGGAAATAAGCTAGTTTTGGGTAAATATTCACTTATGCCTTGATTCAAGCATACATTGTGCATTTTACATAATTTCATGAGGATTTTGCATAAGTTTAGTGACAAATATTATGTTGCATTACTCATGACTTGGACTAGAGCTTTGATGCACTTTATTGCTTGATTTCAGGACCAAAAAGGAAGCAAGAAAAGGGGAGGTAACTTGCAAGATTAATGAGAAAAGTGATTGCCAATAACATTCTCAAAAAGCCATCAATGCCAACGTTAGAGAGTCACGTTAACTAAGTTAACGTGAACTCTAACGTGGAGAAGAGAAGTTGAGCCAACGTTAGTGACACTTAACATTGTCACTAACGTTGGCAATTACTCATAAGTGGCCACGTTAGAGCCACGTTAACCTAGTTAACGTGGCCTCTAACGTTAAGGGGGGAAGAGAATCCAACGTTAGTGACACTCAACATTGTCACTAACGTTGGCCTATGGTGCAAAGTACCACGTTAACTCCCACGTTAACTTGGTTAACGTGGGAACTAACGTAAAGGATGAAGAGTTGTCGACTACGTTAGTGACACTCAACATTGTCACTAACGTTGAAGCAACCACACAACCCCCAAGAGTCACATTAACCTCCACGTTAACTTAGTTAACGTGGAAGCTAACGATGAGGAATGAAGGATGAGCCAACGTTAGTGACACTCAACATTGTCACTAACGTTGGGATGGCTAAAGATGGCTACGTTAGAGGCCACGTTAACTAGGTTAACGTGGTCTCTAACGTGAGACCCAGGGGCACATTGGAACGTTAGTGACAATGTTGAGTGTCACTAACGTTCTCGAAGGTTGGCAAGGACCACGTTAGAAGCCACGTTAACCTAGTTAACGTGGGCTTTAACGTGAAACAAGAAGGGGCACACTGGAACGTTAGTGACAATGTTGAGTGTCACTAACGTTCTCGAAGGATTAACAAGGCAACGTTAAAAGCCACGTTAACCTAGTTAACGTGGGTTTTAACGTAAGGTAAAGGGGTGCATTGGAACGTTACTGACAATGTTAAGTGTCACTAACGTTCTCGAACTTATATTCTCACTAAATATTAACACCCCTAACGTCCTGAGCTGAAGTCTCTGTCCACTTAGCACTTTCTCTCTGCAAGCAAAGCCAAGCCCAAATGAAGAAAAGAACTGCTTCAAACTCAAGATCCAAAGGCCCAAGACTTGAAGAGTAAACTAGAAGCTGAGAAGAGTAGTATATATAGGAGTAGCTTTGAATTGTAAAGAGCACTGGAGGCTGAAAAAAAGAGAACTACTCTCTGTATTTTACTTTCTTTGCAAATTCTAGTTTTATGATGTATTCTCCATCTTTGTTTTCATTTTCAAGAGCTATGAACAACTAAACCCCTTTCATTGGGTTAGGGAGCTCTGTTGTAATTTGATGGATCAATACTAATTTTCATTATTCTTCTTCTATCTTTCCTCTTGATTTTACTTGAAAGCTTTCGATCTTCATCCAATTGAGTAGTTATCTTGGAAGAGAAGCTATTCAAACTTGGATCTCTTTTGAACCTTGAAAGAGGAATGAAGAGATCAAGCTAGAAATGCTTTCTCATGCTGGACCAAATTGGGTTTGGATGGGTATGTGACTATAACCCTCTCAATACTTGATTTGGGAAATGCATGTGGTATAATCAGTGACCATACTTCATCTCTTCTCATGAGCAATTGACCAAGGAATTGGCTATTGATCAAGATTTGAGAGATTGAATCACAAGAAATTGTAATTCAATCACTTAAGATTGCCAAGGAGATCAATGAGTGCATTGATTGAGGAAGAGATGAAAATGAACTTGATCCGGAGAATTGCAACATCTCCTAAGCCCAATGAACTCCCCATCTTTGTTCTTACCCATTCTCTTTAATTTCTGCCATTTACTTTTATGAGCAAATCCCTCATTCCCATTTACAATTCTGCAATATATTTTCAGTCATTTACTTCCAGTCCTTTAATTCTAGCATTTACTTTTCTGTTATTTACATTCCCGCCATTTTATTTTCTGCAACTCTCAACCCAAATCCTAGATTCACTCAACTAGAACATTCTTCTAATTAAAGTTGCTTGATCAGTCAATCCCTGTGGGATTCGACCTCACTTTATTGTGAGTTTTTACTTGACAACAACTTCGGTACACTTCCCGAAGGGAGATTTGTTGAGAGACAAGTTTTCCGTGCATCAATAGTTTTACTGAGTAAATTAATTATTTTCATTTTATTTCATTACTCTTACGGCATTCACATTCCCTACTGAGAACGCGTGGTTTGTTCTCACCCAAAATCTTCCACCCTTTCAGTGACACAGGTTCGAAGACTCAGTTTGAAGCTGTGGGTGATGGTTAGTCTTATTTGAGTTAAGTTTATGTGTTGAGTCACTTTCCCAAAATTCCCTTGCCTTTGTTAGTTAAGATTTTATTTTATACAGAGGGATAGGAGTTGTATTTGAGTTTCATTTGAATTCTTTTGTAGGATATTTATTATTCTTACTAACTATGTGACTAGTATTGCTTGGAGATCTTCGATATATGATTTTAATTAATAGAAACAAAATTTTTTGGCTTTTTCTTAAAAATTGAAATGTGAAATCGAACTAAAGGCTCAGTATTAAATAGTAAATATGGAAAACAGGTAAGTAACGCCTCACTTTTGGTACGATCATGACGTGCTGAAAGTTAGGGTGTTACACACAATCCTAAAGGCTTCCCCCTATGGTCATGTAGAGCTTATGGAGGACAAGACACAGAGAACTTTTACTGTCAATGGCCACAGACTCAAGCATTATTTAGGGGACTCATTGGATGAGCAAAGAGTGAGCTACAACCTCAGCTAAGGAGGAAGGAACGTCAAGCTAGTGACGTTAAAGAAGCGCTAGTTGGGAGGCACCCCAACACTCATATCTTTTTAATTTCATGCTTTCTAGAAGTAGTTTATGTTTGTTCACTTAGGTAGTTTAATTTGCAGTCCTATATGTTAGGTAATTAGTTGATAGTTATTTGATTTGTTTCTAAATTACTGGAAGTGCAAGGTTGCATGTACACTAATTGAAGTTGATTAATTAGGCTGAGAAATTAGCTAAAAAGCTAAGTTTGGTGTAGCCACTAACCCACTTAATTTAAGCTTACAACAAAACTTACTTAAATTACTCTTGGGAGTAAGCCCAAAATTAAGTTTGGTGTGGCCACCATTATAAGGAAGTCATAAGTTGCAGCCCAATTGATTCATATTTGAAAGCAACTAGTAAATTAGTGGGTGCATAAATAGTCACTTTGTTGTGTACGTAGGGATTGGAAATGGAAGACTGTGAAAGGATTAAATTTATTCCACCCATTATGTACACATTAAAGTCCAATCATAAAACCAATTTACTACATGCAATGAATTTAAGTTTGGTGTCCCAAAAGACACCCATCAATTGCCTTTTAATTAGAGGAATATGAAGCAATTTTGTTTTGTATTACTGAAGGGGTTTTTCGAATTGTATTTTCAGGAAAGAGGTGGGGCTCACATGATATTGATGGCCACATGATATTGATGGCTCATTAAGTCAAGGAGTCAAAGTGTACTTACACTTTGGAACTTAAACATCTAAAGAAAGCTAAAGGAAGAGGGGTTGGCGCCTCTTCCCACGCTGGGCGCCACTCCCAAGTAGGAAAACATTCAATTCTTTTCACCCGGATCATCAAGCTTCAACGAGTACAAGTTCCTCTCATCATTCAACCAAAACCAATTCTATAGGTGGGTGAGTGAGAGGTAAATCATTCCGGAGGTAGGCTTCCAACTTGGAAGGAATGAACATATAGAGATCAACAAAGAGATCAACAACAGAGGATAGGCACTCTTGTGCAACCCACCAAAGAAGGTAGTGGAGAGCTTAGTTAGGAAATTTTATGCTAATACTATACCACAGCCTAGGCAACCCTATGATTACCTAAGCTACGTGAGGAGGAAGACTATTGATTAAACCCCTCCAGCATAGATAGAATGCTGATGGTGAAGAGCATAAATTCCACCCAGAGCTATGAAGAGAGGGTGAAGCAACAAGACCCTGGATTTGAAGAAATTTTGAATTAAATCTGTGTTCTTAATATGCAATGGATCAATGACATGGATGAGAGGCCCAATCAACTAAAAAGAAGAGACTTGAGCCCCCAAGCTAGAGGGTGGCTGGATTTTGTGAGAAGATCCCTCAACCCAACCTCCAACACCTCGGAGGTCACTTTGGAGAGAGCTGTACTCATATACAGCATCATGAGAGGAGAGAATGTCAACGTTGGGGAAATGATTGCCAATAATATCCATAGGGTGCTGAAGAGCACCAGACTTGCATTTTCTAGCATTATTCAAAGGCTATGTGATGAGGCTGGAGTGGAGAAAATAATTGAAGTTTTGGTGGATCAAGAAAAGCCAATAACTGCTAAAAAGATGGCTAAAATGGTGGCCATCAACCCACTGCAAAGAGTAAGGGAGCACATGGCTCATGTGCAAGAGCCACAAGGGCCACCACAACATGAAGAGGCCTTTGTCCAACCACCATATCTGCCACTTCCACCACCAGTGCAATAATTTTCTGAAGGTTTCAACTGGGAGCAAATGCAAAGAGATATTCATCAAATTCAACGAGATATACACCACTTGAGAGAAGATGTAAACCAACTGAGGGAACAGCAAAAGCAATGGGACCAAATGCAAGAAATCATTCAACAACTCCAAAGAAGCATGGAGTATATGAAGGAGCAACAAGGCCAATTCCACTGGAGAGAGATGAAAGGCTGCCTCAACACAATCATGGAGCAACAACAAATCCCACAGCAGAATCTTGCTCAATTTAGAGCCCTTTATGAGGCCAAAACCATAGCAAGAAGGCAATATGACTACTACGCACAAGCAAAACTGAACCACTTGTGTAATGCAGTAGCCAGTATGAACCCCAATTACCCAACATTTATGCAAAAGGTGGAAGAACTTAGTACAGGACATGAGGAAATTGTGGACAAACACATAGAAAATAAAAGGAATTACATGAGGATGCTAGGTTTTTTGAAACCCAAGAACACCAAAGCACAGGAAGGATCATCTAAGAGAAAGAAGGACGGTGATGACTCCTCCTCTAAGAAGAAAGATAAAGGAAAAGGGCCAATGAATTGAAGCTGCTCAAAGGTTGTTAAGTCCCATGGTTGCATATGATCTTCTAAAATTTTCTGGTTAATAGTTTGCATTGTTATCTAGTTATTATTTAGTTTTTATGTCTTAGAAATTTCTTTATGGGCCCTTTATGTTTGAGAAAGAAAATGTTGTTTAAGTTTCAGCACAACCAATAAAAGTAGTTGTTTTCATGAAAATCAATGGTGAGTTTGTGCGAAAACAAGAGTAAAGAGACTAAAACCAAGAGAGATAATTCGAGACTAAGAGTTGAGGAACCAAGTATAGAACCTTGAATGAATTTGGAAGAAAATAAGTCATAATGAACAATTGGACTTAGAGGATATGACAAGTAGATACTAAGCATGACCCTTGAATATCTATAGAACCAAGAAGTAGTAAGTAAAAAGACCCAAGGCTCTGAGCATCAACTACTAGGGTAAAAGAAAGCAACAAATAGCTCAAAGAGCCGAGATCTTAGTAGATGCTTGTGGTGAAGATGTGTCAAGAAGAGAGACCTGGGCAAGTAAATTCTTAGGGGTGTTTCAACACCTAGTACCCTAAAACTAACTGGTTTGGGAGTGCTAATTGAAAGCCTAATCTAAAGAGTCGTCTTGAGACAAAACACCTAGAGTCGTGGTCAATCAAATAGAAACAAAAGAGAATTGAAAAGAAAAGAACAATAAAAAAGAAAAGGAACAATTCTTGCTACTTCAAGGTGACAATCAATAGAAAGGGCTCCTAAGACAAGCACTTAAAAGAATCCTCCAGAGTCTGGGAATTCATTATGATATGGAAACAATAAAGTTCATGCATGAGTTGATACTTTGCCTTATTTTTAGTTATGAAGATAATCTCTTCAAGATCGAGTCTCAACCAATTAAGAATAACTCACATTGATTTGCTTGGGGACAAGCAAAGCTTAAGTTTGGTGTTGTGATGACTTGCATCATCTACCTATTTTTCTTATCTAAAAAAACCATAAAAAAAGCATAATCTCATTACATCAATGCAACTTCATGAAGTAATTGGTGAATATTATGGTACAGTGCTTTGAAATGAGTTTATGTTGAATTTCAGGTGAAAAGAGCAACAAAGGAAAGAGGAATCAAGAAAAATAAGTTGGGCACATGAAGCTGGGCATGCCACTTGGTACAAACGCCACCAATTGGTATGGGCGGGGCACGCGAGCAATAGGGTGTGGCACGTGATGCGTGAGCATCTTTCCTATCTTTTCCTAGTGAATTTGCATCTAAATTGTTGAGTTTAATAAAGAATTAATTACCTTTTAGCCAATATGGATGCTACTTTGAGTCTTGTGCAATTCTGTTTATTTTAGGTAGTATTCAGCTGGATTTGATGGAGTTTTTGCAGAAGAAGAGATGAAGGCGAATGATGCTGTCAACCCTGACCTCTCTGCACTCAAACCTGAATTACTCGAGCTACAGAGGTCCAATGGACTTGATTCTAGTGGCGTTGGAAAGCTAACTTTCAGAGCTTTCCAACGATATATAATAGTCCATACTTCTTCTCCGAACTCGCTGCCAAGACTGCGCCTAACTTGAGATTTCTCAAGTTAGGCGCAAGACACAACAACAATACGCGAGATTGGTCCTGCCCACTTCAAGTTAGGCGCACTAAAGCCCAAGTTAGGTGCAACTTCACTCAACTAAACTCTAATTCATGCTGCCAAGCCCAAGTTAGGCGTGGATCCTAGTGAAGCCAAGTGGTCCCCATCCATAAATTGAAGATTTGCTGATTGCTATAATTAATTCTAATTTAAATTCAAATTTTAAAAATAGAAAAAGATATTATTTTAGTTTTAAAGATAATAGATTTTAAATTATTAGGATTAGATATAAAAGGGATTCCAACAGGGTGGTTCCAGCACAACATTTAGAACACAACATTATTCCAATTTACAATTTACAATCCTTATTTTCACTCTGAACCATGAGCAACTAATCCTCCATTGTTAAGGTTAGGAGCTCTGTCTATTTGTATGGATTGATTTTATTACTTTTTCTATTTTAATTTATGTATGGATTTATAATTTAAGGATTGTTTTCGCTCTTTATCTTATGAATTTGGGTGGAACGGAAGTATGACTCTCTTTCTATTTGAGTTCTTGTATAACTTGGAAAAGCTCTTTACTTGAATAACAGCTTGAAAACATATTCTTCTAAATTTTAATTATCTGGATTTAACGGGATACGTGACATATAATCCTTTTATTTTTGGGTAATTAGAATTTTTGTGGTACATAAACTAGAATTTGATCATATAGCTTCTAATTGGAATTAATTGACCAAGGAATTGGCAATTAATGAATTTTAGAAGAGACTAGAAAGGTCTAAGGAATTAGGGTCTAGTCACATATAGTTTGCCATAAATTAAATCCTACATAATTAAAATAGTTAGTAAGAAAAGTTAATCCGGAAAAATAGATAACTCTAAAACCTTAACTGCTTTCTCAATATTTTATTCCCAATTTATTTACCTGCCTGTCTTCAAACATCTAAATTTATTAATTAATGCTTTTGAACCCTTAAACACTATTTTTTGTTTGTCTAACTAAGCCTATCAAACACTATTGTTGCTTAATCCATCAATCCTCGTGGGATCGACCCTTACTCACGTAAGGTATTACTTGGTACGACCCGGTGCACTTGCCGGTTAGTCTGTGGTTAGAAATACCGCACCAGCACGCCAGCATCCTTTTCCAAAGAAGAAGTCCATAGAGTCCACTATGGGCGTGGCACGCCAGTTATAAACTCCAGCAAAGGGACAAAAAGAGCTTTAACATGGGCGTAGCACGCCAGGGCCAGGCATGGCACGCCAACTATACTTTCCACAGAGCAAGTTTGAAGACCACAAAGGGGGCGTGGCACGCCAAGCTGGGCGTGGCATGCCAACCCCCTCATACACTATGGGCATGCCACTTGAACTCGAAGGCATGGCATGCCAATTCATTGGTCTAGAAGGAGGACTTGAAAGCTCAACACTGGGCATGCCACTTGATATCGAAGGCGTGGCACGCCAACCTTAATCATGACTTGGGCGTGCCACTTGGGTCCCAGGCGTGGCACGCCAATGCTTGAAGAAGCTTAAGCACCAATACTGGGCGTGCCACTTGATATCGAAGGCGTGGCACGCCAGCTCTAGCACCCAAGGGAAAAGAAGACTAGGCGTGCCACTTGAGACTTAAGGCGTGGCACGCCAGGGCAAGATAACCATGGGCGTGCCACTTGAATGCTAGGTGTGGCACGCCTATCACTTCTCATTCATGCACTATCAAAGGGCGTGGCACGCCACCTACTGGGCATGGCACGTCAATATTGTTTTCCAGAAAGGAAAATTGAAGCATTATCAAGGGCGTGGCATGCCACCTACTGGGTGTGGCACGCCAGTATTATTTTCCAGAGAAGATGGATGGAGTGTATACTATGGGCGTGGCTCGCCATACCTGGGCGTGCCACACTGGTTCAAGGTTCCAAAGAAGAAGAGCAAAAGGGAAGAGCTTGGGCGTGCCACTTGAGCTCGAAGGCATGGCACGCCAGGCTAACTATGCAAAGGAAAGACTCCGGGCGTGCCACTTGGGCTCGAAGGCGTGGCACGCCAGGGTGGTTAATGGAGAAAGTGTGCCACTTGCAAGCCAGGCATGGCGCGCCAAACCAAGCTGAGAAACTAGGCGTGGCACGCCACTCAAACGCCAGTCACACGCCAGGAACATGCTATATTTTATGAGTTTTTCTTTCTCCTTTTTAGTGTAATTTTCTTTTCTCTTTTGTATTTTCTTAATTCTAGTGATAGGAGTAGTATAAATAATCTCTAGAAGTACTGAAAATGGGGTTGGATTTGCAAGTGGGTTAGATACCTTTACTTTTAGTTTTACTTTTACACTTCATCTTCTCCATCTCTTGTACTTTTCTCTAAGCTATGAGTAGCTAAACTCCCTCTCATTGGGAGAGGGAGCTCTGTTGTACTCGATGGATTAATGATAGTGAATTTCTTCTTCTCTTCATCTTCTCTTTGATTTGCTTGAAGAAATTTCGTTCTTCATGCTAGTGTTCAATCATCTTGGGAAAGAGGTTGAGTGCAAAATGGGTTTCATGGGAACCTTGGAAAAGGAAACATGAAACCATGCTTGAAATCTCTTCTCACACTTGAGTAGATCTGGGTTTTGGGATTGGATATGGTAACATATAATCTATCCACTATTTCGATCTATGAGGATGTGTGGTATAATCAGAGACCAGGCATATCTCTCTTCATGAGCAATTAGACCAAGGAATTGGCTGATTATCAAGATTTGAGAGATTGAATCACCAAGGGATTGGGATTCAATCAATCATGATTGCCAAGAGGTCAATGAGTTGCATGATTGAAGATGAGATGATTTGAATTTAATCCAAAGGGAGCAACATCTCCTAATCCCAATGAATTTCCCTCATTCTTATCTTTTCCTTTCTTTATAGCTTTCTTTAATTTCTGCTATTACCCATTTCCCATTTACAATTCAGCCATTTATATTTCAGTTCTTTACATTCTTGCCATTTATCTTTCTGCATCTTCTTGCTTTCATTTACTTTTAAGTCACTTACATTTCTTCTATTTAAATTTCTGCATTCAATACTCTCTACATTGATTAGCTTAACTAAATTCACTCATTAACTAAAATTGCTCAATAAATCAATTTTTGTGGATTCGACCCCACTCCTAGTGGGTTATTACTTGACGATAATTTGGTGCGCTTACAAAAGAATGGATTCATTTTATATGGGGAGTGAATTCTGGTCACCAGTCACAGAGCATAATATAATACCAGACACGCAGACATAGAATTATTGAATTGTTGAATTTTGATAAGATATATATATATATATATATTTCATTAAATGAATTATAATAATATTTTGGTATTTTATTAGTATTAAAATATAAATCTATTTTAGTTATTTTAATGTCTACTTTTAATTATATAAAGTATTTGAAACAATTTTTCTCTTAATAAATAATAATATGTATTATTTTTAAACTTATTTCAAAAATATATATTGAGTGTAAGGATGGACACACTGACACGTGATGGTATTTAGGTGTGTCCAAATATGTTCGAAGAAATATTTTTTTTTTGTTTTATTAAGACACAATTGGACACGAAAGACACGTGTGTTAGATGAATGTCAGATGAGTGTCGTGTTCAAAATGTGTTTGACATACATACATTGAAACTTAACAAAGTGTTTGCAATTCATAGTCTATATACATATTCTAGTATTCTATCTATTCACCCTCAAATCACTAAAACTCTCTTTTAAGCTAAGGGATACACTCTTAGCACACTGGTGTGTAATCAACATGCTACTAACTTTAATTAATCAATTCGATTAAATAAGAATAATTGATCCGAGCGGCCTTCCGTGTTAAATGACCTTTTCAGTGATTACGAAGAACAGGGGATATCCAAACACCAACAAGTGGGACGAAGGTAGTCGTTCCCCTAATTATAAGAATCCTACCCCCAAGAAAGAACTTGAGATGTTGTTAAGGTGGGGATTAAATGAATATTGATCGACATTCTATCAATAATTCAATTAAATTACCATTATTTTCCTCGTTTACTCTTCCTAATGGTCTACTTTTACCTGTTGTGATTTAGTCTTCCATTTGAAAATTTTCACCACTTTTATTTATTGTAGTAATAGATATTATTTTAAAACATATCAAATAATAAAAAAATAAAAAAAAAAGAAGTTATAGAAAGAGAGAAGACCACAAAAGAGTTCATCATACACAACATGATGAGTGAGAAACAAAAACCTTAGAATGTGGGGGGTTTTTGTACTAATATATATATATATATATTTGCTATCTATTTTCTCAGGTTGAAACTTCGAGCATCTATGATGCCATCGATTGTAGATATCATGAGCATGAACAACAAAAGAAATACAAATAGTCTTTCAAATTTTGCTTTCTTGACAGAATGGGAATCTAAAAACCTTAAAGATGGTTATAAATGATGCAACTATGGCAAAAAATCACTAAAAATTTTTGCCATAGCAAAATCTGCAGTAGTGTTTAAAATATTAAATAGAGACACATGAATAATTTTATCTTTGACAATACCAGTGTGGCTTCTTTTGCCGGAGCTACTATCGTTGTACTGCAATTGGTTGCTGTCCGAACAAGAGAGTGGAGTGGTACTTGGATGATCCTAACCATGTACAAACCATCTATGAGGGTTTTTTCGCTCATAATTTGCCACCAATCCTCCGTCCTCCATAAAGATCTTTCAACCTATACAATAACTCCACCATTAGCCCTAAACTTGGTAGAGGAAGTGGTGTACAAAAAGGTATAGTTTCAGACGCAAGTGCAGGTACAATGTAATGTTCCTTCCAACAAAATACCTTATTTAAGTCATGGTATTTAAATAATGTAACTTCTCTTCCAACAAAATACTTTACTTAAGTCATGGTATTTCTACTAGAAAGAACATTAAGTGACCATGCTTAATATTAACTACTTAATACTGTGCCATTACATCGCTAACTCGTTTTTTATTTTAGTAAAAAGCCAATAAATTTTATTTTTATTCATTAACAGTCATCCATTAAAGATCGCCAAACAATGTTATTCACATAATTATTAGTAATATATTATAGTTATTCAAATGAACAGCAAATACAAGTCCACCCCTCTAAAGGAAAATAAAATCTTTAAATAAAAAGAGCGGGAGTAAAATAAATTCTAACAATAATGACTTAACTCGCAGTTAAACGCTTATATGCATCTGTAGCTTTGTTATAGGTCTTTGCATTTGTAGCTGAAAGGGTGGGAAAAGTTAAGGTGAGAACTAAACCACAAGTTCTTAGTAGGGAATACGAATGCCGTAAAAGTAAAGAATAAAAATAAAAATCATCATCATCATCATCATCGTCATTTAAATAATTATCTTAATAACGAAAGAATGAGCTTAAAATGATTAGTGAAAATAGAGTATTGATAAACGAAAGCATGACTGAGGATAGATTATTGATGATCGAAAAAGAAAAAATATTGTACAAATTAGGAATTGAGAATTGAATGATTAGACTAAGTATTGAATGATTGACTGAGAATTGAGAAATGATTTAAGAAAACTGTATATGAGAACTGATTGTTTTATTTGGCCTTGGGCCGAACACAGGAATGGGGATGCTGATAAATTGTGTACTACTTTTCTGTTTGCCCTAGAGGTCCTGTAGGCCGAAGTTCACCTACAGTGGATATCATTTGTGTACTTCAAGGTGTTGCTCCTGTAGGCCGAAGTTCACCTATAGAGAGTTGTCATTCTTGTAAGCCAAAGTTCACATATAGGGGCATAATTTCTGTAGGCCAAAGTTCACCTACAGAAGGCAGCTATGTTGTGTTTACTTTTGGAAATGCCATATCCGACTAAGAATGCTGGATTACGTCGGGAGTGGGTAGAAACCAACACGTGAGCTCATCATATCATGTAAAACCCGATAAATTAATAAATAATTAAATAATAAATTAATTATGAGCCAGAGAAATTAGAAAATTAAATTTTATAATTTGAAGAAGTAAAAATATTTAAAATACAAATTAAAGAACTAATTTTAAAGATCAGGCCAACGGGCCGAACCGGTTGAACCGGGCCCGTATTGGGCGCAAGGCTCAACCTATATATAACTCATCCCAACCTTCTTCCCTTTCCTATCATCAAATCACGCTGAAGAAGAAGCAAAATACAAGAACACTAACCTCCTTTGTAATTCAATTTTCAATTCCTCCTAACTTTCAATCCGGAGCTCCAATCGCTACACCGCTTGCAGCCACGCAACCGTCTCGCCGAGCTCTTCAAATCTATTCGAAAAAATTGGTAAGAAATTTAAATTTATCACCCAGTTCTCCACTCCCTTTATTTTTTTCATTTTGGTTTATGGGTATTGAGAAGTTTGGTGTTTTGATGGTTTAGGATCGAACTAGCTTGGGATAATCGCTGGATTTCATCCAATTGCTCAATGGGTAAGGTAAGATACTACTAAATTCTAGTGAAATATTGATTTAGTGAAACCTAGTATTGATTTTCAGTGAATTGTATTAAATTAGAGTGAATTCATGTGAAATTAGAGTCAAATTACTGAAGTAAAGTGCTTGAATTAGAACTCAAGTGGTTAGAAGCTTGTCAAGTGGGATTTGGAGGCTTGAAAACTTGTGGAATAAAGAGGTCTTGAGGTGTTTTGGGGCTTTGGGAGGAAATCGGCTAATGTATGATTTTGGTTTTCTATAGTTAATATTCAATATTGCGTGAAAACTAAGGCTAGTTGCCATAAGATAGGCATAAATGCCTTGAATTGTTAGATTTGGTGGATTTAGTATGTAAAAATATGATGTTGATAATGATTGGTGAAACCAGTAATATTATGTGTGAGAATTCTTTGAATGAATTGGTGAATTTAGGTGTTGGAATGATTGTAAAGTGACTTCAGAGTATATGATAGTGTGTAGGAGTAATTGGTGTTTGTTTGATTGTGGTTTGGTTTGTTTTCGATTGAGAATTTTGGAAAACTAGAGGATTTGAACTTTTTGGAAAAACTGAATTTTTAACCAACTTTGGCGGGCCATAATATGGCTTCCGGACACCCAAATCTTGTAAAACTTGTTTTGAATAAAAATCGGGTCTGAGAATTTATAACATTTGCAGAACATGCAGAAAATGATTTTTAACAAAAAAGTTATGCGCATTTGAAGTTTGGTGTGAAAAACTGAGTTTTCTGAACTTAACAGCTTTTTGGGAAATCTAATACGGTTGTGTACGCGACAGTGTTATGCGACACGAGTTTTGGATCTGCGACAGACTGATGTACGCGAAAATTGGCTGCATATGCGACATTGTCATTTCTACACTTATGCATACACGATTTGTAGCATGCATACATGACATTGTCTTTTTGCAAATTCTCGCTTATGCAACAGGTTACTCGCGTACGCATGACTGATGTTTTGCTAAAAAGTGTAATTTTTAAGTTTTCAACCATTTCTCTAGTTTTTCAAACCTCTGTAACCCCTATTTACGGTCTGATAGCTAGTGTTAGGTTGCAAAAGAAGAGCAAACCCATTGGGGAAAATAGTTTGATAATAAAGAAAAGTTGTAAAGTGAATAACAGAACTAATGATGCATGATAATAATGAATCGTGATTGTACGAGTATGGATAAAGATGATGATGATGTTGATGAATTGTGATGATGGTATTGATGATTGATATTGATAATATGAAAGATCCATCTGGCTTAGGCATTTAAAATTATCTAAGACACGAGTTTTCCTGGGTAAATGTAGTGGCTTGCCACCATTTGCTCAAAGTTGAGACTCGATACTCTATTGACCCTCTGTCACAAGATGTGATCGGGTACTTTAACTCTCCGAATTCCCCTAATGAGATGATAAATGATTGATTGATTATATCTCCATAGACTCTTGGGGATGCGCGCCGGCAAGGACTCTCCAAGGTTCGCTACCGGACATGTCGGGTTTGGATGGATAACTGACAAATGAGACTCATCGGCCGTAGGACAGACATGCATCATATGCACTTGTATGCATTGTTTGAGTATGCATTTATTTTGACTTGCCTAATTGCTTATCTGTAATTAACTACTACCTGTTCTATTTGTTGTATCTGTTCCATATTTGTGTTTTCCATGTCTTTCTTGCTTGTGTTTGTTTCTAAGAGACCCCTCTGGTGGGTAGAGGAGGCGCTGAGGATTGTTCCACTTAGTGAATTGGAAATTCACAGAGAACGGGAAAAGATGAGTTAGATTAGATTCCTTAGACATAATCACCATAATTTTGGTTTAGTGAAAACTTTAGGATATGAATGTGGGTTGTTGGAGTTTTAGAATGCCTCTGGCTTTCCGGGACATTATTTATTATCTATATGGACACCATTACCATGTTGAGAACCTCCAGTTTTCATTTTATACATATTTTGTTATTTTTCAAATGCAGGATGTGAGGCACCTCACTGAGAGTATTGGAGGCTCTGCTGAAGCGAAGATCAACTTTGGGGACTTTCATTTTATATCTAGTTTATATGTATATATAGGTTCTCCACTTTGTATATATTTGTATTTTGTCCTTCCTAGAGGTTGACTTGGAGAAACAGAATTTATATTTTGTCTTTTGAAAAATATTTTGGGTTGTTTATGTATATGTATACTCTAGCCGGCCTTTGCTTTGCAGGTCGTGTCTGGAGCTTGATATATGTTTCTATGGAACTCTATATTCACATATATACTATCTTTTCCATGTGCTGTTATCTTTTTCCTTCTACGCTTAACCGTTTCAAGTGTGATGTGGCTTTTGAGTTTTGTTTTGCTCAACTTTTTCTATAAGGCTCCTACTTAAATTTCTTTTTCTATATGCCTATGTACACATTTTAAATTTTAGAGGTCGTAATATCCCACCACCTCTGATTTATGAACTTAAGCTTAAAACTCTGTGTGGTGGGGTGTTACATTATGGTATCAGAGCAGTTTGTTCCTGTAGAGCCTGAGGGACGGACTGACTATGTTTCTGGGTATACTATGGGTGTGTATATGCTATTTAGGATTATCTAACTGATAAATGTAGCATACTTGTTCACGAGCATGCATTTGGGAGTTTGAAGCACTAGACTTGAGATATTGAGACTAGTCACCTTGATATCAATTGTTTGGTATGAACAGGAACCAAATGACATCTCGTGGGCACGGACGTGGACGAGGAAGAGGTCAGAGAGTAAATGAGGAACCCAAAACGACTGAAAATAACCCAGTAAATTTAATGACTACTTTAGAAAACATGGCTGCTGCTATGCAGACCATAGCTGAGGTATTAGGAAATCAAGTTGATAATAAGAATGGCAGTAACGGTAGTAACGGGCCGATGACTTTAGCAATATTTCTGAAGGTAAATCCATCAATTTTTTGTGGAATGACGAATCCTACTAAGACAGACAATTGGTTTCAGGCTATGGAAAAAGCCTTACAAGTGCAACACATACCTGAAGACCAATATGTCGAATTCACCACTTATAACTCCAGAAAAGTGGTACAGTTTCACCTTTATATACTACTCACCTCCTCCAATAAATATATATATATATATATATATATATATATATATATATACATTCATATGTATATATGTTATGAGTTCACTTTTATTCAATGGAGAAAACTTATGTAACGCACTTAAAGGGTTTGAACTTCAACCTCGACGAATTTCATAATAAAAATTTCCATTAAAATTCTAAATTGACTAAAGTGTTCTTCTCATCTTCCTCTTCAATCTCATACGAATTTTGTTGAAGGAATTTGAGGAAGGATTATCGCTTATTTGCTTTTCTCCTTAATAGTTTTGGTTCTGAAGTAATGTACAGAGAAAATTTAATTTTATTTCTTAATTGTTTTAATTGAAAATTAGGTAAGAAATTGGTATTAGAAGTTTTAAGAAGAAAACTGAGCTTGAATCTAAGAAAAGGTAAAGGTTTAATTAAATTAAACTAACTTGTGTGAATTGTATTTTTGGATATATAATTTATGAATTTGATGTGTGATGACTGGAAATTTATGTTTAAATACTTTTTTTAGATTAATTAAATATTGTATATTAAGTTGAAAAATTGATATTCTCAAGAATATTTTATTCGAGTCTTAGATGCCTTTGAAAGAGGTAGAGTTAAGCTCATTTTAATTTTATTCATAAAGTGAAATTGAAGATTAAAGTTGGAAGATTGAGTGAGTAAAGATTAAGAAAAATGTTTAAAAAAAAATATCAAGGAATAAAAGTTTAAAGTTTAAGAAAATAAGGTTCAAGGTTTAAATTTAAAGTTTAAGGTTAAAGGTATAAAGAATTAAAGATCAAGGTTTAAGGGTTTAAAGGTTTAAAGAATAAATATTAAGGAATAGATTGAGGAATATTGGATTATTTGAATTAAAGAAATATGATATTGAGTACAATCTCATGAGGATGGCGATACATAATGCTGACATGAGATATTATTCTTGAGGCTCAGTAGGGACAGCGATATATAACGCCCACTTGAGACCGGAAGGAAAGTTTCCCATGAGGACGGCAATACGTAACGCTCATGGGAAGGATGTTGGTTGAGGTAGGGACGGCGATACGTAATGCCTATCTCAGGACCACTGTTAGGTATCAGGAAATGAACTGACACATGAGCTCACGGCCTGTATAGGAAGAGACATACATCATATTTGTTTGCTGCATAATTTTTCTTATGATACTACTATGTGTGTGTTTATGTTTGTCTCTATTTGTTTGAGATTTTGTGTGATATTCTATATTATCTCTAAAATTGATGATTTCTTTTGAATGCATCTTATTAGAACTAAAAAAAAAAATAATGAATTTTTATTTTCAAGAAGGTAAAAGAAATACTATTGTGTGAAACCCTTACTAAGAACGCCCAAGTTCTTACCCCTCCCTTCCTCCCCTTCAGATGGAGACAGGAGTTCTATTCTATGAGCTAGATATATATATATATATATATATATATATATATATATATATATATATATATATATATATATATATATATGAGGATCCTATACATCATAGTTTTTATATAGTAGTCACTGAGCCTAGGGTACGTGCGTACTTGTTGAGTAATCATCTGATGAGCGGATATTTTATACCCTTTTTGGCACTATTTTCTTAGTATTTTTAGTTATATTTTATTAAGTTCTATTATGTTTTAGTAGGTTTTAGTGAAAATTCACCTTTTGGATGCTACTTATAGTTTTTGTGTTTTTCTTATGATTTTAGGTGATTTTTGGGTGAAATTGACAAGTTTTGGCAAAGTCTGATTCAGAGGCAAAGAAAGGATAGGAGATATTGTCAAATTCTAACCTCCGTGCATTAAAATGAGCATTTCTGGGGCTACAAAGGTCCAATCGACGCGCTCTCAACCGCGTTAGAAAGCTAACTTTTAGGACTTTCTAGCAATATATAATGGTCTATACTTTTCATTGGAAATGACTACCCAAAATGGGTGTTGAACGCCCAACTTACCCCCTTTCTGGCGTTCAACGCCACCAAGGGAGCACAATGCAGCACACTCACACCCCTAATTGACGTTCAACGCCCAAAAGCCCAAGTTGAACGCCAGGCATACAAAGTACATGACCAAAGTGGGTCCAAAGTGAATTTTAGCACTCCTTAGCTTGTTTAGTCTTATCTTTGTACTTTTTAATTTTAAGTTAACATCTTTAGGGTTAGCATCTCCTATTTAAATAGGAGATCACTTAGGAATTAGGGCATGCCTCCCAGGAGGAGAGTCAAACACTTCTCTGTTTTCTTTGTAAACTATGAACAGCTAAACCTCCTAGGTTAAGGATAGGAGCTCTACTCATTCCTATGGATTAATATAATTACTTTTCTACTTTAATATATGTTTGATTCCATTCTATAATGCATTGTCGTTCTTCATCCTTATGAATTTGGGGTGAAACTGGCGTATGACCCCTTTTTCTACATGAGTTCTTGTGAGTCCCTGGCAGGATAGTATTGAGCTGTAGCTTGAGAATGCATCACAGGTTCCAACAAGTTATCTGGGCTAACTAGGATATGTGACATAAAATCTCGTTATTCTTGGGTAATTGAGGTTTCTGTGGCACTAAGGCTAGAATCATAGAGCTTGATTCTCCGATCCGGAAGATCTGACCTTGTCTGTGGCGTTTTTAGTAGGATCACCAGAGATTGAATTGCGTGAGCTTTACCCTCGTCCAGATTGAACGACCACTGCTGGTGTTTGGTTTGGATTAGAGGAGATTAATGACCATTGGCCTTGGCTTAATCACTTACAGCCGTGTCATTGAATGAATCACTCATTGTTAAAGTAGTCAGTAAGAAGTACTAATCTGGAAGAATAAGCTTCTCAAAGGCCTTAATTGATTTCTTACTATTGTTTCTCCGTTAATTCTTAATTGCTTCATTATTGTTTTGTTTATGCGCCTACAACAACAACAATCAACTTTCTATTCGCCTGACTAAGATCTACAGGAGAACCACAGCTTGCTCAATCTGAAAATCCTGGTGGGATCGACCCTCACTCACCTGAGGTATTACTTGGACGACCTGGTGCACTTGCCAGTTCAGTTGTGTGAGTTTCATTTTCGTGCACCAAGTTTTTGCCGCCGTTGCCGCGGATTGTTCGCCATTGACAAGCTATCGGTTTTCTTGCTGCTTAGATCAGGTTCTTTTTCTTTTAATTTCTTTTCTTGTTAGTTTTTCGAAAACTCTTTAAAAAATCTTTTTCAAATTTTTTTGTCATTAGTCATGTTTTTCTTTTTGTTTAACTCTTGTGACAATTCTTAAGTTTGGTGTCCTTTTTGGTTTTTGTTGATTTTTTTTTCTTGAATTTTTCGAAAATTGTTCTTGTTTTCTTGCTTTCTATTCGAAATTTTCTGTGTTTTTCTTTGTTTGATTTTAAAATTTGTAAGTTTGGTGTCTTTTGCTGTTCCTCTTCCCAATTTTTCGAAATTTAGTGCCTTTAATTTCAAAATTTTTAAGTTTGGTATCTTTTGGTGTTTTTCCTTTTAATTTTTTTCGAAATTTTTGTTGTTCAAATTCAAAACTTTTAAGTTTGGTATCCCTTTTTGTTTGTTTCCTTTTTGAATTTCAAAAATAATTTTTAAACATATTTTCGAAAACTTTTAGATGTGATTTCAAAATTTTAAGTTTGGTGTCACATTGGTAATCTTTTGATTTAATTTTCTTGTTTATCTTTATTATTTCTAAATCTTTATCTTATCTTTTTCTTTAATTTCAAAATTTTGTTATCTTATCTTTATTTTAATTTCAAATTTTAAAATTTTAGTATTTTGTTAGTTTTTCTTTCTTTTAAAAATTGAATTTCAAATTCTCTCTTTGACTTTCTCTTTCTAATTTTCAAATTTTTTTTCAAAATCAAATATCCTATCTTAATTTTCAAATCTTATCTTATCTTGTTTCTTTCTCTTGAATTTTTTTTTTCTAATTTTTGAATTTTCAAATCTTTAATTGCCTTTTTCAATTTTCAAAAAATTGCATCTTAAATTTCAAATCTTTTTTTATCTTATTTTGATTTAATTTTAAATTTAAAGTTTGGTGTCTTTTAATATTTCCTTTTTTTTCTTTTTTTTATTTCGAAAATTTCAAATTTTTTCTTTTTCTTTTTAATTAATTTTCTTTTTGAATTTTCAAATCATATCTTGTTTATCTTTCTTGAACTTGAATCTTTATCTTATCTTTTCCTTAACTTTCAAATCTTGTTTTCCATTTTGATTTCAAATTTTAAAGTTGGTGTTTCTTTCTATCTTGGTTGTTTTCTAGAATTTTCAAATCTTATCTTCTTTATCTTTCTTGATCCTAATTATCTTCTCTTTGATTTTTGAATTTTTATGTTAGTCATTTTATTTAAATTCAAATTTTAAATTTGATGTTTCTTTAGTCTTTAATTCTTTCTTTCTTTTCGAATTTCAAAAATTTTTACAACCTTTTCTTTTTAACTTTCGAAAATTTTTTGTTAATTGTTGCATTCTTGTTTTGAATTTCTATCTTGTTTATCTTTCTTGATTTTCAATCTTCGTCTTGTTTATCTTTTCCTTGATTAGCAGATTTTATTGGTTATTTATTTTTCATTTAAATTCAAATTTTAAAGTTTGGCATTCCTTTAGTGTTTCCTCTCTCTTTTTTAATTTCGAAAATTTTTAAACCTCTTTCTTTCTAATTTTTTTATTTTTTGAAATTTCTAGCTATTTTTTTATTTCAAATTAGTATTCTATTTTTTATTTATTTATTTTCGAAAAAAATATTTTCTTGATTTTTTGGGATATCTCACCCGGAGCTCTCTAGACTTTGACATACATAAAGTCTCCCCCTTTTCTTTGTCTCTTGTTTGCAGAGAACCACAAAAAAATCACTATGGATCAGAATGAGGGTGCTCAATCCAGAAGATTCTTGAGGTCTTATACAGCTCCCACTCCTGACTTCTATGAAAGGAGCATTTGTTGCCTCCTATTCGAGCAGACAACTTTGAGCTCAACTCACAGCTAATCACTCTAGTGCAGCAAAACTGCCAGTTTCAAAGACTTTCACAAGAAGAGCCCACGGAATTTTTTACAAACTTCCTGCAGATCTCTAACACAGTACGAACCAACGGAGTAGACCAGGATGTCTACAGGCTGTTGCTCTTTCCATTTGCTATAAAAGGCCAAGCAAAGAGGTGGTTGAATTCCCAGCCCAAAGCAAGCCTGAACTCATGGAGTAAACAGGTAGACAAGTTTTTTAACCAATACTTCCCTCTAAATAAGCTAACCCAGCTAAGACTGGACATTCAAGACTTCAGACAAGAAGAGAATGAGTCTCTTCATGATGCTTGGGGGAGGTACAGAATGATACTATGGAAATGCCCCATGGAAATATTTTCAGAATGGGTAAAGCTGGACATTTTCTATTACGGACTCACAAATATGGCTAAGATGTCTCTAGATCATTCTGCAGGTAGTTCAATACATATGAGAAAGACAATTGAAGAAGCTCAAGTACTCAATGAGACAGTCGCCAGCAACCAGCATCTATACTCGTCTGGTGAGACTTCAATGAAAGGAGAGGTCAAGACGGTGTCCACTGAATCAGACCCTTCGGAATAAAGTGAATCATTAACCCAGCAGCTATACTCCCTTACACAACAGTTGCTAAGTTTGCAAGAAGTGTTGCAAGAAACCTGTGTCTCCAACAAGAATATAGAGGCACGATTGAACCAGGATGAGCAGCATTTATCTGAACAAATAAGAAAAGAGTGCCAAGCCATCCAATTGAGGAGTGAAAGGACCCTAAACATCCAGCCTCAGAACAGTAAGATGCAGGGGAAAGAGGAAATGGCAGAGAATGAACAGGCAGCAATTCAGGGCACTATCAAGGGCGTTGAATGCCCAGAAAGGGATGGCACTGGCGCCCAATGCCCAGGAGGGGGCAACACTGGCGTGAAATGCCAGGAAATGACCAATAGTGGCTATGAACGCCCAGATAGGGGAGGATATGCATGTGTAAGTTCAGGGAACCCCTCTCCTAAGCAAGTTGGTAACTCTTCTTCTGGCACTATAGACACTCACCCTGCGTCACTCAAAACGCCTGAGTACAAGACCAAGATGCCATATCTTTGGAGACTTCAACGGGAACAAAAGGATAAGCAATTCTCCAAGTTCCTAAAAGATTTCAAGAAACTGGAGATCAAAATCCCCTTTGCAGAGGCTCTTGAACAAATACCTTCATATGCTAAGTTCATGAAGGAAATACTGAATAACAGGAGGGATTGGAAGAAAGTAGAGACAATGGTGCTTACTAAGGAGTGCAGTGCAGTCATTCAGATGAACCTTCTCGAGGAACTTAAGAGACCTCTCACTCTTCCCAATAACCCAGTGCCTACCCCAAGAGGAGAGTGCATGGCCATCACAGTGGACTCTGAATCCGTACCAAAGGAGGAAGTGCAAGTTGCTGAAGGGTCAGAGGAGAAAGAAGCTCTATAAATGGTTAAGGTTACCCTGTCACAATGGTGTTTCAAGCTCCCTCTATGAAACCCATTCAAGAGCTTGAAACACCACACCCTTAGAAGTCCCAAAAGGAGACCAAGGATGAGCACCACTCGCAGTTCTTGGAAGTCTTTAAGAAGCTGCAAATAAAGATTCCCTTTGCTGGGATTTTGAAGCAAAGGCCTCTCTCTACGGGAAGAACCTTTATTGATGCTGAGAGAGGCAAGTTGGTGCTGCGATTGCATAAGGATTGGTTGGATTTTAAGGTCTTTAAACCTCCACTACCCCCTAATAGAGGACGTACTTGCATGCAAAGTACAATGCTAAAGCTTCCTCCCTTGGTGGAAATTCATACAGTTTCCCTAGACTTCACCCCTAAGTTTGGTGTTGAGTGTGCACTATCAACTAAGGAGGAAGGTCCCAAGAGAAGGATTCCTAGGGGATGGAAAAACAATAATATCCCTACTGAAGGCTTCTCAGCCGAAACGAAGGTAGTATCCTCTGCAAGTCCAATCCTGTCTCATGCAGTGAACAGGATCCTATCTCTTGAGCATATTAAGCTGATCCATGAGAGCACATGAAGAAAGCTCCCAGTGAGGAGTGAGGATTTATTCCTCTATGACTATCTTCCTCTTTGAAGGAGCTTACTGTCAAGCTAATGACAGTAAAGAAGCACTTGTTGGGAGGCAACCCAACCATAAGTATCTTATAGTATTTTCTTCTTTTCTATTTTTGTTATTTTAGTTTGATTTCATATTATTTCATGTTTTCTTGTTTTTCATAGTTTTCTTCGTTTTTCTAATGTTTTTCATAGTTTTCTTCGTTTTTCTAATGTTTGTGATCATTAGAACAGAAACAGAAACACATAGAAGAGAAACAAAACACCCCAAAGGGTGCCCCCTTACTGGCGTTCAACGCCAGAAGGGAGAAGAGAACTTGGGCATTCAACGCCCATAAGGGAACAGAGAGGATCAAGTTTTCTTTGCTTAGGGACAAGCAAAATTTTTAAGTTTGTTATTGCAGAGCGAGCTCTAGGTGTACATTATCATCAATGGCACCAAAGGGACATGAATCATCTTCATAGAAGAGCACAGCTTGAGCAACCATCAGCACTAAGGTGGTTGAGTTTCAATTCCCCTTTCTTTCTGTTTTTCAATATTTCATCTTATTTCCTATTCTCTATTCTAGCTTTTACATTATCACTACTAGGATTTCCTTTGCTTTTTAGTCGAGTAGCTTAAATTTTCAAAATTTTTTTGGGTTTAAGATATCTCATGTATCCCACAACAAGCTTAAAAGAAAATTTTTGAAAAAGAAGTAGTAAATTACACGAGGTTTTGAGTAATATTATGAGTAATTCCAGTTATCTTGATATGGTGGACTTATCTTTATTTTTTGAATATATGAATTAACTATGCGTAATTGATATTGAAGTTGAGTATGTTGGCCCTTGAAGAACAGTGAGTTTAGAGAAGTATTATTGACTCTCTAAAAAATAAAAAATATTGATTCTTGAAGAAAGAAAAAGCAGCATAAAAAAGAGAAAAATAAAACGAGAAGAAAAAGAAAATTTAATAAATAAAGAGCAAGGATCCAAGGCTTTGAGCATCAATGGTTAGGAGGGTCAAAATTGGCCTAAAAAGCTCAAATGAGTTGCTATCCCTAACTAAATAAAATGCTTGTAGTGCGAAGGTGTCAAGTAAAAAGCTTAAGACTGAGCAGTTAAAGTCATGATCCCAAAACTAAGAGTACGCTTAAGAACTCTGGACACCACTATTTGGGAATTTAAGCAAAGCTAAATTCGAATCCAAAGGGTTCCCCCAGTTAAGTGCCTATGGCGTTTATGTATCTGGTGGTAATACTTGAAAACAAAATACTTAGAGCCACAGCTAGCTCAAAGGTGCAAAGTACAAAAAAGAAGCTGTGTTCAAGAATCCAGAAAAACTAGAAGAAGAGAACCAATAATATCATCTGGATTCTAGTTCCAAGGGATATCAATATTTCTGAGCTTCAAAGAAAAGTGAGATGCCAAAACTGTTCAGAAGTAAAGAGCTAATAGCCCCATTCAACATTTGGAACTGAGCTTCATTGACAACTCTGAGACCTATTGTATTTTTCTCTTCCATTAGTCCTACTTTGTTTTTGGTTGCTTGAGGACAAGCAACAGTTTAAGTTTGGTGTTCTGATGAGCGAATATTTTATACCCTTTTTAGTATTGTTTTCTTAGTGTTTTTATTTATATTTTATTAAGTTCTATTATGTTTTAGTAGGTTTTAGTGCAAAATTTACCTTTTGGATGCTACTTTGAGTTTTTCTGTTTTTCTTATGATATTAGGTGATTTTTGGGTGAAATTGGCAAGTTTTGGCAAAGTCTGATTCAGAGGCAAAGAAGGATAGCAGATGAGTGTCAAATCCTGACCTCCGTGCATTCAAACGAGAATTTCTCTAGCTAAAGAGGTCCAATTGACACACTCTCAACAACGTTGAAAAGCTAACTTTCAGGGATTTCCAGCAATATATAATGGTCTATACTTATCTATGGAAATGACTGCCCAAAACGGGCGTTGAACACCCAACTTACCCTCTTTCTAGCGTTCAACGCCCATGAAGGACAAGGCCAACGTTGAACGCCCAAAACTGGCATTCAACGCCACCAAGGGAGCACAAGGTAGCGCACTCAGCCCCCTAATGGGCGTGCAACGCCCAGAAGCCCAATTTGAATGCCAAGCATACGAAGCACATGACCAAAGTGGGACCAAAGTAGAATTTAACACTCCTTAGCTTGTTCAGTCTTATCTTTGTAATTTTTAATTTTAAGTTAACATCTTTAGGGTTAGCATCTCCTATTTAAAGAGGAGACTACTTAGGAATCAGGGCATGCCTCCCAGGAGGGAAGTCAGACACTTCTTTGTTTTCTCTATAAACTATGAGCAACTAATGTAAGACCCAGGATTTTTGAAAAAGGGCTATCATGAGCTAATTTCAAATTTAGTATTTCTGTAGCTTTAATTTTAGAAATTTCTTTATTAAAGAAAATTAAAGCAAGTTTAGATTAATTGAATTTGAAATAAATTAAGATTTTTATCCAATTTTACAATTATTGAATTATTTTCTATATTCAAATTATAAAGTTGATAGTTGTGAAATAATAAGGATTTTATATGATTTAGACTAAATAATTAATATTTTAAAATATTAATACTGCTGTTTTGGGAAAATAAAGGATTTAATTATATTATTTCTAATTATTGGATTTGAATATTTTGTTGAAAAAAATTGTGAAATTGATGAACAAATAGTATTTTTATACATTATTATTGTTGGATTAAAATTTATTTCTAATTATTATATTATCCCTATTTTTATTTGAAATTACAAAACTACCCTTAAACCTAATTTTTACCTAAACCCTAACCCTGAAACCCTAACCCAGTGACCCTTACCCTACCCGATTCCCTTTCACCCACACCCAGCTCCCTAACAATGCAGCAGTAATAGCTGCAAACTGAAACAAAGAAATGAAGAAAGAAAGGGATAGAGGGAAGGGGGTACCGCGGAAGGAGAGTGAAGGAGGAGGGAAGGCGGCGCGGTGGGCGTCACTGCCACCATCGGCCGCTGTCGACAAGAAGATAGGAGGTCTGGAAGAGCCGAGGAAGGAGAAGGAAGAGAAGGCCGCGCTGCCGTCACCGTGTTCCACGCCGTTGTCGCCACCATTACCGTCGCGGAGGAGGAAGCCTTGAGGAGAGACAGAGGCCGCGCGACTCTGGGGGAGGAAGACGCGCCCAATGGCACGAAGAGCGCGACCCACTGCACGGTGCTATGCCGCCGTGTGCTGTCTTTGTCGCTGAGCTCCTATGGCGGTTCTGAGTTCCTATGGCCACCGCCGGCAAGATCCGAATAGAGAGAAGCTTGAGGAGAGAGAGAGAGATCGACGAGAGGGGTTCCCGTCTGTGCGGTCGTGCCTCCACCGCCGTAGATCCTCCACTGCCTCTCACTGCCGCTGATGTCCTCCATCGCCGTTGCTTGCCGTTCGAAGCTGCTGCATCGCCACTGCTGGAAGTCCGCCCGATCTGATTTGAAGGAGAGAAAGGGGTTTAGGCTACCGCTGTTACTTGCGCTTTGAGCTGCTACACTAGCCACCGCCACAGGTGTCGCTGCTGGAGAAGGGAGCTGTGTCTCTATTTTTCTGACCACCGGGAGTGGTTCTGTGACTTCCGGGACCACCGCCGAAGCTTTTGGCCGAGCCTCTGCCGCCAGGAACGCCTCTGCTACCACCGAGTTCCACCACCGGTAAGAGTTTAAGATTGATTTCTGTTCCTTTGGAATTTCGGAAAGGTCTTTAACGTCACGTGGTTGTTACAGTAGCTGTTATCGGGGTTTTGCTCACGACTGTCACTTAGGGTTATTGTTGGAACTATTGCCGAGTCGATTCAGAATCGCAGCTGCCTCATTTTGTTATTTCGGTAGGTAAGTATGTTTCGAAAAGCCTCGCGTTAGTATTCTGTTGTGTTTGGTTAATGAATCTGACTTTTGGTAACGTGGGGTCGAGTTCTGATTATTACATGTTGCGATTAGAGTCATTGTGGTTGTTGAAGAAGCAAGTGGAGCTGAGATTTTGGTTGCAGTCGATTCGGGTCGAGACGAAAGAATTCAATTAACAAGTTTGGGTTGTGGTTTCAAAGTGTCGAGGTAGGGGCTTTCTAAAGAGCTATTTTATATCTGGAATTGTTATAAATAGATACTAGTGTGAGAATTATATACTTATAGTGATTGTACCAGTCCTATGTATTGTTTGGCTACTTTGGATGAATATGATTATACGTTCTGATTGGATTATTGTTTGGTTGTGATAAATGAACTGTTGCTGAACTGTTTCTTTAAGGTTTTGGAGATGAGTTTAATCGGTTGATAATGATTTGATTTTTGAAACGGTTTCCTTGAGATATGAAAATGATTTTGGATTTTGGACCATTGAAAAGGATTGTGGAACGGTTTAGTTGGGACCTGAACCGGGTGGCAAAGTCCAAGTTTTAGGGGAGGTGCTGGCGAAATTTCTATAAAAATCCTAGACTTTGTTTGAAAAGTTATTTAGAAAGGTTTAGATTTGAGAAATTGTATTATTTGATTTATTAAGAAAATATTTATGTTTTCAAACTTAACTTATTTAAGCAAACTATATGTCTTGAGTTCGATTTATTTAGAAATGAATTATTTTACCATTTGAATCACTGAAGAAAAGTATTATGTTCTAATATTGGTTTTAATGTAAAAAGGACTTTTGCTTTTGGTTAGACTTAAAGGTATCGTTCAGAGGAGCTTTTAGTGATTTTAAAGGAAATTGGGCTTTGAATGAATAATTGCATTTGTGACATTTTGGAAGAAGTCAAAGAATTGGTTTTAAGAAGGAACCTGAAAGTGGTTTTGATTAAAGTGAATCGGTTCCGTTTCAAGTGAATTGACTTTGGATTGGGTTGGGACTTGTGACTTTAAATGATCCGCTTTTATAATAAACTCTGTTTTTATTTGCTTAAACCAAGGATCTATGATTTTAAGAATTTCAATGAATTTTTAAGAAATTGAGATAGGTTGTCCTTCCCTAAAGTCTTGAAACTCGACTAAAAAATTTTATTATTGAATCCTATATTAGGATGAATGATTTTGAATCCTTCAAAGGAGATTTTAATTTGGCCTAGTTTTGGAATTTTGGAAATATAATACTAAGGGTGATTTTGTTTTAGAAAAGAGAAAATTTACGTTGAGGAAAAATGGCTTATGAGCCTGAAATGATTTGAGGAATGGGGATTTTAAAGCCAAGGCTGGAAAGAATTGATTTTTCGATTTCAAAGTAAATTGAATTGAGAAAAAGTGATTTATGACTTGAATGATGATTTTATGAGTTTGATGATGTTGGATGGTGGAAGTGCATTTATGTTATGAGCTGGAATGGCCGTATATGATAATGAATTATGGCTGATTGTGAAATATGTTATGAGCTGAAATGGTTGTATATGATAATGAATTATGGCTGATTGTGGAATATGTTATGAGCCGGATGGCTGAGTTTGAATATGAATGATTTGAGCTGATAAAGTGATTGTTGCACTTCCAATTATCTGAGATACCAGTTTTCCTGGGTGAAAGCAGTGGCTAGCCACCACGTGCTCCAGGTTGAGACTCGATACCCTGCTGACCCTATGTCGTAAGTGTGGCTGGACACTGTGAAAGTTCCAGATGAGCTCGCCCCCGTGAATAAACACCAGTGAGGGTGTGGATGTGAATTATGATTATGTTTGTGAATAACTCGAGTTGGGGATGCATGATAGAGGGACAGTCCAATGGTTAGCTACCAGGACTTGTCGGGTTGGCTTTATAACCGACAGATGAGACTCATCAGCCACTAGGACAGGCATTCATCATTTGCATCTATGTGACATTGTTTGGGTGTGCATATTGTACTTGGTTTGCCTATGTGATTAATTGTGTTTAATTGCTAATTGCTCTACTTAATGTAACTGCTTGTTTGTGCTTGAACTTCCTACTTGTGTTTGCGACTGAAACTCTATTGGATTGTGGTGGATTGGCTGCTGTTGGATTGTTTGGGCCTAGGGCCGTGGTTGATTATGAGATGGGCCGATGGTTGGTTTCGATTTGTGTTTCTGGTTTAGAAAAGTATGAAAAACTAATCTGGTTCAGCATAGATAGACCTTTTGAAAGGCTTTTGAATTTTTAGAAAATGAACAGTTTTCTCTTTCAGAAAAGACTTCAGATATTTTCTTTATATAGTAAGCCTTTGTTTTTGAAAAGAAGCATAAGGCTGTTATTATCACTGTAACGATTTTATCTCGCGTATCCTATTATAGTAATTTTGCAACCCTATAGTGAGAACCCTTTCGAGGATGATGTTCTCACTCCCCTACAGATCTTCTCTTTTCAGGTTATAGATGACGAAATTCAGAAGAGATTATTTATTTCCTGTCAGACGATATTGTTTGTATTGTTTTAGTATTTATGTTTCTCCTCGCCTTTAATTTTTCAAGTCTTGTAAGAGGGATAGGATTATGATGTGATGTTTGTAACTTAATATATATATACATATATATATATATATATGTATATATATTTCTTGTGAGTATTGTAACTTATATTGTAAGTCTGGATGTTTTTTTTTTAATTCGGTTCAAGTATTAAACATGCTCATATTCTAGTACTAAATATTATAAGAGTCGTCGTAATATCTGAGCTATCAGAGTAGCGTAGCCGGAAGCGTGACATTTTGATAGTTAGGGTGTTACAACTAAACCTCCTAGTTTAAGGATAAGAGCTATGCTCATTCCTATGGATTAATATAATTACTTTTCTACTTTAATATATGTTTGATTCCATTCTATGATGCATTGTCATTCTTCATCCTTATGAATCTGGGGTGGAATTGGCGTATGACCCCTTATTCTATATAAGTTCTTGCGAGTCCCTGTTAGGATAATATTGAGCTGCAGCTTGAGAATGCATCACAGGTTCCAACAGATTATTTGGGCTAATTGGGATATGTGACATAAAATCTCTTTAGGGATGGGTAATTGAATTTTCTGTGGCGCTAAGGCTAGAATCATAGAGCTTCATTCTCTGATCTGGAAGATCCAACCTTGTCTGAGGTGTTTTTAGTAGGATCACCAGAGATTGAATTGCGTCAGCTTCACCCTCGTCTAGATTGAACGACCACTGCTGGTGTTTGGTTTGGATCAAAGGAGATTAATGACTAGTAGTCCTGGCTTAATCACTTACAGCATTGCCATTGAATGAATCATTCATTGTTAAAGTAGTCAGTAAGAAGTACTAATCCGGAAGAACAAACATCTTTGAGGCCTTAACTAATTTCTTACTATTGTTTCTCTGTTAATTCTTAATTGCTTTCGTTATTGTTTTGTTTATGTGCCTACAACAACAACAATAAACTTTCTATTCGCCTGACTAAGATCTGCAAGATAACCACAGCTTGCTTAATCCAACAATCCTCGTGGGATCGACCCTCACTCACCTGAGGTATTACTTGGACGACCCGGTGCACTTGTCGATTCAGTTGTGCCAGTTTCATTTTCGCGCACCATCATCCCTTTCGACATCCGATTAATACTATGCTCTTTAACCTCAATATGCCTTACGAGTTTCCTTTAGAATGGCTTCACCAAGACGCCCCTCATCATCCATTCCACGATGGACCTGGACTTCATTATCACTGATGAGCGGATAATTTATACACTTTTTGGCATTGTTTTTAGTATATTTTTAGTAGAATCTAGTTACTTTTAGGGATGTTTTCATTAGTTTTTATGTTAAATTCACATTTCTGGACTTTACTATGAGTTTGTGTGTTTTTCTGCGATTTCAGGTATTTTCTGGCTGAAATTGAGGGACATGAGCAAAAATCACATTTAGAGGTTGAAGAAGGACTGCTGATGCTGTTGGATTCTGACCTCCCTGCACTCAAAGTGGATTTTCTGGAGCTACAGAACTCAAAATGGCGCGCTTCCAATTGCGTTGGAACGTAGACATCCAGAGATTCGCAGCAATATATAATAGTACATACTTTGGCCGAGTTTAGATTATGCAAATGGGCGTTGAACGCCAGTTCTATGCTGCAGTCTGGAGTTAAACGCCAAAAACACGTCACAAGCCAGAGTTGAACGCCAGAAATACGTTACAAACTGGCGTTCAACTCCAAGAATGACCTCTCCATGTGTAAACTTCAAGCTCAGCCCAAGCACACACCAAGTGGGCCCCGAAAGTAGATTTATGCATCAATTACTTACTTCTGTAAACCCTACTAACTAGTTTAGTATAAATAGGACTTTTTACTATTGTATTTGACATCTTTGGATTATCTTTTGATCTATTGATCACGTTTGGGGGCTGGCCATTCGGCCATGCCTGAACCTTTCACTTATGTATTTTCAAACGGTAGAGTTTCTGCACTCCATAGATTAACGTGTATAGCTCTGCTGTTCCTCATGAATTAATGCAAAGTACTATTGTTTTTCTATTCAATTCAACTTATTCCGCTTCTAAGATATTCATTCGCACTTCAACATGAATGTGATGAACGTGACAATCATCATCATTCCCCACGAACGCGTGCCTGACAACCACTTCCGTTCCACCTTAGATTGAATGATTATCTCTTGGATCTCTTAACCAGAATCTTCGTGGTATAAGCTAGATTGATGGCGGCATTCATGAGAGTCCGGAAAGTCTAAACCTTGTCTGTGGTATTCTGAGTAGGACTCTGGGATTGAATGACTGTGACGAACTTCAAACTCGCGAGTGCTGGGCGTAGTGACAGACACAAAAGGAGGGTGAATCCTATTCCAGTATGATCGAGAACCTCAGATGATTAGCCATGCTGTGACAGAGCATTTGGACCATTTTCACAAGAGGATGGGATGCAGCCATTGACAATGGTGATGCCTCTAGACGATTAGCCATGCAGTGACAGCGCATCGGACCATTTTCCAGAGAGGATAAAAAGTAGCCATTGACAACGGTGATGTCCTTACATAAAGCCAGCCATGGAAAGGAGTGAGATTGATTGGATGAAGACAGCAGGAAAGCAGAAGTTCAGAGGAACGAACGCATCTCCATACGCTTATCTGAAATTCTCACCAATGATATACATAAGTATTTCTATCTTTATTTTCTGTTTATTTATTATTTATTTTCGAAAACTCCATAATCAATTATTATCTGCCTGACTGAGATTTACAAGATGACCATAGCTTGCTTCATACCAACAATCTCCGTGGGATCAACCCTTACTCACGTAAGGTTTATTACTTGGACGACCCAGTGCACTTGCTGGTTAGTTGTATCGAAGTTGTGAATGAAAAATAATTTATTAAGACGTGCGCACAGAGTTTTTGGCGCCGTTGCCTGAGATCACAATTTCGTGCACCAAGTTTTTGGCGCCGTTGCCGGGGATTGTTCGAATTTGGACAACTGACGGTTCATCTTGTTGCTCAAATTAGGTAACTTTCTTTTTGTTTTATTTTCAAAAATTTTTCAAAAATCTTTCAAAAAATTCCCCTTTGTTTTCGAAAAAAATTTTAAAATAAATCTTTTCAAAAATATATATTTCTTCAGAATTTTTAAGAATGAATTCTAGTGTTTCATGAAGCATGTAGAAGCCTGGCTGGCTGTAGAGCCATGTCTAAATTCTTTTGGACTGAGGCCTCCACATGTTAGGGAATTGCTTGTACTGCTGAAGCTTGGCTGGCTATTAAGCCATGTCTAACCCTTGGATTGGAGCTTTAGACTAACATTGAAAGATTCCTGGAATTCTTCTTGAAGATTTTGGAATCCTTATTTTTCTTTTTCACATTAATTTTTGAAAAATCCAAAAAAAATCATAAAATCAAAAAAAATCAAAAATATTTTGTGTTTCTTGTTTGAGTCATGTGTCATGTTATAAGTTTGGTGTCAATTGCATGTTTTAAAATTTGCATAAAATTTTCGAAAAATTCATGCATTCATAGTGTTCTTCATGATCTTCAAGTTGTTCTTGGTAAGTCTTCTTGTTTGATCTTGATGTTTTCTTGTTTTGTGTCTTTTCTTGTTTTACATGTGCATTCTTGCATTCATATTGTCTAAACATGAAAGATTTCTAAGTTTGGTGTCTTACATATTTTCTTTGCATTAAAAATTTTCAAAAATAAGTTCTTGATGTTCATCTTGACATTCAAAGTGTTATTGGTGTTCATCTTGACATTCATAGTGTTCTTGCATTCATCACATACTTTGATCCAAAAATTTTCATGCAGTGCATCATTTTCATGTTTTTCTCTCTCATCATTAAAAATTCAAAAATCAAAAAAATATCCTTCCTTTTTTCTCTCATAAATTTTCGAAAATTTGAGTTGAATTTTTCAAAAAATTTTTAAAAATTCAATTGTTTCTTATGAGTCAAATCAAATTTTCAATTTAAAAATCTTATCTTTTCAAAATCTTTTTCAAAAATCAAATCTTTTTTTATTTTCTTATCTATTTTCGAAAATTCCAAAAATATTTTTCAAAAATCTTTTTCTTAATTTTACATCAAATTTTCGAAAATAACATCATCAACTAATGTTTTGATTCAACAATTTCAAGTTTGTTACTTACTTGTTAAAAAAGATTCAAACTTTAAGTTCTAGAATCATATCTTGTGATTTCTTGTGAATCAAGTCATTAATTGTGATTTTAAAAATCAAATCTTTTTCAAAACTAATTTCAATCATATCTTTTCAAAAATATCTCTTTATCTTATCTTTTTCAAAATTTGATTTTAAAATATCCTTTCTAACTTCTTATCTTCTTATCTTTTCAAAATTGATTTTCAAATTTGTTTCAACTAACTAACTAACTTTTTGTTTGTTCCTTATCTTTTTCAAAACTACCTAACTAACTCTCTCTCCCTCATTTTTGAACATATCTCCCTCTTTTTCAAAATTTCTTTTTAATTAACTAATTATTTTAATTTTTGATTTTGATTTTCGAAAATCACTAACTCTCTTTCAAAAATAATTTTCGAAAATTCTCTCTCTCTCATCTCCTTCTATTTATTTATTCATCTACTAACATCTCTCCCTCACTCACCAAAAATCCGAACCCTCTCTCTCTGAGTTTAGATCTTTTCTTCTACTCTTCTTTTCTTCCACTCACCTAAGGGAACCTCTATACCTGGGCAAAAAAGATCCCTATTATTATTTTTCTGTTTCCTCCTTTTTCATATGAGCAGGAGCAAGGACAAGAACATTCTTGTTAAAGCAGATCCAGAACCTGAAAGGACTCTGAAGAGGAAACTAAGAGAAGCTAAATTACAACAATCCAGAGATAACCTTACAGAAATTTTCGAACAGGAAGAGGAGATGGCAGCCGAAAATAATAATAATGCAAGGAGGATGCTTGGTGACTTTACTGCACCTAATTCCAATTTACATGGAAGAAGCATCTCCATTCCTGCCATTGGAGCAAACAACTTTGAGCTGAAACCTCAATTAGTTTCTCTGATGCAGCAGAATTGCAAGTTTCATGGACTTCCATCTGAAGATCCTTTTCAGTTCTTAACTGAATTCTTGCAGATATGTGATACTGTTAAGACTAATGGAGTAGATCCTGAAGTATACAGGCTCATGTTTTTCCCTTTTGCTGTAAGAGACAGAGCTAGAGTATGGTTGGACTCTCAACCTAAGGATAGCCTGAACTCTTGGGATAAGCTGGTCAAGGCTTTCTTAGCCAAGTTCTTTCCTCCTCAAAAGCTGAGTAAGCTTAGAGTGGATGTTCAAACCTTCAGACAGAAAGAAGGTGAATCCCTCTATGAAGCTTGGGAGAGATACAAAGAACTGACAAAAAAGTGTCCTTCTGACATGCTTTCAGAATGGACCATCCTGGATATATTCTATGATGGTCTATCTGAATTAGCTAAGATATCATTGGATACTTCTGTAGGTGGATCCATTCACCTAAAGAAAACGCCTACAGAAGCTCAAGAACTCATTGACATGGTTGTTAATAACCAGTTCATGTACACTTCTGAGAGGAATCCTGTGAGTAATGGGACGCCTATGAAGAAGGGAGTTCTTGAAATTGATACTCTGAATGCCCTATTGGCTCAGAATAAAATATTGACTCAGCAAGTCAATATGATTTCTCAGAGTCTGAATGGAAGGCAAGCTGCATCCAACAGCACTCAAGAGGCATCTTCTGAAGAAGAAGCTTATGATCCTGAGAACCCTGCAATAGCAGAGGTAAATTATATGGGTGAACCTTATGGAAACACCTATAACCCCTCATGGAGAAATCACCCAAATTTCTTATGGAAGGATCAACAAAAGCCTCAACAAAGCTTTAATAATGGTGGAAGAAACAGGTTTAGCAATAGCAAGCCTTTTCCATCATCCACTCAGCAACAGACAGAGAACTCTGAACAAAATACCTCTAATTTAGCAAACTTAGTCTCTGATCTGTCCAAGGCCACTGTACGTTTCATGAATGAAGCAAGGTCCTCAATTAGAAATTTGGAGGCACAAGTGGGCCAGCTAAGTAAAAGAGTCACTGAAATCCCTCCTAGTACTCTCCCAAGCAATACAGAAGAAAATCCAAAAGGAGGGTGCAAGGCCATTGAAATGACCATCATGGCCGAAACCACAAAAGAGGAGGAGGACATGAATCCCAAGGAGGAAGACCTCCTGGGACGTCCAGTGATCAATAAGGAGTTTCCCTTTGAGGAACCAAAGGAATCTGAGGCTCAACTAGAGACCATAGAGGTTCCATTAAACCTCCTTATGCCATTCATGAGCTCTGATGAGTATTCCTCTTCTGAAAAGAATGAGGATGTTACTAAGGAGAAAGTTACCAAGTACCTTGGTGCAATCATGAAGCTGAATGCCAAATTATTTGGTATTGAGACTTGGGAAGATGAACTTCCCTTGTTCACCAATGAACTGAGTGATCTGGATCAACTGACATTGCCTCAGAAGAAACAGGATCCTGAAAAGTTCCTAATACCTTGTACCATAGGCACCATGATCTTTGAAAAGGCTCTGTGTGACCTTGCTTCAGGAATAAACCTCATGCCCCTCTCTGTAATAGAGAAACTGGGAATCTTTGGGGTGCAAGCTGCTAAAATCTCATTAGAGATGGCAGACAATTCAAGAAAACAGGCTTATGGACAAGTAGAGGACGTGTTAGTAAAGGTTGAAGGCTTTTACATCCCTGCTGATTTTATAGTCCTAGATACTGGGAAGGATGAGGATGAATCCATCATCCTTGGAAGACCCTTCCTAGCCACAGCAAGAGCTGTGATTGATGTTGACAGAGGCGAACTAGTCCTTCAATTGAATGAGGACTCCTTTGTATTGAAAACTCAAGGTCATCCTTCTGTAAACATGAAATAGAGGCACAATAAGCTTCTCTCAAAACAGAGTCAACCAGAGCCCCCACAGTCAAACTCTAAGTTTGGTGTTGGGAGGCCACAACCAAACTCTAAGTTTGGTGTTGAACTCCCATATCCAAACTCTAAGTTGGGTGTTGGGGAGTCTCAACAATGCTCTGAACATCTGTGAGGCTCCATGAGAGTCCACTGTCAAGCTATTGACATTAAAAAAGCGCTTGTTGGGAGGTAACCCAATTTTTATTTATCTAATTTTTATTTTCATTGTTTTTTATGTTTTATTAGGTTCATGATCATGTGGAGTCACAAAATAAATATAAAAATTGAAAACGGAATCAAAAACAGCAGAAGAAAAATCACACCCTGGAGGAGGATCTCACTGGCGTTTAAACGCCAGTAAAGAGCATCTGTCTGGCGTTCAACGCCAGAACAGAGCATGTTTCTGGCGTTGAACGCCAGAAATGCACAGTGAAGAAGAGCTGGCGCTGAACGCCAGAAACAAGCATCTGGCTGGCGTTCAACGCCAGAAATATGCTGCATCTGGGCGTTGAACGCCCAGAACAAGCATCAATTCGGCGTTTAAACGCCAGAATTGCATGCAAAGGCATTTTACATGCCTAATGGGTGCAGGGATGCAAATCCTTGACACCTCAGGATCTGTGGACCCCACAGGATCAACTCAGCATCTGTGGACCCCACAGGATCCCCACCTACCACCACTCACTCTCTTCCCTCTTCTCAATGTTCATCCTCTCTTCCCAATAAACACTCTTCCCCAAAACTCTTCACCAATCACCTCAATCTCTCTTCCCTATCACCACTTCACCACTCATATCATCCACTCTTCCCCATAAACCTACCTCATAAACTCTACCTACCTTCAAAATTCAAAATCAATTTCCCACCCAAAACCCACCCTTATGGCCGAACCTTACCCCCCCTCCCCTCCCTTCCTTATATATAGCCCTCCATTCGTCCTCATTTTCACACCACACAACCCTCTCTTCTCTTCTTGGCCGAATACACCTCTCCCTCATCTCCTCCATATTTTCTTCTTCTTCTTCATCTATTCTTTCTTTTCTTGCTCGAGGGCGAGCAAAATTCTAAGTTTGGTGTGGTAAAAGCATAAGCTTTTTGTTTTTCCATTACCATTGATGGCACCCAAGACCGGAGAATCCTCTAGAAAAGGGAAAGGGAAGACAAAAGCTTCCACCTCCGAGTCATGGGAGATGGAAAGGTTCATCTCCAAAGCTCATCAAGACCACTTCTATGATGTTATGGCCAAGAAGAAGGTGATCCCTGAGGTCCCTTTCAAACTCAAGAGAAATGAGTATCCGGAGATCCGACATGAGATCCATAGAAGAGGTTGGGAAGTTCTAACAAACCCCATCCAACAAGTCAAAATTCTAATGGTTCAAGAGTTCTATGCTAATGCATGGATCACAAGGAACCATGATCAAAGTAAGAACCCGAACCCAAAGAATTATCTCACCATGGTTCGGGGGAATTACTTAGATTTTAGTCCGGAAAATATAAGGTTGGCGTTCAACTTGCCAATGATGGAAGAGAACGCACGCCCCTACACAAGGAGAGTCAACTTTGATCAAAGGTTGGACCAAGTCCTCATGGACATATGTGTGGAAGGAGCTCAATGGAAGATTGACTCAAAAGGCAAACCGGTTCAACTGAGAAGACTGGACCTTAAGCCTGTAGCTAGAGGATAGTTGGAGTTCATTCAACGCTCAATCATTCCCACTAGCAACCGGTCTGAAATTACTATAGACCGGGCCATCATGATCCATAGTATCATGATTGGAGAAGAGGTGGAGGTTCATGAGATTATACCTCGAGAACTCTACAAGGTGGCTGACAAGTCCTCCACTATGGCAAGGTTAGCTTTTCCTCACCTCATTTTCCATCTATGCAATTTGGCTGGGATTGACATAGAAGGAGACATTCCCATTGAGGAAGAGAAGCCCATCACTAAGAAAAGGATGGAGCAAACAAGAGAGCCCATTCATGGAGCTCAAGAGACGCATGAAGCTCATCACCATGAGATCCCAGAGATGCCTCAAATGCATTTTCCTCCACAAAACTATTGGGAGCAAATCAACACCTCCCTAGGAGAATTAAGCTCCAACATGGGACAATTAAGGGTGGAACATCAAGAGCACTCCATCATCCTTCATGAAATTAGAGAAGATCAAAAAGCAATGAGGGAGGGAGGAGCAACAAAGACAAGGAAGAGATATAGAAGAGCTCAAGGACATCATTGGTTCCTCAAGAAGGAAACACCACCATCACTAAGGTGGACTCATTCCTTGTTCTTACATTCTCTGTTTTTCGTTTTCTTTATGTTAAGTGCTTATCCATGTTTGTGTCTTCATTACATGATCATTAGTATTTAGTAACTTTGCCTTAAAGTTATGAATGTCCTATGAATCCATCACCTCTCTTAAATGAAAAATGTTTTAATTCAAAAGAACAAGAAGTACATGAGTTTCGAATTTATCCTTGAACTTAGTTTAATTATATTGATGTGGTGACAATACTTTTTATTTTCTGAATGAATGCTTGAACAGTGCATATGTATTTTGAAGTTGTTGTTTAAGAATGTTAAATATGTTGGCTCTTGAAAGAATGATGATAAGGAGACATGTTATTTGATGATCTGAAAAATCATAAAAATGATTCTTGAAGCAAGAAAAAGCAGCAAGGAACAAAGCTTGCAGAAAAAAAAAAAGAGAGAGAGCAAAAGCAAGCAGAAAAAGCCAAAAGCTCTTAAAACCAAGAGGCAAGAGCAAAAAGCCAATAACCCTTAAAACCAAAAAGAAAGGGTAAATAAAAAGGATCCCAAGGCTTTGAGCATCAGTGGATAGGAGGGCCTAAAGGAATAAAATCCTGGCCTAAGCGGCTAAACCAAGCTGTCCCTAACCATGTGCTTGTGGCGTGAAGGTGTCAAGTGAAAACTTGAGACTGAGCGGTTAAAGTCAAGGTCCAAAGCAAAAAAAAAAAGAGTGTGCTTAAGAACCCTGGACACCTCTAATTGGGGACTTTAGCAAAGCTGAGTCACAATCTGAAAAGGTTCACCCAGTTATGTGTCTGTGGCATTTATGTATCTGGTGGTAATACTGGAAAACAAAGTGCTTAGGGCCACGGCCAAGACTCATAAGGTAGCTGTGTTCAAGAATCATCATACTGAACAAGGAGAATCAATAACACTATCTGAACTCTGAGTTCCTATAGATGCTAATCATTCTGAACTTCAATGGATAAAGTGAGATGCCAAAACTATTCAAGAGGCAAAAAGCTACAAGTCCCGCTCATCTGATTGGAGCTATGTTTCATTGATAGTTTGGAATTTATAGTATATTCTCTTCTTTTTATCCTATTTGATTTTCAGTTGCTTGGGGACAAGCAACAATTTAAGTTTGGTGTTGTGATGAGCGGATAATTTATACGCTTTTTTGCATTATTTTTAGTATATTTTTAGTAGAATCTAGTTACTTTTAGGGATGTTTTCATTAGTTTTTATGTTAAATTCACATTTCTGGACTTTACTATGAGTTTGTGTGTTTTTCTGTTATTTCAGGTATTTTCTGGCTGAAATTGAGGGACTTGAGCAAAAATCAGATTTAGAGGTTGAAGAAGGACTACTGATGCTGTTGGATTCTAACCTCCCTGCACTCAAAGTGGATTTTCTGGAGCTACAGAACTCAAAATGGTGCGCTTCCAATTGAGTTGGAAAGTAGACATCCATGGCTTTCTAGCAATATATAATAGTTCATACTTTGGCCGAGTTTAAACGACGCAAATGGGCGTTGAACACCAGTTCTACGCTGCAGTCTGGAGTTAAACGCCAGAAACACGTCACAAGCCAGAGTTGAACACCAGAAATACGTTACAAACTGGCGTTCAACTCCAAGAATGACCTCTCCACGTGTAAACTTCAAGCTCAGCCCAAGCACACACCAAGTAGGCCCCAGAAGTGGATTTATGCATCAATTACTTACTTCTGTAAACCCTAGTAACTAGTTTAGTATAAATAGGACTTTTTACTATTGTATTTGACATCTTTGGATTATCTTTTAATCTATTGATCACGTTTGGGGGCTGGCCATTCGGCCATGCCTGAACCTTTCACTTATGTATTTTCAAACGGTAGAGTTTCTGCACTCCATAGATTAAGGTGTAGAGCTCTGATGTTCCTCATGAATTAATGCAAAGTACTACTGTTTTTCTATTCAATTCAACTTATTCCGCTTCTAAGATATTCATTCGCACTTCAACATGAATGTGATGAACGTGACAATCATCATCATTCCCCCACGAACGTGTGCCTGACAACCACTTCCGTTCCACCTTAGATTGAATGATTATCTCTTGGATCTCTTAACCAGAATCTTCGTGGTATAAGCTAGATTGATGGCGGCATTCATAAGAGTCCGGAAAGTCTAAACCTTGTCTGTGGTATTCCGAGTAGGACTCTGGGATTGAATGACTGTGACGAACTTCAAACTCGCGAGTGTTGGGCGTAGTGACAGACGCAAAAGGAGGGTGAATCCTATTCCAGTATGATCGAGAACCTCAGATGATTAGCCGAGCTGTGACAGAGCATTTGGACCATTTTCACAAGAGGATGGGATGTAGCCATTGACAACGGTGATGCCTCCAGACAATTAGCCATGCAATGACAGCGCATCGGACCATTTTCCAGAGAGGATAAAAAGTAGCCATTGACAACGGTGATGTCCTTACATAAAGCCAGCCATGGAAAGGAGTGAGATTGATTGGATGAAGACAGCAGGAAAGCAGAAGTTCAAAGGAACGAACGCATCTCCATATGCTTATCTGAAATTCTCACCAATGATATACATAAGTATTTCTATCTTTATTTTCTGTTTATTTATTATTTATTTTCAAAAACTCCATAATCAATTATTCCGCCTGACCGAGATTTACAAGATGACCATAGCTTGCTTCATACCAACAATCTCCGTGGGATCGACCCTTACTCACGTAAGGTTTATTACTTGGACGACCCAGTGCACTTGCTGGTTAGTTGTATCGAAGTTGTGAATGAAAAACAATTTATTAAGACGTGCGCACAGAGTTTTTAGCGCCGTTACCTGAGATCACAATTTCGTGCACCAATCACCCTGTTCAGCTTGAGGATCATGTTGTTCTTAAGCCAATACCTGAGGAGGATCTTCCTTTAAAAACAATTTCATCATCCTCATCTAAGCTTTTGGCAGAGAATTAGCATATGACTTCTATCAATGGGCCTGTGAGCATGGACCAGAGTAGTAATACTAGTGCCAGAATTTCCTCTGAGATAATTGAAATCTCTAACAACGATAATGAGGATCCCGAGGAGTATCCTGATATGATCAAGATTTCTTCCTTTGATGATGACGGTTGATGATTAGAGTTAATAACATGATTTTGGGAGTTCCTTATATTAGCCTAGATTTTGTATTTAGTCTCTCACTTTTGATTAAACTCACCAAGAGAGTAAGCTATGACTAGTTTGACTAGGCTAGTTTCATACGCCAACATAAGGATTTTCTATATAGACTAGGGCCCAGAGTTTTGGTTGTGTCTATGCAAATAAGTTGTGAAGGGTTGTACGCTAACTAATATTTTGTATGATAGTACACACACACACACACATACACACACACACACACACACACACACACATATATATATGTATGTATGTAAATAGTGGACACGATGTATAATATGCTTATCCTTGATGTCCCTATTATTGTTTTTCGTATTTAATTTTACATCATCGTTTGTCTATGAGTAATTAGTTTTCTTCCGACCTCTTTTTGTGTTAAAAAGAAAAAGTTTTTTTTTTTTGAAACACAATTTTATACTAACTCGATTATAGGCTTAATAATAAATAGTAGTCAAGTATTTGGGTGGCAAGTTGGTGACACTCAGTTTTTAGTACGATCATGACATACTGGAAATTGGATCGTTACAATTTGGTATTAGAGCAGTTCGTCCCAATAGAGCTTAGGGATTGGACTGAATCATTCTCCATTGCATGCTCTACTTATGTGTCTCATGCTGATAGAATATCTTAATGATATGTGTTGTATGATTGTCTGCGTACATTCATTTAGAAAATATTTATACTTAATCAGAAATATTAAGACTGATCACCCTAATGTTTATTGTTTAGTGTAAATAGGACCTAGATGGCTGTACGAGGACCTGGTACTCGGGGAAGACCTCTTAGGACTGGCAGAAGGAATCCCAGTGACGTTTCGGTACTAAATACAGACACTTTCATGGATACGATAAACACCATGGCTGAGGCTGTGCGTGAGACAGCGGCTACTGCTACAAGGGCAGTTGACTATTTGGGGGAACTGAACGGGAATAGCAATGGCGACAATGAAGCTGACCTGGTTGGTTATGATAGGCCTATGTCTCTGGCTACTTTTCTAAAAGTTAATCCGCCTAAGTTTAAAGGAATAGTTATTGCGACAAAAGCTGATAATTGGTTTTACAGTATAGAAAGTAAGTTGTAGGCCTAGCATGTATTGGAAAGGCAATATGTGGAATTCATATCCTATATGTTAGAAGGTGATGCCCAGTGCTGGTGGTAGGGTATTCAAAGTCTGTTCCAACAAGAGGATGCAGATATCTCATGGACTATTTTTAAAACTTAGTTCTATAAAAAATACTTCCCATAAACAATGCAAGATGCTAAGGAGATGGAATTGATGTAATTGAGGCAAGGAAGTATGTCGGTGGCAGAATATACACACAAAATTGAAGATTTGTGCCATTTTTTCAGAATCTGCCAAGGAGCCCCGACAGAGCTTCAAGAATAAAGTGCCTGAAGTTTGAAGGAGGACTTCGTGAATATTTGATGAACACTACTGTGGTTCCAATGGAGATACGGAACTTTGCCGAATTGGTTGCCAAGAACCAATTGATAGAAGATTGTGCAAAAAAGGTAGCGTCGACAAGAATGAACCACTGAGAACTACCTCCAAGGAGTTTTAATAGATACATGGCCCCTCAAGGAAGGAATTTTAAGTCCATTGGATCACCACAACGTGGAAACCAACAAGGTGGTAATGTTCTTGCTCGTCCAAATAGTGGGAATAGTGGTAAGCCAAGGTTGGATACCGGCAAACAACCACAAGCAGCTCAGTCAAGTCCTGTCTGTAGCCAGTGTGGGAGCAATCACGGTAACAGGCCTTGTCAATAAGGAATGAATGTTTGTTATTATTGTAGTGGATCTGGGCATTTGGCCAAGAATTGTGCAAAAAGACTTGCTCGAGAAGCATCCAGGCCCCAGCAACAAGGGCAGATTTTTGCTATGATGGCTAATGAAGCTCCACGTTTAGACACCCTAATCCAAGGTGAGTGTTGTGTCAAGACTCAACTTCTAACTGTACTATATGATTCGAGTGCTACGCATTCTTTTATATCAATAACTGTTGCACGTTGGTTGGGATTAAACTTTTATGAGTTAGAATATGATTTAATTGTTCACACACTCACATCTCAAAATGTTGTGACCAATTTGGTCTGCTGACAAGTGTATTTTGCATCAAGGGTAGAACTTTTATACATGATTTGATTAGTCTGCCTTTACAAGGATTAAATATTATTTTAGGACTGGATTGGTTGTTTATACACCATATTTTTCTTGATTATTTTGAGAAGACTGCTAGTATTCTATCTGTTGATAAGTCTACTGGACCGATCATATCCCACAATTATTATTTAAATTATGTAAAAGTTACTTTTAATGAGGGTGAATGTGAGGGGTACGTTTATTAGCAACTGGCTCAAACGGTAATGAACAAGACGTGAAATGAATCCTAGTGGTAAAAGAATTTCCTGACGTATTTTCAGAAGATATACCTAAGTTTCTCCCTCAACGGAAGATAGAATTTACTATTGACTTAGTACTGGGAGCTGGACCAATTTCTATAGTGCCTTATTGAATGTCGTCACTGGAGCTTACGGAGTTAAAGAAGCAATTGGATGAGTTACTAGGAAAGAATTTCATTCGTCTGAGCGCATCACCATGGGGAGCCTCAGTGCTGTTAGTAAAGAAGAAAGATGGTGGGATGAGATTATGTGTAGATTATCGGCAGTTGAACAAAACTACCATCAAGAATAAGTATCCACTTCCTCAAAATGACGATCTCATGGATCGGTTAAAGGGGGCTATGGCATTTTCAAAAATAGATTTACATTTAGGTTATCATCAGATTCGGGTAAGAGAATTAGACATACCTAAGACTGCTTTTAGGACTAGATATGGTCATTATGAGTATACGGTTATGTCCTTTGGACTAACTAATTCTCTTACAGTATTTTTGGATGATATGAATCGCATTTTTCACCTGTATCTAGACTAATTTATAGTGGTCTTCATATATGACATTCTCATTTATTTCAAGATGGAAAGGGAACACAAGGAGCACTTAAGGAATGTACTACAAATATTAAAGAAAAAGAAATTATATGAAAAACTGTCGAGGTGTGAATTTTGTGCAGAAGTAATATTTATGGGGCATGTTGTGAAGCAAGGATGTATAGCAATGGATCTTTCTAAAGTTGAAGCTGTGTTACAATGGGAACGACCTACGACTGCTACAGAGGTTCGAAGTTTTCTTGTATTAGCTGGGTATTACAGAAGGTTTATTAAGGATTTTCATAAACAGCACTACCTTTGACTCATCTTACAAGAAAGGAAGTTCATTTTGTTTGGACGGCTGAGTGCGAAAATAGTTTCAAGACCTTAAGAGAAAAATTGACAACGGTGCCAGTTCTAGCTTTGCCAGATTCACAAGAACCTTTCGAAGTATACTGTGATACTTCTCTAAAGAGATTGGAATGTGTGCTGATGCATAATAGAAAAGTGGTGGCTTATGCTTTGCTGAAGTTGAGGCCTCATGAAAGAAACTACCCAACTCATGACCTGGAATTGGCTACAGTGGTATTTGCTCTTAAGATATGGAGGCATTATTTATACGGTGTTCAATTTGAGGTCTTTTCTGATCATAAGAGTTTAAAGTATATCTTTGATAAAAAAAAAGATATTAATATGAGGCAACGTAGGTGGATGGAGTTTTTAAAGGATTATAATTTCAAGTTGAGTTATGATGTGTTTGCATCTTTGGTGTTTTTTTCTTAGAATTTCATTCATTAAACTAAGAATTTGTGCAAGATAAACAATGTATTCATGGTTAATTGAGCAATACTTTGAGTTAGTATGCATTCATTGATTATAAGAAAATTTGGAAGAGAATTGGCAAAGATTAAAGAGAAAAAGATGGCCAATAATCACTTTGAGCAAGAAGAGCAAAATGGAGAAACAACTCAAAGAGCTATCTGAACCAAATAGAGAGCTCTCTGGATACAAAGTGTTGGAAATCAAGCTTCACGTGCAATGTGGGAGAGAGTAGCGTGCCATGCCAAACTAATTATGCCCTCCTAGGGGCATTGGGTACTTCAACATGGGACATGGGAGCATTAGCGTCCAACGCCAAAATGGAAGTTTCGTACGCGCAAGTTGCAGAATCTGCCACGTCATGCATATGCATCCCCATGCGTAGGCGTGACCCCCATTTCAACGTGGGACGAAGAAGCATATGCATGTGATGTGAAGACATAATGTAAGATGTAGGCATATCATGCGTACACATCTAACATGCGTACGCACAACCAGGGTGAACAGGGTATATCATGCGTATGCATGTAGCATGCATACGCACAATAAGAGATTTTAGAGGCATCATGCGCACGCATTAGGCATGCATACACACAACACCCAGTTCGCATGGGACGTGAGTTTTTCTACGTGCAATGCTTGGAGCTAAACAGAAGGCCAAAATTGAAGGAAAACAAAATCACGTACCACATGAGACATTCTACGTGCAATGTGAGCCATCCAGAGAGTGAATTGAATCAAGTTTTGGGCTCTACGTGCAACGTGAAATGCTCACGTGCCATGTGAGATTTGAGTCACGTTCCAAGGACCTCAACTTGGCCACTAAACCCCCAATTCTTTATCATTCATGTGGTCAATTGAAGGCTAAACTTAGGCCTACTAATCACATCAATTAATTGAGAATTACAAGGGGATAAGATTAAGAGCTTTGCTAGAGAAAAATAGTTATAAAGAAGATTTGATTTTATTTGAATTTTGATTCTGCTTTAAGTTTGAATTTCAAGTTGTTTAGGGTTAGTATTTAAAGAGAGAAGTCACTAACGGTTGCCTCTCTTTTTTCTTTTTTCTTTTTTTTTTTTGGATCTTCTCTTCTTCTTCGGCACTTTATACTTTTCATAATTTTAAGGATTTTCTCTGAAGACACGAGCAACTAAACTTCTTGGTCAAGGTTAGGAGCTCTGTTAATTCATATGGACTAATATTCTAGCTTTTCTACCTCTGATTAATGCATTGATATTATCTTATGAAAAAGTTTTCGTTCTTCATCCAAAGGATTTGAATGTGTTGGGAAACAATTCTGCTCTAACTTGAATTCGTTAAATTCTTGGAAAAGTTAATTGATTGAATTAAGCTTGAAAACTTATTCTCACAGTTCTTAGGTTTTGAAACTAGACTTGATATGTGACATCGAATCAATTAGTGGAGATTCTTGTGAATTATGTGGCATATAAATCAGTGAACGTGCTTTAACTATTTTCTTAAGAAATTGACTAAATAATTAGCAATTAATTAGGTTAAAGAGAAATTGAATTGCCAAAGGATTGGGAGTTTAATTACTAATGATTTGCCATGGATGTATCTTTGCATGATCAAGGTGGAAAGTGAAAAGTATTAATCCAAAAGTTTCATCATCTCTAAAACCTTAACTCTTTTAATCATATTATCTTTCAATACTCACTGTTGTTTTTGTTTACTTCATTGTTCATGTTAAAGCTTTTTGAAACCCTAATTTGTTATTGTCTGACTAGAATAATTGACTGACGATTGCTTGCTTAATTCATTAATCCTCATGGGATCGACACTCACTCACCATGAGTTTATTACTTGGTATGACCTAGGGTACTTGTCGGAAGTTTGTGATTTTAAAATTCATATCAAGTTATCACCCAAAAAAAGTGAATGTAGTAGCTGATGCTTTAAGTAGGAAGAGTTTGAGTATATCATGGATGATGATAAAAGAAGAGGAATTAGTTAAAGGGTTTGAAAATCTTAAACTAGGAATGAAAGAGACACCATATGGAGTTTGTTTGGCACAGTTACATATCTCATCTGACTTTAAGACTGCTAACCAACAAGCGCAATCTCAGGATTCAGAAATAATGGCTCTATTAACACGTCTAAGGGAGGAAAGACAAGAGGACGTATTCCAGGATAATGAAGAATTGTGAAGGTATAAAGGCAGGATAGATATACCGAATACAGAAAACTTACGACAAAGGATACTAATGGAAGCTCATTAAAGTAGATTCTCCATGCATCCTGGCATTACAAAAATGTATCAAGATTTGAAGCAAATATTTTAGTGGGCAGGAATGAAGAAGGATGTAGCTATTTTTGTATCAAAATGCCTTACCTATCAGAGAATAAAGGTAGAACATCAAAAGCCCTTGGAAAATCTACAACCTCTTCAAATACCACAGTGGAAATGAAAAAAAATTACGATGGATTTCGTTACAAGGTTACCCAGAATGTCTATAGGACACGATGCAATATGGGTCATTGTGTACAGATTGACAAAATCAGCTCATTTTCTTCCAATTCGAATGGATTACACACTGGAAAGACTCGCCCGACTATATACTCAAGAGATAGTGCAACTACACGGGGTACCTTAATATACAAACGCGTTAGCTCCTCCAAAGTATAATTCATTCAGATGGGCAAGAAGTGATCCAACTTTGTCAGTCGATCCACAATCACCCAAACTGCATCAAATCCAGCCCGAGTCCTCGGCAAACCTAACACGAAATCCATTGCGATGCTTTCCCACTTCCATTGTGGAATTTCCAAAGGTTGCAGGGTTCTGGATGGTTTCTGATGCTCAATTTTGACTTTTTGACAGGTTAAGCACTTTGAAACGTGCAACGCCACATCACTCTTCATTCCTAGCAACCAGAACATCATCTTCAAGTCACGATACATTTTGGTACTCTCTGGATGAATTGAGAATTTACCCCGGTGAGCTTCAGTTAGGACATCTTGCCTAAAACCTCCTACGTTCAATATACAGATCTTTTCCTTATGCCTCCACACTTTTTCTCTGTCTTGTGTGACTTTTCCTGGTTTCTTTTGTTCTACCATTTGCAACATTTTTTGAATCTCCCGCTCGTCCAGCTGAGCCTTTTGAATCTCATTTTTAAAGTCAATAGAGACGTGCAATTAACGCAAACATACTTCACCTACTACTTCCCTGACGCTCAAATTCAAGTCTACAAACTGCTTCAGCAACCTTTCCTCTTCAAGCATCATCTATGTGACATATAACAATTTTTGTCTTAAAGCATCTGCCACGACGTTAGCCTTTCCCGGATGATAGTTCAATTCAAAGTTGTAATCTTTCAGCAGCTCCATCCACCTTCTCTGGCATATATTCAGTTCCTTCTGATCAAAGAGATATCTCAAGCTTTTGTGATCAGAGAAGACTTGGAATTTAACCCCATATAGGTAATGCCTCCAAACTTTTAGAGCAAACACAATCGCAACAAGTTTCAGGTCGTGAGTCGGATAATTTACTTTGTGCGGTCTTAACTGTCAAGAAGCATATGCCACGACATTATAGTGTTGCATTAGCACACACCCCAGAACTTTCAACGACGCATCACAATATACCTCGAAAGGCTCATTAGGCTCAGGTAACACAAGCACAGGCGCAGTAGTTAGTTTCTACCTTAGGGTTTGAAAACTCTCCTCGTATTCCAACGTCCAGACGAATGGTGCATCCTTTCTAGTTAGCTTGGTCAAAGGCAATGCGATTGTGAAAAGTCTTTAATAAACCTCCTTTAATATCCTGCCAAACCTCAGAAGCTCCTGATTTTCATCACTGAGATTGGCCGTCCCCAATCCATTACTACTTCATTCATATAAGGATCCACAACTATTCCTTGCCGACTCACCACGTGGCCAAGAAATTTCACCTCATTCTTCCAAAATTCACACTTATAGAGTTTAGCATATAATTTCCTTTCTTTCAGAATCTGCAACACGATCCGCAAATGTTCTGGGTGTTCTTTTTTAGTCTTAGAGTAGATTAAGATATCATCGATGAATACGACAATAAATTTATCCAAAAAAGAACGAAATATCAGGTTCATGTAGTCCATAAACACCGCGAGGCATTATTTAACCCAAATGACATTACCGTGTATTCATAATGGTCGTAGCAGGTTCTGAAAGCAGTTTTTGGAATATTTTCGTCTCTTCTAACTCCCTACAATTGGTTCATCAGATCATCAATTCTTGATAACGGGTATTTGTTCTTCATTGTGACTTTATTTAATTGCCTATAACCCACGGACAGCCGCATACTTCCATCCTTTTCCTTCACTAGTAACATCGGCACTCCCCACGAAGAAATGCTTGGTCGATAAAGTTATTGCTCGTCAATTTCTCCAGCTGAGCCTTAAGCTCGGCCAGCTCCACTGGCAACATTCTGTAGGGTGCAATCGAGAGTGGTGCTGCCCTAGTCACCAACTCAATCGCAAATTTGATTTCTTGAGAAGGAGAGAATTTAGGAATATCTTTAAGGAACACTTCTGGAAACTCATTCACAACCGGAATCTAATTTAAACGTTGCTCCTTGCCCAATACATTTGAAGCTAACAGCATAAAATTCTGACATTCACTTCCACTATAACTTACCACAACAGAATTCAAATAGTAACCCTTCACCACTACCGATCACTCTGATCCTTTCGACATAAATTGCAATGACCGTTCAGAACAATCGAGCAGAACATGATTCTTTGATAATAAATCCAATCTCAGAATAAGATTGAGGCTAGTCATCGGCAAGCAAATTAGATCACGGACAAAAGTATGATGTTCAATTTGAAATGGAACTTGCTGACAGCCTAACCTAGTCACAACAGTTTCAGAGGCAGGAGTATGCACTTCTCAATTATAGGCCAACGTAGTGATTTTCAATCCTAGCTCACTAGCTTTCTTGAATGCTATAAATAAGTGTGACAAAGCAGTTAAAGTTTTACCACCAATTTCGCAGTTACCTCTGATCAGTGTGTCCGACCTCTCAGCGCCATCAACTGACATGGTGAATACTCGTCCTTACTGCTGAACTCTCCCGGTATCGTGCTTTTTTTTTTGGACAAATCCAAGACAAATGTCCAGACCCACCATAAAAATAACATAAACCCAGTCCAGCTATGTACAGAGTTCCCGGATGATAACTTCCAGACTTGTTACAAGTCATTTCATTCTACAGTTGCTTTCCAAACTTTCTCCCCTGATGATTATTGTTATTGAACTGTCGAAAATTGTTCTGACCCTAATTTTGTTGTGGAACATAACCTCCATGCTTGAAAGCTCAACCTCTAGGTGCAAAGTTTCTTCCCTGATTCTGCTGAAAGGGTACTATGTGGCTTCCTTTCTCTACTGCCACTTTCCGCACATAATCCTTAGCCACACTGCTCTTATTCACCAGTTCAGAGAAAGTCCTTATCTCCATTGGTCCTACTGCACTCAAAATATCACTTCGGATTTCTCCTTCGTATTTAATACACTTCCACTCCTCAAAGTCTCCCAGAGCACCTTGACAAGTTCTGGAAAATCGGCACAATTCCTCAAATTTGTTCATGTATTCAGAGATCGACATCTGACCCTATTTCAATTGCAGCAGTGCAAGTTTCTTAGTTGTCCTGACTGAACTAGAGAAGAACATTTTTGTAAAATTCAGTCTGGAATACATCCGAGGGTATCACAGCGTTGTCTCGCTGTAGAATATGTTGCGTTCCTTGCCACCAATATTGAGCTTCACCCAGTAACTGGTAAGTCGCGAATTCATCGCATTAATCTTCAGTCACCTGTTGTGCTTGTAGGGCTCGCTCCATTGCCTGAAACCAGTTGTCTGCCTCTGTAGGGTTCGCAGTTCCTCTGAAGGTCGGTGGATCTATCTTCAGGAAAGTGGCGAGCGTCATCGGCCCATTTTCACCATTACTGCCATTCCCATTGTTGACTTGGTTCCCTAACACTTTGGCTGTAGCCTGCATAGCCGCAGCCATCTGTTCCAGGGAAGCCATAAAGCTCACAGAGTTAGTTTCCATTGTTTTAGGGTCCACATTACTATTTCTACCTCTCCCACGGCCACATCCGCATCCACGAGTCACCATTTGGTCCCTGTTCATACCAAACAAGTGATATCAAGGTTACCAGTCTCAATATCTCAAGTATAGTGCTTCAAAGTCTCAAATGCATGATCATGAATAATTATGCCAAATATATTAGTTAGATATCCTAATTAGCATATATAGACACCCAGAGAATGCCCAGAAGCATAGTCAATCTGTCCCTCAGGCTCTATAGGAACGAACTGCTCTAATACCATAATGTAACACCCTACAACACAGAGCTTTACGCTTAAGCCATAAAGCAGACGTGGTATGGTATTCGACCTCTAAAATAAGTCATATACATAGTAATAGTTGAAAGGAATTAATAACGAGGACCTTTAAAATAAGTCAGAGACCGGTTGTAGAGGGCTTGTCCGCCACCTTGTAGAGTTCTAGGGATATGATCTCATGAACTTTTACTTCCTCTCCATTCATGATGCTATGGATCATGATAGTCCGGTCTATTGTAACTTCAGACCGGTTGCTAGTAGAAATAATAGAGCGTTGGATGAACTCCAACCATCCCCTAGTCACAGGTTTGAGGTCAAGCCTTCTTAGTTGAACCGGCCTACCTCTTGAGTCTCACTTCCACTGAGCTCCTTCCACATAGATGTCCATGAGGACTTGGTCCAACCTTTGATCAAATTTAACCCTTCTAGCGAAAGGGTGAGGATCTCCTTGCATCATTGGCAAGTTGAATGCCAACCTCACATTTTCCGGACTGAAATCCAAGTAATTCCCCCGAACCATTGTGAGCCAATTCTTTGGGTTTGGGTTCATACTTTGATTATGGTTCTTAGTGATCCATGCATTAGCATAGAACTCTTGAACCATTAAGATTCTGACTTGTTGAATGGGGTTGGTGAGAGTTTTCCAACCTCTTCTTTGAATCTCATGTCGGATCTCCGGATATTCACTCTTTTTGAGCTTGAAGGGGACCTCGGGGATCACCTTTTTCTTGGCCGCAACTTCATAGAAGTGGTCTTGATGGACCTTTGAGATGAATCTCTCCATCTCCCATGACTCGGAGGTGGAAGCAATTGCCTTCTCTTTCCTCTTTCTAGAGGCTTCTCCGGCCTTAGGTGCCATTCATGGTTATGGAAAAATAAAAAAAAAGCAGAGCTTTTTTCACACCAAACTTAAAAGGTTTGCTCGTCCTCGAGCAAAAGAAGAAAGAAATGAGGAGAAGAAGAAGAAATAGAGGAGATGGAGGGGAGAAGTGAATTCGGCCAAGGGGGTAGTAGTGTGTATGATGTGTGAAATTGAAGGTAGTGAGGAGGGGTATTTATAGGGTAGGAGAGAGAGGGAATTCGGTCATGAAGGGGTGGGTTTGGGAGGAAAATAGTTTGAATTTGAATGGTGAAGAATATATGGGGAAGAGGGTAGGATTTGATAGGTGAAGGGTGTTTGGGAAAGAGTTATTGATGGGATTGGTCAAGGGTATTTGGGGAAGAGTGTTATGGAAAGGTGTGAATAGGAGAGAAGAAGAGGTGGGGTAGGTGGGGATCCTGTGGGGTCCACAGATCCTGAGGTATCAAGAAATTCAGTTCCCTGCACCATTCTGGTGTTCAAACGCCCTTAGTTTGCCAAATCTGGCGTTAAACGCCAGCTCTGCTACCTTTCCTGGCGTTAAACGCCAGTCTGCTGCCCATTTCTGGCATTAAACACCCAGAGTGCTGCCCATTCTGGCATTTAACACCCAGAATGCTGCCAGGCTGGGCGTTAAACGCCCATTCTGTTATCCTTACTGGCTTTTAAACGCCAGTAAGCCTGTCCTCCAGGGTGTGCTATTTTTTTATGCTGTTTTTCATTCTGCTTAAATTTTGTAGCTATTTTTATGATTTCACATGATCATCAACCTAAAGAAAAGATAAAATAATAATGGAAAACAAATAAATATAATTAAATAACATTGGTTTGCCTTCCACTAAGCGCTTCTTTAATGTTAATAGCTTGACAGTGAAGCTCTTAGAGAGCTTCATAGAGACTCAGAGCTTAATGGTGGCCTCCCAACACCAAACTTAGAAGTTGAGTGTGGGGGCTCTGTTTGACTCTGTACTGAGAGAAGCTTTTCATGCTTCCTCTCCATGGTTGCAGAAGAAGATCCTTGAGCCTTAAGCACAAGGTAGTCCTCATGCAATTGAAGGAGTAACTCTCCTCTGTCCACATCAATCACAGCTCTTGTTGTGGCTAGGAAGGGTCTTCCAAGGATGATGGATTCATCCTCATCCTTCCCAATGTCTAGGATTATTAAATCAGTAGGGATGTAAAAGTCTTCAACCTTCACTAAGACATCCTCTACAAGTCCATAAGCATGTTTCCTTGAATTGTCTGCCATCTCTAGTGAGATTCTTGCAGCTTGTACCTCAAAGATCCCTTGTTTCTCCATTACAGAGAGTGGCATGAGGTTTATACTTGACCCAAGGTCACACAGAGCCTTCTTAAAGGTTATGGTGCCTATGATACAGGGTATTAAGAATTTTTCGGGATTCGGTTTCTTCTGAGGTAATTTCTGTTGCCCCAAAGCATTCAGTTCATTGATGAGCAATGGAGGTTCATCCTCCCAAGTCTTATTACCAACTAACTTAGCATTCAGCTTCATGATTGCTCCTAAATACTGAGCAACTTGCTCTTCAATAATATCTTCATCCTCTTCAGAGGAAGAATATTCATCAGAGCTCATGAATGGCAACAGTAAGTTCAGTGGAATCTCTATGGTCTCTATATGAGCCTCAGATTCCTTTGGTCCCTCAATAGGGAGCTCCTTAGTGGCCAGTGGACGTCCATTGAGTTCTTCCTCACTGGAAATCACTCCCTTTCCCTCCTCTATGCATTCGGCCATGTTGGACATATTGATGGCCTTGCACTCTCTCTTTGGATTCTCTTCTGTATTGCTTGGGAGAGTACTAGGAGGGATTTCAGTAACTCTTTTACTTAGTTGACCCACTTGTGCCTCCAAGTTTCTAATGGATGACCTTGTTTCAGTCATGAAACTTTGAGTGGTCTTAGTTAGATCAGAGACTATGGTTGCTAAGTTAGAGAGGCTCTGCTTAGAATTCTCTGTCTGTTGCTCAGAAGATGATGCAAAAGGTTTGCTATTGCCAAACTTATTTCTCCCACCATTATTATTGAAGCCTTGATTAGTCTTCTGTTGATCCTTCCATGAGAAATTTGGATGATTTCTCCATGAAGGGTTATAGGTGTTTCCATAGGATTCTCCCATGTAATTCACCTCTTCCATTGCAGGATTCTCAGGGTCATAAGCTTCTCCTTCAGAGGAGGCTTCTTTAGCACTGCCGGATGCAGCTTGCATTCCAGTCAGAGTCTGAGAAATTATATTGACTTGCTGAGTCAATATTTTATTCTGAGCCAATATTGCATTCAGAGTATCAACCTCAAGAACTCCTTTCTTCTGAGTTGTCCCATTATTCACAGGATTCCTTTCAGAAGTGTACATGAATTGGTTATTTGCAACCATTTAAATGAGTTCCTGGGCTTCTGCAGGCGTCTTCTTCAGATGAAGAGATCCACCAGCAGAGTGATCCAATGACATCTTGGACAATTCAGACAGACCATCATAGAATATACATAAGATGCTCCATTCTGAAAGCATGTCAGAAGGACACCTTTTGATCAATTGCTTATATCTTTCCCAAGCTTCATAGAGTGATTCACCTTCCTTCTATCTGAAGGTTTGGACTTTCACTCTAAGCTTGCTCAATTTTTGAGGTGGAAAGAATTTGGCCAAGAAGGCATTGACCAACTTTTCCCAAGAGTTCAGGCTTTCTTTAGGTTGTGAATCCAACCATATCCTAGCTCTGTCTCTTACAGCAAAGGGGAAAAGCATAAGTCTGTAGACCTCGGGATTAACCCCATTGGTCTTAACAGTGTCACAGATTTACAAGAATTCAGCTAAGAACTGATGAGGATCTTCCAATAGAAGTCCATGAAACTTGCAATTCTGCTGCATTAGAGAAACTAATTGAGGCTTAAGCTCAAAGTTGTTTGCTCCAATTGCAGGAATTGAGATGCTTCTTCCATAGAAGTCAGAAGTTGGTGCAGTAAAGTCACCAAGCATCTTCCTTGCATCTCCACCATTATTATTATTTTCGGCTGCCATCTCTACTTCTTTTTTGAAAATTTCTGTAAGGTCCTCTCTAGAGTTTTGTGCTTTAGCTTCTCTTAGTTTTCTCTTTAGAGTCCTTTCAGGTTTCGGATCAGCTTCAACAAGAATGTTCTTATTCTTGTTTCTGCTCATATGAAAAAGAAGAGAATAGAAAAGAATAGGAATTCTCTATGTCACAGTATAGGGATTCCTTTATGTGAGTAGAAGAACAGAAGAATGGAATGAAGAAGGGAGAAAAAGAAGAATTCGAACACAAAGAAAGGGGGAAGGTTCAAATTATAAGAAGAAGAGAAGTGTTAGTAAATAAATAAAATAAATAAGAAGAGATGAGAGAGAGAAGAAATTCGAAAATTAATTAAAAGAAAAGAAAAATATTTTTATTTTTATTTTAATTATAAGTTAGAATTCGAATTTAAGAAAAGAAATAAAAGTAATATGAAAACTAAATAAATTAATTAATAAAAAATATTTTTGAAAAAGTGTTAGTTGGTTTTCAAAATTAATGAGAGAGAAAAGTAGTTAGGTGGTTTTGAAAAAGATAAGAAATAGTAAAACGAACAAAAAGTCAAGTAGTTAATTGAAAAAGATTTGAAAATCAATTTTTGAAAAGATAAGAAGTTAGAAAAAGATTTTGAAATCAAATTTTGAAAAATATATGATTGAAATTCATTTTGAAAAAGATTTGAAAAGGAAATTAAAAAGATTTAATTTTTGAAATTAAAGTTGATTCTAGAATTTAAAGATTGATCCTTTCTTAATAGGCAAGTAACAACTTGAAAATTTTTTACTCAAAACATTAAATGTTAGCAATAAAGTAAGAAAAAGATTTTGAAAATCAATTATGAAATTTTTGAAAATATTGAGAAGAAAATGAAAAAGATTTTATTTTTGAAAAAGATTTGAAAAGATAGGATTTTTAAATTGAAATTTTGACTTGACTAACAAGAAACAACTAAAATTTAAAATTTTTTTGACCAAATCAATTCAAAATTTCGAAAATTATGAGTGAAATGAGGGAAAGATATATTTTTTATTTTTAAATTTTTAATGAGGAGATAGAAAACACAAAAATGAAGCAAAACATAAAAATTTAAGATCAAAACTAATAATGCATGCAAGAACACCTTGAATGTTAAGATGAACACCAAGAACACTTTAAAGATCAAGATGAACATCAAGAACATATTTTTGAAAATTTTTAAGAAAAGAAAAATATGCAAGACACCAAACTTAGAAATTTTTAATCTTTAGACACTAATAATTTTGAAAATGCATATGAAAAACAAGAAAAGACACAAAACAAGAAAAATTAAAGATCAAACAAGGAAAATTATCAAGAACTAATTGAAGATCAAGAAAGAACACATGCATGAATTTTCAAAAATCTTGAGAAAAGTTAAAACATGCAATTGACACCAAACTTAAAATTTGACACTAGATTCAAACAAGAAACATAAAATATTTTTGATTTTGTGATTTTATTAAATTTTTTTTTGTATTTTTTGAAAATTATTTTGAAAAAGGAGAATAAAGAAATTCAAAATTTTTTAATAAGAATTCTAGGAATCATGCAATGTTAGTCTAAAGTTTCGGTCAAATAGAATTAGACATGGCCAATGGCCAGCCAAGCTTCAGCAGAGCATTACATACAACAGCCAAATTGATAGAAATCCAAAGAGGCTCTTGCAAAGATAAGTAGAAACCTTGGTCCAAAAGATTAGACATGGCTTAACAGCCAGCCAGGATTCAACATACCTCATGAAACTCTAGAATTTGTTCTTAAAAACTTTAAAGAAAAATTTTTTTGAATTTTTCGAAATTAAAAATAAAAAGCTTAAACATAAAATAAAATTACCTAATCTAAGCAACAAGATGAACCGTCAGTTGTCCAAACTCGAACAATCCCCGGCAACGGCGCCAAAAACTTGGTACGCGGAATCGTGATTTCACACTTTTCACACAACTCTGCGCAACTAACCAGCAAGTGCACTGGGTCGTCCAAGTAATACCTTACCGTGAGTAAGGGTCGATCCCACGGAGATTGTCGGCTTGAAGCAAGCTATGGTCATCCTTGTAAATCTCAGTCAGGCGAATTCAAATGGTTATGAGGTTTTGATAATTAAAAGATAAATAAAATAGAAAATAAGATAGAGGTACTTATGTAATTCATTGGTGGGAATTTCAGATAAGCATATGGAGATGCTTTGTTGCTTTTGAACCTCTGCTTTCCTATTGCCTTCTTCCAACCATGCGTTACTTCCTTCCATGGCAAGCTGTAGGATCCTCTCAGTGAAAATGGTCCTCTACAATTTCTGCACGGCTAATCAACTGTCGTATTTCTCGTCTCGGATGAAAAATACCAGGTACAGCTACCGCATGGCTAATCATCTGTCGGTTCCCGCTAGCGTCGGAATAGGATCCATTGATCCTTTTGCACACGACTTGCACCCAACATTCGCAGGTTTGAACCTCTTTACAGTCATCCCTTCCCAGATCCTACTCGGAATACCACAGACAAGGTTTAGACTTTTCGGATCCCAGGAATGCTACCAATGGTTCTAGCCTATACCACAAAGATACTAATCTCACAGATTCGGTCCGTGTATTAGATATCCAAGAGAATATACTCCAGTTGTCATCCAATGACTATGTTGAACATCATGTAGACCACTTGTGGTTGTCAGGCACGCGGATCTTGGCTAAGCGAGTAACGAAGATAGTGGGTGATTGTCATGGGTCACCCCTTCATTCTGACTTAACTGAATTAAGTACGAGAGTATATCTTGAAGAAGAAGTAGGCGTGAATTGAATAGAAAAATAATAGTACTTTTATTAATTCATGAAGAACAGCAGAGCTCCACACCTTAATCTATGGGGTGTAGAAACTCCACCGTAGAAAATACATAAGTAAAAAGAGGTCTAGGCATGGCCATGACGCCAACCTCCAAACGTGAACAATGGCTAAAAGTATTATCAAAGATCAAAAGCTAGATAAAGTATGTTAATAAATCTCTAAAAGTGGTTTTTATACTAAACTAGTAACTAGGGTTTACAGAAAATGAGTAACTAAGTGCAGATAGCACAGAAATCCACTTCCGGGGCCCACTTGGTGTGTGCTTGGGCTGAGCATTGAAGCTTTTTCGTGCATAGGCTGTTCCTGGAGTTAAACGCCAGCTTGGGTGCCAGTTTGGGCGTTTTACGCCAGAAGGTTTTAGGCTAGGTTTGGACGCCAGTTTGGGCCATCAAATCTCGGGCAAAGTATAAACTATTATATATTGATGGAAAGCTCAGGATGTCTACTTTCCAACGCAATTAAGAGAGCACCAATTGGGCTTCTGTACCTCCAGAAAATCCATTTCGAGTGCAGCAGGGTCAGAATCCAACAGCATCTGTAGTCCTTTTTCAGCCTCTGAATCAGATTTTTGCTCAGGTCCCTCAATTTCAGCCAAAAAATACCTAAAATCACATAAAAATACACAAACTCATAGTAAAGTCCAGAAATGTAATTTTTGAATAAAAACTAATAAAAATATAATAAAAAGTAAATAAAAGATGCTAAAAACTATGTAAAAATAATGCCAAAAAGGGTATAAATTATCTGCTCATCAGTAGAACATATAGCAATTAGACATAGTTAATCAAATAGGCAATCCCAAATAATGTAAACTCAAGCAAAACACACAAATGCATATCATGTATGCTTGTTTTATGGCTGATGATGTTATCTGTCTGTTGTATAGCCAAACCCGACATGTACGGTAGCTAACCCTGGCCAGTCCCTTCGTGCGTGCATCCCCAAGAGTCTATGCATATAATTCTCAATCATTCAATTTTTCATCTCATTGGGCAAATTTCCGAGGCGTTAAAATGTTCAGCCACATCTTGCGACTTAGAGTCAACAGAGTATCGAGTTTCAACCTGGAGTGAGTGGTAGCTAGCCACTGCAACTACCCAGAGAAACTCATATCTCAAATAAAATAGAAGTGCAAATATAATCAATCAAATTCAATCAATCATTATCATTATGGCCGTTATTCATCACATATTCAATATTTTAGCACTACTCATCATAAATCACCACTTCACAATCTTTCTTCACTTCCAAATTACCACCCTTTCTAAGTTCACCCCTCTCCCTAAGAATAAAAACTAAATTTGGGACCTATAGAAAGTAAACGTAGAGGTTTAGAGGTTAGAAAATAGGTTGAAAATATAAAATACAACTTCTCCAAAATAGGGTCATCATGAGTACGCATGCCACCCCATGCGTACGCATGGATGTAATTTTTACGATCTCGCGTATACAAGCACCTCCCGCGTACGCGGATGTTTAAAACAGAAGGGAAAGCTCACGTACAATACGTTGAAAACTGGGCATTCGTGTATACGCATGCATCATGCATATGCAAGACTATAAAATTTGACAAACTCGCGTACGCATCCACCCCATGCGTGCACGAATGTGCTGAACAAAGGCAAATCCTCGCATACGCATTTATGTGTCCGCGTACGCATGTGGTGCAGAATTTGAATACCACAAACTCACCGGCAAGTACACCGGATCATACCAAGTAATACCTCAGGTGAGTGATGGTCGATCCCACGAGGATTAATGGATCAAGCAATAATAGTCAATTGATTATTCTAGTCAGAAAATCAAAATTTAGGGTTTTAATAGAAAATAACATAAAAACAGAGAATTAAATAAAAACAAACTAAAATTGGTTAAGAAAATAATATGATGAAGATAGTTACGGTGTTAGAGATATTCAAATTTCTGGATTAGTATTTTTTACCAACTATTTTAATCATGCAAGATTCATTCCATGGTTCACCATAAGTGACTAAACCCTAATTCCTTAGACCTTTTTAGTCTCCTCTAACCTTCATCAACTGCCAATTCCTTGGTCACTTGATTCCGATTAGAGAGTTAAGTTCAAAACTGGTTCAAAACCACAGTAGCCCTAATTACCCAGAGCTAATGGGATTTTATGTCACATATCCCAATTAATCCATGTAATTAGCAATTCAGGAGGAATTTACTTTCAAGCTGTTATTCAAGTGAGACTCTCCAGAGAACTACAATCGAGCCTATTGTTCAAGCGAGACGATCCTCTAGAAATAACTCTCCCGAGATTCACAAGAACTCATGTAGAATAAGGGTCATACTTCCGTTCCACCTAGATTCATAAGATGAAGAACAAAAACAATCCTTAAAACTGAATCAAGACATTAATTAAAATAGAAAAGTAACAATATCAATCCATAGAAATAAACAGAGCTCCTAACCTTAACAATGGAGGTTTAGTTGCTCATGGAGAAAACAAGCCCTAACAAAGAAAAAGTGTAAAAGTACGGAATGAAAATTAGGAGAAGTAGGAGAGGAAGAAGAAGAGAAACCCTCGGTCAAGATCTCTTCTCCTTTTATATCTAATCCTAATTAATGTAAAATATCTTTTCTAAAACTAAATAATATATTTTTCTATTTCTAATTAAAATAAAATAAGATTACATAAATAAATAGTAAAATATTCTCATGCTTCTCTTCATGAAATGGGGACCATTGACTTTGGTTTGGTTGGTGCCTAATTTGGAAAATTCCAAGTTAAGCGTGGCTGTGGCAAAATGAATTCGAGCCCTTTTTCTTTCATGTGGTGCCTAACTTGGGAAATTCCCAGTTAGGGGCCAACTTAACTGCATGTAATTGGAGAACGTTGTGATCATGGCGCCTAACTTGGGAAATTCCAAGTTAGGCGCTACTTTGGCCATACAAAATGGAGAAAAGGGTAAACTATTCTATATAGTTGGAAAGCTCTGAAAGTTGACTTTTCAATGTCGCTAGAACTGAGTCAATTAGACCTTTGTAACTCTAGTTATGCTCGTTTGAGTGTGAATAGGTCAGGGTTGACAGCATCCACGAATTCTCTTTGCACTTGTCTTTAATTCTTGGTTCCTCCTTGTTCTTTTGCTTCTTTTTTCTAACAATTCCCTACAAGAATCATGAAACCAAAAGGATCAAAGCAATATCCAATTTGAGCATAAAAAATCTTCATAATTAAGCATTATGCATTTATTTCTTATATGAAAAAGCATAGAAAAAGCACAACATGATGTGCATGCATCAGAACACCAAACTTAAACTTTGCTTGTCCTCAAGCAAACAAAGAATCATGCAATATAAAGTGACAATCCAAAGTGAGAAGAATAGCAATCTCAATGTTCATGTTTGGCTAGTTTACTATGCATGCAACACTTACAAAAGAATTTCAAATGATTGATGATTTTATCTTGATCACTTTATGGAATCTTTTCTTATATTCTTTCCTTGAAACAAGCTTTTCAGATGTTTCTTTTCTTAGCTTCTTGGGTGCTTTGCACCATTTATTTTTATGGCTTCGACTCTAAATACTTTATTTTCAAGTATTACCACCTGATACATAAGCACCACAAGCATATAACTAGAGAGTTTTTTAAGCTTTGCTTTTTGTTTCTTTTTTTTACTCTCTAACCATTGATGCTCAGAGCCTTGAGCTTTGAGAAAGTGCTTTGCACTTGAGTCTAGCCTTGACTCTAAGTGTTTTGTTTTCAAACTTTTTGCTTGATACATAAACACCACTTGTACTTGACTAATGAGTTGTCATTGGTACTCAGAGCCTTCAGCTTTCTCATTCCCCTTTCTTTACTTGATCATTTATGGACAAGCTTCTTCAAGGCTTTCAAAATTTCAAAGATTTTATAAAGTTCTCTATATAAAAATTTCAATCAAACAAAATTGAAATTTGTTTGAGTAAAAATAGTCATGCTAGCCTTCCAATACTCATATGCTCATGCTGGTTTCTTCTTTAATTACCCTGTTTGTTGATGAACATGATGCTTAATTACTTTGACTCACAAATTTCAATATGATAATTATTATGTAAAGGCAATATATTATAATTCAAAACTAGACTATGCTTATTTAAAAGGAAGGACACACATGTATATAATCAAAAGGGAAGGAAACAACCTTAGTTCTCTCTACCTTTCTCTTCATCATCTTCTTCTTTATCCCCTTTTAAGCTATGTAGATCATAGCCTCCAACACCAAACTTTGAACGGTTGCTTGTCCTCAAGCAACAAAGAAAAACCGTAGTGATAGAAATCGGAATAATCATTATGTCTAGTGGATATAAGGAAGCAAGGCGGAAGCTCATTCACATCAAACATACAAAATTAAAAATAAAATGAAAGATAAAATAAAATAAAGCAAAATAAACATGTTGCTAATGTATTGGCATGGAGGGAGTGGATCTTGCATGCAACACCAAACTTGGTGTGAGAACACCAAACTTAGTGTGACACAATCAATGAAAGTCTGGACCAAGTACCCAGTAAAATACAAGTATCATATTCATGTAACAACACCAAACTTGATCCATGAAATACATATGCAACATGAATCAAAGCAAAAAGATAAATGAAAATAAATTACCTAACATCGGGTTGCCTCCCAACAAGCGCTTCTTTAACGTCACTAGCTTGACGGTTGGTTCTTAAATTTTTTCCTCTTCTTCCAGTTGGTTAAGAGAAATGATTTCAGTGGGCATGAAGAGAAAAATGATACCCACCAAAAAGCAACTCCCATACAACTCTCTAATTCACTAGGACCAAGGAAAGCATATTCAAGTGTTGGGGGAGAAGGCTTTAATTCAAATGTGGGCAGTGCATTTAGATTTTTCTTCTCAAGAGCTTGCATGCATAGAATTGAAGGGACTTGTATGGCTTTCTCCTGAATTATTGGAATGTGCAAGCATGGAGTGTGCATGGCTTCCTCCTTTGTTTGTGCATCTTCCTCCTTTGTTTATGCATCTTCCTCTTCTTCCATGTGTGAGGGTGAAGAGTTCTCTAATTCACTGGAGTATGAACTCTTTTGATTGATTTTCTCACTTTCTGCCATAGGATCTTGCATTGTATCTCTTGGGAAGGAATTTACTTGTATCTTGTCCAAGTGCTTGATAATCAACTCCGCATGTTTCTCTATATTTTTAACACTCATCCTCGTATCATGAATGCATTCTTTCATGAGAAGCTCAAGAGCTGATGGTTATTGGTATGAATAAGGAGATGGTGGCTCTTGATCACAATAAAAAGAGGAGGATGGTTCTTGGTCTGAATATGGAGATGGTGGTTCTTGATAGATGAAACATGGAGCACTGAAGTTTCTTTAGTCTTGACTTTTCCAACCAAAATTCGGGTAATTTCTCCATCCACAATAATATGAATCACTCCTTGGGTGTGAGTAGTAACACATATGATCTCTCTCCATTATTTTCCTTAGAACAAAACACCAAACAGAATTAAATGCACCATGTGATAAACAGAGAAGCTAATAAGAAAGATCAGAAAAAAATATTTTTTTTTTTTTGAAAAAAGTTTTTCTTTTGTTTTTTTAATTTTTTTTAAGAGAACAAAAAAAATAAAAATAAAAGTACCTAATCTAGGTAATCAATCAACTAGTAGTTATTAATCACAATTAATCCCCGGCAACGGTGTCAAAAAACTTGGTGCGAAATTTGAATACCACAAACTAACCGGCAAGTGCACCGGGTCGTACCAAGTAATACCTCAGGTGAGTGAAGGTCGATCCCACGAGGATTAATGGATCAAGCAACAATAGTCAATTGATTATTCTAGTCAGACAATCAAAATTTAGGGTTTTAATAGCAAATAACATAAAACAAGGAATTAAATAAAAACAAACTAAGATTGGTTAAGAAAATAATATGATAAAGATAGTTAAGGTGTCAGAGATATTCAAATTTCCAGATTAGTATTTCTTACCAACTATTTTAATCAAGATTCATTCCATGGTTCACCATAAGTGACTAAATCCTAATTCCTTATACCTTTTTAGTCTCCTCTAACATGCATCAACCGCCAATTCCTTGGTCACTTGATTCTGATTAGAGGGTTAAGTTTAAAACTGGTTCATAACCACAGGAGCCCTAATTACCCAGAGCTAATAGGATTTTATATCAATATCCCAATTAGTCCATGTAATTAGCAATTCAGGAGGAATTTGCTTTCAACCTATTGTTCAAGTGAGACTCTTTAGAGAACCACAATCGAGCTTGTTGTTCAAGCGAGACAATCCTCTAGAGATAACTCTCCCAAGATTCATAAGAACTCATGTAAAATAAGGGTCATACTTCCGTTCCACCTAGATTCATAAGATGAAGAACGAAAACAATCCTTAGAACTGAATCAAGACATTAATTAAAATAGAAAAGTAATAATATCAATCCATAGAAATAAACAGAGCTCCTAACAGAGAAAAAGTGTAAAAGTACGAAATAAAAATTCGGAGAAGTAGGAGAGGAAGAAGAGGAGAAACCCTCGGTCAAGATCTCTTCTCCTTTTATATCTAATCCTAATTAATGTAAAATATCTTTTCTAAAACTAAATAATATCTTTTTCTATTTCTAATTAAAATAAAATAAGATTACATAAATAAATAGTGAAATATTCTCGTACTTCTCTTCATCAAGTGGGGACCATTGACTTTGGTTTGCTTGGCACCCAACTTAAAAAATTCCAAGTTAGGCGTGGTTGTGGAAGAATGAATTTGAGCTCTTTTTCTTTCATATGGCACCTAACTTAGAAAATTCTAAGTTAGGCGCCAACTTGGCTGCATGCAATTGGAGAACATTGTGATCATGGCACCTAACTTGGGAAATTCCAAGTTAGGCACCACCTTGGCCGTACAAAATGGAAAAAAAGGGTATACTATTATATATCATTGGAAAGCTTTGGAAGTTGGCTTTCCAATGCCATTAGAACTGAGTCAATTAGACCTTTGTATCTCTAGTTATGCTCGTTTGAGTGTGAATAGGTCAGGGTTGACAGCATCCACGAATTCTCTTTGCACTTTGTCTATAATTTTCTTTTTTTTATGTTCTTCCCCAACAAATTCATGAAAGTGGCAAGTTCGGAAGAAAATTTAAAGCTGATTGGAATGAATTATTGGTGCTTGTATGGCTTTACACAATTTTATTCGACGGAATGACACAAGCGATGAACAATTTGAAGAATTCTATGAAAATTTTGATCTTATGGGTGAAGGTGAAGGTGAAGTAGAAGAACCAGTTTCTAATGATATTACGTGGAAAGAACCGAATGCTGAAAGTACTAGAAAAATGGAACTAATTAGAGAACAAATAAAGAATCAATTGCATGGTCGATTGTAATTTTAGTGATTTGATTATGTAAAATTAACCTTCAATAATGGAAAGTATTTGTTATTATCGTTATTTTAATATCCATTCTCTTATGTTAAAAAAATTGTATTTTTTGAGTTATTTATCCAAACGCTACAACTTTAAAATAAGTACTTCTATAGTTAAAAATCCAAACACAAAATAACTTATTTATAAGCTACTATTAATAAAAGTCCTTATACTTTAAACTCCTTTTCCAAAAGAACTTATTTAAGTTATTTACCCAAACTGGCCTTAGTATAGCGATAATAAAGCTTAAATACCAAAACAAAAGCTTAAATAATTTATCTAAAAATATATATTATTAATAAATATTTTGAACTTTATCTCCTCCTAGTCTCAACAAATAGAAAACTAAAAGCATTTATTCATCTTTTGGATAATACTGTAAATTTTTAACTATCACGTGCCTTTCGTATATCCTAAAAGCAGTCCTTAAAATTGATATTAATAAAAGCTTTTAAATTTTTTATTTTAATAAATATACAATAAATATATTAAAAATTCAACTATACTGTTTATAAAAAAAATTTAATTAATAATTTTAATTTGTATTCTTAAAGTACATATTAAATTGATCATTCTTTATTATTCTATTCTATAAATATGCCCAAAATATTAATGAGAAGCTTAAAAGTATGTGTTTATTTATTTATTTGAAAATTAGATTTTTAAAATTATAATTAATTTAATTTGGTCTCCAAAATTTATAATAGTAATTTACCTTAATTTTTTAGTTGATTTTTGTAAATAGTATGTTAATTTAACACGTTAACTTATTAAAATTTAGATTCATCACTTAGATTTTATATGACTAAGATCTACTAAATTTTTTAAAAATTTGATTGCGTCTCCAACATTTCTATAAAGATAAAATAACAAGTTCAATTTAAAAATTTTATAATTCTAAAAACAACAATCAAATTTTTTAAACATATGAAATCTGAACAAAAAATTTAAATCATAATAAATTAATATATTAAATCAATACGTTATTAATAAAAATTAGATGAAAATTTAATATGAATTACGATTATAAATTTTAAAATTTAATTTAAATATATTAAAATTTTAAGAATTAAATTAAATTTGACTGAGTATTAATTCTTAGAAGGTTAATAACGTTAACAAAACCAAGGCAGAGATAAATTTAGACAGAATCGTGCGGGTATGTTTTGTGATTTTTCATTGAATTTCAAAATGGCTGAACCTACAATTTATATACAAGTGCTGTTTTGTACGTATTCATCAAATCTTGCTATAACTACCAAATCTATAAAATGATTCCTAATACTAACAGAAACAATGAGTCACCACTTCTAGAAACCATGAGTCAGCAATTCTAGAAGCATAAGGGAAGAAAAAATGTTCATATCACTTGGACTTGATCATCATCTGATTGCATTTTATTTTGAACTGACGAGGGGAACTGGTCCAATAAACTTCTCATACAATTAACAAAATGTACACGGTAAAGTATTGTTTTTGCTTTTGATGTTTGTAAAAAATTTTAAAAATACCCTCGAATTTTTGAACGGTATAAATTCGGGCTAATTTTTTTTGCATATGACACAAAGTTTGGTGTAACATTAGGTTATAGAATTTATAGAAATTTTATACTATTGTGATGGCAGTTAGGTGACGGAGAGAAATCGAACGGTCTAATTTGTTGCAGGTAGAAGGGGATACAAATCGAACCGTCTGATTTATGCGTGGTGGAGAGTTGTGTGCAAAGAAGTCGGACCGAGCGATTTCATGTATGGGTGGAGAAATTTTTTTGGCCCAAAGAAATCGGACCCACTGATGTTAATGCTGCAGTCCAAAAATTTAGCAGGACACCCAAATCGGACCTAGCGATTTTCTGGGTTTCAAATTTTTTTTGGACGGGTTGTTTAGTAATCGGACTGTTCGATTTTTTCGTTCAAAAAAATTCGAATGACCATGAAAGCAGTCGGATGGTCCGATTTCAGTATAATATATATATGTACCCAACCCAAGCTGAGCAGCCTATTTCGTCTTCTTCTTCTCCAGTGCTCCAAATCTCTAAAGCAAGCTATGTAGATCTCTTCTTCTCTATTATCATGGATGATAGAGTAAGATTAAAAGTGTATTATCATGGCTAAATTTTATTACAAATATCTAAAGGAGTAAAATTTGTGTATGAAAATCCGTTAGATATTATAGTTCCATTCACATTGTCATTTGAAGAATTAAAATGTATGATTTGTGAGAAGATGGATTCTCAAATATCTAGGAGAGTGTCGTGTATTCTGTACAGATATCCTATATCTGTGTTTAGTGGGTTCGTTCAATTTCAAACAAAATACGTGGACCGATGAAGCGAGCATGCAAGAAATGTTTTCAGTGTATCTTGAAAGTCGGTCCCGAATATCGTTCATCGAACTGTATATCGAGTTCGAGCAATCTGCAGCGGACCGAGATATTGAATTGGAAGATTACAACAATGATAGTGAAGAAGAGTTTGAAAGTAACTACGAGGTCGTTGATCCGGGTGTAGACGAAGATCAAGCTGACGATGCTATAGTGGCAGATGTGGCGGATGTGGCAAATGCACTAGCAAACCAGCAGCCGTTTGTGGAGCTGACTTTCATACGATCGTTGGATTTGGAGGCCATGCATGCACCGAAGTTTCTTCAATATGTAAATGCAGGTACGTCATAATTTTAAATAATGATTTGTTAAATTATAATTTGTTCATATGTTTTGAGTTTGATACAAATATTTAAGACAACAGTAAATAAGCAAAAAAATAGCATATACTGAGTAATTGTTTAATGTTTAATTATCAATTAAACATGTATATTGAGAAATTTAGTATTTCACATTCTTGTATTATTATTAATTCATTAAATATCATGTGATGACCTAAACGAACCTGGCACAAGAGCTATGAATCCAAGCAGCTGGCTAAATGAACCCTGTTCAATTGATTCTTGGTGCGGGACACTCCAATACTGTTGGTGTACTGGATATGGTGGTGTGAAATAATCCGCAGAATCCGTGTCAGGAATGTATGGTGTGAACTGCTCAAGCTCTTGCTGAGCTTGTGTTTGTGGCGGTTACGGTGGCAGTGGTTGTACTTGTTGATCCTCCTGAATATGAATAGGATCACCCTCTTGATTCTCTTGCGGTACGAGATCTGACAGATGCAAGTGGTCACCATATGTACCTCGGTACCAATGCAAGTATTTTCTAGCTGATGCTGTGAGGGAACCATGTGCTCAACAAGAACATGACTAACCGATTCGTCCAATGCATAACCCAAAATGAGTGGGTTTCAGACTAATCTTGATTCTTGGGACCTGTTAGAACTTCGTCGTGTGCTTCACCTAGATCCCGCTCTTGATGATGAACACTCTGAGTCAAGCCAAATTGTCTCCTCAGTCTATTAGATGCATGCCACTCAATGCATTCAAAAGATATAAGCAAAACTGTGGCATTCCAAATAGCCGAATGCTGACGGATGTCAGGAGGAATCACGTCTAGATCGATCCGACCATTTGCATAAGCCTCCCAAACAAACTGCACACATTATGCAAATAAAAGAGGATTACACACCGAATAATAATGTAGCTAAACGAAAACAACTACTTATTTATTACAACAAACATATCCTTCTTGTAGACCATCCAGTGCTCTCCTAAAGCGAGCAAGGCTACGAAATCTGTAAGGTCGATTCTCATGATCCCAGTTACGCCACCTAACATTAGATAATTCGTTAATTAAAATTTATCAATCAAATTTAAAATAAACTAATTCAAAGCATGTATTAATTAAATTTACCTATTTGCAATCGGAAAGAGTCAAGGATTGCCAGGAATCGGCGCAATAAATGGTAAACGGATCCAAGCCCAAGCAAGCAACAGTGTCAGTGGATCATCAATCTCCTTACAGTCGACACGAGTTGCCCTACACAACGCTCTACACAGGTGTGCCAGGCATGCCGATCCCCAACTAAAGTGTATGATCCCAGCAAAATTACGGAGTAACGGCAGAAACTTTCAATGCACTCCTGCCCCATACTTATCTCCAAACACAACGGTCCCAAACAATAACATTATGTGGCACTTCACGTACCTCTGAATCTGAATATTATCAACCAACACTAAATGATCTTTCAATGCTCGAAACCACGTCAACTTAATGAAACTTCCCCTACAATCTGCCTTCCTAGGTGCAACACCAAACTGATCCAAGCATTCAGCCTCTAACGCCTTATAACTGCTGAGTGTCGGTCCTGTAACTGGCAGACCATTCGTCGGAAGACCAAGAATTAATGCCACGTCCTCCAGCGTCACGACACACTCACCAACCGAAAAATAGAATGTGTGAGTTTCAAGGCGCCATCTCTCGATCAAAGCATTAACCAATGCCGACTGACATTGGACAGCTCCAATCTGTGACACATGATAAAAGTTGGTGTCCCATAAATGCCCCTTCACTATTTGATTGTACGAATCCGACGGCAAATAGTGGTCACATTGCAACATTCGTGAATCCTACAAAACGTGGACATAGACCACATTAAACAAATTATTTTATAATAATAACTCCCATTCCTTATTTTCTATTTATATTTAGATAGCACTATAATAATAATAATAATAATAATAATAATAATAATAATAATAATAATAATTAATTTCTTTAGTTATAAATAACGATTTATAATAATTAATTTATTACAAAACACGTGTATAATCTTAATAAACATTACCACTACAATAAATTTATTAACAACGATTAATATTAATTATTTTATTATCATACCTGCAGCTTTTTTTTAAAATTAATCTATTAATAACAATAATTAATTTATTATAATATATCTTAATAAAAATTATTATTACACTAATTTCTAACATTATCATCATAATAAATGATTAATCTCTAAGATTATTACTATTATTTTAATTAAATCAAAATATTTAAAAATTATTTCTATACTAATTTCTAACATTATCACTATAATAAACTACTAATCTCTAACATTATTACTATTGTTTTAATTAAGTCAGAATATTTAAAAATTATTAACATTATCACTATAATAAACTACTAATTTCTAACATTATCACTATTATTTTAATTAAATTAAAATAATTAAAAATAAAAAACTTACATAATTAGGATGATTAAGATAATTAGTAATGTGAAGTTTAGAATGATTGACGTCTTTTATTCTCCTTTTTCTTAACATTGTTAAAGACTAGTGGTCCAAATTTTTTTTTTCACCTGCTCATGCATCAATAGAGGCTGAAAGTGATCGAAGGGTGAGGGTGGAGTTTGAAGAAGAAGCACGAAAGTGAAATGAGAAGCTCTATTATCTTCAGATGGTGTATACAACAATATGACTCGGGTTCGTGCATGTTCGACGCGTGGTTTGGAGCACAAATTAGACGATTTGATTTGTGTACCTGTTCAGCCGCTAATCAAATCGTTCGATTACTGTTCTTTAAATTGGACCTGTTCGATTTTTTTATCCTAGCCGTAGCACTACAATGAAGTACCCTGCAACCCCATAATCCGGTTATACACCATCTTTCACCCAATATCAAAAATAAAAAAAAAGTGTATAAATTCGATCTCTATCTCCTATCAACGTTAAAATTAGAAACGGACGTTAGTGCCAAGTGCTGATGTGGCGACTGAGTTGTGAAATTCCAAAAATGCTCTTATTAACCAAGGTATTGATTTTCTAACTTCTTCCCTCGTAATTTCGTTCATCTTCTCCTCTCCATTGAGGAATATGAAGAGAGGGGATCTGAAAACCCCTATGTGAAACAGTGAGAGCAACATGCGAGATGAAGGGTGAGAGAAGGAGCGCAGGTTTCGCCACCTCCAATCGAAACGATGACGCTGCGACTGTACGGAAAGCTTCGACGACAGCGGCGTTGTTGGAGTTCCTCTCTTGGCGGGTCAGGGCTTTTCCATCGGGTCAGGTAACAGTTTCATTTACTCCATTTTCGTGCGTCTGTAGGATGCTTCTGGTAGTTCGTTATTTGTGGGCTATATTTTATTTTTTTAAATTTTGTGGTTGACATGTCCGATTGCAATATGCTATGATTGACGGTTTGTGGGCTTTTGATGGAGTTAGTTAGTCTTCTTTATTGTTACGGAGTTTGGTTTAGGTTTTGGTACACATGAAAGGTTGCTAAATTTGGATGAATTCAGTGTTAGGGTTCATCACAGGGGGAGGTTCAGTCATGGTAATGGGTTTATGTGAGTATGTAAATAGTGAAAAGATAATGGTAGATTGGTGTGTCTGAGATAAATGAAATTTATTAGAGGTTTATGACATGCTTGAAAAACCTGGGTACCTTGCTGAGAATATTGTTGTATTGTGGTTTAAGGATGTGGGCTCTGAGTTGGATGAAGAGTTGAAACAATCGAAGAGAGATGGAGATGTGATGGATATGGAAAACATGGGAGTTAAAAAAAGGGTTGTTGATTTATACATAGTTGTAAGAATCTAACTGATAATTAAATGGGTCAGATTATTAGTTTACTGGTTTATTAGTTTAATCAATAAATTATTGGTTAAATTGATAAAATCGGTCTACTTAAATAAAAAATATAAAATAATAAAAAATTTAAAATATATATCTTTACTCTTTACCAGCATTTTAAAAACAATCAAATTTCAAATTTTAAAGACAACTAATATAAAAATAAACATAAAATTAGTTTTTTTTTTTTTACCAAAGATAGGAGACTCGAACCCACAACCTCTTAATTGAATATGGGGAAACTATGCCATTTGAGTTATAACTCGTTAGCGACATAAAATTAGTTAGTACTTCTACAATAGTATCTTAATTTGACACAATAAAAATAACAATCCATAATATTAATAAACTTTAGTACTAGTATCAAAATAGATAATTTTAATCACAATACTAACATTGAAATAGATAAAATAGATTAATAATTTTTTAGTAAAATTTATATTTTTATTAATAAAGGTATATAATTAAAAATATAATTAATTTAAAAAATAAAAAATATAAAATTAAAATTAAATTAAATATCTATAAAATTATTTAATTCAAAAATTACTATATAATTAATTAGTATTTGTCATATATAACATTGAGAAGCACAATGACAGAGTGCCATTAAGACTTAAGAGACATTGCAACCAAGAGGTTCCTTGTTCGATTTAAAATTTTGGAATTTTCCAAAATAACACAAGTTAACAGGTGGACAAGTGATGCGCTGGAGGATCGTAGAGTGCACAGTTACCAAATCAAACTGGTTGGACCAATTTTTGCCGGTTCATGCCGGTTTTCATTTTTAAACAGTCCAAAAACAAACCAAACATATTAATGATCCGATTCATTAGATTTTCAGTCGAACCGATCAGTTTTGTTTGGTTTTTGACAACTATGGATTTATATGTTGTGCACACTACGTCAGTGGCTGATGACTTTTATTATGATATTGGATTCATAGATATTGGGGACGGGAGTAATGTTGCTGGCAATGATATGGAGATTAATGGGGCCAATGTGAATGCTGATTTTGGCCAAGTGATTTTGAAGACACCCTGCGGAGGATAGCCCTTAGTTGCTATTGGATGGGATCCAAATGATCAGATGTTGCCCTTTGCATATGTCGTTGTGGAGGCTGAAACAAGCATTCAGCATTATTAAATGTACTTTTATGTCTTACCAGCAAAACTGCATTTTTTATTAATTCTTGTTTGTGAAATTATGAATCTATCACTATTGTTTGTTAAATTATGAATCTACCACTACTGTTTGTTAAATTATAAATCTGCCCCTACTGTTTATTAAATTATGATTTCTGCTAATGTTGTTTGTTAAATTATATTTCTGCCATTGCTATTTGTTAAATTATACTTCGGCCACTACTGCTGGTTGTTAAATTATAATTCTGTCACTGATCTTTGTTAAATTATGAATCTGCCACTGCTATGTTAAATGCACTAATAAGTCTTGTGAATTTGTTATGCAGGATTTGGTACCAACTTTTGAGCAGTTACTTTTAGGTGTAGATAATAGGTTTTGTATGAGACACTTCTATGCCAACTTTAGAAAGAAGTTTTTGGGTCTGAACCTTAAACAAAAAAATGGGGCAGGCATGTAAATCTACTTATCTTGCAGCATGGGAGTCTAGGATAAAGGAAATCCAAGCCATCAATGAGAAAGCCTATAGACATTTGATCAAAATCTGCCCTAAATATTGGTGTAAGTCAAGGTTTAAACTTTATCCAAAATGTGACACTGTAATTATGAGAGCTTTAATAATACAATAGTTGAGTCTAGAGAGAAATCTATAATCACTATGTTAGAAGAAATTAGAGTTTATTTGATGAAATGATGGGCTGAAAATAGGACAAACATTGAGAGGTATAAAGATGACATTATGCCTAGGATTAAGATAAGGTTACAAAAGAAAATTGATGCTTCTAGGTGGTGGTTTCCTGTCCCTGCTGGAATATGTAAGTCTGAGGTGATTAGGGGTAGAGATAAATTTGTTGTTGACCTAGTTAGGCGGGAATGTTCGTGTAGAATGTTTCAGTTGACTGGTTTGCCATGTTAGTATGCTATTAGTGCCATTATTCTCAAGAAATATGTTGATGGGTGTCACAGGAGAGGATTTTATGTCGCATGCTACACTCCAATGATTAATCCTTGTAATGGACACATGATGTGGGAGCAAACTCGGTATCCTAATGTGTTGCCCCCACCATATAAAGTTCCTATTGGGAGACCCAAGAAAAATAGAGCACGAGGAGAAGATGAAGTACCCCAACGCCCCATCAATTCCAAGGTTGGGTTACAACAAAAATACTCTTATTGTCTTAAACTTGGTCAAAACAAGCGAGGTTGTCCTATTAGAATTAAAATTGTAAGGTTTTTTTTTTCCATTAAGTTTAATTTACTATCTTCCAAATAAATCTTGTTTACTCTTCTTTGTTTGGTTAATGGTAATGACAGTAGACTAGCACCGTAAGGGCAAACCCTACGAGGACCAATTCAAGCAAACCAATTGCAAGCACGTCAAACCAGCAAATCGAATCCACAAAAAAAAAAAAAAAACAGACACAAATGCGCAATCGAAGAAACATTACTACTACTTCTTACATCTCTCTCGCTAAACTAATACTATCATCTCTCTCAGCACTATTTAGGTTCCATTCCTAAACCATGAAAAAAACACACAAAAATAATGCTCTATCCCAACACTGCAAGAGCAGTAAAAATCGATAGTTTGCATTTAGCATATATAAGACTTGGTTTGCTTGTATTGCTGCTTCTCTATCTGCCCAAGCAAAAAAAGTGCATCCCTTTTCAATATGAAACATAAACACCAAGAACATGAAGAATTCCATAAGCCCGTATCAAAATACAAGTTAAACAGTATACTTACATTATAATATATAAAAACACAGAATCTGCATTCTGGATTCTCTGCTGTCTTCGACCACCTCAAAATAGGGGCTCCCCACAATTGCAGGTAAGTTTTGCTCGTCACCTACTTTTTCTTTGTGATGACGTTGAACTCTAAGAAGCCATAATAATTTAGAATTTCAGTTTCTTGTTTTAGGAAGAAGCACGACGAAGATACAAGGTGGGACTAGGGTTCAGATTTGGGTTTTTTATATTTTTTTACAAAAAATTTAAAAATAAGTTAAAATAATTTTATTTGCCTAGTCACCCATTAGAGGTCTCGTCAGAGTTTCAGATTATCAGTTCACTAATATCCATTTTTAATTTTAACGTTGATAGGAGACAGTGACAGAATTGGTGCAATTCGAAAACTTTATGCATAAAATTGAAATAAATTAAAATTTGGAAGTATTTTTAAAATTTTTTACAAATATTAGGATAAAAGTAATGCTTTATCCTTTTTTTTTTTTTTATCAAAGATAGGAGACTCGAACTCGCAACCTCTTAATTGAGAATGAGGAGACTATGCCATTTAAGCTATTACTCATTGGCAAGTAATGTTTTATCCTATTAATAATTATTCATGGTTATTGCATTCATAAACATATAATATAATTATATTTTGTTAGTAATAACTAATAAATTTAATTTTAATATATTATCAATATATAATAATTTTATATATAGACATTTAATTATATAATGTCATATTCATAAAAATAATTAATTTTTATATTAATAACATAAATAATTATTTAAAAAAATAAATATAATTAAATAATTATATAAAATATTTTACGTATCAAAATTAAACTTCTCACTAATTTAACTATATTTAGACAAAGGATAATGCTGATTTGTTATAAGTGTGATCATTGTAAATCTGTCAATGATGTAATAACTCAATTTTTATTGGCCAATGAACATCCGTAAGTGAAGAAATAAAAATACACAATAAAATCTATAGAATACGAGAAGAAAAAATTGAAAAAAAAAATAGGAAAATTTCTTAAACGAACTAATTAATAGTGATGAGGGCCAATTCATCTTTCTTTAAAGTTGAAAAGAATTAAATAAAAATATCTCTTTCATTTAATTACTATAAGAAAAATGTTAAATATTGTTAAATTTATTAGTGATTGATGAAAATAATATATTAATTGGTGAATTTTTATCTGACGATATAACTTTTATCTATAATCAATTACCGTCGAATTTTGTAACGAATTTTTTATTTAAAATTCGCCGATAATTAACGTCAAAAAAGTTCTGATAATTAACGTCCAATAATTTTGACTCTCTACTATTTTTTTCTGTCTATTTATCCTCGAATTTTACTTCCTGTAAATCCAATTTTTTTTACACGATAAGTGATCAAATTCTATTTTTTATTTTTTATTTAAATTTTTTTTACATAATTATTAGTCAAATTCTAAATAATAGAAATCAAATATGCTAAATTAAATATCAAGTGTATAAAAAAAATAAAAAAATAAAAAAATAGAATATACAATAAAACAATCTACAACAAAATTCTAAATTGCTTGTTAGAATCTGAATTTGCATCAATTTTGGCCTCTCCTTTTTCTTGAATTTCTGTTGATGCTGCTGCGATTTTTTGTCCTGTTGATAATTGAGATTTCGTTGCTTTTTGATCGATCTATGGTTGTCGGTGTTGTTGACTTAGACTAGCTTTAATCTCTTCCCACTCAATTTTCCAGCAACTTCATTCAAGCAAATTTCTGGCAAGATTGAATGCATATCCGGTTGGTAGGGATGATAGAACGTGATTTCGAATGTTTCTAAATTGGCAAATAGATTGAGCGCCTTCCATAACTGAAACCATCTCAGAGATTTCCCTTTCAAACCTCTCTCCACCTCTATGAATCTCTGCTCCTCAGGTGTTTCTCTAACATTTCAGTATTGCTCAGTACATACTGTCCATCCATGACCATCTTTTTCATTGAATATTGGAAATGTATCTTTAGATTGTTGAGTCATTTGTTTTTCCATGAAAATGGAAGAAACTTCTCAATGAAAGCACCAATGTTAGAACCCCTCTTTGAGTTAGGAGAGAAACTCTAAGTTGAACCAAGTTCAATATTAATTCATTAATTTTTTATGATACATTGATAAAAGTCTCCTATTTATACTCTTAAAAGGCTAAGTAATTCTAATGGGCTTAACTAGTATCCTTTCTAATATTAAATCGTAATATCACTGCTCGCGATTTACTCTTTTCTATTCGATTTACTCGTAATTGCCTGTGTTCATCATTGCTGGCGTCGCTGTTGGCGTCTCCGTGGTGTTAGTTGCTGCTCGCCTAGCCGTTAGGTTCGTTCCTGCTCGGGTCGCCATCTGTTCCTCGCTGCTCGCATTTGAAGCTTCTAATTTTTTGTCTTCTCGCTTCCAATTTTCTTGCCGCCTTCTACTCTCAGCATCTTCTTGGCTCCTAGCTGATGCTGATCTGCTCTTCTCTGCCGTGGTGCATCACATTTATTAAATTAAATTAGATTCGTGCTTATACTTTATAATGTAAATTCTGCTTAATTAATAAATAATTAGTTAATAAATTTATTATTAATAAAAAAAATTAAAAAATTAAATTTTATTAATTTAATATAAAAAAAATTAAAAATACGAATTTCGACCCTAATTATAAAAAAGTTATTCTAAAACCGATTGGACCAAATTTAAACCCGACCTTACTCACCCCAACCTAATGGCTTCGGCATCAACCATTTCTTCCCTCCTTCACTGTGAAACACGCTGAAACACCCTGAAACACCCAAGGGGGAAGAAGAGAGGTAGAAACCAAACTCTCACCCCATATTCAATCTCAGTTATCTTTCAATTCGGAATTCCGATCACCGTACTGCTTGTCGTCACGCGATTACTACGTGGAGCTCTACAAAACCCACCAAAATTGTGGTAAGCATGGTAGAACGGTACTCATGCTTCTCTTCCTCCGCCGTCGTCCTGGAAGGCTTGTATATATCTCTCAGGTATGACAAAAATTCTCTCAGATTTTACATACTAGTGATTTGATTTGGTTGAATTGTTCAAATAACAAAACTCTGTTCCAGTGTTCTAAGTAAATCACACTAAATTATAAAGTAGCTACTTATGCTGGAGTACAGTAGTAGTTGTAGTCAATTAGTTTGAGGGATTTTTTTTCAGTATATACATGGTTTTTTAACTAAAATATAAAGAAAAAATATATTGGACCAGATAGTGATACTTGTTCAATAGAAGAAACAGCATTTGAAATTTTGATTTATCTGCGCTTCCTATATGTCACTACGCTTTTTTCTCTTTTCACTAATTGTGTTTTTCCCCTATATTTTGACGTGTATGGAAAAGTGCTTACATACCCCGTTGTTTAATTATGAATATGCTCATCTTAGATCTTTAGTCTTTGGCAAAAACCAATAGATGAAACTGCATTTGATGAAACTGCATTTTATTGTGTCTTTACTTTCTTAGAGGATGTTGAATTATGCCTTGCTTTGTTCTCCTTTTTAAACAAGGAGAAAGGATAGCCTTGTGATGTCATTATGCCACTATTTACTGCAGCAATGGTGATATATTTGGTATTTACTGCACAGTGTAGCAATGGTGATATATTTGGTGACAGGGAGAGAGGTTCTATAATCCATATATCCCTGGATTTTGGAGGAATTGAATAAAAAAGGAATGATTGAAGATAATGAGGGTGCTCATGTGATATAAGTTAAGGATGTAAAATTCCACTGATTGTTGTGAAGAGTGATGGTGCTTACAACTATGCTTCAACTGATCTAGCAACACTTTGGTCTGTTTCTGTGTCTCTTATTTCCTTTTTGTCTTCCCTCTTAGCTTTGCTTGTCTCTTATTCACAAATGTTTAGTGATGTAGCTCTCCATGTGTTTGTTTGTTTGTTTTTTAGGAATTAGAATCTTTTAATTACTCCTAATGTGATATTTCAATAGCTTTGTTGCATTCTTAGTGTATTGAAGAGTCACTATTCAATTGCTATCACAGAATAATGTACATATATTTGTTAATTCTACTGCTATAGTCAAAGAGTATAGGTTTTGTTCTTAAGTGGAAAGTGGAAACAGCCAAGTAGAAGGACTTTTATTAATAGCAACTTATAAATAAGTTATTTTGTGTTTTGATTTTTAATTATAGAAGTACTTATTTTAAAGTTGTAGCATTTGGATAAATAACTCAAAAAATACAATTTTTTTTACACAAGAGAATGGATATTAAAATTCTAATTCACGATAATGTTGATGGCAATGTCAAAGAAATTATTGTGTAGTTAGTATTTGCTGTTTTATTGTGTATAATATGGTAGGTGAAAATAAAAAATAAATGTGAAATGTGTGTCAATGTATATTTTGTTGCTGTTTTTTATTTTTTTTACTCTTATTTGAACTCCTTCCTCCTTTATTGGGGTTACGAACTTGTTATAACTAATTATAAAAATAATGGTGGTGGAGGGTCAATACTTCCAGCATCAATACTTCTAGCAGATGAATCATTATGTGAAAATGACAATGGAAGGCCAGTGGCCAGTGCTTCTAGTAGATAGAACCTTGCGTATTTTCAGAAACAGGAAAAATTTTTCACAGAGCCAAAAATGAAAGTAGATCTTTTTTGTTTGAAATCATTTTTTTACAGAAGTGATAGAATGACTTATCGAGAAAAAAAGAAAGGTCATATATTTTTACTTCTTCAAAAAGCTGTGAATTAACTTTTCAGGAAGTTAAAAGCTTTTCTTTAAAATGGTGTCAAACACGGATATTATGACTTTTTATAATTCAAAAAAAAAAAAAGCTTCTGCTACTTCCCAAACGCTCTTATTAGTTATTAGTATTCTGCACTTTATTTGTTTTTTTCTGTAGATTGTTGCAGTAGTTCACATTGTTTTTTCAATAGTTTCAGTAGTTTGTGGTTTAAGCCATTATTGTTATGCTCTACATGCTTTTTCTTTTCTTTTCTTTCTTTTTTAGTCAAGGAAAAATGAACTCTCTGCTTCTATTTCCCTCTTTTTGTCTCTGCCCTCTAGTGTTGTTTTGGCTTTCCATTTTGGTTTCACTTATTTTTTTATTTCCTTCTTTTTTTTTATGTTTTTGCATTTCCTTTGTATGTTTTAGAAAGAAGGCCGCCCACAAGACAATCACCACAGACGACAAAAGGCTTCAGAGCACCCTCAAGAGAATAGGCGTCAACGCCATCCCTGCCATCGAGGAAGTTAACATCTTCAAGGATGACGTTGTTATCCAGTTTCTAAACCCCAAAGGTAACATTCTTTCTGATATTGTGCAAAAACTTATATTTGTGTAATGTCATATATTCAAATTTTGTTTTAAAGTTTATTGACTAGTGGATTCCCCCCCCCCCCCCCCCTCCTCTCTTTCCAATTCAAGCATCCATTGCTGCTAATACTTGGTTGTTAATGGTGCTCCACAAACTAAGAGTAAGCAACTCTCATCTTTTTTTCAATTGCACACTGCTTATAGTCAAAATGAGCTTTGTATTAAATTATAAAGTATTTTCAAATTATTTATACATGTGCCATAATGAAAAGGTCAGCTATTAACTTGTTGCTCTTGCGCATGTTATAAGTTAGTCCTTAATGGCATCAAAGACATGAAATTGAATACCATATGTTGCTCATTGTTCTGTGTATCACATAGAAAAAATAACATTTGTTATATGTATTTTATCATTTAAACAGTTTATTGCTCTGCTATACTTTAAGTTACTCTTTATTTTTAACTGATTTATTATTGATACGTAGTCCTTCCTTTTACAGGGTTGCAGGATATACTCCCTAATATTATCCACCAATTCGGTATTATGCACTTCAATTTTTTATTTTTCTTTCACATTTTTGTCTTTTTAATTTTTTCGTCTTTCCCTACTCCATACTGAACATTTTGGTCACTAATATACAGGAACAGATAACTTGGAAAACCTAAAGAAGCTAGCGGAACAGTTTCAGAAGCAGGCTCTTGATAGTTGATATGGCATCATGGTTATTGTCAATGGGGTAAATACTAATTTATTCCATTCATTTCTTTTTTAATACTAATTGACTGCAGTAATTAATTGAATTATATTTTGTCCAATAACATGTCCAGCTAAACCACCACTTTAATCACCGAGACAAGGACTTAGTGTGAATAAATTGTCATTTCCGTTTATTTGAAAATTAAAGAAAAAGTATAATGTTATTCATGTACCAGATATAGATCAAACTTTTCTTTCCTTTAGTACTATTTTCTGCTTTCTTTTCATTTAATTTCGATAATGATCAATGCAGTAATAGTACTTTTTGGTATTTGCTCCTCTTCATTTCAGTCGGTGCTTGCAATTATATTTTACAATTCCAATTTCAGGCTGAGCTGCAAAAGATGTGTGGTAATTGCAAATATATCAAACTTTAGGACTTTAGACTTAATTATTCTATTTGCAGTTGTCTGGGGAAGTTCATTATTTTTTTAATGGGAGAAGGAATGCAAGTATGATTTTATTAGGGAATATTTTATAGTTGATAGTTGATTTCTAGCAGTATTTTATTCCCTTCCAAAGCTAAACAGAAATATATGGATGCAAATTGCAAAATTTTGAGTAACGGTTTACACTGGAAAAAGGAATGTCATTAATGTAGCTTTGGGTTGATAGCAGGCTAAGATCTTTTCCTTCAGCACATTCTCTGTTTCTAGTTCGTCTATCCTCATTTTTCAAGTAAGGGAAAGAGTGAAAAGCACCCCAATTATCTTCTCTGCGAGCATACAAATGAAGTGAGCTTCAAAAGTGGAAAGCATCCTCTGTTTTTGGTTCTGATGAGCTTTCAACCAAGCTAGGATCTTTTCCTTTAGTAACATCCTATTTTTGGTTCATCTCCATCCTCATTTTCAGAGACAGGGAAAAGCCTGAAAAGCATTGTAATAATAATCTTCAGCAAATTATTATGAGATTCATTGGCAAACATGAATATATGTATTTGAAATGCTAGTTGAACTTTTTAATATCTATTTTAATTAAAACTTTATTGGTTAATAAGATTTTATCTCTTTTATGAATTTTATTGTGTACAAATTTATTTGATAATTAAAATGATTGCACGTCTCTTTTGTATTTTCACTGCAAAAACTATCCTTATTTTTAAACATTGAGTTTTTAGATTGTAGTATTATTTTTGTGGTATATGTCGATAAAAGTTTGATTTGTATGGATTTATTTACAATGTTCAATCATCATAAATGGAGTAATCATGTTTAATGAAAAAAAAAAAAAGAGTAACGAAAAAGATAAGTCAGCAACATCATAATAATACCATTGAAAGCTTAGAAGGCTAGAATTAAGGTTCGTGAACTTGAAAGAGATGGAGGTGAGAAACTGAGAAATGTGGTGAAGAAGAAGAAACACTGGTTGTCATGGCTGATAATTGTGTGGATAACACATACTAAATACATATTCAAATTAAAACGTATTTTTGTGTAAAACAAAGCTTTGTTTTTGTTAAATACCTATCTAAATGTATCCAAAACGCACTCAACCCATACTCATCAAGATGCAAAGAAACTTTGTTTTTGTTTTTGTCAAAGTATTAATTCTTTATCTTTTATCATCTAAATTTTATTAGGTTCACCTTATATACTCTTTTTTTTGTAATTTAATATTAGTATAAATTGATAGATGTTCTTATTTTTTATTATTTGAGATTAAAAAGAGATAAAGTTTAAAATACTTATTAATAAAATACTTTTAAATAAATTATTTAATCTTTATTTTTTAAAGAAATTATTAAAATTTTTATTTTTTTTTCACATTTAAGCTTTATTTTCACTATAATGTATAGCATAAAAAGATGGAAACTAAACTTTTATCTTTTTTTATTGGAAATGTACAATAAAAAAAATTAGCCAAAAAAAAAACTGTCAAGAAAGGAAAAATTATTGAACCACTTGACATAAAAATTATGTAACTTAAATATATTTTGTATCTAATCTTATTTTTTTTAAAAGATTTGTCCTATTAATCTTAAAATCTTTAAAAGTACGCTTAAATAATAAAAATTGATTCAGTAAACAAATTTTCAAAGCCAAAACAACTAATTTTCATGAAAACGCTAAAACGAAATCATATCTTTAATAACAACTTAAATATCAAACTTAAGATTTTATTTAGAAATCAATCAAATTTCAATTTAAATATGATATCGACGAGAATACACAGTTGTAGCCTATATATATATATATCATAGGCATAGCCAAAGACTGAAAGACGCAGAGTAAACAAAATATTAAAGATCAGAAGCAGTTTCTTGAGACCCATTGCTAACCTAATGATGAGTTCATTCGTTAATAAGCGTCCTGCTTCGTTGACTGTGAAGTGCGAGTATTGGAAGGAATTCATCGACAACTATGCAGAGCCATTGAAAACGCCTATAAAGACACCAGAGGAAACACTTTTTGATAGCTTCCACATCACATTTTGCTGTACCTTTCAATCTCTGAACCCCACCAAAATCACCGAATACGAAACCTATCTGCCTGATGATGAGTACTGTTTTACTTCGTGCAATCCGATTACTGGCATCAGGACCTTGTTGGTTCCTTTGAACTGGATGCACAGTTATCTCGATCACAGCGACAAATCCAAGTTGCTAGAAACCTTTTACGAAACTGCCGTACCAAGAATCGTATTAGACCGATTACTTCCTGATCTATGCCAGTTCGCAAGGGGGATCGTCGACAAGTCCGAATTCGATTGGGATAACTATACAGTGTGGCGGATTCGTGTGAACCTTACTGTCACCATAGACATTCTTGATGATCAAGATAGCGATTATTGGAGCCAGCAGCAGAGTCAAGATGCTGATGCATGCATCGCATATGAATCGATTTTCTAACTTCTTTTTAGTTTTATCATATTTTCCCAGTGCTCTGTTTTTTTTTTTCTTTTTTGCTCTTTTTTTTTTTAAACATTACTTTTGTAGATTGAAGCATTATTTTTGTTAATATGTCAATAAAAAACCGATTTTTATGGATTTACAATGTTCAATCTTATTAATCCAACTTTTAATAAACTAATGAGTTATACCTCAAATGATATAGCCTTCTCATGCTCATCTAGGAAATTGCGAATTCGAATTTTCTTATTTTTGGTAAAAAAAAAATTCAACTTTTAATAAAAAAAATACTAATTAGAAAGATAAGTTTTAAATTAAATTATTTTGATTGATCGTCTTAAATATTAAAAATGTTTATTATGATGCCTAAAAATTTAGTGCTAAATTATTTAAAAAAAAATTAAATAATTAATATTTATTAAATTAAAAGTATAATACTTAATAAATTTTAAATATTTAAAATTTATTATAAAAATAAGTTAAACAGAAGGTAAATACTAAGTAATAGATATTTTAAAATTGACTAATATTAAATACCTTGCTCTTTCTAGTTTCTTTTGTGTGTTTCTATTTCTTAAGTTATTATACAATAGAATAGCTTCTATGACATTTTATTACAAATATCACTTTTTTTTTTGTTTTGATTATCTACGGTATCCCCTAACCCGATAGGACAAGAACTAATCCAGATTTTAAACCCCAATACTACTTACTTAAAGGGACGAGTAAGCTGACCACTCGACCAACCCAAGTTGGTTTTTACAAAGATCACTTTTTGTAGTCTTTAAATTATAAGTTTATACTTTTTCTCTTTAGCAAAACTATTTTTTCTATTAAAATTATATTGTGAAATAATAAATTAAAATTTTTATTTATATTATTATTTAATTGATATATATTATTAATCATTTTGTTTCACAATTATTTTTTAGATACATATTAGTTTCATTATTTTTTTTATATATTATTTATGTAAAGATAAATTAACTTTGTCCTATACAATATCAATTGGTTAATATTTAATACTAATTATTTATTATAATGTTTCTATGTTAATGAATCAACTCTCCATTCATAACATCATTTATTTTATTAAATCATATTCTGTTAACATGATTCTTGATTCTATTGTTTGATAATAAATAAATTAACTATTTTTGTTTTATCTTAAATATTAGTTTACAATCTTAATTCTGTTTTACTTTATATTATTATAACAAAAATTAAGAATAAAAATATACATATTCAAAATTAAAATTTAAATTATTAATCATATCTGATCATTAAAAATAAATAATAACAATTAATTTTCTTACAAAAATGTTTGATAACCAAATAATATATATAAAAATTTGTTACATATTATTTGTTTCATTTTTATTTTATATATTATTTCGAACTCTCAAGTCAACGAAAATCTTTTAAAGTTTGAGAGAAAAAAATTTAATATTAATATAATCATATATTTCTATTATAGATAATATATATTTTTATTATTTTTAAATTTGAATCAAATTTAAAAATTTTATTTTATCTTTAAGCTAAGATAAGATAAATATTTCAGTTGATTCAACATAATAAATTTATCACAAAACCAACATTTAAACCACATATTAACGATGAATTTTCTTTTTTTTTTCTTCCTCTACGATGAACCAAACCTTCTTGATTTCTTGGTATAAGGTGCCTAGTTACTTGAAATCTATCACTGATGATAAAAGAGAAAAATTCAAATACTTGTGATTTTACACTAAAGTGATATTTTATTGTATGTGAATAATTTTAATATAGAGCAAAAGATGATAAAAAAAAGAAATAAAGTTTTTTTTAGAGATGTTGGACCAAAATGATAAAACCCAAAAAGAATATTTTGAGAATTAAACATCTCTTTTAGTGAAAATTAAATTGATAAAAATTGATTGGTTGGATTTGAAATTTAAAAAATAATATTTAATTAGAAATATACCAAATTAGATGTTTCTTTATTAATGTCATATGTCATGAGTATCTTTTTATTCAGACACTTTTTTATCACGAACATCTGAACAGTGTTAGAACTAACTTAATTTATGGATATCAACTCTCTCCTTACACTAATTTTTAGTTAAAGGGACTTGAAATGATAGAAAGATCCAAAAGTATTTTCTGTCAAATTAGTAATAAGCCTTGAGATAAAAAAATAGGCTGAATATGACATTGTAATCATTGGATAATGTACTTCCTCTTTAAAATGACTTGAAATTATAAAAAGACATCAACCTACTTTTTCTAAAAATTTTTTTTTTCTGAAATTTGAGAGATTATACCCATCATTTCTCTTCTCTAATTCTTCTCATTTTTTCATTTTATTTGTTAACTTCAGACAAAAAGATTTATAAAATTAGCATTCTGGTCACTAAAGATATCGAGTCCTACTTAACTTTTGTCTATTAAAAGAATTCATTTATCCTTTTGTGACATTAATAAAAATTTAAATATTTATTATCTACCTCTATTTTTCATCTTTAGTTTCTTGAATTGTTTATTTATTACTAATAAAAATATTTTTTTTCACTAATTTATTTATCCTTAATCTCTCATGTTATTCTTTTTTTACTTAATTTATTTTCACAAAATTATACCCGAATTAACTTATAAGAAACCTTTTCTTCTATGTTCTTATTCGCTGAACTATTAGATCAAATTATTTCTTATATATCGCAAAAGAAATTATAAAAAATGGCCAAATGTAACGTAAAAATCTGGCCATCTATTTGATGTGAATCTTTGCATAACTAGAAACATTGAAGATGATGATAGTGACGGTAACAGACATGAAGATTGTGATATGAGATCAATTTCAAAGAGCTCCACAAAAGAATTTGTTGTAGAGAATCATGTGCCAACATATAATATTCATTATTGGTGCGACTGAAAATGTACGACGGACGTTACTATTTAGTTCTTTTCAACATTAAAGGAAGATAAATTTGGCGAGCATCACTGTTAATTTGTCGAAAGAATTTTTTCAATTTTTTTTTATTTTTTCTTTTAGTGTTTTGTAATTTTTATTTATTTTTTATTTACAAATATTCATGATTGCATTATTTACCCGTATGTCAATAAAAATTGGTTTATTAGATTTTGGACGGATTTATAATGATCACAATGTATATCAAATCAGAACTATCTAGTGATTCAGAGTTAAATTAGTAGTCAATGTTATTACTAACAAGATATAATTTATATGTTAATGATTATTGCAGTAAATATGATTAATTATTAATTAAAGTAATTTCTTATGCGTATCTTATACATTATCTCTTATCAAGGACGAATCTAAAAATATTATAATAGTAGGGCTAATAATATATATAATATTAAAAAATTATAAAAAAATTATATAATATAAGATGTATTATAAAATTATACCGATAAAGAATATATTTTGAAGTATAAAAAATATATGTATACTTTTTACTAACGAAGTAGTCGATTCTTCTTATCATAAAATTTATCGATAATAGAATTTGGTGTCAAATTTTTTAGCAATTTTTTTTCAATATAATTAAAAAATAATTTGTAAGAAATTCATCTTTCATTTTGTTTCTAAGTCATTCTTCACAATATTCATAGCTAAAAAATATCTTTCGGTTGTAGTAGTTAAAACAAAGAGAATTAATATTAAATAAATAAAAAAAAGGTCACAAAAGAAAAAAAAATCTATTTTATGAAATTAAAAAAAAATTATTTAATTAAAAATATTAATAATAATATATTTTTTTAGATTTTTTTAATATTGTTACTTATTTTATAGATATTAAAAATAATTAATATTTAAGTTATATTAGACTTTTATTTATATTAGACTAAATATTAAATAAATTTTTAAAAAAAATTTAATCATACTTAATAAATTATTACTATTATTTTTTTCAAAAAAAACTGGAGGTCTCGGACCTCCACTCAGCCTTGTAAGTCCGTCCCTATCTCCTATAGTCCTATTTAAATAATTATTTAAAAAAATAAATTAATACATCAAATATGGTCAATTCTTTTCTTTACAAAACAATAAATTATGTGTATCTTACTCATTTTACTTTTTGAAACTGACTTTTACATTCTAGAATAATGCATTTACAAATTTAATATTATAGCAAATTAAAGTAAAAGATAAACAATTATGTATATACTTTTTGTTAAATTGTGAGAGAAGTTATTAATCTTCTACCATTCAATTTTCAAATAAATAAACACTACTTTTAGAATTTTCGTTAGCATTTTGGGCATATATAAATTTATGCATACTTAAATTTGATCTCTTTAAATGATACTCCCCAAAAATTATCTTTTTACGTTAATTTTTTATATTAAAATAGTATTATCCAAAAGATGGATAGATATTTTTATTTTTAAATTTTGAGACAAAAAAATTAAAATATTTATTAATAATACACCTTTAAATAAATTATTTAACCTTTGTTTTATATAGAAATTATTTAAGCTTTTATTTTTGGTCAATATTTTAGCTTTATTATCGCTAAACTATATAGTATAAACAGAATGGAAATTAAAATTTTACATTTATTTTTCTATTAGGTATTTTTGAAGTCGAGTTTCTTGGACACTTGGCCCATAATCAATTTAAGACATCAGTTTTTCTATTAAAATTTGTTTTTCGGCTTCCAAATTATTAGTACTGTAAATCCAAAAAGAAAAAAAAAATTCCAATAAGACAATAACCATCACAATAAAAATAAAATAAAATAAAATAAAAAAAATTATATCATGAAAGAGATTAAGAGAAGACTGAACAGATCGCCGTCATGGTTATAGCAAGACGGTCAAGAAGAGAAAGATTATGTACCTGTTCCGCAGAACAATTACGTAATTTTCAAATTTATTACAATCTAATCTAAATTTTTTAAAAGAATTGTCTATATAGCCATAGCCATTAGCCAAAGAGGCACAGTAAACAAAATATTAAAGATTCAAACAGTTTAATTTCTTCACATCTATTGCTAAAACTATAATGTTCTGTAGTTTATTTTTCTATTTTCCAATATTATTTACATTGGTATGTCAATAAAAATTGATTTTTTTTTTTTTATATATTTTTACCTTGATCAATAACTATGAATGGAGGATTAGGGGTGGCAGTGGGGCGGGTTTTTGCCCTACCCGACCCCGCCTCGCCCTCCTTGTACTCTAATACTACCCGCTCCACCCCTACCCGCGGGTAATAGCCTGTCCTACTCTAACCCGCCCCCACGGATACCCGCCCCGCCTCTACCCGCCTTTATAAAAATTAAATAATATTTTAATTTTTACACATTTATATATAAATTAAGATACAAACAGAAGCAACAGTGTCAAATAACTTGAAATTAAAAAAAAATTAATGTTTCATCTCTACAAATTTAATAGTATAATAAAGAAATTGCATCAAAAAAGTCTTCAATCATTATTCTTGATCACTTTTCATATCTTCATCATCATTAAAAGTTTGAAGGTCAAGATTTAAACCTAAAAATCAAAAGAGGTAGAAATTAATAAATTAATTAGTATTATGTAAAAAATTAACATAAATAAATATTAAGTAATAAAGGAAACAGAAACAAACATTAAAACAGAGAAAAACGGAAATATATTAAGGTGAAATGCAACCTGCTCCTGGTATTTCTTTGCATATTACTTTGCCCTCCTGTAAATGAGCTTGCGGCTCTCAACTCTCTTCTTCTTTGCAGCATTAAACTCCTCCTTTTTCTTCAAGGCCCATTCCTCCTCCCTCTTCTGCTTCTTTAAGCACAGACTCGGAAACAATTGCTTTCACCTCCTCACCCATCTCTGTCATTCATTCAAAATAAAAATCTCAGTTATAATTAACATCCAACAAAGAATTCATTAGTTTCAATTATTATACTGACACATTTCAACTCCAACTCAAAAGCTAAATGTTCAGTGTTTCAAATAAGAAAACTACATGCTCTCTTAAACAATAAAAAATAGGTCCTTCCAATATTTTTTAACAATGAAAATCCATTTACATCAAATTCATACTAAGAACAGAGAACTTTCAATTTTTTTTAACAATGATAATCCAATTTTCCACACAACATGATGAATACAAGCTAATCAGATCAAGAGATATAATAGGAATAATACGGACAAATCAAACGAGCGACAGAAAAGAAATGAAGCTGAAGCAAGGAATGAAAATCAACACAATTGAATGAGACAAATAATGAACAAAACATAATCATAAAAATAATACACAGAATTAAATTAAAAAAATGGGAGTTTGATCAGGAAAGCATTGAAGGAATCTTTTAAGAGTGTAGTTTCAAGTAATATTTCTTATGAAAATGAAAAAAAAAGCTTTAGCACCATATGTTTTACCCTATTCATTTATAACTGAAAAGCAGCATAATCCATAACTGCATGTTGCATCCAAAAGGAAAATTGTTGCAGATGAAATGAATAAAAAATCAAATTTACAGTTTTATAGATTTAAAACATCAGATTTATAGATTTATAAATTTAAAACATCAACAACACAAAATAAAAATTCAGATTCACAGATTTAAAACATCAACAACACAAAATCAAAATTCAAAGCATCAAAAATTAACATCACAAAATCAACCATCAATACCACAAAATCAGATTATCAACTATCAACAACAATAATAAATAATATTATGAGTCTAGTTTAACTATTTTAACATAAAAAATAAATCATAAAAATTAACTTAAAAGAAAAACTGAAGAAGAGAGTCAGAGAGGAGTGCTTACCAGTTAGGAGAAAGACGATGAGGGAGAGGCGAGCAGAGACCAGAGATCGCAGACTGAAGAGGCGAGCCGGCGAGGACAGTGACGGTGAGAACAGTGATGCTGAGGAGAAAAGTGGGAGCGACGCCGATGTGAGCTCGATGAGGGACAGGGACAAGGTGACCGACGGTGGCTGTGACGACGCCGGCCAGCTGCAGTGACGGGCGAGCTTTGACGGCGACTGACTGGTAGTCTAGTGCAGCTAAGCAGAGGCGGTCGGCCTTGGAGAAGAGCTGAAGAGGGCGGCGTCCTTGGAGAAGAGATGAAGTCTGCAGAGGTGTGAGTTGAGGGTTGAAATTTGGGAACTAAAGGTAAGTGGCGGTGGGTGAAATATGAAGACTGAACCCTAATCCCAAAAATTATGTATTTATATATGTGCACTCCGGTGCGGGTAGGGACGGGTTTATCCTGAATCCGATCCCGTCCCGCCCCGTTCAACTACCCGCCCCGATATGAACCCATTCCGTTCCGGGTCGGGTTTAAACCCGCTCTAACCGGAAAGGGGCGGGTCGGGTACCGCATGTTTGGGTTCTACTGCCACCCCTATGGAGAATATCAATCAAACGTTTAATAAAAAGAAAAGAAAAAAAAGGAAAAACAAAAAAGATAAGTTTTAAACTAATAATAATGGTAAGTTTGAATAATAATAATAATAATAATAATAATAATAATAATAAGATTATGATGATGATTAACTTAAAGGCTTGTTTTAGTACAATGACTAATTTATACATATTGATATAAGTGAAACTAATTAAATATAATTGATGTTAAATAGATCTTAATTATTAATGGACGTTCATTTTGACAGCACATTTGTGATTAGATTTTATCTGACTATTTTATAAACGTGAATTTATTAATTAAAATAATTTTTCTATAATTTTAACTATATTTATATTTATTAACAAATACTTTTATGAATTTTATATCTCAGAAATTCTGTATTTAGTATTAGGTGGACTATTTAAAACAGGAATAAATACAAATATATAAATTTTAAGTTTTTCATGTAAAAAATTTAATAATAAAAATGATCACACATATACAATTTATTTCATAACACTTATAATTTACAAAATTTAACATTAATAGCTGCTATTAAATATCATAATACTTTAACATTAATTGCTATTAAATAAAAACTGATTTTTATCGATTTACAACGATCAATCTTCATGAGTTGAGTAATTAATTTAACTATAAATAAAAAGAAAAAGAGAAAGTACTAGATAAATATTAAATTAAATTATTATGATTGATCATCTTAAATATTAAAAGTATTTATTATAATGCCTAAAAATTTGGTGCTAAATTATTGAAAAAATTAAATAACTAATATTTATTAATTTAAAAGTATAATACTTAATAAATTTTAAATATTTAAAATTTATTATAAAAAATAAATTAGATAAAAATTAAACACCAAATAATAAACATTTTAGAATAAACCAATATTAAATACTTGCTCTTTCTAGTTTTTTTTCTGTGTTTCTATTTTTTAGTTTGTTATACAATAAAATAGCTTCAAATTTTCAACTTATTTCTTTATTTTTTCTCAATCTATTGTTGGCCATGTTATAGTGTTCATAATTAATTTAGTTAAGCCAAGAAAAACAACAACAACAACACAGTATGGAATGAGAACCGGAAGTTCTCAACATGATAAAGGTGCCACGCAAATAAGATATAAAGTGTTGGAAATGCCAGAGGCAATCCTAGAACGCCGTCACTCGGATATAAAGCTTAAGGAACTAAAAACAGAAGCAATTAAATGGGTGGTCATCCAGAGGTTCTCAATCCTAACTAAACTTAACCTGCACACTAATCCTTTCCACCTTTCTTCCGTCTCCTACGAGTTGCACAAACAAACAAGCAAAACAAGGCAAACACAAGTAGTTCACAAACACAAGTAGTTCACAAGTAATACAGATAACAATTATAATAAATAGCAGATTATAATCACGTAGGCAATCCCATATAGTTCACAAGCAAGAAAATCATACAATATGCACATGATGTATGCCTGTCTTATGGCTGTTGATATTAATTGTCGGTTACGTAGCCAGCCCGACATGTCCTGGTAGCTAGTCGTGGAAATTAACCATGGAAAGAACTCCAAGCTGACATGGGGGAGACAACACCCCAAGCTCAATGATAACCATGGGCAGGATCCCAAGCTGACATGGGGGAGATAAGACCCCAAGCTCAATATTATCCATGGGACGAAACCCATGCTGACATGGGGAAGACAACGCCCCAAGCTCAATATATTCAATCGTTTCTTATAACTATCATTTTCAGTCTTAACAATGATTCATATCTCACTTCATCATTTTCAATTATTTAACATCATCAATTGTCTCACACACCACTTTCATCATCTTTATCAATCAAATACCATCTTTCTCTAACCACTTATTATCTTTTAAAAATATTTCTTCATCTCCAAGTTACCACAATTTCCTAACTTCATCCTATTACTAGGCTTACTAACAATATCTAGGGCTAACGGAATGAAAATAGAAGTTTAGAGGTTTGAATTTGTGCTTTAAAACACAGAATCCATTTTGTTGAAATAGGGGCCGCGCGTACGTGTGGGCCACGCATACACGTGAGAGTACTTTCTCCTTCCTCGCGTACGAATGCACCCTACTCGCGTACGCGAGATGCCCAACCCAAAAAGGTTGGTCGCGTCACGTGTAGGTGGTCGCGTACGAGCTTATGTAGAATAGCAAAAATGCTGAATGCTGTAGAATTTTCAGTTTGCACTCCGAACTTCCCATGCGCATAACTTTTTCGTTTTAAATTTATTTTCTTCCGTTCTTCGAACGGCGTAAACTTCACAGAACCAATTTTTATATAAATAAGTTTGAAACTATTTGGGAATTCAGAAGCTTAGTTATGGCTCGCCAAAATTCGGCCAAAAACCAACTTTACACAAAAACCTCAAACCTCAATTTTCATCAAAAATCAAAACTCAATACCAATATTTTATACTTATAAACAGTACCTAAATCTATCAAACCATTAACTCAGCCTTCTCATTCATTCTATTACACATTATTATACAACTTATCAAATTCACCTCCAAGAACTCATAACCAACATAATATGATATTCAATCATTTTCAACACAAATCATACATAGTCTTCTCTTATGCAACATCACATTCATAATTCATTATCATCACGTAATCTCATCATCATTATTACTCAACATTTACCATCATCAATCATTCAATATACATTCCAACCACCGAAACAACAATCATCAACATTAGTCAATAATCCTCAATCATACATGCCATACAACCTATCTCAGGGTCATCTAGCCTAAGTTTTCGCAAGACATTATATATTAAATACGAGAAACCTAAATCATACCCTGGCCAATTTTTTCGTAAGGTGGTGCACGAATTCCACACTTCGTACAACTGTACCAGCAAGTGCACTGGGTCATTGATGAGCGGATAATTTATACACTTTTTGGCATTATTTTTACATAATTTTTAGTATGATTTGATTAGTTTTTAGTATATTTTTATTAGTTTTTAAATAAAAATTACATTTCTTGACTTTACTATGAGTTTGTGTATTTTTCTATGATTTCAGGTCATTTCTGGCTGAAATTGAGGGACTTGAGTAAAAATCAGATTCAGAGGCTGAAGAAGGACTGCAGATGCTGTTGGATTCTGACCTTCCTGCACTCAAAGTAGATTTTCTAGATCTAATGAAACCCAAATGGCACGATCTCAATTGCGTTGGAAAGTAGACATCCAGGGCTTTCCAGAAATATATAATAGTCCATACTTTGCCCGAGTTTAGATGACGCAAACTGGCATTTAACGCCAGCTTTCTGCCCTATTCTGGCGTTAAACGCCAGAAACAAGTTACAAACTGGCGTTCAACTCCAAGGAAGACCTCTACACATGAAAACTTCAATGCTCATCCTAAGCACACACCAAGTGGGCCCAGAAGTTGATTTCTGCATCATTTACTCATTTCTGTAAACCCTAGTAACTAGTTAGTATAAATATGACTTTTTACTATTGTATTCAGAGTCTTTTGACCACCTTTAGGGTCTTGGTTACTCTGGTTCCCCCTCTGGAGCCGAAGCCAATGAACACTATTATCACTTATGTATTTTCAACGGTGGAGTTTCTACACACCATAGATTAAGGTGTGGAGCTCTGCTGTTCCTCATAAATTAATGCAAAGTACTATTGTTTTCTTATTCAATTCAAGCTTATTCCTATTCTAAGATATCCGCTTGAACTTCAACATGATGAATATGATGATCTGTGACACTCATCACTATTCTCAACCTATGAACGCGTGCCTGACAACCACTGCTGTTCTACCTTAGATTGAGCGTTTATCTCTTAGCCTCCATTCCAAAAGATCGTAGTCTTCGTGGTATAAGCTAGAATTATTGGCGGCCATTCCTGAGATCCAGAAAGTGTAAACCTTGTCTGTGGTATTCCGAGTAGGATCTGAGAAGGGATGACTATGACGAGCTTCAAACCCGCGAGTGCTAGGCGTAGTGACAGACGCAAAAGGATTACTGGATCCTATTCTAGTATGATCGAGAACCAACAGATGATTAGCCATGTGGTAACAGCGCATTTGGACCATTTTCACTGAGAGGACGGGATGTAGCCATTGACAACAGTGATGCCCAACATACAGCTTGCCATGGAAAGGAGTATGAATGATTGGATGAAGACAGCAGGAAAGCAGAGGTTCAGAAGGAACACAAGCATCTCTATACGCTTATCTGAAATTCTCACCAATGAATTACATAAGTATCTCTATCCTATTTTATATTTTAATTATATTTTAATTATCAATTCACCATAACCCTTTGAATCCGCCTGACTGAGATTTACAAGGTGACCAAAGCTTGCTTCAAGCCGACAATCTCCGTGGGATCAACCCTTACTCACGTAAGGTTTATTACTTGGACGACCCAGTGCACTTGCTGGTTAGTTGTGTGAAGTTGTGAAAAAGAACTAAGATTATGAACGTGCGTATTAAGTTTTTGGTGCCGTTACCAAGGAATGAACAATCACGATTTGGTGCACCAAATTTTTGGTGCCGTTGCCTGGGATTGTTTGAGTTTGGACAACTGACGGTTCATCTTGTTGCTCAGATTATATAATTTTATTTTAATTTTAAGTTTTTATTTTTATTCTTTTTATTTTCGAAAAATCTTCAAAAAAATTAAAAAAAAATAAATTATTCTATGTTCTTCAGAACTTTTAAGAATGAATTCTAGAGTTTCATGAGATATGTTGAATCTTGGCTGGCTGTTAAGCCATGTCTAATCTTTTGGACCGAGGTTTCAACTATCTTGAGAAGAGCTTCTTTGTCTTTCTCAGCAAATTAGCTGTTATATGTAATGTTCTGCTGAAGCTTGGTTGGCCATTGGCCTTGTCTAGAGTTTTGGACCGAAGCTTTCACTGAAAGCTTGGCTGGCTAGTAAGCCATGTCTAATTCTTGGACCGAAGCTTTAGGCTAACATTGCATGATTCTTGGAATTCTTATTAAAAATTTGAAATCCTTATTTTTCTTTTTCCAATTAATTTTCAAAAAATACCAGAAGAAAAAAAATTTAATAAAATCATAAAAACAAAAAATATTGTGTTTCTTGTTTGAGTCTTGTGTCAAATTTTAAGTTTGGTGTCAATTGCATCTTTTTAATTTTTCTTAAAATTTTCGAAAACTCATGCATTTATTCTTCATGATCTTCAAGTTGTTCTTGATGAATTTCTTTGTTTGATCTTTAAATTTTTATGTTTTGTGTCTTTTCTTGTTTTTCACATGCATTTTTGAATTATTAGTGTCTAAAGTTTAAAAATTTTTAAGTTTGGTGTCTTGCATGTTTTTCTCTTCTTAAAAATTTTTCAAAAATAAGTCTTGATGTTCATCATGATCTTCAAAGTGTTCTTGGTGTTCATCTTGACATTCAAAGTGTTCTTGCATGCATTATGTGTTTTGATCTTAATTTCTTGTGTTTTGCATCATTTTTATGTTTTTCTCTTTCCTCATTAAAAATTTAAAAAAAAATCAAAAAAATATTTTTTCTTGTTTTACTCATCAATTTCAATTTCAAAATTCTATCTTTTTCAAATCTTTTTCAAAAATCAAATCTTTTTCATTTATTTTTACATAATTTTCGAAATTTCTTTTTTTTTAAATTGATTTTCAAAATCTTTTTCTCATTCTTAGTTCATATTTTCAAAAATCTCACAAACATTTAATGTTTTAATTTTTCCTTCTTCTACTCTTCTCTTCTTATACTCACATAAAGAATCTCTATACTGTGACATAGAGGATTCTATATTTTTTTTCTATTCTCTTCTTTTTCATATGAGCAGGAACAAAGATAAGAACATTCTTGTTGAAGCTGATCCTGAACCTGAAAGGACTCTGAAGAGGAAGCTAAGGGAAGCTAAAGCACAACTCTCTGGAGAAAATCTGATAGAAATTTTCGAAAAAGAAGGAGACATGGCCGAAAATAATAACAATGGTGGAGATACAAGGAAGATGCTTGGTGACTTTACTGCACCAAATTCCAACTTACATGGAAGAAGCATCTCAATCCCTGCCATTGGAGCAAACAATTTTGAGCTAAAGCCTCAATTAGTTTCTCTGATGCAACAGAATTGCAAGTTTCATGGACTTCCATCAGAAGATCCTTTTCAGTTCTTAACTGAATTCTTGCTGATCTGTGATACTGTTAAGACCAATAGGGTTGATCCCGAAGTCTACAGGCTTATACTTTTTCCATTTGCTGTAAGAGACAGAGCTAGAATATGGTTGGACTCTCAACCTAAAGATAGCCTGAACTCTTGGGATAAGCTGGTCACAGCTTTCTTAGCCAAGTTCTTTCCTCCTCAAAAGCTTAGCAAGCTTAGAGTAGATGTTCAAACCTTCAAACAGAAAGAAGGTGAATCCCTCTATGAAGCTTGGGAGAGATACAAGCAACTGACCAAAAAGTGTCCTTCTGACATGCTTTCAGAATGGACCATCCTGGATATATTCTATGATGGTCTGTCTGAGTTATCTAAGATGTCATTGGACCATTCTACAGGTGAATCCATTCACCTAAAGAAAATGCCTGCAGAAGCTCAAGAACTCATTGACATGGTTGCAAATAACCAGTTCATATACACTTCCGAAAGGAATCCTGTGAGTAATGGGATGCCTCAGAGGAAGGGAGTTCTTGAAATTGATACTCTGAATGCCATATTGGCTCAGAACAAAATATTGACTCAGCAAGTCAATATGATTTTTCAGAGTTTGAATGGATTGCAAGCTGCATCCAACAATACTAAAGAAGCATCTTCTGAAGAAGAAGCTTATGATCCTGAGAACCCTGCAATAGCAGAGGTGAATTACATAGGTGAAGCCTATGGAAATACCTATAATTCTTCATGGAGAAATCATCCAAATTTTTCATGGAAGGATCAACAAAAGCCTCAACAAGGCTTTAATAATGGTGGAAGAAACAGGTTTAGCAATAGCAAGCCTTTTCCATCATCCTCTCAGCAACAGACAGAGAATTCTGAGCAGAATCCATCTAGCTTAGCAAATATAGTTTCTGATCTATCTAAGGCCACTCTAAGTTTCATGAATGAAACAAGGTCCTCCATTAGAAATTTGGAGGCACAAGTGGGCCAGCTGAGTAAAAGGGTCACTGAAACTCCTCCTAGTACTCTCCTAAGCAATACAGAAGAGAATCCATAAAGAGAGTGCAAGGCCATAACCTTACTTAGTGTGGCCGAACCGAGAGTGGAGGAGGAGGACGTGAATCCTAGTGAGGAAGACCTCCTGGGACGTTCACTGACCAATAAGGAGTTTCCCTTTGAGGAACCAAAGGAATCTGAGGTTCATCTAGAGACCATAGAGATTCTATTGAATCTCCTTTTACCATTCATGAGCTCTAATGACTATTCTTCCTCTGAAGAAGATGAAGACATCATTGAAGAGCAAGTTGCTAAATATCTAGGAGCCATCATGAAGTTGAATGCCAGTTTATTTGGTAATAATACTTGGGAGGATAAACCCCCCTTGTTCACCAATGAACTCAGTGCATTGATAAGGCAGACATTGCCTCAGAAGAAACTGGATCCCAGAAAGTTCTTCATACCTTGTACCATAGGCACCATGACCTTTGAGAAGGCTCTGTTTGACCTTGGGTCAGGGATAAACCTCATGCCACTCTTTGTAATGGAGAAACTGAGAATCTATGAGGTACAAGCTGCAAGAATCTCACTAGAGATGACAGACAAATCAATGAAACAGGCTTATGGATTAGTAAAGGACTTGTTAGTAAAGGTTGAAGACCTTTACATCCCTACTGATTTCATAATCCTAGACACTGGGAAGGATGAGGATGAATCCATCATCCTTGGAAGACCCTTCCTAGCCACATCAAAAGCTGTGATTGATGTGGACAGAGGAGAGTTGGTCCTTCAACTGAATGAGGACAACTTTGTGTTTAAAACTCAAGGATCTCCTTTTGTAACCATGGAGAGGAAGCATGAAAAGCTTCTCTCACTGCAGAGTCAACCAAATCCCCCACATTCAAACTCTAAGTTTGGTGTTGGGAGGCCACAACCAAACTCTAAGTTTGGTGTTGAACCCCCACATTCAAACTCTAAGTTTGGTTTTGGGAGGTCCCAACAATGCTCTGATCATCTGTGAGGCTCCATGAGAGCTCACTGTCAAGGTATTGACATTAAAGAAGCGCTTGTTGGGAGGCAACTCAATGTTATTTAACTATATCTATTTGTTTCCATTGCTATTTTATGTTTTCTTTAGGTTGATGATCATGTGAAGTCACAAAAACTACTGAAAAATCAAAAACAGAATGAAAAATAACATCAAAAACAGCTCACCCTGGAGGAAGAGCTTACTGGCGTTTAAACACCAGTAAGAAGCATCAAACTGGCGTTTAACGCCAGAAAGAAGCATCAAGCTGGCGTTAAACGCCAGAACCAAGCACCAGACTGGCGTTTAACACCAGAACAGAGCATGGAATTGGCGTTAAATGCCAGAAACAAGCAGCAAGCTGGCGTTTAACGCCAGACATGCATTCTAAGGGCGTTTTGCACGCCTAATTAGAGCAGGGATGATACATCCTTGACCCCCTCAGGATTTGTGGACCCCACAGGATCCCCACCTACCCCACCTCTTTTTCTCTCCTCTTCACACCTTTTCACACTTCTCTTCCCCAAATACCCTTCACCAATCACCTTCATACCTCTTCCCCAAATACCCTTAACCACTCACATCCATCCACTCTTCCCTATAAACCTCACCTACCTCCAAAATTCAAATTTTTTTCCCTCCCAAACCCAACCCTAATGGCCAAAACCTATCTTTTCCCTACCCCTATATAAACCCCTCAACACTACTCCATTTTCACACATTACAATCACCACTTCTCCCCCTTGACCGAATACACTCTCTAACTCCATCTCCTCCATTTTCTTCTTCTTCTACTACTTTCTTTCTTCTTTTGCTCGAGGACGAGCAAACTTTTTAATTTTGGTGTGGTAAAAGCATTGCTTTTTGTTTTTCCATAACCATCAATGGCACCTAAGGTCAGAGAAACCTCAAGAAAGAGGAAAGGGAAGGCAATTACTTCCACCTCTGAATCATGGGAGATGGAGAGATTTATCTCAAAGGTCCATCAAAACCACTTCTATGAAGTTGTGGCCAAGAAAAAAGTGATCCATGAGGTCCCTTTTAAGCTCAAAAAGAGCGAATATCCGGAGATCCGACAAGAGATTAGAAGAAGAGGATGGGAATTTCTCTCTAATCCTATTCAACAAGTCGGCATCTTAATGGTTCAAGAATTCTATGCAAATGCATGGATCACTAGGAACCATGATCAAAGTATGAACCCGAATCCAAAGAATTGGCTTACCATGGTTCGGGGAAAATACTTAGATTTCAGTCCGGAAAATGTAAGGTTGGCGTTCAACTTGCCAATGATGCAAGAAAACGCACGCCCCTACACTAGAAGGGGTCAACTTTGATCAAAGGTTGGACCAAGTCCTCATGGACATATGTGTGGAAGGAGCTCAATAGAAAGTTGACTCAAGAGGCAAGCCGGTTCAATTGAGAAGACCGGACCTTAAGCCTGTAGCTAGAGGATGGTTGGAGTTCATCCAACGCTCAATTATTCCTACTAGCAACCGGTCTGAAGTTACTGTAGACCGGGCCGTCATGATCCATAGTATCATGATTGGGAAGAAAGTGGAAGTTCATGAGATTATACCTCAAGAACTCTACAAGGTGGCTGACAAGTCCTCCACTTAGGCAAGGTTAGCCTTTTCTCACCTCATTTGCCACCTCTGTAATTCGGCTGGAATTGACATAGAGGGAGACATCCTCATTGAAGAGGACAAGCCCATCACTAAGAAAAGGATGGAGCAAACAAGAGATCATAGACCTCAACAAGAGCATAAGGAAATTCCTCACCATGAAATCCCTGAGATGCCTCAAGGGGTACTTCCCTCCACAGAACTATTGGGAGCAAATCAACACCTCCCTAGGAGAATTAAGTTCCAACATGGGACAACTAAGGATGGAGCACCAAGAGCACTCCATCATTCTCCATGAGATTAGAGAAGATCAAAGAGCTATGAGGGAGGAACAACAAAGACAAGGAAGAGACATAGAGGAGCTCAAAAACACCATTGGTTCTTCAAGAGGAGGAAGACACCACCCTCACTAAGGTGGACCCGTTCCTTAATCTCCTTGTTCTTATTTTTCTGTTTTTTCATTTTCTATGCTTTTATGTTTATGTTTGTGTCTTATTACACGATCATTAGTGTTCAAGTGTCTATGTCTTAAAGCTATGAATGTCCTATGAATCCATCACCTTTCTTAAATGAAAAATGTTTTAATTACAAAAGAACAAGAAGTACATGAATTTCGAATTCATCCTTGAAATTAGTTTAATTATTTTGATGTGGTGACAATACTTTTTGTTTTCTGAATGAATGCTTGAACAGTGCATATGTCTTTTGATATTGTTGTTTATGAATGTTAAATATGTTAGCTCTTGAAAGAATGATGAAAAAGGAGAACTGTTATTGATAATCTAAAAAATCATAAAATTGATTCTTGAAGCAAGAAAAAGCAGTGAATACAAAAGCTTGCGAAAAAAAAAAGAAAAGAAAAATGGCGAAAAAAAGCGAAAGAAAAAGAAAAAGCAAGCAGAAAAAGCCAAAAGCTCTTTAAACCAAAAGGCAAGAGCAAAAAGCCAATAGCCATTAAAACCAAAAGGCAAGGGTAATAAAAAAGATCCAAGGCTTTGAGCATCAGTGGATAGGAGGGCCCAAAGGAATAAAATCCTGGCCTAAGCGGCTAAACCAAGCTATCCCTAACCATGTGCTTGTGGCGTGAAGGTGTCAAGTGAAAACTTGAGACTGGGCGGTTAAAGTCGAGGTCCAAAGTAAAAAGAAGAGTGTGCTTAAGAACCCTGGACACCTCTAATTAAGAACTATAGCAAAGCTGAGTCACAATCTGAAAAGGTTCACCCAGTTATGTGTCTGTGGCATTTATGTTTCCAGTGGTAATACTGGAAAACAAAGTGCTTAGGGCCACGGCCAAGACTCATAAAGTAGCTGTGTTCAAGAATCAACATACTGAACTAGGAGAAGCAATAACACTATCTAAATTCTAAGTTCCTATAGATGCCAATCATTCTGAACTTCAAAGGATGAAGTGAGATGCCAAAACTATTCAGAGGCAAAAAGCTACTAGTCCCGCTCATCCGATTGGAGCTAAGTTTCATTGATATTTTGGAATTTATAGTATATTCTTTTCTTTATATCCTATTTGATTTTCAGTTACTTGGGGACAAGCAACAATTTAAGTTTGGTGTTGTGATGAGCGGATAATTTATACGCTTTAATTTTTGGCATTGTTTTTACATAGTTTTTAGTATGATTTGATTAGTTTTTAGTATATTTTTATTAGTTTTTAAATAAAAATCACATTTCTGGACTTTACTATGAGTTTGTGTGTTTTTCTGTGATTTCAGGTAATTTCTGGCTGAAATTGAGGGACTTGAGCAAAAATCAGATTCAGAGGCTGAAGAAGGACTGCAGATGCTGTTGGATTCTGACCTCCCTGCACTCAAAGTGAATTTTCTGGATCTATAGAAATCCAAATGGCGCGCTCTTAACTGCGTTGGAAATTAGACATCCAGGGCTTTTCAGCAATATATAGTAGTCTATACTTTGCCCGAGTTTAGATGATGCAAACTGGCGTTTAACGCCAGCTTTCTGCCCTATTCTGGCGTTAAATGCCAGAAACAAGTTGCAAAGCAGAGTTAAACGCTAGAAACAAGTTACAAACTGGCGTTCAACTCCAAGGAAGACCTCTACACATGAAAGCTTCAATGCTCAGCCCAAGCACACACCAAGTGGACCTGGAAGTGGATTTCTGCATCATTTACTCATTTCTGTAAATCCTAGTAACTAGTTAGTATAAATAGGACTTTTTACTATTGTATTCAGAGTCTTTTGACCACCTTTAGGGTCTTGGTTACTCTGGTTCCCCCTCTGGGGCCGAAGCCAATGAAAACTATTATCACTTATGTATTTTCAATGGTGGAGTTTCTACACACCATAGATTAAGGTGTGGAGCTCTGCTGTTCCTCATGAATTAATGCAAAGTACTATTATTTTCTTATTCAATTCAAGCTTATTCCTATTCTAAGATATCTGCTTGAACTTCAACATGATGAATATGATGATCCGTGACACTCATCACTATTCTCAACCTATGAACGCGTGCCTAACAACCACTGCCGTTCTACCTTAGATTGAGCGTTTATCTCTTAGCCTCCATTCCGAAAGATCGGAGTTTTGTGGTATAAGCTAGAATTATTGGCGGCCATTCCTGAGATCCGGAAAGTCTAAACCTTGTCTGTGGTATTCCGAGTAGGATCTGGGAAGGGATGACTGTGACGAGCTTCAAACTCGCAAGTGCTAGGCGTAGTGACAGACGTAAAAGGATTACTGGATCCTATTCTAGCATGATCGAGAACCGACAGATGATTAGCCATGTAGTGACAGCGCATTTGGACCATTTTCACTGAGAGGACGGGATATAACCATTGACAACAGTGATGCCCAACATACAGATTGCCATGGAAAGGAGTATGAATGATTGGATGAAGACAGCAGGAAAGCAGAGGTTCAGAAGGAACAAAAGCATCTCCATACGCTTATCTGAAATTCTCACCAATGAATTACATAAGTATCTCTATCCTATTTTATATTTTAATTATATTTTAATTATCAATTCACCATAACCCTTTGAATCCGCCTGACTGAGATTTACAAGGTGACCATAGCTTGCTTCAAGCTGACAATCTCCGTGGGATCGACCCTTACTCACGTAAGGTTTATTACTTGGACGACCCAGTGCACTTGCTGGTTAGTTGTGCAAAGTTGTGAAAAAGAACTAAGATTATGAACGTGCATATTAAGTTTTTGGCGCCGTTACCAAGGAATGAACAATCACGATTTCGTGCACCAGTCATCCAAGTAATACCTGAGCGAGTCAGGGTCGATCCCACGAGGATTGTGGTTTGAAGCAAGCTATGGTTGTCTTGCAGATCTTAGCCAAGAAAATAGAAGTGTTGTTGGATTTGAGTGCATAAAAGTGAAATAGAGTATAAAATACTTTGTGAATTCGAATGTAACCAGTGATAAGAAGATGGTTAAGGCTTGGAGATGCTTTATCCTTCTGGGTTAACTCTGGTTTTACTGTCTTCTTCAATTGTGAATGATTTCTTCTATGGAAGGCTGTATGTGATCAATGCCGTATAGTCGCGGTCGCCAATCTCCTCCAGATCTGAACCCCAGGGTTAGTTGGTGCACGAAATTGTGATCATCAATGGCGCCATCAACATGGTATGCATAATTGTAATCTCAACTCTTTATCACAACTTCGCACAACTAACCAGCAAGTGCACTGGGTCGTCCAAGTAATAAACCTTACGTGAGTAAGGGTCGATCCCACAGAGATTGTTGGTATGAAGCAAGCTATGGTCATCTTGTAGATCTCAGTCAGGCGGATTTAAATGGTTATGGATGATGAATGATTAAAATATAAAATAAAGATAGAGATACTTATGTAATTCATTGGTGAGAATTTCAGATAAGCGTATGAAGATGCTTTGTCCCTCCCGTCTCTCTGTTTTCCTACTGTCTTCATCCAATCCTTCTTACTCCTTTCCATGGCAAGCTGTATGTTGGGCATCACCGTTGTCAGTGGCTACAATCCCGTCCTCTCAGTGAAAATGTTCAACGCACTCTGTCACAGCACGGCTATTCATCTGTCGGTTCTCGATCATGTCGGAATAGAATCCAGTGATTCTTTTGCGTCTGTCACTAACGCCCCACAATCACGAGTTTGAAGCTCGTCACAGTCATTCAATCCTTGAGTCATACTCGGAATACCACAGACAAGGTTTAGACTTTCCGGATTCTCAAGAATGCCGCCATCAATTCTAGCTTATACCACGAAGATCCTGATTAAGGAATCCAAGAGATAAACACTCAATCGAAGGTAGAACGGAGGTGGTTGTCAGGCACACGTTCATAGGTGAGAATGATGATGAGTGTCACGGATCATCACATTCATCAAGTTGAAGAGCGAGTGATATCTTAGAATAAGAACAAGCTGAATTGAATAGAAGAACAATAGTAATTGCATTGATACTCGAGGTACAGCAGAGCTCCACACCTTAATCTATGGTGTGTAGAAACTCCACCGTTGAAAATACATAAGAACAAGGTCTAGGCATGGCCATGAGGCTAGCCCCAAAACGTGATCTAAGGTAGCATAGAACTACTCAAAGATTCGACTACAAATACAATAGCAAAAGGTCCTATTTATAGAGAACTAGTAGCTTAAGATTTACAAAAATGAGTAAATGACGTAAATATCCACTTCCGAGCCCACTTGGTGTGTGCTTGGGCTGAGCATTGAAGCATTTTCGTGTAGAGACTTCTCTTGGAGTTAAACGCCAGCTTTCGTGCCAGTTTGGGCGTTTAACTCCCACTTTGGTGCCAGTTCCGGCGTTTAACACTGGGAATTCTGATGCTGACTTTGAACGCCGGTTTGGGCCATCAAATCTCGGGCAAAGTATGGACTATTATATATTGCTGGAAAGCCCTGGATGTCTAATTTCCAACGCAATTGAGAGTGTGCCAATTGGGCTTCTTTATTTCCAGAAAATCTACTTCGAGTATAGAGAGGTCAGAATCCAACAGCATCTGCAGTCCTTTTCAGCCTCTGAATCAGATTTTTGCTCAGGTCCCTCAATTTCAGCCAGAAAATACCTGAAATCACAGAAAAACACACAAACTCATAGTAAAGTCTAGAAAAGTAAATTTTAAATAAAAACTAATAAAAATATAATAAAAACTAGCTAAAACATACTAAAAACATACTAAAAATAATGCCAAAAAGCGTATAAATTATCCGCTCATCACAACACCAAACTTAAATTGTTGTTTGTCCCCAAGCAACTGAAAATCAAATAGGATAAAAAAGAAGAGAATATACAATGAATTCCAAAAACATCTATGAAGATCAGTATTAATTAGATGAGCGGGGCTTTTAGCTTTTTGCTTCTGAACAGTTTTGGCATCTCACTTTATCCTTTGAAGTTCAGAATGATTGGCATCTATAGGAACTCAGAATCCAGATAGTGTTATTGATTCTCCTAGTTAAGTATGTTGATTCTTGAACACAGCTACTTTATGAGTCTTGGCTGTGGCCCTAAGCGCTTTGTTTTCCAGTATTACCACCGGATACATAAATGCCACAGACACATAACTGGGTGAACCTTTTCAGATTGTGACTTAGCTTTACTAAAGTCCCCAATTAGAGGTGTCCAGGGTTCTTAAGCACACTCTTCTTTTTTGCTTTGGACCTCGACTTTAACCGCTCAGTCTCAAGTTTTCACTTGACACCTTCACGCCACAAGCACATGGTTAGGGACAGCTTGGTTTAGTCGCTTAGGCCAGGATTTTATTCCTGTGGGCCCTCCTATCCACTGATGCTCAAAGCCTTGGATCCTTTTTATCACCCTTGCCTTTTGGTTTTAAGGGGTATTGGCTTTTTCTGCTTGCTTTTTCTTTTTCTTTGTCTTTCTTTTTTTTTCCTGCAAGCTTTTCACTGCTTTTTCTTGCTTCAAGAATCAATTTTATGATTTTTTAGATCATCAAATAACATTTTTCCTTTTCCTTTCATTCTTTCAAGAGCCAACAATTTTAAAATTCATGAACAATCAAATTCAAAAATATGCACTGTTCATGCATTCATTCAGAAGAACAATAGTATTGCCACCACATCAAAATAATTAAACTGTTTTAAAATTCGAAATTCATGTACTTCTTTTTCTTTTTCAATTAAAAACATTTTTCATTTAAGAAAGGTGATGGATTTATTTTCATGGCTTTAAGGCATAGACACTTAAACACTAATGATCATGTAATAAAGACACAAACATAAATAAACATAGAGCACAATTTTTGAAAAACAGAAAATAAAGAACAAGGAAATTAAAGAACGGGTCCACCTTAGTGATGGCGGCTTGTTCTTCCTCTTGAAGATCTTATGGAGTGCTTGAGCTCCTCAATGTCTCTTCCTTGCCTTTGTTGCTCCTCTCTCATGGTTCTTTGATCTTCTCTAATTTCATGGAGGAGGATGGAATGCTCTTGGTGCTCCACCCTTAGTTGTCCCATGTTGGAACTCAATTCTCCTAGGGAGGTGTTGATTTGCTCCCAATAGTTTTGTGGGGGAAAGTGCATCCCTTGAGGCATCTCAGGGATTTCATGATGAGGAAATTCCTCATGCTCTTGATGAGGTTCTCTTGTTTGCTCCATCCTTTTCTTAGTGATGGGCTTGTCCTCATCAATGAGGATGTCTCCCTCTATGTCAATTCCAACCGAATTGCAAAGGTGACAAATGAGATGAGGGAAGGCTAACCTTGCCATAGTGGAGGACTTGTCCGCCACCTTATAGAGTTCTTGGGATATAACCTCATGAACTTCTACTTCCTCTCCAATCATGATGCTATGAATCATGATGGCCCGGTCTATAGTAGCTTCAGACCGGTTGCTAGTGGGAATGATTGAACGTTGGATAAACTCCAACCATCCCCTAGCCACGGGCTTGAGGTCATGCCTTCTTAAGTGAACCGGCTTTCGTCTTGAATCTTTCTTCCATTGAGCGCCCTCTTCACAAATGTCTATGACGACTTGGTCCAATCTTTGATCAAAGTTGACCCTTCTAGTGTAGGGGTGTTCATCTCTTTGCATCATGGGCAAGTTGAATGCCAACCTTACATTTTCCAGACTAAAATCTAAGCGTTTCCCTCGAACCATTGTAAGCCAATTCTTTGGGTCCGGGTTCACACTTTGATCATGGTTCTTGGTGATCCATGCATTGGCATAGAACTCTTGAACCATTAAGATCCCAACTTGTTGAATGGGGTTGGTGAGAACTTCCCAATCTCTTCTTCGGATCTCATGTCGGATCTCTGGATATTCACTCTTTTTGAGTTTAAAAGGGACCTCGGGGATCACCTTCTTCATGGCCACAACTTTATAGAAGTGGTCTTGATGCACCCTTGAGAGGAATCTCTCCATCTCCCATGACTCGGAGGTGGAAGCTTTTTCCTTCCCTTTCCTCTTTCTAGAGGTTTCTCCGGCCTTAGGTGCTATAAATGGTTATGGAAAAACAAAAAGCAATGCTTTTACCACACCAAACTTAGAAGGTTTTCTCGTCCTCGAGCAAAAGAAGAAAGAAGAGAGTAGAAGAAGAAGAAATAGAGGAGATGGAGTGGGCTTTGTGTTTTGGCCAAGGGGGAGAAGTGGTGTTTAGGTTGTGTGAAAATGAAGGAGTGAAGATGGGTTTGTATAGGGGTGAGAGGGTTTTTTGGGGAAGAGTTATTGACGTGATTGATGAATGGGTGAAGAAGAGAGAGAGTGGTGGGGTAGGTGGGGATCCTGTGGGATCCACAGATCCTGAGGTGTCAAGGATAGCTCATCCCTGCACCGAGTGGCATGCAAAAACACCCTTTCTGCCAATTCTGGCGTTAAACGCCGGGCTGCTGCCCTTTTCTGGCGTTTAACGCCAACTCCTTGCCCATTCCTGGCGTTAAACGCCAGTCTGGTGCCCCTTTCTGGCGTTAAAACGCCAGCAAGCTTTTCCTCCAGGGTGTGCTATTTTTTTCTCTGTTTTTCATTCTGTTTTTGCTTTTTCAATTGTTTTTGTGACTTCACATGATCATCAACCTACAGAAAATATAAAATAACAATGGAAAATAGATAGATATAATAGAATTGGGTTGCTTCCCAACAAGCGCTTCTTTAATGTCAGTAGCTTGACAGTGGGCTCTCATGGAGCCTCACAGATGTTCAGAGCAATGTTGGAACCTCCTAACACCAAACTTAGAGTTTGAATGTGGGGGTTCAACACCAAACTTAGAGTTTGGTTGTGGCCTCCCAACACCAAACTTAGAGTTTGACTGTGGGGGCTCTGTTTGACTCTGTTTTGAGAGAAGCTCTTCATGCTTCCTCTCCATGGTTGTAGAGAGATATCCTTGAGCCTTAAACACAAGGGAGTCTTCATTCACTTGAATGATCAATTCTCCTCTGTCAACATCAATCACAGCCTTTGCTGTGGCTAGGAAGGGTCTGCCAAGGATGATGGATTCATCCATGCACTTTCCAGTCTCTAGGACTATGAAATCAGTAGGGATGTAGTGGTCTTCAACCTTTACCAAGACATCCTCTACAAGTCCATAAGCCTGTTTTCTTGAATTGTCTGCCATCTCTAGTGAGATTCTTGCAGCTTGTACCTCAAAGATCCCTAGCTTCTCCATTACAGAGAGAGGCATGAGGTTTACACTTGACCCTAGGTCACACAGAGCCTTCTCAAAGGTCATGGTGCCTATGGTACAAGGTATTGAGAACTTTCCAGGATCTTGTCTCTTTTGAGGTAATCTCTGCCTAGTCAAGTCATCCAGTTCTTTGGTGAGCAAAGGGGGTTCATCCTCCCAAGTCTCATTACCAAATAACTTGTCATTTAGCTTCATGATTGCTCCAAGGTACTTAGCAACTTGCTCTTCAGTAACATCTTCATCCTCTTCAGAGGAAGAATACTCACCAGAGCTCATGAATGGCAGAAGTAAATCCAATGGAATCTCTATGGTCTCAGTGTGAGCCTCAGATTCCCATGGTTCTTCATTAGGGAACTCATTGGAGGCCAGTGGATGTCCATTGAGGTCTTCCTCAATGGCGATCACTGCCTCTTCTTCCTCTCCAAATTCGGCCATGTTGATGGCTTTGCACTCTCCTTTTGGATTTTCTTCTGTATTGCTTGGAAGAGTACTAGGAGGGAGTTCAGTAACTTTCTTACTCAGCTGACCCACTTGTGCCTCCAAGTTTCTAGGACCTTGTTTCAATCATGAAACTTTGAGTGGTTTTAATCAGATCAGAGACCATGGTTGCTAAGTCAGAGTGCCTCTGCTCAGAATTCTCTGTCTGTTGCTGAGAAGATGATGGAAAAGGCTTGCCATTGCTAAACCTATTTCTTCCAACATTATTGTTGTTGAAGCCTTGTTGAGGCCTCTGTTGGTCCTTCCATGAGAGATTTGGATGATTTCTCCATGAAGGATTGTAGGTGTTTCCATAGGATTCTCCCATGTAATTTACCTCTTCCATTGCTAGGTTCTCAGGATCATAAGCTTCTTCCTCAGAGGAAGCTTCCTTAGTACTGCCTGTTGCTGCTTGCATTCCAGACAGACTCTGAGAAATCATATTAACTTGTTGGGTTAATATTTTATTCTGAGCCAATATGGCATTCAGAGTATCAATCTCAAGAACTCCCTTCTTCTGACTTGTCCCATTATTCACAGGATTCCTCTCAGAAGTGTACATGAATTGGTTATTTACAACCATTTCAATGAGTTCCTGAGCTTCTGCAGGCGTCTTCTTCAGATGAAGAGATCCTCCAGCAGAGCTGTCCAATGAAATCTTGGACAGTTCAGATAGACCATCATAGAAGATACCTATGATGCTCCATTTAGAAAGCATGTCAGAAGGACACTTTCTGATCAATTGTTTGTATCTTTCCCAAGCTTCATAGAGGGATTCACCTTCCTTCTGTCTGAAGGTTTGGACTTCTACTCTAAGCTTACTCAATTTTTGAGGTGGAAAGAACTTTGCCAAGAAGGCATTGACTAGCTTTTCCCAAGAGTTCAGGCTTTCTTTAGGTTGTGAGTCCAACCATATCCTAGCTCTGTCTTTTACAGCAAAAGGGAATAGCATAAGTCTGTAGACCTCAGGGTCAACCCCATTGGTCTTGACAGTGTCACAGATTTACAAGAATTCAGCTAAAAACTGATGAGGATCTTCCAATGGAAGTCCATGAAACTTGCAGTTCTGTTGCATTAGAGAAACTAATTGAGGCTTCAGCTCAAAGTTGTTTGCTCCAATGGCAGGGATTGAGATGCTTCTCCCATAGAAGTCGGGAGTAGGTGCAGTAAAGTCACCAAGCACTTTCCTTGCATTGTTGGCATTGTTGTTGTTTTCGGCTGCCATATCTTCTTCTAGTTTGAAGATTTCTGTTAGGTCCTCTTCAGAGAGTTGTGCCTTAGCTTCTTTTAGCTTTCTCTTCAAGGTCCTTTCAGGTTCAGGGTCAGCTTGAACAAGTATGCCTTTATCTTTGTTCCTGCTCATATGAAAGAGAAGAGAACAAAAAAGTAGGGAATCCTCTATGTCACAGTATAGAGATTCCTTGAGGTGTCAGAGGAAAAGAAGAATAGAAGGAGGAGGTAGAAGGAGAAGAATTCGAACTTATCAAGAGGGATAGAGTTCGAATTATTGATAGTGGAGGAGTGTTAGTCCTTAAATAGAAGGATGTGAGAAGAGGGGAAGAATTTTTGAAAATAAATTAAAAAGATTTTGAAATAATTAAAAGAAAATTTTGAAAACTTGATGAATGATTTTCGAAATTTGAAGTTGGGAAAGAAATAAAGTGATTTTTGAAAAAAAGATTTTTGAAATTAGAAATCAAAAAGATATGATTGAAAACTATTTTGAAAAAGATGTGATTAAGAAGATATGATTGAAAAGGTGTGGTTTTAAAAAGATATGATTGAAAAGATGTGATTGAAAAACAATTAAAAAAAAGATTTGATTTTTAAAATTAATGACTTGGCTAACAAGAAATTTAAAAGATATGATTCAGACATTAAACCTTTCTTAACAGAAAAGGCAACACACTTGAAAGTTTTGAATCAAATCATTAATTGTTAGCAAGTATTTTTGAAAATGGAAAGAAATTGATTTTGAAAATATATGATTGAAAAGATATGATTTGAAAAAGATTTGATTTTGAAAAATTATGAAAACTTGAAAAAAATGTGAATTAAAAACAAAATCTTCCCTCTAGTGTCATCCTGGCGTTAAACGCCCAGAATGGTGCCCATTCTGGCGTTTAACGCCTAAATCGCTGGCGTTTAAACGCCAGTTTTCCTTCTTCACTGGGCGTTTTGAACGCCCAGCTTTTTCTGTTTGATTCCTCTGCTGAATGGTCTGAATCTTCAATTCTCTGTATTATTGACTTGAAAAGACATAGTTTTGAAAAATATTTTTGAATTTTTTTGATGATGAGAAACAATAAAAATGCAACTAAGATCAAATAAACAATGCATGCAGGACACCAAACTTAGAAGTTTGTATACTATTGACACTAACAAATTGAGAATGCATATGAGAAAGAACAAAACACACTAAACAAGAGAATTTAAAGATCAGAGCAAGGAAATTATCAAGAACAACTTGAAGATAAATGAAGACACATGCATGTAATTTTCGAAAAATGCAAGAAAAATAGAAACATGCAATTGACACCAAACTTAAAAATTAATACTAGACTCAAATAAGAAACATAAAATATTTTTGGTTTTTATGGTTTTAAATTTTTTTTTTGATTTTCGAGAATTATATAGAGAAGAAAATAAAGAGAATCAAAACTTTTAATAAGAATTCCAGGAATCATTGCAATGCTAGTCTAAGACTCCGGTCCAGGAATTAGACATGGCTTACTAGCCAGCCAAGCTTTCAATGAAAGCTCCGGTCCAAAACACTAGACATGGCCAATGGCCAGCCAAGCTTTAGCAGATCATTGCTTTCAACAGCAAAATTGATAGAAATCAACAAGCTCTTGTGATGATAAGTTGAAACCTCGGTCCAAAAGATTAGACATGGCTTCTCAGCCAGCCAGACTTCAACAAATCATCATGAAACTCTAGAATTTGTTCTTAAAAACTCTGAAGAACAAAATAGAAAATCTTTTTGTATTTTTTTGAAAATTTTTTTCGAAAAATAAAAAGGAAAAGTACCTAATCTAAGAAACAAGATGAACCGTCAGTTGTCCAAACTCGAACAATCCCCGGCAACGGCGCCAAAAACTTGGTGTTGTTGCCGGATCAAAACTTGGCACTGTTATTGCAGGGAACAAATGCGAAATTGTAATTAGGACATTTAATTCCCCGGCAACGGCGCCAAAAACTTGGTGCACGAAATTGTGATCATCAATGGCGCCATCAACATGGTACGCACAATTGTAATCTCAACTCTTTATCACAACTTCGCACAACTAACCAGCAAGTGCACTGGGTCGTCCAAGTAATAAACCTTACGTGAGTAAGGGTCGATCCCACGGAGATTGTTGGTATGAAGCAAGCTATGGTCATCTTGTAGATCTCAGTCAGGCGGATTCAAATGGTTATGGATGATGAATGATTAAAATATAAAATAAAGATAGAGATACTTATGTAATTCATTGGTGAGAATTTCAGATAAGCGTATGAAGATGCTTTGTCCCTCCCGTCTCTCTGCTTTCCTACTGTCTTCATCCAATCCTTCTTACTCCTTTCCATGGCAAGCTGTATGTTGGGCATCACCGTTGTCAGTGGCTACAATCGCGTCCTCTCAGTGAAAATGTTCAACGCACTCTGTCACAGCACGGCTATTCATCTGTCAGTTCTCGATCATGTCGGAATAGAATCCAGTGATTCTTTTGCGTCTGTCACTAACGCCCCACAATCATGAGTTTGAAGCTAGTCACAGTCATTCAATCCTTGAATCCTACTCAGAATACCACAGACAAGGTTTAGACTTTTCGGATTCTCAAGAATGCCGCCATCAATTCTAGCTTATACCACGAAGATCCTGATTAAGGAATCCAAGAGATAAACACTCAATCGAAGGTAGAACGGAGGTGGTTGTCAGGCACACGTTCATAGGTGAGAATGATGATGAGTGTCACGGATCATCACATTCATCAAGTTGAAGAGCGAGTGATATCTTAGAACAAGAACAAGCTGAATTGAATAGAAGAACAATAGTAATTGCATTGATACTCGAGGTACAGCAGAGCTCCACACCTTAATCTATGGTATGTAGAAACTCCACCGTTGAAAATACATAAGAACAAGGTCTAGGCATGGCCATGAGGCTAGCCCCAAAACATGATCTAAGGTAGCATAGAACTACTCAAAGATTCGACTGCAAATACAATAGCAAAAGGTCCTATTTATAGAGAACTAGTAGCTTAAGATTTACAAAAATGAGTAAATGACGTAAATATCCACTTCCGGGCCCACTTGGTGTGTGCTTGGGCTGAGCATTGAAGCATTTTCGTGTAGAGACTTCTCTTGGAGTTAAACGCCAGCTTTCGTGCCAGTTTGGGCGTTTAACTCCCACTTTGGTGCCAGTTACGGTGTTTAACGCTGGGAATTCTGATGCTGACTTTGAACGCCGGTTTGGGCCATCAAATCTCGGACAAAGTATGGACTATTATATATTTCTGGAAAGCCCTGGATGTCTACTTTCCAACGCAATTAAGAGCGTGCCAATTGGGCTTCTGTAGCTCCAAAAAATCCACTTCGAATGCAGGGAGGTCAGAATCCAACAGCATCTGCAGTCCTTTTCAGCCTCTGAATCAGATTTTTGCTCAGGTCCCTCAATTTCAGCCAGAAAATACCTGAAATCACAGAAAAATACACAAACTCATAGTAAAGTCCAGAAAAGTAAATTTTAAATAAAAACTAATAAAAATATAATAAAAACTAGCTAAAACATACTAAAAACAATGCCAAAAAGCGTATAAATTACCGCTCATCATTAGTGTGGATCCATTTTGATTGAGGGTGAAGCTCCTCCAGTCCATTCACCTTAATGATCCTACTCAAAACGCCACAGACAAGGTTGAATCTTCCAGATCAGAGAATGATGCGCCTTTGGGTTCTAGACTCTACCACAGAGACCCTAATCTCCCCATACCTCGGCTGATCTAGTGTCTCGAGAAGTCCCCAACGAAGTCGTGGATTAGCCGTCTAAGAGATGTATAATCAAGCTGGTGGTTCAATGCTTTCCAGTTGCGTATTCACACGAACCCAAGAAGAACACGGGTAGTTGTCAAGCATGCGGTCTTAGTATGAAGAACAAAGATGATTGTCATGGGTCATCCCATTCATCAAGTTGAAGAACAAAGATACATCTTAGAATTGAATCAAACACGTATTGAAAAGAAACAGTAATACTTTTATTAATCCATAAAACTCAGTAGGGCTCCTCCCCTCAACCTAGGAGGTTTAGAAACTCATACTGATAGGAAACACAATATGAAAGACAAAATATGGCAAATCTCTAAGATTATGTAAAATATCCCTTAAATACTAATCTAATGACTAAGGATCACATAAGAAGGGTAAAACAGTCTTTTTAGTGCTAAAATCCATTTCTGGGACCCACTTGGTGAGTGTTTGAGCTAAGCTTTGATGAGAATCACGTGCTATGAGACCTCTAAGGTGTTGAACGTTGGCTAGAGGATCCTCTTTGAGCGTTTGGACGCCGGTCTCCTCCTTTGGGTGCTGGACGCCAGGAATAGGGCTGGAGGCTAGCGTTGGATGCCAGTTTTGCGCCTTTAATTCTGAAGCAAAGTATAAATATTACACATTGCTGGAAAGCTCTGAATGTTATCTTTCTATAGCCATTGAGAACGCTCCATTTGAACTTTTGTAGCTCCAGAAAAGCTCTTTCAAGTGCAAGGAGGTCAGATTTGGACAGCATCTGCAGTGCTTTCTCTGTCTCTGAATTAGACTTTTGCTCCAGCTCCTCAATTTCAGCCAGAAAATACCTGAAATTGCCCAAAAACATACAAAATCATAGTAGAATCCAAAAATATGAATTTTGCAATAAAACCTATGAAAACTTAATAAAACTTAAACAAAACATACTAAAAACTATATGAAAATGATGCCAAAAAGCGTATAACATATCCGCTCATCACAACACCAAACTTAAACTGTTTCTTATCGCCAAGCAACCAAAAACACAGTAGGATAAAAAGAAAAGTAAAATACGATAAATCTCAGAGTTTCAAATGAAGCTTAGTTTTAATTAGATGAGCGGGACTTAGTAGCTTTTTGCTTCTGAATAGTTTTGGCATCTCACTATCCATTGAAACTCAGAAATGTTGGTCTCTTTAGGAATTTAGAATCCAGATGATATTATTGATTCTCCTAGTTTAGTTCTTTTTTATTCTTGAACACAGCTTTTAGAGTCTTGGCCGTGACCCTAAGCACTTTGTTTTCCAATATTACCACCAGATACATAAATAGCACAGACACTTTAACTGGGTGAACCCTTTAGAATTGTGATTCAGCTTTGCTAGAATCCGCAGATAGAGGTGTCCAGAGTTCTTAAGCACACTCTTTTTGCTTTAGATCACGACTTTAACTGCTCAGTCTCAAGCTTTTTTTTACTTGACACCTTCACACCACAAGCATATGGTTAGGGACAGCTTGGTTGAGCCGCTTAGGACAGGATTTTGTCTCCTTTAGGCCTCCTAACCATTCATGCTCAAAGCCTTGGATCTTTTACCCTTGCCTTTTGGTTTAAAGGGTTATTGGATTTTTGCTCTTTCCTTTTGGTTTAAAGAGCTGTTGGTTTTTTCTGTTATTTATTTATTTATTTATTTATTTATTTTTTCCTTTTTGCATGCATACATATATATTTCTTTCTTTTTCTTTCACAACATGATTTTTCTTTTATTCTTTTTGCTGCTTTTTCTTGCTTCAAGAATAAGTTTTTGGATTTTTCAGATTTCCAGTAATATTTCACTATTTTCATCATTCTTTCAAGAGCCAACATTCTTAACTTCAATTTTAGATATGCACTATTTATTCATACATTCAGAAAATAAAAGCAATGCCACCACATCAAGATAATTGAACTATTCTTATTATAAACTTGAAATTCATGTATCTCTCAATTCTTTTCAAATAAGATTTTCTTTTAAGTTAGGTGAGAGACATATGGAACATTTTACAACTTTAAGACATAGATAGAAATGATCATGCAGTAAGAACAAGAAAACAGACAATAAATCATAACAAAAAATAGAAAAAATGACATAAGGAGAGGGGATTAAGAGAACGAATCCACCTTAATGGTGGCGGCTAGTGCTCCTCCTTGAGGATCTAATGTAGTGCTTGATCTCTTCAATGTCGCTCCTTTGTCTTTGTTGTTCTTTCCTCATAGCCCTTTGATCTTCTCTAATTTCCTTGAGGATGGTGGAATGCTCTTGATGCTCCATCCTTAATGGATTCATGTTAGAGCTTAGTTCTCCCACAGAAGTATGCCGTTGATCCCAATAGCTTTGAGAAGGAAAATACATCCCTTGAGGAATCTCAGGGATCTCATGCTGAGGCAGCTGCACAGGCTCTTATGCATGCTCTCTAGTTTACTCTATCCTCTTTTTAGTAATGGGCTTGTCCTCCTCAATGGAGATATCTCCTTCTATGACAATTCCAGCTGAATTGCATAGGTGAGAAATGAGGTAAGGAAAAGCCAACCTTGCTTTGGTGGAGGGCTTTTCAGCTATCTTGTACAATTCTTGAGGTATCACCTTATGTACTTCCACGTCACTTCCAATCATGATGCAATGGATCATGATGGCTCTTTCAATAGTCACTTTTGACTAGTTGCTAGTAAGGATGATAGAGTGTTGGATGAATTCCAACCATTCTCTAGCTCTGGACTTGAGGTCAAGCCTTCTTAGTTGAATGGGCTTGCCTTGGGAATTCCTTTTCCACTGTGCTCCTTCCACACAGATGTCTAAGAGCACTTGATCTAGCCTCTGATCAAAGTTGACTCTTCTGGTGTAAAGATGTGGGTCTCCTTGCATAAGAGGCAAGTTGAACGCCAACCTCACACTTTCCGGGCTAAAATCTAATATTCTCCCTCGGACCATGGTGCTCCAATTCTTTGGATATGGGTTCAGACAAATGTCATGGTTTTTCATGACCCATGCATTAGCATAGAACTCTTGCACCATTAAGATCCCAACCTCTTGGATGGGGTTGGTTAGGACTTTCCAACCTCTTCTCCAGATCTTTCTTTGGATTTTCGGATACTCATTCTTCTTGAACTTGAAAGGAACCTCAGAGATCACCTTCTTCTCTACAACTACTTCATAGAAGTGGTCTTGGTGGCTTTGGTGATGAATCTCTCCATCTCCCAAGATTCAAAGGTGGCAGCTACTGCCTTTCCTTTCCTCTTTCTAGAGGATTCTCCAACCTTGGGTGCCATAAGTGGTAATGGAAAGTGGTGCGTGTGTACGCAAAACCCACACTATTTCGTACAACAGCACCAATACCAACAAGTGCACTGGGTCGTCCAAGTAATACCAGAGCGAGCTAGGGTCGATCCCACGAGGATTATGGCTTGAAGCAAGCAATGGTTGTCTTGCAGGTTTTAGTTAGGGGGAACAGAAGGTTTTTAGAATAGAGGAAACTATTCATAATTTGTATTTGTAAAACAAGTGTTTTCAGGGATAGGAATAGAGTTGGGAGTTGGAGTTGCTTTGTCTTTCTAAAGTAACTCTAGTACTACTGTCTTCTTTATATGTGAATGATCTTCTTCTATGGTAGGCTGTAAGTGATCAAAGCCATTGCCCATGGTCATTGATCTTCTCTGCTACAGGTTGAACACGGCTGTGGCCATTGGCCGTGGTTACTGAATCTGACCAAGGGTGAAGCGCATAGCAGTCCATTCTCTTGACGATCCTACTCAAAATGCCAGAGATAAGGTCGAATCTTCCAGATCAGAGAACGCTGCTTCTTGATTCTAGGCTATACCACAGAGACCTTAATCTCCCCGGAGATCGGCTGAACTGGTGTCTCGAGAAGTCTCCAACAAAATCGTGGATTAATCGTCTGAGAGATATATAAACATAGCTGTTGGCTCGTGCTTTTCTTCCAAGTACTCACACGAACCCATGTAGACGCAGGTGTTTGTCAAGAACGTTTGTCTTAATGTGATGAATAGAGCCAATTTTTCAGATCGTCTTGTTCACCACGATGAAGATCGGAATATACATCTTAGAGATAGATCGAACACAGATCGAAGAAGAAGAAATAGAACTTTTATAAATTCATAGGACTCAGCAGGGCTCCTCCCCTCAACCTAGGAGGTTTAGAAACTCATACTGAAAGTAAAAAACAAAGTAAAAACGTGAATGATGCTCTCCTGAATCGGGGAGTCTGTAAAAAGTGTCTTAGATCTCCTGAATTACATAAATAAACTCCCTTAAATACTCAACAGATGACTAGTAAGGGTAAAACAACCTATTTAGTGCTAAAATCCACTTCTGAGGCCCACTTGGTGAGTGTTTGGGCTGAGCTTTAATGAGATCCACGTGCTATGAGGCTCTTTGGGCGTGGAATGCCAGCTAGGGGGTCCTCTTTGGGCCTTTGGACGCTGGGCTCTGCTCTTTGGGCGCAGGACACCTGGAAGGGGGTAGGACACCAGTTTTGGACCTTCTGCTCCTTAAGGATCCAATGTAATGCTTGATCTCTTCTATGTCACTCCTTTGTCTTTGTTGAGGGGGCTGCACAAGTTTATGTGTATGCTCTCTGGTTTGCTCTATCCTCTTCTTCTATACTTAAGAGTGGTAGAAGTCACAAAGCAAAGCTTTTGCAACACCAAACTTAAGAGTTTTGCTCCTCCTCGAGCAAATATGATCAATGAAGAAGGTGGGGTAGGTGGAGTTTCTGTGGGACCTCTTGGTCTTGAGAGGCTAGGAAATTCCAAATTCATTGCTTCTCTGCATTGGTGTTTGAACGCTCAAGGGCTGCTCCCTGGCTGGCGTTCAACGCCAGCAATGCTCCCCTATTGGGGCGTTGAACATCCAATGAGGGTTTCCTTACTGGCATTTCAACCTTGACACTCTTTCCAGAGTGTTCTGTCACTGCTGTAAATTCTGTCTCAGGACTGGTGCAAATGATCATGACTCTAACAACTGAAAGGAAAAACAAAAAGAAAATAAATGGTTGAGGAAAGTTGGGTTGCCTCCCAACAAGCGCTCTTTTAAAGTCACTAGCTTGACCTTTAGCTCCTTACGGAGGTGAGTATGGGTTTAGTTTTTTGCCTCTGACAGTGAATTTTCTGCCTGTCTTCTCATGGATAAGCTCTACATGCTCTAGAGATAGGACACAGCTCACTGTATGTGATAAGGCTGGCTTCTTAGTGAAGACAACTCTCATGCCAGGTGAAAGGCCTTTAGTTAGGACTTTTTTGTCCTTCCAGGCTTTAGGTACTTTCTTTTTAGTACCCTTGTGCTTAGAGCTTGTTGAGGGTTTCCCAACACCAAACTTAGAATTGATGTCTGGGGACTCTGTAGAGCTCTGCACAGAAACAGAGGGTTGGCACACTAGATGTTGTACAGTTATCTCTCTTTTAGAGGGAGAATTGGGGTTAGGTATCTTAAATAAGATGTGGTCCTACCCTAACTATATAGTTAGTTCTCCCTTAGCCACATCAATGATAGCATTGGCTGTGACTAGAAAAGGTCTTCCAAAGATGACACAGTCATCCTCATCCTCTCCTATGTCCAAGACAATGAAGTTTGCAGGGATGTAGTAGTTTTCAACTTTAACCAACACATCCTCTACTAAGCCATATGACTTCTACATGGTCTTGTCTACCATCTCTAAAGAGACGTGTACAGCTCGTACCTCAAAGATTCCTAGCTTCTGCATTACAGAGAGCGGCATGAGATTGATACTTGACCTTAGGTCACACAGAGCCCTTTCAAAGGTCATAGTTCCTATGGTGCAAGGAATCAGAAAGCATCCAGGGTTTGGAAGCTTCTGAGGTAGCTTTTGCTGAACCAAGGCATGGAGTTCTTTGGTAAGCAGTGGAGGTTCTTCCTCCAGGGGCTTTGTACCAAATAGCTTGGCGTTCAGCTTCATTAGAGCTCTTAGGAAACGAAAAAGTTACTCTTCCCTAGTGTCTTCATCCTCACTTGAGGATGAGTAGTCATCAGAACTTATGCACTGCATATGTGCATTCCAAGGAACCTCTATAGTTTATATGGTTTCCTTTGGTTCTGGGCTAGAGGGTTCTTGAGTGGGATTCGGGCACTCAAAGGGTGTGCTTGGGTTGGCGTTCAACGCTAGCTCTGTCAGTTTATTGGGCGTTGAACACCCTTGCTGACCACCCTGACTGGCGTTAAACGCCAGTCCCTCTAGCATTCTGGGTATTGAGCGCTTAGCAGGGATGTCCTTGCTGGTGTTCAACGCCAGCATCCCTGGGCTGTTAGGCGTTGAACTCCTAGTGAAGGCTTCTTCACTGACATTCAATGCATTCCCAATCTCCTCTAATTTGGCCTCTGCCTCCATGGTTATGGCCTTGCACTCTTCTCTAGGATTAACCTCACTATTACTAGGAAGAGTATCTAGAGGGATCTCAGGGATCCTCTTGCTCAGTTGACCAACTTGTACCTCTAAATTTCTAAAGGAGGACCTTATTTCCTTAATGAAAATTGTGGGTGGTCTTAGTGAGGCTGGAGACTAGAATGGCTAAGTCAAAAAGGATCTGCTTAGAAGTTTCCATATTTCCTTAAGAAGATGGGAATTGTGGTCTATTATTGAACCTATTCTGGTTTCTACCACCTTGATTGAAAGCTTGCTGAGGTTTCTGTTGATCCTTCCATGAGAGGTTAGGATGGTTCCTCCATGAAGGGTTGTAAGTGTTTCCATAGGATTCTCCCATGTAATTCACCTCCTCCATGGTGGGTTGATCAGGATCATAAGCTTCTTCTTCAAGAGAAGCTTCCTGATTACTGCCAGCTGCAGTTTGCTTCCCAGTGAAATATTGAGAGATCATGTTGACATGTTGGGTCAAGATCTTATTCTGAGCCAAGATGGCATTCAGAGTCTCAACTTCATGAACTCCTTTATTCTGAGAGGTTCCATGGTTTACAGGATTCCTCTCAGAGGTGTACATGAATTGGTTGTTTGCAACTATCTCAATGAGCTATCTTCCTTCTGCAGGCGTTTTCTTCAAGTGGAGAGATCCACCTGCAGAGCTGTCTAATAAAATCTTGGATATCTCAGCTAAGCCATCATAGAACATGCCTATGAGGGACCATTCTGAGAGCATGTCAGGAGGACATCTCCTGACAATTGCTTATATCTTTTCCAAGTTTCATAGGGGGATTCACCTTCTCTTTGTCTGAAAGTTTGAACTTTTACTCTAATCTTGCTCATCCTTTGAGGAGGAAAGAATTTAGCAAGAAAAGCATTTACAAGCTTTTCCCAATAGTCAAGACTCTCTCTTGGTGGGGCATCCAACCAAAACTTAGCTCTGTCTCTTAAAGCAAAGGGAAAATCATCAGCTTATAGACTTTAGGATCAACTCCATTAGTCTTTACAGTATCACAGATCTGTAAGAATTCTGCTAAGAACTGATGTGGATCTTCCAATGGAAGTCCATAGAATTTGCAGTTTTGCTGCAGAAGAGAGACTAACCGAGGCTTAAGCTCAAAATTTCTAGCTCCAATGGCAGGTACAACAATGCTTCTGCCATAGAAGTCAGAGGTAGGCATGGTGAAGTCACCAAGGACCTTTCTAGGCTCCTCTTGTGGTTCGTCCATATCCTCTGTTTCTTGTTCAAAACTTTCTGAAAGGTCTCTTCCAGAGTGTTGTGCTTTAGCTTATTGTAAACGCCTCCTCAGAGTCTTCTCAGGTTCAGGATCAGGAGTCAAGAGGGGTTCTTTATCCCTGTTCTTGGTCATAAACAAGAAGCCAAGAGATGGAAAAAAAGAAAGCTTTTTGTGCCAATTGGCAAGAAGTTCCTCCTTAAAGTCAGAAGTAGAGAAAGAAAAAGAAGATAAAAAAATAGAAAATAAATAAAATAAGTAGAGAAAAATTACCTTAGAAATAATAAATAAGAGTAAATAAAAAGAAGTGAAGATGGAAAGGGAATCACAAGAGAGCTTTCTGTGCAAATTGGCAAGAAGATCCAAGTGAGATGTGAAGAAGAAAGGAAAGAAGATAAAGAATTGTAGGCAAATAGTCGATTAAAGTAGAGTTGAATGAATAGAGATGAGAAGAGAAGAGGTATAAATAGAAAAAGTAAATAACAATTAAAACATTTTTTTGTTTTTATTTATTTAATTTATTAATTTTTCAAAAATTATGGTTAGTAATTTAAAAAGATTTTAAAATTTAAATGTTAAAATTTTCGAAAAATAGAAGGGAGAGAAGAGAGATAAATTTTCGAAAATAGAGAGAGATGAGAGTTAGTTAGATAGTTTTGAAAAAGAAGATAGAGAAAAAGAGATATAATTTTCAAAAATTAAGGAAGAGAAGAGTTAGTTAGGAGATTTTGAAAAATAAGAGAGAGAAGATAAGAAGTAGTTTTTGAAAATTTGATAAGAGAGAGTTAGTTAGGTGGTTTTGAAAAAGATGAGAGAGAAGATATGATATTAATTAAGAAAGGGTTTTTAATTTTTAAAAATAGAAGATAAAACAAAAAAAGATTTAAATTTAAAATAAGATAAAAAGTAAGATAAGAAAAGATTTTGAAATTAGAATTTGAAATTAGAAAAAGATAAAGTATGCAATTAAAAAGATTTGAAATTGATTTTAAAAAGATAAGATTTTAAAATTTGATTTTGAAAAAGATGTGATTTAAAAATTTAAATTTTGAAAAAGATAAGATAAGATTTTTAAATTTTGAAAAAGATAAGATTTTTGAAAAATATATGATTTTTAATTTTGAAAAATTTGATTTTTGAAAACTTGACAACTAAGATATGATAAGATAAAAATTTAAAAATTGAAATTTGAATTTTATAAAAAAAATTTGAAAATTTAGTTAATAAAAGATAACTTTTTTTTTTATTTCTGAATTTTACGATGAAAGATAAAAACATAAAAAAGACACAAAACTTAAAATTTTTAGATCTAGTACCCTTGTTTTTTCAAAAATTTGGAGGGAAACACCAAGGGACACCAAACTTAAAAGTTTTAAGATCAAGATATACACAAGACTCAAGAACACTTTGAAGATGAACAAGAATACGAAGAACAAAATTTAAAGACTCAAAGAACTCAAGAACATAAAAAAAGAACACCAAACTTAAAATTTTTAGAAAACCAAAACCAAATTTTTCGAAAATTGCAAGAAAAATAAAAAGAAAACACCAAACTTAAAGACTTGACACAAGATTTAAACAAAAAAAATATTATTTTTGAAAAATTTTTAGAAAGAAAGACTTAAAGGAACACAAATTACCAAGAACATGAACACAACGCTCTAACCAATTGAACTACAAAAATAACAATATTTTTTAAAAGACTTTTATGATTTTCGAAAATTGAAGAAGAGTAAAATAAAAATAAAAGACTCAAAGACTCAAACTTAGAATGCAAATCAAACAAAGAAAAGAAAAATATTTTTGAAAAAAGTTTTAAGAATTTTTCGAAAATTGAAGAAGAAGAAAACAAAATTAAAGACTTAATTAAAATAATGTAAAATAAACTTACCTGATCTAAGGAGCACAACAATCCAGCAGTTTGTCCAAACTCAACAATCCTCGGTAACGGCCCCAAAAACTTGGTGCGCGTGTACGCAAAACCCACACTATTTCATACAATAGCAGCAGTACTAGCAAGTGCACTGTGTCGTCCAAGTAATGCCTGAGCGAGTCAGGGTCGATCCCACGAAGAGTGTGGCTTGAAGCAAACAATGGTTGTCTTGAAGGTCTTAGTCAGTTGGAATCAAAAGGTTTTTGGATGAGAGGAAACCATTCATAATTTGTATTTGTAAAACAAGTGTTTTCAGGGATAGGAATAGAGTTGGGAGTTGGAGTTGCTTTATCTTTCTGAAGTAACTCTGGTACTACTGTCTTCTTTGCTTGTGAATGATCTTCTTCTATGGCAGGCTGTAAGTGATCAAAGCCATTGCCCGTGGTCATTGATCTCCTCTACTACAGGTTGAACACGGCCGTGGCCATTGGCCGTGGCCATTGGCCGTGGTTACTCAAACTGACGAAGGGTAAAGCGCATAGCAGTCCATTCTCTTGGCGATCCTACTCAAAACGCCGCAGACAAGGTCGAATCTTCTAGATCAAAGAACGATGCTTCTTGATTCTAGCCTATACCACGGGTACTCACACGAACCCAAGTAGACGCGGGTGTTTGTTAGGCACATTCATCTTAATGTGATGAACAGAGCCAATTTGTTAGATCGTCCTGTTCACCACGATGAAGATCGGAATATACATTTTAGAGATAGATCGAACACAGATCGAAGAAGAAGAAATAGTACTTTTATTAATTCATAGGACTCAGCAGGGCTCCTCCCCTCAACCTAGGAGGTTTAAAAACTCATACTGAAAGTAAAAACAAAGTAAAAACGTGAATGATGCTCTCCTGAATCGGGGAGTCTGTAAAAAGTGTCTTAGATCTCCTGAATTACATAAATAAACTCTCTTAAATACTCAACAGATGACTAGTAAGGGTAAAACAGTCTATTTAGTGCTAAAATCCACTTCTGAGGCCCACTTGGTGAGTGTTTGGGCTGAGCTTTAATGAGATCCACGTGCTATGAGGCTCTTTGGGCATGGAATGCCAGCTAGGGGATCCTCTTTGGACCTTTGGACGCTGGGCTCTGCTCTTTGGACGCTGGACACCTGGAAGGGGGTAGGAAGCTGGCATTGGATGCCAATTTTGGGCTTACTAATCCAAAGCAAAGTATAGACTATTATATATTTCTGGAAAGCTCTAGAAGTCAGCTTTCCATAGCCATTGAGAGCACTCCATTTGGGTTTCTGTAGCTTTAGAAATCTCTTCCAAATGCAAGCAGGTCAGATTTGGACAGCATCTGCAGTGCTTTCTCTGTCTCTGAATCAGACTTCTGCTCCAACTCCTCAATTTCAGCCAGAAAATACCTGAAATTGCCAAAAAATACAAAAAATTATAGTAGAATCCAAAAATGTAAATTTAACACTAAAACCTATAAAAACTCAATAAAAACTAAATAAAACTACTAAAACTACATTAAAGTGATGCCAAAAAGCGTATAAAATATTCGCTCATCAGAAAGCGAAAAGCAACTCTTTTCCCACACCAAACTTAAAAGCTTTGCTCGTCCTCGAGCAAAAATAAAGAAAATAGAAGAATGAAGTAGAAGAAGAAGAAAATAGAAGGAGGTGGAAGGGGAGAGTGATTCGGCCAAAGGGGCTTTGATGTGTATAAGAGGTGTGTGTATGAAGGATTATGAAGAGGAGTATTTATAAGAGTGGGCTAGGGTTGGGTTAGGTCATGGGTGGGGTAAATGGGAGAAAAATTTGATTTTGAGGCGGGTGGGGGTTGGTGGGAGTTATGATGGTTTTGGGAAAGTGATATATATGTGATTGGGCTAGGGTTTATAGGGAAGAGTGTATAGGGAAGTGTGAAAGTAAGAAAGAAGAAGTGGGGTAGGTAAAGATGCTGTGGGACCCACTGGTCCTGAGAGGCTATGGGATTTAGATTCACTGTCCTCTGCATTGGCGTTGAACGCCCATGGTCTGCTCTCTGGATGGCATTCAGCTCCAGCAACACTCCATCCAGAGTGTTATGTTTTCACTACTGAACATTTCTGTCTCTGTTCTAACTATTGCACATGATCATGAACCTAAAAAAATAACTTAAAAGAAAAAATATTAAGGAATTAAAAGAAATAGAAATAATTAATTAGGGTTGGGTTGTCTCCTAACAAGCGCTTCTTTAACGTCATTAGCTTGACGGTTAGCTCCTTACGGAGGTGAGTGTGGGCTTAGAATTTTGCCCCTTACAGTGAACTTTCTTCCTATCTTATCATGGATGAGCTCTACATGCTCTAGAGACAGGACACAATTCACTGTATGTGGTATGACTGGCTTCTTGGTGAAGACAACTCTCATGCCAGGTGAGAGGCCTTCAGTGGGGACTTTCTTGTCCCTCTAGCCTTTAGGTTCTTCCTAGTACCTTTGTTTTCAATGCTTGTTAATGGCTGCCCAACACCAAACTTAGAATTGATGTTTGGGAGTTTAGTACAGCTTTGCACTGAAAGAGATGGTTGGATCACTAAGTGTTGCACAGTTATCTCAGAGGGAGAGTTGGGGTGAGGCATCTTAAACAAGATGTGATCCTCCCCTAGTTGTAGAATCAATTCTCCCTTAACTACATCAATGATAGCATTGGCAGTGGCTAGGAAAGGTCTTCCAAGGATGATGGATTCATCCTCATCTTCTCCAGTATCCAAGACTATGAAGTTTGCAGGGATGTAGTGGTCTTCAACCTTTACCAAGACATCCTCTACTAAGCCATATGGCTTCTTCATTGACTTGTTTGCCATCTCTAGTGAGATATTTGTAGCTTGTACCTCAAAGATTCCCAACTTCTCCATTACAAAGAGTGGCATGAGGCTTATGCTTGACCCTAGGTCACACAGAGCCTTCTTAAAGGTCATGGTACCTATGGTGCAAGGAATCAGGAAGCATCCAGGATCTGTAAGCTTCTGAGGTAGCTTCTGCTAAACAAAAGCATTGAGTTCTTTGGAAAGCAATGGAGGTTCTTCCTCCATAGGCTTTGTACTAAATAGCTTGACATTCAGCTTTATAAGAGCTCTTAGGTACTGAGCAACTTACTCTTTCCTAGTGTCTTCATCCTCATCAGAGGATGAGTGTTCATCAGAGTTTGTGAATTTTGTCCAATCCACAGATAAATAGGATCGGATTGCGGATTTTAGATATATATCTCCATAGATTCAATTCGAAGATCCGCATATTCGAATTAATAATTAAAAATATTAAAATAAAAAAATAGTACCTAATATTTTCTCACCATATTCCAGTTTTTGATGAATTAAGAACTTACATCATCACTATTATTACAATAACAGCAAAAAATTTATAAAAGAATATGTTAGGACGAATTTTGACCTATAAAAAAGTTTGATCAGAAGTCATAAGAGGTTGAAAGTGTGGCATGGGTGGTTAGCTGTATGTGGAGAAATCCTTCTTCGATTATAGCTCGAAGGTTTAATGATGTGAGGGATCGAGAAAAAAAGGTTGAAACCAGAAAAACACTATATGATAAATATGGACACGACAGAACGTGGGGCTTGAAGAGCAAGGCAAGATAGAACGTAGGGAATTACCATGAGGATCCTTCAGGGTCAAGATAAGGCCGTGGCCTAAGAAGAAGGAAGAATCAGGTCGTGGTCAAAATTACTCTGGAGTTAGCCCATCCTTGTGATGTATAAATATGAGAAACTTAGAAAGGTTAGGGAGTTCAATCAAGAACACTAGATCATCACATAAACACATAAAATTCCCAGTCTTGGTGACTTAATGGAAGAACATGGAGTGCAAGTGCATGTGAGTATTAGAAATCAAATTTTAATTTGTTTACGTTTGTTTATTTGATTTATTTTCTTTCATTTCTTTGCACTTTTGTTGTTATTCTGCTTTTATTGAAATTGTTACACTTTCATTTGTTTGAGTTTTCTTTACTCAATTTATTTCTATACTTTATTCATCATAAACCTATTACAAGTAATTTTAACACAAGTCATTTCGACACTATTACTAAGTAATTCTCGGGTCGAGCTCATTCTTTTTAGATGAGTCGTATCCGCTCTCCGAACTGAGATCTTAATACAAGCTCGATTCGATACCCTGTCGAAACATACCAAAAATCGAGTGAAACAAATTGGCACTCCCAGTGGGACCCTGATAAACCCCAATTTTAAGGGTTATCTTGTGTTGAATTTGGTGGATTTTATTAACTTTTTCTACAATTATTCATTGAAGTAGCATAGTTTTGTGAATTTCTCTTATTGTGCTTAATGATGAAAAATATGCTTTTTAGGCCCTTAAATTACTAAATTTAATTCACTTCTTTCCCATTCGATGTCTTGATATGTTTGTTTGAGTGATATAAGGTTTTAAAGGCAAGAATGGCTTAAAGAAATGGAAGAAAAGCATACAAAGTAGGAGAATTCATGAAGAAATGAAGGATGTGTGGAGCTGTCAACCTTGACCTCTTAGTACTAAATTGATCAAAACTTGAGCTATAAAGGTCCAAATAAGGCGGTTCTAGTTACTTTAAAAAGTTAACATCTGGGGCTTCAAAATGATGTGCAATTTGCCATAGTGGACGCTGGGTTAAGACGTTCACGTACGCATACTGGGAAAAATGTGCTTCATTAATGAGAACACGTGACCAGCAATTTCTAGCCCATTATGGGCCAAATCCAACTCATTTTTGAAGCTATTTCAAGCCTAATTCAAGAAGAATGAAGGGGGGGGACAATTATGGTAGTTTTGTATCATGTTTTAGGTTATTTTCTAGAGAGAGAAGCTCCCTCTTCTCTCTAGAATTTAGGGTTAGTTTAATTTCCTCTTAGATTTAGGTTTTGATTCTTATTTTGATCTAGCTTTTCTTGCTTTTTATTGTTCTAGCACTTTAATTCTCTTAGTTTCTCTTATTATTTCCTTTATTTTTCCATTTTTATGTTCATGAACTCTTGTTACTTTTAATTTCATTTAATGCAATTTGATGTTTTATGTTCCTTTGATTCTTGTTTGAGTTATTGTTGTTTTCTTGCATTTCGTAGTAGTAAATTCTATATTTCTTGCAATTTAATATTCTTTTTGTATGCACACCAAGTGTTTGATAAAATGCTTGGTTTAGGTTTAGAGTAGATTTTGTGCATTCTTGGTTTGGAAAGAGAAATTAGGTGCTCTTGAGTCATTAATACCCAATTTGGATTGGTGATCTAGAGTTGTTAGTTAATATTGTTTCTATTGATGCTAATCTCTTGATATTTCAATTAGTAAGTTGATTAGGACTTATGGATTGAGATTAACTAGTCTTATTTGATCTTCTCCCGATGTTGGGGATAACAAAATAGGATTAGCTCTTGATAATTATTGTGTTATAATTAATGACTAGGATAGAAAACCTCAATTCTCAATCTTTGCCTTGAATTCCTCTTTAGTATTTGTTATCTTTAGTTGTTTTTTTTATTTTCTTGTCATTTAGATTATAGTCTTCTTATATACAAACTACCCCATGAATCTCATAACCAATAATGTGCCTACCTTACTGCAATTCCTTTGAGAGACGACCTGAGATCTAATACTCTTGGTATTTTTTTTATTGGTTTGAGCTTGTGACAAACAAATTAAACTTTGATGGGAAGATTCTATTGTTGGTCTAGACTATACTTGCAATGAAGAAATTCTATTTCTATTGAGAAATTCTAGATCAACATAAATCTTCACACCAAGTTTTTGGCGCCGTTGCCAGGGGATTGCATTGTGTGCTTGTTATTGGTTATTGTATATATGTCAATATTGTGAATAGTTTTCTCTTTGTTTGTTTGCTTGTTTGAGTTAGTAACTAGGATTTTGTTTTTTTATTTCTTATTAGTTCTTGTTTTTATTTTCTTCTGCTACTATGAATTCTCATTCCATTGGCTATGAGTTTGGTTACAGTTATGTTGTAGGGAATGAAAGCTTCAATAAAAGATCATATTTTGAGAATGGAAATCAAGTTAGGGAGGAGCCCTATGCTTATGAGAAATCTTCATGGCAACAACCTCCTCTGGTCTCTTATGGTAACAATCTACCCCATAATGTGCACAATTATGAATCAAACCCTCAATATTGTTGTCAACTTTACTCATAAGCCCCATTCTACCATTCACCTCCATATGATCCTAACCCATACCCACCATACCAACAACCATATCAGCCATATCTAGAGCCACCACCATTCCAACATCAATACCCCCAAGAACCACCTTTCCCATGTACACCACCTCCATACTTTCACCAATATGAAGCACCTTCCAATTATGAAACTTTTCTCCCAAACAATGAGCCATTCTCTTTACCATATCCTTCATTAAATGAAGTTCTCCAACCCTTAATGCAAGAACAAAAAGATCTCTATTATCATCTTCAAAAGCAAGAAGAAGAGGATCAAAAGGAGCTAAAGGGGTAAGAAATCAAGGTGGCTACCATGACTGAAACTATTAACTGCATAGCCTCCCACCTATGCTCATGCAATCAAGACACTCCCAATGTTGAATGTGGGAGACTAGTTGAGGAGTGTAATGAGAAAGAGGGCTTGAAGCTTCAAGGTAAAGAAAAGGAGTTGAAGCAAGAGTTACAACAAGAGGAGCAAGTTGAGATCATTGGTGTTAAGGAAGTGGTTAGAGAATTGAGGGAAATTAATCAAAAAGTGGATTCCATCATTAATAATTTTTTGTCCACACTTACCAATTCCCTTGATGATCCTGTAGAGTCTTCCCCTATTGAATTTGAGGTTGATGTTAAGATAGATTTTACTCAATCTCCAGTTTATGATTTGAGTGATAGGGAAGAGCTAGAAGAATTAGGTGAGGAAGAATTGGAAATTGAAGCAAGTTGTCAAGAGATGAAGGTAACCAAAGAAGAGTACAAGGGAGTGAAACTTGCAAGACCATTGGAAACACCTCCCCCTAAGCCATCACCATCCATTCTTTCATTCAAGTGGGTAAATTTCATATCCTTAAGCTTTCTTATTCCGCTTGAATATGGTTTGTTTGAGACGAATGGTCAACTTAGAGCTCTTTGTGGCTTTAAGAGCAAAAGAAAGATGGTTAGTGGTTGGAAACACCATTCTAGGTTCATTGTGGTTCCATCATCAAGGTTTAGGTGCAAGGGTTGGAGTCATGCTCAATTGATTGCATTTAGGAGGGTGTTTGGATGTCTACTTGGAAATTTGGCTTGCTTGTCACCCGAGTGGAACCACAATGATCAACTTGAAGACGGATGCAAAAACAAGATATGGGATCCCGGATTACAAGATGAAGACCAACTTTGGGAGCTCATATTTTGTGAGGAACTCCATCAAATCTTGGTGCAATTGAATTGGAATCTTGGAGCATTTTATAAATCCAAACATTGGTGGAAGTTTAAAGATGAATTCAAGCACAAGCCTCCTTAATTAGAGCTCTCCATAAGTCCAACTTAAGGATAATAAATAAAAGTACTAGGTGGGAGACACCCTACCATGGTAAACTCTTTCTACTCTTCTCCCTTGTATATATTAGTAAATAAATTGAATTTCCATTATTAGGTACTTTCTTTCTTTATAGTATTCTTGTATATATTGCTCTTATATGATTAGTTGCTTAGGTAAATTTTTGTTTTAGGTTGCATATTTGAATAGGTAATAATCTTGTTTTGAATTGCCTTCTTGTTTTGCATTTCATGTTTAAAGATTTTGTTAATTTTGGAGTTTTGCTTATGTTTGAAAAAAAAAAACCAACTATGCGTACGCATGCTTCATGATGCAAATGCATGACACTGAAAATTGCCCAAAACGTGCACGCATACCTATATGCGTATGCAAAAGACTCGAACAGAGAGCACCCCTTGCGTACAAGGCATTCGCGTATGCAAGCTGCCCTTAACCTCTCTTCATCATGCGCACACATAGACGAGAATGCATACGCATAATCTCATCCCTTGCACCAATGCGTACGCTCGACTTATGGTGCGTACGCACATATGTTAAATTCTAACCCCATTATGCACGAGACTCACCAGCTGACGGTGAAGGTGATGCTAGCAACGATTCTTTCCACTCCGCTTGATTTGGAGCACCGAGGACAGTGCTGATTTTTAAGTGTGGGGAGGTCATCCAACCACGGCAATATGTTTTGGGTGAAATTTTCATCTCTGAACACTTGTAGTTTAGTTTTTATTTTTATTCTTTTTAGTTACTTTGTACATATTTTATCCTTTTGAAAACCTTTTTACTCAGTTTATTACTTTTTATTTAGCTTATTGTACTTTTTGATTTTGCTTGTATATAACCTAGTATTATATTATGGTGATGCATGTTTTAGATTTTCTTTTTAGTTTTTAGTCTTGATTGTGATTTGGATGATGTGATGCTTGCACCTACTTTGATTTCCTATACACTTGAATTTTGGTTTGATTGAAATTGGGAATTGAACTTAGAAATTTTGATTTCTTTTCCATCAAATCAAATTACATATATATATATATATATAGAATAAATGCTAGTCGATTTAATGAAATTTCCAAGAAACTTACTTTTTATATAGGGCATTAAAAATTCAAATTGAATTGAGTTGAAAATTTTTCATTAAAACTTGCATGAATTATACATTATGGAATATGTTTTTTGAGCTAAGAACATACAACCTATGAGTTTTTGAACTTAATTGTATGGTTGCATCATTTGACCATGATTTTGATTCTTGTGTGTTTTCTTCCATATGATTGCAATCTTTGGTTTGTTTAATTCTATATGTCTATTATTTAGTGTATGTTCATGCATTTATATGATTGAGGTCATCAATTGCTATAGCTCACTTAACCTAAATAGCTTACCATTTCATTTACCTTTATTTGCCACTTTGAACCTTTTAATTCCCTTTTATTCTTTATGTTACCACATCACTATCCTTAAGCAGAAAACAAATAATTGTCCTATTTGAATCTTTGGTTAGCTTAAGATAGTGAGTGTGTGTCAACCAAGTGTGGGAAAATTTGGGAACATTAGTTGAGATAAAAGTATATTTTGAGATTTCAATGAAGATCTTGGGACACAACTAGAAAATGGATTAATATAGACAGATTTAGTCTTTATTATAGACGGATTTTTGGTTACCGACAAAATTACCGCCGGATTTTGTCCCTCTGTAAAAGTCTCGTCAGAAATTATTTACCGACAGATTTTTTCTGTAAGAAAATTACCGACGGATTTTTACCAGTTACCGACAGATTTTCCCTCTGTAAATTCTCCATTCATTTCCCTAAGACGACGAACTTTTCGACGGATTACAGATAGATTTTCCAATCTTTGAATACAGACAGAAAATCCATCTATAAATCCATCAGTAAGGTAAATTATTTTTTTTGGATTTTTTCATTGCAAAATACACCTTTTTTCATACAAAATAAATATAAATTTAATAAATAAATTTTTTAATCTAATTTGTATTCGAATATTTATAATATTTCAAAAATAAATAAATTTATTGTATTATCAAACTAAAAGAAAAAAGTAATAAACAAGGAAGCCAATATAATTCAAAAAATAAACAAAGTGTATTGATATGTCAACTATAATAATAAATAACAACTATACATCAACACAATGTGTTAATACATTAACTATAATTCAAAACATAAATTCAGTGTATTGTTCTTATAGCATCATATAAATTTTGAATGCCAGCATCAGCTAAGAAGCCACCAAGGAGGCCAAGAAGGTTGAGAGTTCTCATAAAATTAGTAAATATTGTAGCAGATTTAGATGATGGAAGATTCAATGTTCCAACCAAGAATGTGACCAAGTTCATAGATATTCCCATAACACATTCTTTCAGCTAGTTTAGTTCATGCATAGTGAAAAAAAGTATGCAAATTTAGAATTCAAATTATGACTCAAATTTCTTTGGATTGAAAAAGAAAAATAAACCAGGGCAGGTAGCATTCAGAATAAATCAATGACTAATTCAGCACACATAAGTAAAAGCTATAAACCACAAATATTGACAAAAAAATAGAGAGAATGGAGTGACCAAACCTTTCAGATACTGCTTGATTTTTTTTGTAGGGAGTGAATAAGGCATTTTCTTATGTGTCAAGCACTGAAGTTGATGTCATTGTTGATGTTCAAATTCCGGTTGGTAAGTACATTCGAAAATCTGCAATATTTCGCTGACAAATGTTTCAAGAGCATTTGTCATGAGTCATGACCTTATTTTAATTCTTGGATATTGATAAAAGTTGAAAACCTACAGGTTCATTCAAAAAATTTGACACAAAAATTGAGCATTTGTCATCAGGTCACTTACTCAGTTTACTCACTACCTAACCTTAATTCAATCTTTCCTTTATCACCAAAATTGACCTAACCTTGTAACCTTACCATATAGAAGGTTCAATTCCTAATCCCGAACATGAAACTAGAACAAAATCGATTTCTTGTCCAGTCTGCAGTGTAACACACAAACAGAAGATTAACACCACACAAAAAGGAATAATCACTGTTAATGCCGAATATATATCATCAAGATGCCTTATTAAGCACATTCAGCTTGCTGGTTTTTCTGCTTTCAAACAATGACATTTATGTTGTGCAAGAATTTTTCACATAGCTAACATGACAACAGACAATAGCATGATACCATGCACAGAACAATTATTTGATTAGGATCAGTATAAACTCATGCAACTAATGTGAAACATACAATTGGGCGCATGTGTAGTCGTGTCAGTGAGGGAGCGAGTGTGTGAGAGAAGTGAATTTTTGAGAGCACCATACAAAAGTTCCATATTGTGAAAGATAGAAAATTCGAGGCTTTGATAACATTAACTGCTAAGACTAAGACCCATACTGTTGCTGGCATCCTTGCCCACGAATATAACAAGAAAAAGAAATATGGACATCATTTATCCTGTTCATTCATCTTAAGCAAGAAGTAATAAATAATACGAATAAGCTCTACCATCGGAATCTACAAATAAACAAGCTTTACAATTAGCATACATTGAATATTAGACATGCACACAAATTAGCATTATTGTTCATGCTATATAATGAAGAGTAAACTGTAGTTCAACACTTATAGGCAAGGCTTTTGTATATTCCAATATAAGCTTATATAAATAGCTTGTATAAATAAGCTTGAGTTCAGCAAGAGGCACTAAACATCAGTATAAGCTCATGTGGCAATATAACTTAACTACTGTATGTTTTTTGTTGTTTTAAGTGGCATCGACACTTCTTACTTTGTTTAAAATGGTGAAGAGAACAAAATAGTCTGTCAAATTAGTGGAAAGTTCTTAGGACCTTTTATGATGAAAGTCAAGGGAGGAATGAGGAACCTTGAACTTAAGAATAAAATGTTTGCTTGCACAATGATGTATATCTGTAGGCCAAAAGGGGCTACACTACAGTCATTATTCCTTTCATTTTATGTTCTAATTCTCTTCATCTCAATCAAATTCTTTCATTTATTTGTTGTTTAGAAAAAATGGTTTATTAAACTTCTCCGTAAATGATGCCTTGTTTGTGTAACTGTTCTGACATAACTTACCAGCAGATATAAGTTGGAAAAAGTAGTTTTAAAATGAAAAATGAAGATATCCAACATTATATTTTGAATGCTTAAAAATGATAAATGATCTGGGTTAAAAATTTATTTTTGTGATGACTCATTATAAAATTGGATTAAGTCAAGTCTTAATTTTTGAACTTATCAAAATGGATTTCCTCTGATTCCATTTTACTAAATAATCTATTAAGAAAGGGTAATATGGTCAACCTATAAAATTTAAATTCAAATCAGATGAATTCCACCAAGTCTTACCAAATTTGATAGGACTTGTAAACCAAAAGCAGGGAAAATGATGAAAATTACCATATCAACTCATTCCAAACAAAAGATCTAATATGCAAATCAAATAGTCTCCCCCTTCTAATCATGCTAAACCACACCAAAAATATTTTTTGCAAGAATGTGTTATGCAGTATTAAGTCTAACGATTTTCATAAGTGAAGTTACCAAAATTAAACGATAATGCACTATCTACCAGAATACACATCAAAAAGTTTCACACACCATTTTTTCTGCAATTAAGTTTGGGAGCCAAAAGCATTGACTCTTTTCTCAGATTTTAACAAAATTACAAATTGAAATCCAACTAAACTGGAAAGTATATACACCATAAAAGAGTTTAAAAACATACAAACTGCAAAAGGATTACTGTTGCAAGAATACATGCACCATTTCACTAATGAAGTTAAAGCCACTAGGTCCAACTATGGAGCCAGCCAGAAGATATCCAGTAATAACCTGTCAAAATATATTTATTACTAATAAGCTTAGAAAAAAAATATTCAGGCCGGTTGTCCCACAAAAGCAAATGCAACGCCACCACAAGTTGCCAAAACTATAGCGACCACAAGGTCTGAAATCAATCTATTAGATAAGATGAAAGAATTTCTCATCAGCAACAATACTATAATCCATCTTATATGCTAAAAACATAATCAACAAAAGAAGTTTACCGCAAATCTAGCTGGAGCATTGGATACTTGGATTTAAAGTTAGATATTATGAAAACATTATCCTAAAAGATGCATATTATATATATGAAAAGAATGACCTATAACTAAATACATGATGGAGTTGAAATGACCTATAATTTTGAAAAAGCACACTTACATAATATATCGAAACAAACTTTTATGGTAAATGCACCATATCAGACTCCTAGTTTAAGTAACTGGAAGGTACACTTCACATATGAAATACTAATGTAAAAATAGAAAGAAGTACTTTTCATCCTTTGTCTCGTTCTTCTTTGGCTTGACCCTGGCCACAGTTTCGAGTACAACCTGATCCAGACATATATTAATAAAGGCCATAGAATTGTCAATTGTGTAATATATAGAAACCATGGAAATATATGACAAGGGATAAAAAACTAAAACGTGAATCACCACTAAGCACAGCCGAGTGAAAAGTTTCATATTTTCACTAAAATAAAAGGAGTACCTTAATCATGCTATTAAATCTAAGTTTATATTTTTTGATTACATCAAACTAGGATATCATGAGTAGAAAAAATAAAAAAATAAAAGAGTTGTTTACAAGACCAACCTGTTGCTTTGCCACACTGTTGTTGAAGCTCTCCGCATCAGGCACTACAAGCATATTAAGAGGCAAAGAAGAATGAAAAGGCAGACGCCAAAAATAGGTTCCGAATTTTTCTTTTCTTATCCAAAAACACTGGCGTAAAAAGGCATACAAAACTTAAGTGCATTTAAAAAAATGCACATACATACAACATGCCCAAATCAGCAAGAATGAAAATGAAAATGATTTTAAATCATAAGATGCAAAATGACGGTCATTCCCATAACATGAAATTCGCACCAATCTGCCATTTTCTTCTTATAGATCAGGAACCAGAGTCAATGAACATTAAAATCAACAAATTGATTGTGTTAAAAAATGCAATTATAGAAACTCCAAATAGCTCCGGAGCTGTGAAAAACACAAAATCCGAAGAAAAATCCAACGAGATTTTGCAGACCTGATGATTTTATAGCCTAATGAGAACTAAAATTCACCAAGTCAGTGCAAATCCTTTCCAAATCGGGAATAAGACTGAAAATCGAGGCAAGAACAGGAAGGAACAAGAATATGCATGCAAATTCCAGATAAAATATCTCAACAATTCAAATATATAGTTCAAAAACAAACTTCATTCTGTACTACAATCATAGAAATTATGTTTCAGATTTCACAAATTACAGGAATATACAAAATTCATACCTTAGAATTTAGAAACTCCGTACTTTGCAATAGCAACAACTGATTTGCAAACCTAAGAGCTCTCATTGATCGTATTCTTTGATTTTCAACTTCAATCAAAATAGGGAAGGGACAGGGTTAGGGCTAGGGATCATGAAATCGGAACAGAACCACAATGGAAGGGTTAGGGCTAGGGACGACAAACCTCTGGCGAGGAGAGAAGAAGCAGTGCGAGAGCGGCGGCGGAGGGAGCTCCTAAAATAAGAGCACGGCCGAGAGAGCTCGTGTGACAATGAAAGGAGCAAACGCATTGAGAGCGGTGATAACTCCGATTTCGTGATTTATCTTGTGCTTATTTTAGGGAATTTTACCACCTTTTCCCACATTTATTCAATGAAATAGCATGGTTTTGTAATTCTCCCTTGAATTGTGCTTAAGAGTAAAAACATGCTTTTTACGCCATTAAATTGGTGATTTTGATTCACTTAAATTCTATTCGATGCCTTGATGTGTTTGTTGAGTGATTTCAGGTTCATAAGGCAAGTATTGGATGGAAGAAATGAGGAGAAAAGCGTACAAAGAGGAGAATGCATGAAGAGACAAAGATTGGGAATGCATCAATGGGCGCGCACGCGCAGAAGTGGTTTTGCATAGAGACGCGCAAGCGTACATAACGCGTCCATGCGGATGAAGAATTTGCCAATCGACGCTTGATGAGAGAACTTTGACGTGGTCTAGAAATTTGCGGATAAATCCTCGTTGCAAGTATAGTTTCTAAACCTTCAAAAGTCCTTTCATACAAACGTTTTGGTTGTCACAAGTAACAAATCCCTAAATAGATTGATAACCAAAGTATTCAAATCTCGGGTCGTCTTCTCAAGGAACTGCAGGGAAGTATGTTCTTATTATTGGTTATGAAGATTGTAAATTGGGGTTTTGAGAATGAGGAACAAGTAATTTAATTGGCAAATAAATTGAATGGAGAACAAGTGATTTAAATGGCAAGTAAAATAAGTAAATGACTATAAATAAACTTTTGGCAAGGTCTGAGAAATTAGAGGTCCTATCCTAGCTATCCTTATCAATGATGATGAGAATTGAATCTTAATTCCACTTTGTTAACCTTTACTAAGATAAAGGAAGGTCAAGGGATTAATTGGGTTGATCTTCGGATCCTATTTATTTCCTAAGAAAAGATTGGGATTATTGAAGTTCAATTTAATTAACAAAGATAACAATTATCAATCATGCTTGAGTTTGATAACTCCTGAGTTACTGATTTCTTAACCAATACCAAAAGGAGAAACGTAAATCTACTGGAATAAAAATGTCTTCAGGTGGGAATAACAATAATGTAAATAAAAGAAAGCAATAATAAACTGAAATACCTCGAATAACATTAATTCAAAGAGTAATTTGTAACATAGAAGAATTCATAAATAAAATTGAGAAATAATAAAAAGGAATATTGAACCTGATAAAAAGATAATCCTGAAAGCAAGTAAAATCCTAATTCTAAATCCTAATCCTAAAGAGAGAGGAGAGAATCTCCCTCTCAAAACTAAATCTAAATCATGAAAACTAACTAAATTGGCCACACTCTGAATGGATGTATTCTCCCACTTCATAACCTCTGGTCTATTCCTCTTGACTTGGATTTGGGCCAAAAAGGGCTTCAGAATTTGCTAGGAGCGTTTTCTGCAATTTCTGGTGCGTGGCCTCTGTCACGCGTCCGCGTGGGTCACGCGGTCGCGTCATTCAGAGTTTTCCTTGGCACGCGGTCGCGTCAGTCATGCGGCCGCGTCGTAGGTGTTCTTCTTAAGGCGCGCGGTTGCGTCAGTCATGCGGCCGCGTCGCTGCTTCTTCGTGCTTGGCATGCGGCCACGTCGTCCATGCGATCGCGTGGATGCCAGTTTCTTCAAAAACTCCGTTTTGTGCTTTCCTTCCATATTTGTATGTTTCCTTTCCATCCTTTAAGTCATTCATGCCTTAGAGGATCTGAAACTACTCAACACACGAATCACGACATCGAATGGAAATAAAGGTAATTAAAATAATTAATTTTAAAGCATAGGAAACATGTTTTTCACATACATCATATAATAAGGAAGGGAAAGTAAAACCATGCAATTAATATGAATAAGTGGGTGAAGGATTGAATAAATCACTCAGATTAAGCACAAAATATATCATGAAATATGGGTTTATCAACCTCCCCACACTTAAACAATAGCATGTCCTCTTGCTATATCCAAGGTAAAAAGTAAGGTTAAAGTGGTGGAATGTCATGCAATGCAATCTAATCTAAATGCAACTACCTAAATAAATGATGCCTCATGCAATTCTAATTTTTTTTTCATTCACTTGAATATAAAGCTTGCATGTAGTTGAATTAATTCACATTCTCAAGGAGTCATACATATATATATAGCCAAGCCTTAGATAGTGATAAAGTGCCTTTACAATTGAGATGGGAGAGAAAAACGTTTTATAACTTGCAAGACAATTAATAATTTAAGCAGAGATATATGTTAATGAGCTATTGAACCCTCACTGGATTTTGTGTTTACTCTCTAATCACTCAGTGTTTATTGGGTTAATCACTATATTCTTCTTTTTATTCTTTCTTTCTATAACTTTGTTCTTCATCTAACCAATCAACAATTATAGAATATAGACATACCAAAAATCATGAGGTCTTTTGTTAAGGTTGTAATGGGGCCAAGGTAAAGGTAAGGGTATATGTATAAGGCTAAGTGAGCTAATAAGTGAATCCTTAATTAATCTAAGATCTCACCTAACATACATACTTTCTAAAGCAAAGCTTCTTTTCCTATTTTCCCATATTTTCCACTTTTGATGTTACATGCTCATGTTTCAATATTTATTGTTTTTACCCCATGTGCATTGCTTTATTTCACATTTGGGGAATTCTTTTTGTGTCTCCTTTATTCAAATACTGAAAAACAACATTATATATATATATATATTTTATTTTTTTATTTTTTTATTATTATTTTTTATTTTTTTTATGCACATGGTAATTTAATTATTTTGATTTCACATGAGCATGCTTCTCAAAGATTTTTATTTGAATTATTTTATTCTTTTCAACTTTTCTACCCTTTTGTTTTTATCATCCATGTTCGCCAGATCGTACCATCAGCTTCAGGTGCTCATAGCGTCGCTTGTTGCGACGCTCCATCTGGTCAAGCCGTCGAAACAGGTGGTGCACTAGATGATAGAGGGGCTCTGGGGCAGGTGGAGGTGCAGTGGTGGTGGCAGGGGTAGCTAGGGCAGCTGTAGAGGAAGAGGGGCCAGCAGACGGTGTGGCTGTCTCAGCAGTAGCAGTGAAGAATGGAGGTCTGTAGCCCAAAGCCAGAAAGTTCCTGCTGTGAGGGATAATCTTCTTGCATTTTGCAACAGGTGGCTTCTCATCAGCATCCTCCCAAGGCACGTCAGCTCGATGGCCTAGCTGTGTAATTAGATAAGGAAAGGGAAGAGTGCCTCGGATGTGGACCCTGGCCATATAGTACCGGATAAAGCGTGGCAGGTACAGGTCCTTACCCTCCATCACACACCATAGGAGGGTGATCATAGCGGCTGGTATCTCAGTCTCGTGAGTACTCGGCATAATGAAGTTGCTAAGTATCTGATGCCATAGCCGAGCCTCATCATTCAAGTTAATCCGCTTGATTCCCTTTGGCATGGTAGTGTTCTGACCCTTAATCCAAGGAACGGTCGGGTCAAGGGCTATCCGGGCTTTGACTGCATCCCAATCAAATTTCATGAATCGCATATCCTCCTCAGCTCTTTGATAACCATCTAGCTGATCAGATTTAGGCAGAAGCTTCAGAACATCTTCAATGGCCTCTTCAGTGACCAGAATCTGCTTCCCCCGAAGGTTCACTGCATCTAGGGAAGTCTTGAAGTAATTGCAGTAGAATTCCCTTACCCAAGATGCATTGACCTCAGTCAGGGTTCTTTCCAGGAAGAACCAGCCTCTTTGTTTGATTTGCTCAGAGGTGTATTGCTGGAGTTCTTTTGGAATTTTCAAAGTCCTCTCCAGGTACAGGTTCCTGGAGGTTGCAAACACCGGATACTTCAGCTCACAGTATCGGTTTGCAAACTTTACTGGATCAGTAGCAGGGAGTAGCTGGTCGGCCTTCTCCTGTGGGGTAAAGTTTTTCTCCCTCCAAGAGTCATCATGCATGATATCTATGATGGACATGGAGGATTCTCCTCTTTTACGTTTGCCAGTAGTTGCCTTTGCTTTTCCCTTTCTCTGGGAGGCAGACATCCTGAAAAATAGAAAACCAGGATATAATAAAAACGGAAAAACAAATAGGCAAATAATCAAAAGAAACACAAAGTGGCAAAGGAGCAATAGGATAATGAAAATGAGTTAAGTAAATGTGCATTAAGGATTGGATAGGATTTAAAAGTTCGAAAAGAAGAATTCACAATCCAAAATGTAATAGAAGGCATGTTAATAAGGAAAAATTATCAGTATGCCATGGTTAGAAGGTTAAAAGAAAGTGAAAAAACCAGAAGAGATGTTTTGAAAGGTTAGTTTGGTTAGAATTGAAAAAGAGTTGAAGAAGTTGAAATTAGTGAGTTATAAAAAAATGGGTTAAGGTAAGTGGCATAAGGATAAGTTCCTAAGTAACAAGCATTCATAATTAGAAGCGACAGGTAACTCATAACCAAACAAGGAAAAAAGGTTGATGATGATTCAGATAGATATAGAAATAGCAAAAATTGGAATCTAAGCATCAAAAATGCAAGTTATGAACTAGGAAATCAAAGAGAATAAGAGTGCGTGCCCTGGCATTCATGAATTGGTTTGGTGAAATCTAAGGAAAGCACATTTGAAAATGCCAAGACCAAGACATGAATGGAAATAATTTACAGAAATTTGGATAGCATTCCAGCTAAAATTGGATTGTCCCAGAAAATAAACAGCACAGAATAGTTCATATGAATCAAAAATAAAGCTGCAATTACATATAAGGAATAAGAATCATGAAAAATCACAGTAAAGAGCAGCATGAAACAAGAAATTACAGCATATGAACAAAACTAACATCATAGCAACAGCAGAATTGCGAAAATAATAAAACAAGAAACACGAACAGCGCAATTAAACATACCTAAATCCATTAACCACATCCTAGGCTACCTAACAACCTAAAATCTACTACAACATGCATAGCTAACTAGCCTAATGACGAACATAAACAGAAAAATATGAATTAACTACGAAGGATAGAAGGGTGGCGTGCGTCGGAACCTGGTGGGCGTAAGAAAGAGAGTGGGGGCAGAGAGGTGGCTGGGGATGACGGCGGTGGCATTTGGCGCGGCGGCGGTGGCTGCTGTTCGGAGGAAGGGAGGGAAAGGTAGGGGTAATGGGGGTAGGGGGTAATAGGGGAAGGGAGGGGGGCGTGTAGGTGGCGCTGGGCCGTGGTGACGGGGCGGCGGTGGTGGGTGGTGGTCACGGAGGGGGGGGGGCAGTGGCGTTGGAGGGGAAAGAAGAAGGAAGAAGAAGAAAGAATGGGGGAAGGAGGAAGGGGGGTGGGTGGCGGCGGCGTCTGGGTGGTCGGTGGCGGCGGCATCTGGGTGGTCGGCGGCGTGATGGTGGTTCGGTGGTGGTGGCTGGGTGGTGGTGGTGTGATTGGAGAAGAAGAGAGGGAAGAGAGGGGTTTGGGTGGGGGGCAACTGGTAGGGTTCGCGTGACTGGGGGTTATAAATTTGAATCCACGCAATCGCGTGGCTGGGCTGAAATGGTGGTTGACGCGATCGCGTGAGTGGCGCGATAGCATGGGGTAGCTAAAAGAGTGAATGACGCGATCGCCTGGGGCATGCGATCGCGTCGCTGGAAATTGTGCTAAACGCACGAATCCAGCGTCGTTTCAGCGCAACTCTCTTTCTCCTTTTGGGGTGTTGTGTAATCCATGCGACGCGATCGTGTCGCTCACGCTGTCGCGTGGTATGGATGATGTGCAAGTGACGCAATCGCGTGAGTGACGCGATCGCGTGGGTCAATTGTGCAAAACGCACAATGGCCGCACGATTCCAGCGTAACTTTCTGGACGTTAGATTTTTACGCCGATCTCCAGATCACGCGGCCGCGTGAATGACGCGGTCGCGTGGGAAGTGTTTTTCGCAACTTGACGCGATCGCATGAATGATGCGGTCGCGTTGCGCACCCTTTTTTTATGCAGTATGCAGAATGCAATGATTAATATAAATGCGAGGCAAAACTCTAGGTTCAATATAATAAAATAAAATAAAACTTGAAAACAAGTAAAACTAAATAAAAAAATGAAAAGGGAACGATCATACCATGGTGGGTTGTCTCCCACCTAGCACTTTTAGTTAAAGTCCTTAAGTTGGACATTGGATGAGCTTCCTATTATGGCGGCTTATACTTAAATTCATCCAGAAATCTCCACCAATGCTTGGAATGCCAATAGCCTTCGGGGTCCCAAACTAGGCACGTGAAGCTTCTGAGCAGCTTCAAATAGATTCTCAGGCTCCCGGGGTGACGAATGTCAGAATAGATTCTAGGATCCCAAACTTGGCTTTTAAATCCGCCTTCGTCTTGATCTATACTTTTCCATCTGGGCAGTTTAGAAATTAGATTCTCACCAAGATAGCCAAACATTTTCCGAGATCTATCCGGTCGATCATGATGCCAATCCGTGCACTTCGAGTTGAAGCGTGGGACCTTATTGAACCTTGTGCACCAGCTCTGGGTACGAGCCATTCCCCGCTTACTCTTAAAGACGCAGAGAGCTCTAAGCTGGCCATCTGTTTCAAGCAAACCATATTCAAGTGGAAAAATACAGTTAAAGGTTAAGAATTGTACCCACTTGAAGCTTGTATTGGGTGGTAATGGCCTTGGGATAGGTGGTTCCAGTGGTTCTGCAAGTTCTACTCCCTTGTGCTCTTCTGTGAATTTCTCCACTTCTTTGCAAGATACTTCAAATGTATCCATGTCCTGATCAAAGCCATCTATGTCTTCCTCATCACTTAAGTCATAGACTGGAGGTTGAGAGAAATCTACCTCCGTATCACCTTCGTATTCACTTGGGAAAGATTCTTCGATCTCAGAGGATTCACTCGCGGATGCAAGTTCATTACGTGGGGGTTGGGTACTGTCCTCCTTAGCATCAATTGTAACGTCCTTGACAGAATTTTCCACAACTCTGGATTCCCATGGAAGTTCAGCGTCTCCTAAGTCTTTAACCAACTCTTCTTCTTGTATAATGACAGCTTCCTCTACTTGTTCCAGTACGAAGCCATGCTCTGTCTTGTCCACTGGAGTTTCTAGTATCTCCTTGATGCTACGCTCTTCGTTAGATTGTTCACATGGGGCTGTGGGAGGTTCTTGAATGTTCGGACGCCTAGAAGATAATTGACTTACTGCTTGCTCCAGTTGATGAAGGGTTGTTTGAAGTCGAGCCACTGTTTCCTTGAGGCGAACCTCTAATTCTCGGGGTGATAGATTTGGATATGGTACATGGGAAAGTGGTGATGTTTGGGAGTAATTTGATTGGAATTGGGGTAAATGAGGATCATACGGTGGTGAATGGTGAAGGAGCTTGTGAGTGTGGTGGTTCGAAGTTATGTTGAGAGGATGGTCTATAAGCACGTGGTGGGGTTTGTTGGTGATTACAAGGCTGTCCACCACGTCTATTTGCTTGGTATGCATTGTAGAATGGTCTTTGTCCATGATATCTGGGAGGGTGTTGTTGCCTAAAGGGTTGATCAGATCCTCTTGGCTCCATCCATCTTTGATTGGTCTGACCTTGATGCATGTTCCTGTTATAACTTCCATTCCTTTCAATAACATTAGAACTAAACTCAAAGCGAGAGGGGTGAGAATTCATAGTAGCTAATAAAAATAAAAAGGGGAAAATAAAGACAAATAACAAGTAAAAGAAAAAATATTTACAATAACCAATAATAAGGCACACGATTGCAGTTTCCCGGCAACGGCGCCATTTTGATGAGAGAATTTTGGCGTGGTCTAAAAACTTGCGGATAAATCCTTGTTGCAGGTATAGTTTCTAAACCTTCAAAAGTCCTTTCATACAAACGTTTTGGTTGTCACAAGTAACAAACCCCTAAATAAATTGATAATCGAAGTATTCAAACCTCGGGTCGTCTTCTCAAGGAACTGCAGGGAAGTATGTTCTTATTATTGGTTATGGAGATTGTAAATTGGGGTTTTGAGAATGAAGAACAAGTAATTTAATTGGCAAATAAATTGAATGGAGAACAAGTGATTTAAATGGCAAGTAAAATAAGTAAATGACTGTAAATAAACTTTTGGCAATGTTTGAGAAATTAGAGGTCCTATCCTAGCTATCCTTATCAATGATGATGAAAATTGAATCTTAATTCCACTTTGTTAACTTTTACTAAGATAAAGGAAGGTCAAGGGATTAATTGGGTTGATCTTCGGATCCTATTTATTTCCTAAGAAAAGATTGGGATTATTGAAGTTCAATTTAATTAACAAAGATAACAATTATCAATCATGCTTGAGTTTGATAACTCCTGAGTTACTGATTTCTTAACCAAGACCAAAAGGAGAAACGTAAATCTACTGGAATAAAAATGTCTTCAGGTGAGAATAATAATAATGTAAATAAAAGAAAGCAATAATAAACTGAAATACCTCGAATAACATTAATTCAAAGAGTAATCTGTAACATAGAAGAATTCATAAATAAAATTGAGAAATAATAAAAAGGAATATTGAACCTGATAAAAAGATAATCCTGAAAGCAAGTAAAATCCTAATTCTAAATCCTAATCCTAAAGAGAGAGGAGAGAATCTCCCTCTCAAAACTAAATCTAAATAATGAAAACTAACTAAATTGGCCACACTCTGAATGGATGCATTCTCCCACTTCATAACCTCTGGTATATGCCTTCTGGACTTGGATTTAGGCCAAAAAGGGCTTCAGAATTCGCTATGAGCATTTTCTGCAATTTCTGGTGCGTAGCCTCTGTCACGCGTCCGCGTGGGTCACGCAGTTGCGTCATTCGGAGTTTTCCTTGGCACGCGGTCGCGTCAGTCATGCGGCCGCGTCATAGGTGTTCTTCTTAAGGCGCGCGGTCGCGTCAGTCATGCGGCCGCGTCGCTGCTTCTTCGCGCTTGGCATGCGGCCGCGTCGTCCATGCGATCGCGTGGATGCCAGTTTCTTCAAAAACTCTGTTTTGTGCTTTCTTTCCATTTTTGTATGTTTTCTTTCCATCCTTTAAGTCATTCCTGCCTTAGAGGATCTGAAACTACTCAACACACGAATCACGGCATCGAATGAAAAAAAAGGTAATTAAAATAATTAATTTTAAAGCATAGGAAACATGTTTTTCACATACATCATATAATAAGGAAGGGAAAGTAAAACCATGCAATTAATATGAATAAGTGGGTGAAGGATTGAATAAATCACTCAGATTAAGCACAAAATATATCAGAAAATATGGGTTTATCAACGCGCACGCGCACATGGCGCGTACGCGCCGATACTCTCACGTGACCCACTTAAAGGCAAAACGCTGGGGCGATTTCTGAGCTGCCCAGGCCCAAATCCAACTTGTTTTTGAGTGTATTTCATGCAGAATTGAAGTCCAAGCAAAGGGGGAGCAATTGTTTGTAGCATGAGCATCATGTAGGTTAGTTTTTAGAGAGAGAAGCTCCCTCTTCTCTCTAGAATTAGGTTAGGTTAGGTTAATTCTTCTAGATCTAGGTCCAATTTTATGATTTCATCTTGTTTTTTTTTATGAATTCTTGCTTCTACTCTTTCACTCTCATGGTTTGTAGTGTTAATTTTCCTTTTATGCTCTCTTTTATGCTCATGCACTCATGATGGATTTGGTTTACTTTTAATGAAATTTGATGTTTATGTTCCTTTTATTGTTGAATTGGATTCTGGATTTACTTTAATTGCAATTGGTAGTTGTTGGATTTTATCTTTTCTTGCATATTTACCATGCTTTCCTTTTGTACCCACCAAGTGTTTGACAAAATGCTTGGTTGGGCTTTAGAGTAGATTTTGAGCATTCTTGGCTTGGAAAGAGTAATTAGGTAATCTTGAGTCATGAAAACCCAACTCATGTTGGTGATCTAGAGTTGTTAGCTAGTATTGTTTCCATTAACTCTAATCTCTTGCTAATTCACTTAGTGAGTTGATTAGGACCTTTGGATTGAGATTAGCTAGTCTTGTTAGACTTTCTTCGAGTGTGAAGATAATATGATACCTTCTTCCATCTTTGGGGATGATCTAATGAGATAAATCCTTGTTTATTATTGGGACATGATTAACTAGTCTTGTTTGACATTCTCCCTATGTAAAGATAACATGATACCTTCTTCCATTTGTTGGAGTTGACTAAATAAGATGAATTAATCATTGTATGACTAGGATAGAAAGCCTATATTCTCAATCTTTGCCATGAATGTCTCTCTCTCTTTATTACTTGCTTTCTCTTATTTACTTGTCTTCTTTAAATACTTGCTTGATTTACTTTTCTTGTCATTTAATTTCTTGCCCTCTTACCAACCAAAACCCCCTTATTCCTTCATAGCCAATAAGCATACACTTCATTGCAATTTCTCGTGAGACGACCCGGAGTCTAAATACTTCGATTAATTTTTATTGGGATTTGTACATGTGACTAAACCAAAAATTTAGTTTGATGTGAGAATTGTTTGTTGGTTTGGGGCTATACTTGCAACGTAAATATTTTGTGAAATTTCTTACCGACAACAATTCTTGTGTTAAATTAATGGCGCCGTTGCCGGAGAATTGCAATGGTGCTATGTTATTGGCTATTGTATATATTGTGAATAGCTTGATTTTTGGTTTGTTTGTTAGTTTTGCTAGTTTTAGGATTTGGTTCTCCTTGTTTCTTGTTAGAATTTGTTTTTGTTTTCTATTATCACTATGAATTCTCATCCTTTTGGCTATGAGCATAGTTACAACTATGTTGTAGGAAATGGAAACTTCAATGGGAACATGCATCAAGGATTTAGAGATCAAAGGTGGGAGGAGCCCCAAGCTTGTGGACAACTTTCTTAGTAACAACCTCCTCCAGTTTCTTATGGGTACAATTCAAATCTTGATGCATGCCAATCTAATGTATGTGATGACCCTCATTGTGGTTATCAACCACAATCATCATATGCATATGAACCCCCTCCTCAACATAGCCCTCAACAACCATACTCACATGCCTCATACCACCATTCACCTCCATATGACCCTAATTCATACCCACCATACCAACCACCATATGAACCATATCTAGAGCCACCACCATTCCAACACCAATACTCCCATGAACCACAAAATCCATACACACCACCTCAAGAATTTCACCAATATGAACCATCTTCCGACTACAATACTCTTCCCTCAAATAATGAACCCTCTCTTCCACCACCGCCCCCCGATGAAGCCCTCATGCTAGAACTAAGAGATCTTGAATCTCATATCTTAAGGCAACACGAGGAGGATGAAAAGAAGTTTGAGGAGCTAAGAGCAAAAATGGCTATCATGGTAGAAGCCATTGGCAACATAGTCTCATCCCGCCTAAGCCTATGTGATCAAGGCACTCCCACTGTTGAATGTGGAGAAGCACCCAAAGAGCTTAGTAAGGGAGTAGAATTGGAGCTTCAAGGTGGAGAAGAAGAGTTGAAGAAAGAAGTGCAACAAGAGGAGGAGGTAGAGATGATTGAACCAAAGGAAGTAGTGGTTGAAACCTTAGGATATGTTGAGTGCACAAAAGAGTCACAAATTGAAGAGCCTTCTTCCATGGAGTTTGAAGTTAATGTTGAGGAGGAGAGTGCATAGCCTCCAAGACACAATGTGATTAAAGAGTTGGAAGAAGTGTTCCAATCAATAGGCCCTCCTATTTATGATGATTCTGCATCAACATATGATCTTTTTGAGTTTGAAGAATCCTTCCCCACTATACTTAGAATTGATGATGAGGTAGATTTTACTCAACCTCCTATTTATGATTTGAGTGATGGGGAAGAGCTAGAGGACATTAGTAAAGAAGAACTTGAACTTGAGGAAGCTTGGCAAGAGGTAAAGCTTGAAGAACCTTGCCAAGTGGTGGAAGCCTCTAGGAGAGGATGGACGGGAGTAGAGCGCGCCTTGTCAAGATCATTGGGAACTCCTCCACCTAGGTTGTCATCTAATCCTTCATTTAAGTGGGTAAAACTTCTAACTCTTAGCTTTATTATCCCACTTGAATTTGGTTTGCTTGAGACGGATGGCCAACTTAGGGCGCTTTGCGGAATTAAGCGTAAAAGGAGGATGTTTAGTGGTTGGCGTTGTAAGTCTAGGCTCATTATAGTTGAAGCTTCAAGGAGCAAAGGTTGGACTAGTGCTCAATTGAATAGGTCTAGGAGGATAGTTTGGTGCTTCCATGAGAATTCATCTCTCTTGCCACCCGGAGGAAATCACCATGATCAACTTAAGGACGGGTGTGAAAACAAAGTGTGGGATCCTGGATCACACAAGGAAAATCAACTTTGGGAGCCCATGGTTTGTGAAGAACTCCATCAAATCTTAGAGTTATTAACTTTGAATGATGAAGCACAATGGAAGTCCAAGCATTAGTGGGTGTTCAAGGATGGATTTAAGCACAAGCCACCTTGATGAGGAGCTCCCCATAAGTCCAACTTAAGGACAATAAACAAAAGTGCTAGGTGAGAGACACCCACCATGGTAACATCTTTTCATTTTTTTTCTCTTTTGTACATATTAGTACAATAGGTTTAATTTCATATTTTGTTTGATTAGTTGAGTTTAATTGAGAGTCTAGTAGGTTAAATAAGGTTTTATGATGTTTCGGTAGCTGTTTGGAGGTTTGGAATGCTTGGTTTGGTGCAAAAGCATAGAAAAATTTTGAAAAACAGAGCACCATCCACGCGTACGCGTGAATCAAGCAATTTTGACCATCCACGCGCACACGTCATGTACGCGTACGTGTGGATTGAATTTTTCCACTTCCCATACATTCACTAGAGAGTTGTGCCTGAAGTGTGTCAACTTTGTGCACCAGGGCATGCGCACGCGTACCTTGCGCGTACATGTCGACTCTCTACTTTGCCATGCATGCGTACGCGTCAGCCGTGCGTACACGTCGCTTCCATTTCATCAATCCATGCTTACGCGTACATGACGCGCATGCGTGGATTGCCCTGTTTCACTCACCTTCTTTTCTTCTCTTCTTTCTATTTCTTTCCTTCTTCTCTTTTCTCTTCTTTTCTCTCCACCCTTCAAACATCATCCAACACTACCAAACACCATGTAACACCATTTCTTTTAGTTAGTTAGTTAGTTTAATTTTTGTTTTCTATTATAAGTGTTGGATTACTAATCTTGTTTAATGTTTACTGTTGCTTATTACTAATAAGATGTTAGCCTAACATCATTGATGTTAATTGTCATTGTTGGATTCTTTGTTGAGGTTATATTTGGTTACTTGGTTCGGAACTTTTCATGTTTAATGCTTTTGAATACCAAGTACATGTGACATTGCCTTTAAGCTTCTTAACTCTTTTGAATTGCATGTTTTGGCCACCATGCATTCATCATCTATTGTTAGGCAATTGTATATTATCATTCCATTTTTTTAGGTGATGCTTGTTTATGGTTTACCCTTATTCACATCACTTATTTCATGCATTGAGATTGTAGAGTTGTGAAATTGGATCGAAAGCTTACCTAATGACATATTTTTTAGCTTTGTAAAGCTTTGTGGGCCATGCTTGCTATGTGATTGATTTCCACTTCTATCTTCTTTTTCCTAAATTCCATAGCATCCATGTGTTTCACCTCTATGTCACTTAGGTGTTGCAACAACTTCAATAGGTGTCATTGATTGTGGTGTAAGTTTCATATACCATTATGTTCATTAAGTTCACTTACACATCAATCAATGCCCATTCATTATCCAATTTCACAGTTGCTTGATTTTTGCTTGAATGCTTTTATGCTTCTTCACTACTTGTTTGATTGCCTTAACCTACAAGTCTTTCAAAGTATCTCAAGCACACTAGAATGAGTGAAGTGCATGTTTTCTTTTGTGTAATTGTGACATAACTTTTTGTACTAGTGTGTGTGTATTCTAAACCGCGCGCAATTTTAGAACCCACACACCTATCTTTCATCAATGTCACACCAATTCACCCACTCAATTCTAGTGATTTACCTCATTCCAATAATTCACGCTTCCTTGCTTTTGTATTTTCTCATCTTACGGTGTTTATTTTGTTTTTCATGATTGATGCACCATAAGTAAAAATGGAAGCGGGAGGAAGAACACGCAGCAACCGGTTGACCTACCAGATGAAGGTGGCAACTCGGAGAGTCGCAGTACCCCATTTCTCATTTAGTGCACCGAGGACGGTTCAAACTTTTAAGTGTGGGGAGGTCGTCCAACTACTCGGCATTTTTGGGTAAACAAGTTTCTAATCCCAACACTTTTGCATTTCATTTTAGGATTCTTTGTTGCATTTTCTTATTTTGCATATGTATATATTAAGCTTAGTCAAAATCTTAATATTTTCCAAGGATTTTATCTATAGGGCACCCCAATTGATTGAATTTTTTTTAGAACTTGCTTGAATTATATACTTTGTGGATCATGTTTTGAGCTAAGAACACAAGCATGTGAGATTTGAGCCTAATTGTGTGGTTACATCATATATAACCATTTATTTTCATTCTTGTGTGCATTATTCTCTTCCTATGATTGTAATCTTTGATTTGTTTGATTCTTTATGTCCATTACTTTGTGTATACATGCATTTATATGATTGAGGCCATTGTTCAAATAGCTCACTTACCCAAATAGCCAACCTTTTATCTTCCATTGCTAGCCAGTTTTGAGCCCGTGTTTAACCCATTTGTTTTTAATTGTAGCACATTACAAGCCTAAGTGAAAAATAATAAATGTCCTTAATTTGAATATTTGATTAGCTTAGGCTAGTGAGAGTGTTCATCATTTGATTTTGGAAAGTTGGGAACATTGGGTAGAGATAAAAGTGTGTTTTTGTATTTGTGTTGAGAATCTAGGGAATTGGGAACATGCTCATGTATTAATTATGTGTAAACCATATGCATTGATGTTCTTGTATACATTTTAGTTTGAAAAGAAAGAAAAAAAATGAGAAGAACAAAAAGAAAAATATATATACATATATATAAAAGAAGAAAAAGAAAATATATAGAAAAGAAAGAAAAAGAAAAGCAATAAAAAGGGGACAAAATGCCCCAAAGCAAGGTTCAATAAAAGTCAATGCATATGTGTGGTGATCGAAAGAGAATACATGAGTGTGTTTAAAAGTGAAGAATGGGTAGTTAGGTTTGTTTAGAATTGTATAAGTTGTCATAGGTTTGGTGGAAAGTTTAAGTTAATCGAAGATTCAAAATTCTAGCTCACTTGACCATATGCATCCTACCTTGACCCTAGCCCCATTACAACCTATAGGAAAGTTCTCATGATATTTGTATGCATGCATGAAATAATTGCTGATTGTTAGTTGAAAAACAAATCTTGGAAAGCATGATTAGGGGAGAATTGAGTGAATCAATCCCATACACTTGAGCGACCAGAGCGGATACACATTCGGCGAGGGTTTGATCGCTCAATTACATGTTTCCACCCATGATCACCTTTTCTTGCAAGTTTGTAAAGTCTTTCAATGATTCAATTCAATGGTGGATTGATTTGATTGCTATTGCCTTAGCCCTTGTGTTTGTATATGTATTCTTGGAAATTGATTTATTTTGACCAAGTGGATGCATTCATATAGATAGATTGCATTTAGTTAGTTTGCAATGAATAAATGTTGATACCCTTTGCTTCTTTCTTGATTTTAGCATGAGGACATGCTTAGTTTAAGTGTGGAGAGATTTGATAAACCCCGATTTCGTGATTTATCTTGTGCTTATTTTAGGGAATTTTACCACCTTTTCCCACATTTATTAGATGAAATAGTATGGTTTTGTAATTCTCCCTTGAATTGTGCTTAAGAGTAAAAATATGCTTTTTAGGCCCTTAAATTGGTGATTTTGATTCACTTAAATTCCATTCGATGCCTTGATGTGTTTGTTGAGTGATTTCAGGTTCATAAGGCAAGTATTGGATGGAAGAAATGAGGAGAAAAGCATATAAAGAGGAGAATGCATGAAGAAACAAAGATTGGGAATGCATCAATGGGTACCCACGCGTACAAGACGCGCACGCGCAAAAGTGGTTTCGCATAGAGACGTGCACGTGTACATGACGCTTCCGTGCGGATGAAGAATTTTCCAATCGACGCGCACGCGCACATGGCGCGTACGCGCCGATACTCTCACATGGCCCACTTAAAGGCAAAACACTGGGGGGTGATTTCTGAGCTGTCTAGGCCCAAATTCAACTTGTTTTTGAGTGTATTTCATGCAGAATTGAAGTCCAAGCAAAGGGGGAGCAATTGTTTGTAGCATGAGCATCATGTAGGTTAGTTTCTAGAGAGAGAAGCTCCCTCTTCTCTCTAGAATTAGGTTAGGTTAGGTTAATTCTTCTAGATCTAGGTCCAATTTTATGATTTCATCTTGTTTTCTTTATGAATTCTTGCTTCTACTCTTTCACTCTCATGGTTTGTAGTGTTAATTTTCCTTTTATGCTCTCTTTTATGTTCATGCACCCATGATGGATTTGGTTTACTTTTAATGAAATTTGATGTTGATGTTTCTTTTATTGTTGAATTGAGTTGTGGATTTACTTTAATTGCAATTGGTAGTTGTTGGATTTTATCTTTTCTTGCATATTTACCATGCTTTCCTTTTGTACCCACCAAGTGTTTGACAAAATGCTTGGTTGGGCTTTAGAGTAGATTTTGAGCATTCTTGGCTTGGAAAGAGTAATTAGGTAATCTTGAGTCATGGAAACCCAACTCATGTTGGTGATCTAGAGTTGTTAGCTAGTATTATTTCCATTAACTCTAATCTCTTGCTAATTCACTTAGTGAGTTTATTAGGACCTTTGGATTGAGATTAGCTAGTCTTGTTAGACTTTCTTCGAGTGTGAAGATAATATGATACCTTCTTCCATCTTCGGGGATGACGTAATGAGATAAATTCTTGTTTATTATTGTGACATGATTAACTAGTCTTGTTTGACATTCTCCCTATGTAAAGATAACATGATACCTTCTTCTATTTGTTGGAGTTGACTAAATAAGATGAATTAGTCATTGTATGACTAGGATAGAAAGCCTATATTCTCAATCTTAGCCATGAATGTCTCTCTCCCTTTATTCCTTGCTTTCTCTTATTTACTTGTCTTCTTTAAATACTTGCTTGATTTATTTTTCTTGTCATTTAATTTCTTGCCCTCTTACCAATCAAAACCCCTTTATTCCTTCATAGCCAATAAGCATACACTTCATTGCAATTCCTCGTGAGACGATCCAGAGTCTAAATACTTCGGTTAATTTTTATTGGGGTTTGTACATGTGATAAAACCAAAAATTTAGTTTGATGTGAGAATTGTTTGTTGGTTTGGGGCTATACTTGCAACGTAAATATTTTGTGAAATTTCTTACCAAAAATAATTTTTGTGTCAAGTGGCGGTGGAAGGAGCTCGTGCGACGCGAGCGGCGGCGGCGGCAACAGCGGAGGACGTCATATCTTCAATGGAGAGAGATGGCTTGGAGTAATTCAAGGAGAACATGAAAAAAAAACGTGAAGTGAAGGATTGGGAGTAAAGTGACCCATCTCCTTATTCTAATATTTCTGATGGAAAAATTTAAATTACAGATGGATTTTTCGTTTGTAATAATTTAATAAAATGTAGCATTTTTTGTCCATTTAGTTACAGACGGATTCCATCTGTAACCATTTTCTACAGAAAAAATTAATTTTTCTGACAGAATTATCGATGGATTCTCTTTTCCGTCTATAATTTATGCTAATTCATTTTTTTTTTGACAAAAAATCCCTTTGAAATTTTGTCTGTATTTCCATGGGATAAAATCCGTCGGAAATATCTGTCTGTAATAACTAATTTTCTAGTAGTGGGAATTGGATACATACTCATGCATTAATTATTTAAACCATATGCATTGATACTTTTGTATATATTTTATTTTGAAAAAAAAAAGAAAAAGAAAAATAAAAAGAAAAAAATAGAAAAAAAGAAAAAGAAAGCAATAAAAGGGGACATAATGCCCCAAAGTAAAATAGTAATAATAATGTATATGGGATGTGAATTGAAAAGAATGCATGAGTGTATAAAAAAGTGAGATTATGGGTATTTAGATTTTGTATTAGAATTATATAGGTTGTTATATGTGTTATGTGAGAGATTAAGTTAATCAAAGATTCAAATTTGAAGCTCACTTAGCCATATGCATCCTTATCTTTACTCTAGCCCCATTACAACCCTTGAAAAGTACTCATGATATTTGTATGCATACATTGAATAATTGTTGATTATTAGATGAATAAAACAAATCTTAGAAAGCATGATTAGAGGAGAATTGAGTGAATAAACCCTATACACTTGAGCGACTAGAGCGTATAAACATCCGGTGAGGGGTTCGATTGCTCAATTCTATGTTCCACCTATGATTATCTCTTATCTTCCAAGTTTGTAACTTCTTTTCTATGACTTAATTCAATTGTGTATTTGACTTGGTTATGATTGTTTTAGCCCTTGATTGTGTATACATGCTTTCTTGGAAATTGATTTATTTTGACTAAATAGATACATATAGATAGTTAGATGGTATTAGGTAGAATAGTTTCATGCATATAAATATAGTGCATATAGATAATTTGCATTGAATATATGATTGATACCCCATTCTTGTATCTTTCTTGATTTTAAGCACGAGGACATGCTTGGTTTAAGTATGGGAAGGTTGATAAACCCCAATTTTATGGTTTATCTTGTGTTGAATTTAGTGAATTTTATCAATTTTTCCTACACTTATTCATTGAAATAGCATGGTTTTGTGAATTTCTCTTAATTGTGCTTAATAATGATAAACATGCTTTTTAGGCCCTTAAATTACTAAATTTAATTCAGTTATTTCCCATTCAATGCCTTGATATGTTTGTTTGAGTGATATAAGGTTTTGAAGGCAATAATGGCTTGAAGAAATGGAAGAAAAGCATGCAAAGTGGGAGAATTCATGAAGAAATGAAGGATGTGTGGAGTTGTCAACCCTGACCTCTTAGTACTAAATTGATCATAACATGAACTATAGAGGTCCAAATGAGGCAGTTCTAGTTGCGATAGAAAGCTAATATCTGGGGCTTCAAAATGATATGCAATTCGCCATAGTGGACTGATAAACCCATATTTCATGAGTTATTTTGTGCTTAGTTTGAATGATTTATTCAATCCTTCACCCACTTATTCATATTAATTGCATGGTTTTACTTTCCCTTCCTTATTATGTGATGTACGTGAAAAATATGTTTCCTAAGCTTTAAAATTAATTATTTTAATTACCTTTATTTCCATTCGATGCCGTGATTAGTGTGTTGAGTAGTTTCAGATTTTCTAAGACAAAATGACTTAAAGGATGGAAAAGGAAACGTACAAAAATGGAAGGAAAGTGCGAAACGGAGTTTTGAAGAAACTGGCATCCACGCAATCGCATCGACGACGCGATCGCGTGCCAGGAGCGAAGAAGCAGCGACGCGGCCGCATGACTGACGCGGCCGCGCGACTTGAGCATAGCGCATTCAATGCGGACGCGTGACCAACGCGACCGCGCCACAAGGAAAACTCCAGATGACGCGACCGCGTGACCCACGCGGACGTGTGACAGAGGCCACGTATCAGAATTTACAGAATACACCCCCAGCGATTTCTGAAGCCCTTTTAGCCCAGATCCAGGTACAGAACACACAGACTAGAGGCTATAAAGTGGGGGAATGCATCCATTCAAGGAGAGCTCACAATTTTTACTTTCCATGATTTAGATTTAGTTTTGAGAGGGAGATTCTCTCCTCTCTCTCTTAGGATTAGGATTTAGGACTTCTCTTAGTTTTTAAGAGTGACTCTCGATCCAGGTTTAATATTTACTTTAATTTATATTTCTATGCTACTTTTACTTTAATGCTTTTATTCGTATCTAAACAGATGTTGCCCAATTGGCTTATGAATTATTCCATGTTACAGATTATTATTTGAATTAATGATTATTTGAGGTAATTCAGTTTAAAAAAAAAGTAAGAAAAAAAAGTTATTTTTTTCAGCATTTAATAAAAGGGAATACAAAAGAATTCCCCAATGCAAAATAAAAGCAATGCACATGGGATAAAAATAAAATTGAAACATGAACATGTAACAACAAGTGGGATAATATGGGAAAATTGGTAAAGAAGTTTTGTTCTACTAAATATGTATGTTAGGTGAGATCTTAGTCTAATTAAGGATTCACTTATTAGCTCACTTAGCCTTATACATATATCCTTACCTTTACCTTGGCCCCATTACAACCTTAATTAAATACCTCATGACTTTTGGTATGACTGTACTCTATAATTGTTGATTGATTAGATGAAGGACAAAGTTATAGAAAGTAAGAATAAAAAGAAAAGTAGAGTGAATAAACCCAATAAACACTGAGTGACTAGAGGGTAAACACAAAATCTAGTGAGGGTTCAATAACTCATCAACATATATCTGTGCTTAATTTACTAATTGTTTTGCAAGTTTGTACAATATTTTTATTTCCCATCTCATTTGCTAAAATGATTGATTATTTAAGGGTTGACTATATATATATATATATATATATATATATATATATATATGACTCATTGAGAATGTGAATTAATTTGACTACATGTAAGCTTTATATATGAGTGGATAAATTGGAATTGCATGACTCATTTAGGTAGACGCATTTAGAATAGGTTGCATTGCATAACATTCCACCACTTTAACCTTACCTTATTCTTTACCTTGGATTTAGCATGAGGACATGCTATTGTTTAAGTGTGGGGAGGTTGATAAACCCATATTTCATGAGTTATTTTGTGTTTAGTTTGAATGATTTATTCAATCCTTCCCCCACTTATTCATATTAATTGCATGGTTTTACTTTTCCTTCCTTATTATGTGATGTACGTGAAAAATATGTTTCCTAAGCTTTAAAATTAATTATTTTAATTACCTTTATTTCCATTCGATGCCGTGATTAGTGTGTTGAGTAGTTTCAGATTTTCTAAGACAGAATGACTTAAAGGATGGAAAACGAAACGTACAAAAATGGAAGGAAAGTGCGAAACGGAGTTTTGAAGAAACTGGCATCCACGCGATCGCATGGACGACGCGATCGCGTGCCAGGAGCAAAGAAGCAGCGATGCGGCCGCGCGACTTGAGCATAGCACATTCGATGCGGACGCGTGACCGACGCGACCGTGCTACAAGGAAAACTCCAGATGACGCGACCGCGTGACCCACGCGGACGCGTGACCCACGCGGACGCGTGACAGAGGCCAAGTATCAGAATTTACAGAATACGCCCCCAGTGATTTCTGAAGCCCTTTTGGCCAAGATCCAGGTACAGAACACACAAACTAGAGGCTATAAAGTGAGGGAATGCATCCATTCAAAGAGAGCTCGCATTTTTTACTTTCCATGATTTAGATTTAGTTTTGAGAGGGAGATTCTCTCCTCTCTCTCTTAGGATTAGGATTTAGGACTTCTCTTAGTTTTTAAGAGTGACTCTCGATCCAGGTTTAATATTTACTTTAATTTATGTTTCTATGCTACTTTTACTTTAATGCTTTTATTCGTATCTACAGATGTTGCCAAATTGGCTTATGAATTATTCCATGTTACAGATTATTATTTGAATTAATGATTATTTGAGGTAATTCAGTTTAAAAAAAAGAGGAGATGCACGACGCGACTGCATGCTCCATGCGATCGCATCATATTGCGAAAACACTATCCACGCGACCGCGTCACCCACACGGCCGCGTGCCCTGGAGATCGGCGTCAAAATCCAACGTCCAGAAAGTTAGGTTGGAATCGTGCGGCCCTTGTGCGTTTTGCACAAATTGGCCCACGCGATCGCATGCTCCATGCGATCGCGTCATTTGCACAAAACCAATCCCACGCGACCGCATGAGCGACGCGATCGCGTCGCATGGATTGCACAACACCCTCGAAGGAGACAGAGAGTTGCGCTAAAACGATGATGGAAGCGTGCGTCTAGCACAAATTCCAGCGACGCGATCGCGCGACCCACGCGATCGCGTCATTTCCTCTCTACCCCTCTCACGCGATCGCGCGACCTACGCGATCGCGTCACCCCCATTTTCACCCCACCACGCGACCACGTGCCCCACGTGGCCGCGTGGATTTCAAAATATAACCACCCAGGTCACGCGAAACCCTATCCTCGCGCCCCACCCCTTCACTCTCAACCCCATCTCTCTCTCCCTCCCCAACCCTCAACCACCACCACCCAGCCACCATTACCGCTGCACCAACCACCGCCGGGAACCGCCGACCACCCATCGTCGCCGTCCGCCCCCAGCCGCAACCAACCCCCTCTTCTTTCTTCCTATTTCTTCTTCCTCCCTCCTTCCCCGCCACTGCCCCCCCTCCGCGCCACCACACGCCGCCGCCACCGTCCCACCACAACCCCCTTCAACCAGCAACACCACCCCTTTTCCCCCTCCCTTTCCCTACCCCCATCACTTTCTCTTTCCCCCTGCCGAACAGCCGCGCCACCGTGCCCACCACCGCCAGCCACCGCGCCAATCACCGGACGCCACCATCACCCCGCCCAACCACCTTCCTGCCTACTCTCCTTCTTCCGCCTTCTAGGTTCCGCAACACGCAATCCCTTTTATCCGTTCGTAGTTCTTCTTATTTTTTCCGTTTCTGTTCATAATTAGGATAGATAGTCTTGCATGTTGTAGTGGATTTTAGGTTGTTAAGTAGCCTAGGCTGTGGTTAGTGGCTCTAGGTCTGTTTATTTGCACTGTTCTTGCTTCTGTTTTATCATATTTGCAAATCTGCTGTTGCTGTAATCTTGTTCATATGCTGTATTTCTTGTATATTGCTGCTCTTTACATTGAATTTTCCTGTTTATATTATATATATGTACCTGCAGCTTGACTTTTTAATTCATATGAACTGCTTTGATTGCTGTTTATTTTTCGGGATAATCCAATTTTAGCCGGAATGCTGCCCAAATTTCTATAAAAATGTTTTCATTCATATTTCGGTTTGGTAATTTGAACTCTGTTTTCCACTGCTTTAACCAAACCATTTCATAATTGCCAGGGCATGCTTTCTTATCCTTTTGATTTCCTAGTTTATAAACTGCTTTGTGATGTTTTGATTCCCAATTTTGCTTTCTTTATATCTATTTGAATCAGAATCTACTTGTTTTTCTTGTTTGGTTATGAGTCACTATAGTTCCTACCTATGAATCCTTGTTACATGGAATATTTTCTTTATGCCACTTACCTTAACCCACTTTTTACTGACTCACCAATTTTAATTTATTGACTTTTTTTTTCAAATTCTCACCATACTAACCTTTTAAAATATCTTTTCTGATTTTTCACTTTCCTCTAACTTTCTAACCATGGCATAATGACAATTTTTCTATTTAACTTGAATTCTGATACATTTTGGATTGTAACTTCTTCCTTTCAAACTTTTAAACTATTATACAATCCTTAATGCACATTTACTTAACTCATTTACCTCATTTAAATTCTCCCATGCCACTTTGTGTTTTCTTTGCCTATTTGCCTACTTGCTTTCCTATTTTTATATATCCTGGTTTTCCATTTTTTAGGATGTCTGCCTCACAGAGGAAAGGAAAGGGCAAAGCTACTGGCAAGCACAAAAGAGGAGATTCATCCCAGTCCATCATTGACCTAATGCATGATTCCTCCTGGCGGGAGAAGAACTTTACACAGCAGGAAAAAGCTGACCAACTGCTCCCTGCACATGATTCAATAAAATTTGCAAACCGATACTGTGAGCTGAAGTATCCGGCGCCGATATGAGATATTGGAGCGTCGCAGCCAGCGACGCTATTCGCATGACAGGATTAATGAAGAAGCATGGGATAATTCATAAAGTTGCAACAGCTTACCATCCCCAAACTAATGGGCAAGCCAAGGTGTCAAACAGAGAAATTAAGCGTATCTTGCAAAAGATAGTAAAGCCTCATAGAAAAGACTGGAGCACCAGGCTACAAGATGCACTCTGAACATATAGAACAGCATACAAGACACCCATTAGGATGAGCCCTTTCCGCTTGGTTTATGAAAAAGCTTGTCATCTCCCAGTTGAAGTAGAACACAGAGCTTTTTGGGCAGTTAAGGAGTGCAACATGAGAATTGAGAAAGCCGGAGCTGAAAGGAAGTTACAACTGCAGGAACTGGAGAGCCTTCGCCTAGAAGCTTATGAAAACTCCAGAATATACAAGGAAAAGATGAAGGCTGTACATGATCAAAACATCAAGAAGAAAGAGTTCCAACCTGGGGATTTAGTCCTCCTTTACAAATCTCGACTAAGGCTCATGCCAGGTAAGTTGAGATCAAGATGGGAAGGTCCATACAGAGTAGAGAAGGCCAAACCGTACGAATTTTATCACCTAAGCCATCCCTCAAGCTTTGAACTTATTAAGGTTAATGGACAACGCCTGAAGCTATACCATGGTGAGAAGATGTAGAAAAACAAGGAGCTTGAGATCTTCTTCTTGGAAGATCCCTACATAGCAGAAGATTGAGCTAGTGGAGCGTCCAACTTACGGACGTTAAAGCAAAGTGCTAGGTGGGAGACAACCCACCATGGTATAATCGTTATTTTCTTTATTTTTAGTTTTTCCTATTCAATAACTCTTCTCTTTCTTAGTACTTTCGTGCATCTGCATTTACATGTTTTTATTTTCAAAAAAAAAAAATTTTTTCCCGCTACGTGACGCGATCGCCTCAGCGACGCGTCCGCGTCATAAGGAGAGTAAAGAAAAATAAAGATGAACAGAAAGTCACGCTGGAGCGTGGTTGGAGGCATGCCAAGGGCACAAATCAACCCACGCGACCGCGTCGCTGACGCGTTCGCGTCGCATGGGAATCATGGCCTCCCACGCGACCGCGTGCCCCACGCGGCCGCGTGCCCTGAGTTTTCGACGTAAAAGGGTGCACAATGAAATATTGTGCAAGAGTGGTGCTGGATTGGTGCTGAAAGCACAATCCTTATCACGCGACCGCATCATCCGTTTTCTGACGCACACTCACGCGATCGCGTGACCCACGCGATTGCGCCACCCCAATTTTGGCAAATAAATTAATTTGAACAGAGAGTTGTGCTGGTGCGAGGCTGCACTTGCGCCAGAAGCATAACATGGGTCACGCGACCGCGTGACCGACGCGATCGCGTCACCATACTTGAAGCGCATCCACGCGAACGTGTGCCCCACGCAGCCGCGTCGCATGCGCCGCACAGCTCAACCTCAAATTGCCACATATCTTATCTTTCTCTCCTCCAAATCCTAATTTTTCTTTTCCTTCCTTATTTCTTCCTTCTCCCTTCTTCCTTCTATCTCACCTATCACACACTATCTCTCTCTCTCACCTCCATTACCAAGGTTCTATTTTCTTCTTCCTTCTTCTCTTTTCTTTCATTCTTATTATTTTATATATTATTTTCTTTTTCTTTTCTTTTTGTTTTCATTATTCATATTTTCCTTCTTCTTCTTTTCCTTTTTACATGGTATTAGAAATTTATTTGAGTCATTATTCCTCATTATATGCTTGTGGATTGTTGCAATTTGTTTGACAATTATTATTTTTAAGGGATTGCTTGCATGTTTACATTCATACTTTCTATATCTTATTTACCATGCATGCCATGTGTTTGTGAAAAAGCCCATATAGCATTATGCACTTTTCTACATTACTTTACTCTACTATTCAATGCTTGCTTTTCACAAATTCTCTTTACTATTGTTTTAATTGAATTTAATTGTCAATACAAACATTTTGGCTTGTTACAACTGATGCTTGGTCTATGCTACTCATGCCCTTTTCCGGCATGCCAATAAACACCTTGCATCTACTTATCTTTCGGTGCACTGACTATTTTTCATTGTTGGCTTTTCACATGCACTCGAGAGCCTGTGCTAATGTCAACTACATCCTAATGTGCATCCATCACCACTCTTCCATTCTCTTCCTTGCTATATATCTATTTGAATTTAATTTACTTTCTCCTCTCTTTTTAGGATGACCACCAAGAAAGGAAAGGAGAAAGCAACTCCTAAACCCCCAGCAAGAAGAGGCACTAAAAGAGCATCAGTGGCAGTGCCGTCTTCAACCGCGGTCAAGCCCTCAACAAAAAGAGTTAAGAGGATAATAAAGGTTGATGACAAAAGAGAAAGCCTTTCCAGCAAAGAAAACTGCGTGGTTTCCCAATCGCTACTGTGAGCAGATGTTCCCTATCCTAGCAGAAAGGAACTATAATAATGAATACCTTCTTATCCTCCCGTCCAATATTGCTACCTTTGTTGAGCCGCAAATTGAACGAAGACAATGGGGTTTCCTACGGAAACAGCCAAGGCAGGTCAATCTTTCTTGGGTAGTTGAGTTCTACTCTAACTTCTACATGCCAGCCCTACAGTCTGTTTATGTCCGGCAGAAGTAAGTCCCCATTACAGAAACGGCCATTCAGCAAGCTCTGAGTCTTCCCCCTATTCCAGAAGGAATGGACGCCTTCCAAGAAGCCGCACTTAAGCGCTAGAGGTACCAATTTGACTGGGACTCCGTTCTCGGAGTTATCGCATTACCTGGCAGCCGTTGGATCTACGGATACCACCGTACCCGCCCTAAGGGAATCTTGGCTTTAGCACTTACCTTGGAGGCTCGCGTATGGGCACAGATCATGTCCCATTTCCTTCACTACGAACATGGCTGTTCTACTATGGTGCATCCTTACAGACCAACCCCTGAATCTCTCAAGACATATCCGGAATGCTATGGGACATGCACAAATTGCGGGCAACTTACCTTTCCCCGCCTTGGTCTCAGATCTTGTCTCAGCAGCCGGAGTCTCCTACAGAGCTGGGGACACCAAAGCCGTGCTTCCACGGGATGATCAGTATGTCCCTAACGGGAAATACCTCAGACTTCCAACAGCCACTACAAGTCTTCCTACTACTCCAGTTGAAGATAATCCTTCTTCAACACCACAAGCACCTACAACTGATGAATTGTTCCAGCAGATAATCACATGGTTGGATCGGCAAGAACACAAAGCTAAGTTAAGAGAGCGCCGTAACAACCGAAGATTCAAACACCTCAGGGAGCTACTTAGAGGAGATCGCAGAGACTCAAACACCCCGGAATCCACTTCTTTTACTAGCACAGGGAGCCATGACGGTCCCGATTGTGGAGATACTGCTACCAGCCCACCCCTGTTCCTGATAGACGGCACCGAGGACGGTGCAAAGCCTTAAGTGTGGGGAGGTCGATCAGTACCTGACTTCCAGAGGTAATTTCTCTTCTCTAGCACCAATAATTAGGATATTTTAGTTAGATTTTCTTTCTTCTATAGAATAGAATAAATTGCATAGGTTAGGATAGTTGCATGCATGTCCTACTTGATTGAAAAGACAATAAGTTTCTTTTAAGAATCTATCTTTGGAACAAAATTTCACTAATTTTTCAAAATTTTTATGATAAATTTGCTTGAGTTGTATTTGGAACATGATATTTGAGCTAAAGAACACACAACCTGTGAAAGATTTGAGCCTTTATGTATGGTTACATTATTTAACCATAATTATTTCATCCTTGTGTGGTTACTTCTCTATGATTGTAATCTATAGTTTTATCTTATATGTCCAATATGTATTATATTTGCATGCTTGCACATGATTGAGGCCATTATTTGTTTAAACTCACTTATCTAAATTAAGCCTACCCTTTTCAATTACCTTTGTTAACCACTTTGAGCCTTTAAATCCCATTTGTTCTATATTTTACCACATTACTAACCCTAAGCTGAAAAACAATTGTATATCCCAAATTGAATCTTTGGTTAGCTTAAGATAGAATTGTGTGTTCTAGTTAAGTATGGGAAATTAGGGGAACAAAAGTTGTTAAGGGAATGTGTCATGAGAATTTAATGGAAATTTGGATACCTACTCATGTGAAACTATAAGAATTAAAAATCTATGTGCATTGATAAGCTATATTTATTTTAATGTCAATATATATATATATATATATATATATATATATATATATATATATATATATATATATATAAGGGGACAAAATTATCCCAATGTTAAATTCAGAATTCAAAGATCAATGCACATATGATAGAATCAAATACAAAGTTGATACATGTGTATGGATTGAAAAAGGGAATTCTGGGTAGCTAGGTATGAACTTTAAGATTACATTAAAAATACACAAATTGGGTTGGAGCTTGGGTTAATTAAAGATTCAATTTATTAGCTCACTTGACCAAATGTATACCCCTACCTGTACCTTAGCCCCATTACAACCTTGAAAAGACCTCATGATGTTTGCATTGGTATATTAACTGTTGTTGATTGGTTAGGAGAAAAACAAAAGTTAGAAAGCATGATTAGAGAAGGATAGAGTGATTACCCTATACACTAGAGATTAGAGCGTACATACATTATCAGTGAGGGTTCAATGCTTGAATTTTTCATGTTCCCTGCTTTCATGAGCTATCTTCTTGCACTTTTATCTGTTTTATTGTATAATGATAGAATTAGTAGAATTTGATTTGTAATTGTTTTGAAGAGCTTATTTACTTTTGATCAAGTGGGCAAGAATCATATAGTTGCATTTATTTATATATATGTAGGCTTGCATTGCATTTCATGAGTTTCTACATGTTCATACTTATTTCCTTATCTCCTTCAATTAAGCATGAGGACATGCTAATGTTTAAGTGTGGGGAGGTTGATAAACCACTATTTTATGGTTTATATTGTATTTAATTGTGTGGTTTTATCATGATCCTTACCCACTTATTCATTAAATTAGCATGAAATTATAATTCCTTCATGAATTTATAACATGTTTGAAAACTGCTTCCTAGAGACTTTAATTATGTATTTTTAATTCTCCTTTATTCCATTCGATGCTGTGATCTGTGTGTTGAGTGTTTCAGACTTTATAGGGCATGAATGAGTTGGAGATTGGAAAGGAAGCTAGCAAAAATGGAAGGAACACAAGAATTTGAGGAGATAACCAGCGAGAAGTGACGCGGTCGCATGGCTCACGCGACCGCGCGAAGGAGAGCAAATTGCAGTGACGCGGCCGCATGGCTCACGCGGCCGCGCGGATTGGAAAGCCCAAGCGACGCAGTAGCGTGGACGACGCGAACGCGTGGCAAGGAAAAGCGCGAATGACGCGTCCGCATGGATGACGCGATCGCGTGACATGTGCGATCTGCATAATCTGAAAAATTCGCTGGGGGCAATTTTGGACCTTATTTCGACCCAGTTTTCGGCCCGGAACAGCAGACTAGAGCCAGAGAATATGCAGAAACAAAACACAACATTCATTCTACACAGTTTTCAGTTTTAGATCTAGTTTTACTCCTTTAGGTTTTTCTCTCTAGGGTTTTAGAATTTTAATTTTTAATTGGTCTTAGCATTGGAACATTGAGAAGAGTTATTTCCTCATCAAGATTTCGTCATTCTAGTTCGTTCTCTTAACTTGGTTTTATTCTTCTATGTTCTTTGCTTTGTTCAATTTTGTCATTTGAATACTTTCATGATTATTTAATACAAGGACTATTTCTTCCATTTTAATTTATTTTCCATTCCAATAATCATGTCTTCTTTTAATTCTCTTTCATATGTTATGGATTTATTATTTACAATGAGCGAGTAGTTTCTTCACTTGATGGGGAGTTGATTGAAAGGAACTCTTGAGTTGGAAGGATTGAAAGAGAATTTGTAATTGGGTTAACTGTTGGATTGCTATCCAGTCACTAACACCAATCCCTTTGAACTAAGTGGGTTGCAACTCATGAATAGATCTAGCATTCCAACTTGTTTGACTTTCCTTTACTTAGTAAAGGATAACTAAACAAAACAACTATTAATTATAAATTAATCTTGAAATCATTCCATCAATAATAGAGATTCCAACTAATCAACTTCCAGTCAAGGCTTTTATTCATATTATTTAAATTCTCTCAATTTAATTTTCCATCTACTTAACTCAACCTTTTGGAACATCTGATTAATAAAATAGCACACTTTTCTGCAACTCGTTGGGAGACGACCTGGGACTCCAACTCCCAGTAATTTTTAATTTAAAACTCTCTGTGATATATTTCTAAATTGGTAGGAAGATTTTCGATGAGTTAAGAACTATACTTGCAACGTAACTATTCTAATAATTTTTAATTCACCAACTTCTGTGCCTCATCATTTCTCACAAAGGAAACAACAGTGTTAGCATCGTCAGTTCAGGTAGGAATTGCTTCCACCCATTTGGAAACATAATCCACAGCTAACAATATATAAAAATATCCATTAGAATTTGGAAATGGACCCATGAAGTCAATGCCCCAAACATCAAAAATTTCACAGAAAAGCATAATTTGTTGAGGCATCTCATCTCGCCTGGATATATTGCCAAATTTCTGGCATGGGAGACAAGATTTACAAAACTCAGCAGCGTCTCTATAAAGAGTAGGCCACCAGAATCCACAGTCTAAGATCTTTCTAGCTGTTCTTTGAGGGCCAAAATGTCCTCCACTCTCAGATGAGTGACAGGCTTCTAAAATGGACTGGAATTCTGATTAAGGCACACAACGTCTAATTACCTGGTCAGCGCCACATCTCCATAAATATGGGTCATCCCATAAATAATATTTATACTCGCTTTTTAGCTTGTCTCTTTGATGCTTAGAAAACTTTGGACGAAATGTGCGGCTAACTAAATAATTAGCAACAGGTGCATACCAAGGGACTACCTCAGATACTGCTTGCAGGTTATCAAAAGGAAAATTATCATCTATAGGAGTAGAATCATCCTTAATATGCTCAAGGCGACTCAGGTGATCTGCAACTAAATTTTGATTACCACTCCTATCCTTTATTTCTAAATCAAATTCTTGTAACAGCAGTATCCAACGTATAAGTCTTGGTTTGGACTCCTTTTTAGCTAATAGATATTTTAAAGCTGCATGGTTCGAATACACTACTACTCTAGTACCAAGTAAATAAGCTCGGAATTTATCCAGAGCAAAAACAATAGCAAGAAGCTCTTTCTCAGTAGTAGTATAGTTGGACTGGGCATTGTCTAAAGTCTTAGACGCATAAGCAATAACGAAAGGATCCTTACCTTCACGCTGAGCCAGCGCTACTCCTACTGCATGGTTGGAAGCATCGCACATGATTTCAAACGGCTGGCTCCAGTCTGGTCCTCTCACAATTGGAGCTTGAGTCAGAGCAGTCTTCAGCTTATCAAACTCTTGTTTGCAATCCTCACTGAACTCGAACTCAATATCCTTCTGCAGTAATCTGGATAAGGGAAGTGCGACCTTACTAAAGTCCTTAATAAATCTCTTGTAAAAACCTGCATGGCCAAGGAAACTAGAAATAACATTCACCTTTGCTGGGTCTACAGAAATGCCATTATTAGATACCACATGTCCTAATACAATCCCTTGTTTTACCATAAAGTGACATTTTTCGAAATTTAATACAAGGTTTGTATTAACACATCTATCTAATACTCTAGATAATCCATCTAAGCAAAGGGTAAAAGAATCACCATAAACGCTAAAATCGTCCATAAAAACTTCCATACAGTCCTCAATAAGGTCAGAGAAAAGACTCATCATGCACCTTTGGAAGGTAGCTGGTGCATTGCACAAGCCAAAGGGCATTCTCTTGTAAGCATAAGTCCCAAAAGGACATGTAAAAGTAGTCTTTTCCTGATCCTTAGGAGCTATATGAATCTGGAAATAACCTGTGTAACCATCTAAAAAGCAATAATATGATTTACCTGACAGGCGATCCAGCATTTGATCAATGAATGAAAGTGGGTAGTGATCCTTACGGGTAGCTTGGTTGAGACGCCTGTAATCAATGCAGACTCTCCAAGCATTCTGAACTCTAGTTGCTATGAGTTCTCCATGCTCATTCTTCATTGTAGTGACTCCAGACTTCTTGGGCACCACTTGTACTGGGCTTACCCATTCACTGTCTGAAATGGGATATATGATACCGGATTCCAATAGTCTGATCACTTTCTTTTTGACAACTTCCAAGATGGTGGGATTTAATCTTCTTTGGGGTTGACGGATAGGTCTTGCTCCCTCTTCTAAAAATATTCTGTGCTCACATACTTGAGGGTTGATACCTACTATGTCTGCCAAGCTCCACCCAATTGCCTTCTTATGCTTCCTCAGCACATCAAGTAACTGCTCTTCTTGTTGAGAAGTCAGTTCCCTTACAATAATAACTGGAAAGTTCTGCTCATCTTCAAGATAAGCATATTTGAGATGTGGAGGGAGGGGTTTCAATTCTAACTTTTGATCATGGGCAGGCTCTGGATTATCTGGAGCTTGTGAAAATGACGAAGTGCCCTCATTGTCAGTTAAAAGGGTCCCCACACTTGGACCTTGTCCAGTGTTCCTCTCTTCTAACTCTTCCTTGTGAATTTCAGCTACACTTTCATCTATGACATCACACTGAAAGATAGAACGGTCTTCTGGGGGGTTGTCAATGACTCCATTCAGATTGAAGATTACTATGCGGCCATCTATTTCAAAGGAGTATGTTCCTGAAAAAGCATCCAATTTGAATTTTGATGTCTTCAGGAATGGTCTTCCAAGTAGGATTGATGATGGCTTATCTGAATCATTATGGGGCATCTCCAAGATATAAAAATCAGTGGGAAATGTAAGCCCTTTAATGTTCACCAAAACATCTTCAGCAACTTCAACCACTGTAATAATGCTTTTATCTGCTAACACAAAACGAGCTGCCGACCTTTTTAAGGGAGGGAGCCTCAAAATATCATATATAGACAAAGGCATTATATTGACACATGCTCCTAAATCACACATGCAATCATAAATTACTACACCACCAATAGTACAGCTAACTATACAAGGACCTGGATCACTACATTTTTCAGGTAATCCTCCCATTAAAGCAAATATAGAACTACCTAAAGGAATAGTTTATAATTCATTAATTTTGTCTTTATGGATACATAAGTCTTTTAGAAACTTTGCATATTTAGGTACCTGCTGAATAACATCAAAAAGAGGAACAGTTACCTCAACCTTTTTGAATATTTCTACCATTTTGGGGTCGGATTCCAGCTGCTTCCTGGGCTTCCTTGCAAGTTGTGGAAATGGAATAGGAGTAGTGTTTTCTGTGGTGTCTGCACCTTTTGGTGCTTCCTCCTGTGGTTGAGCTATTTCTTCTTCAGCTATGTCCTGTATGTCCTCTTCCTCTTCAACATCTTCTATTTCTACTACCTCTTCAGCTGAGGTGTGTTCTGGTGGGCTTGGTTCCTCCTGATTCCTCTCCTGCAGTGTGGTTCCAGACCTTAGGGTGATGGCATTAATGCCTCCCTTTGGATTGGGTAATGGCTGAGAGAGGATTCCAGTGGAGCTTGAAGGTTGGTTACTGGAATTTTGCGTTGATCCAATCTGTGACATAAGAGCTTGCAAAGTAGAGGTGAGACCATTCAGACTGGCATTAATACTATTCATGATGTTATTTTCCATAGTCTATTGTCTTCGCTCAAAAGATTGTAGCAGCTCTTCATTAGGAGATAAAGAAGAATGAGTAAATTGAGAGGTTTGCTGTTGATTATTCTGTGGTCCTTGGTTTTGCCTCATGTGAGGTGCTCTGTAAGGTTGATTCTGCTGCCTGTTGTTATTATTCCACCTCTGATTTCCCTGATTATCTCGGCCTCCTCTGTTATTGTTGTCCCTCCAATTCTGGTTAGAATTGTCCTGCCATCCATGGTTATTATTTCCACTTTGATTGTACCCTTGGTTGGGGCGGTCATAGAAGTTATGAGTGGATGCCACCATGTTGTCTTCTTGTTGGAGCTACAGGCATTCATCAGTGTAATGGCTATAATCAGCACAGATTCTGCAAATTCTCTGCGGGACTAATTGTTGGTTTTGCTGTGGCAAGGGAGGTTGAGTTTGCTGAACTTGTTATTGATTCAATTGCATCTGCTTCAGCAAGTTGGTCATCTCACATATACTCTGAGCTAGAGCCGCAGTCTCTCTGTTAGAGGATACTTCTGCAACGGCTTTTGAACGGCCTTACTTTTGCCTGTGGTTCCTAGTAGATTCAGCTAAATCACTGATCAATTGCCAAGCCTCATCAGTGGTCTTGTACTTCTTCATAGACCCATTGCTAGCACTTTCCAATGTGGTCTTATCTTGGGGCCTCATGCCCTGTGTGATATAGCTAAGTAACACTATCTTGTCAATCATGTGGTGGGGGCATGCTTCCAGAAGATTGTTGAAGCACTCCCAGTATTCAAAGAGAGTCTCATTGTCATCCTGAACAATTGTGGAAATATCCTTCCTCAGTTTATCAGTAACTTCAGATGGAAATAATTTCTCCAAAAACTCCTTTCTGAGTGTGTCCCAGTTGGATACATTTGCTAGAGGTTGAGTGTAGTACCACTCTCTTGCTTTTCCCTCGAGAGAAAACGGGAAAACTTTCAGCAAAATTGAAGTTTCATCAGTACCATCACGCCTGACAGTAAAACAGGCTGCCTGGAAATCTCTCAAGTGCTTGATAGGCTCTTGAGCAGGTAGGCCATAAAACTTGGGCATCAAATTTAGCAATGCGGTCTTTATTTCAAAATCTGTAGCTACCGCTGGATGATGTGCTTGAAACGGTTGCATTGTAAAATCAGGGGCTCCTTCCTCCTGGATGGTAACTCTCCTAGCTACCATGTCTTCTGCATGTAAAACAACCGAATCAGTAGAACGGGGGCTGGTTTCTTTCTCAAGTTCACTTTCATATCCGCCCTCAGAGCGGACTAACCGACGCTGTTCTCGCCTTATTCGTGAAATAGTCCTTTCAATTTCAGGATCGAATATTAGCAAGCGCGGATCGGGAAGTGAACGCGTCATTTGACGAAAGAAACATGCAGCTCATAGTAGCAAAATAAAATAAAATGCAAATAAATAAATTCTAATTAATAACTTTAGCACTCTATTGCAACTCCCCGGCAACGGCGCCAAAAATTGATGAGGCACAGAAGTTGGTGAATTAAAAATTATTAGAATAGTTACGTTGCAAGTATAGTTCTTAACTCACCGAAAATCTGCCTACCAATTTAGAAATATGTCACAGAGAGTTTTAAATTAAGAATTACTGGGAGTTGGAGTCCCAGGTCGTCTCCCAACGAGTTACAGAAAAGTGTGCTATTTTATTAATCAGATGTTCCAAAAGGTTGAGTTAAGTAGATGGAAAATTAAATTGAGAGAATTTAAATAATATGAATAAAAGCCTTGACTGGGAGTTGATTAGTTGGAATCTCTATTATTGATGGAATGATTTCAAGATTAATTTATAATTAATAGTTGTTTTGTTTAGTTATCCTTTACTAGGTAAAGGAAAGTCAAACAAGTTTGAATGCTAGATCTATTCACGAGTTGCAACCCACTTAGTTCAAAGGGATTGGTGTTAGTGACTGGTTAGCAATCCAACAGTTAACCCAATTACAAATTCTCTTTCAATCCTTCCAACTCAAGAGTTCCTTTCAATCAACTCCCCATCAAGTGAAGAAACTACTCGCTCATTGTAAATAATAAATCCATAACATATGAAAGAGAATTAAAAGAAGACATGATTATTGGAATGGAAAATAAATTAAAATGGAAGAAATAATCCTTGTATTAAATAATCATGAAAGTATTCAAATGACAAAATTGAAGAAAGCAAAGAACATGGAAGAATAAAACCAAGTTAAGAGAACGAACTAGAATGACGAAGTCTTGATGAGGAAATAACTCTTCTCAATGTTCCAATGCTAAGACCAATTAAAAATTAAAATTCTAAAACCCTAGAGAGAAAAACCTAAAGGAGTAAAACTAGATCTAAAATTGAAAACTGTGTAGAATGAATGTTGTGTTTTGTTTCTGCATATTCTCTGGCTCTAGTCTGCTGTTCCGGGCCAAAAACTGGGTCGAAATAAGGTCCAAAATTGCCCCCAGCGAATTTTGCAGATTATGCACATCGCACATGTCACGCGACCGCGTCATCCATGCGGACGCGTCATTCGCGCTTTTCCTTGCCACGCGTTCGCGTCGTCCACGCTACCGCGTCGCTTGGGCTTTTCCAATCCGCGCGGCCGAGTGAGCCATGCGGCCGCGTCACTGCGATTTGCTCTCCTTCGTGCGGTCGCGTGAGCCATGCGACCGCGTCACTTCTCGCTGGTTATCTCCTCAAATTCTTGTGTTCCTTCCATTTTTCCTAGCTTCCTTTCCAATCTCCAACTCATTCATGCCCTATAAAGTCTGAAACACTCAACACACAGATCACGGCATCGAATGGAATAAAGAAGAATTAAAAATACATAATTAAAATCTCTAGGAAGCAGTTTTCAAACATGTTATAAATTCAGGAAGGAATTATAATTTCATGTTTTTTTTATATGTAAGATAAATGCAGAATGCAATGATTAATATGAATGCTATGCATGATTCCAGGTTCAATAAAGTAAAATGAAAAGAAAATAAAAATGAAAGCAATTAACAAGAATTAAATTGAAAAAGAAGCAACCATACCATGGTGGGTTGTCTCCCACCTAGCACTCTTAGTTAAAGTCCTTAAGTTGGGCATTGGAGGAGCTTCCTGCTATGGCGGCTTATGTTTAAATTCGTCCAAAAATCTCCACTAGTGCTTGGAATGCCAATAGTCTCCGGGGTCCCATACTAGGCATGTAAAGCTTCTGAGCAGCTTCAAACAAATTTTCAGGCTCCCGGGGTGACGAATGTCAGAATAGATTCCAGGATCCCAAGCTTTACTATTAAATCCGCCTCCGTCTTGATCTATATGTTTCCATTCGGGGAGTTTAAAAAGTAGAATCTCACCATGGTGACCAAACGTTCTCCGTGATCCATGCAATTGAGCATGATACCAATCCATGTACTTCGAGGTGAAGCGTGGAACCTTATTGAACCTTGTGCACCAGCTCTGAGTACGAGCCATTTCCCTCTTACTCTTAAAGCTGCAAAGAGCTCTAAGCTGGCCATCAGTTTCAAGCAAACCATATTCAAGTGAATAAGTAAAGTTATAGGTTAAGGATTGTACCCACTTGAAGCTTGTATTAGGTGGTAATGGCCTTGGGATAGGTGTTTCCGGTGGTTCTGTAAGTTCTACTCCCTTCTACTCTTCTGTGAATTCCTCCACTTCCCTGCAAGGCTCTACAATTGTATCTGTGTCCTGGTCAAAGTCTTCTATGTCTTCCTCATCACTTGAGTCATAGATTGGAGGTTGAAAGAAATCTACCTCCACATCGTCTTCATATTAACTTGGGAAAGATTTTTTGACCTCAGAGAATTCACTTGCGGATTCCAGTTCATTACTAAGAGAATTTGACTTGTGACTATCATCATCAAGGGAATTTGTGTCCTGGGTTATTCCGTCAGGTTCTTCATAAACAACTTGCCTTGGGGATTGGACAATATCCTCCTTAGCATCAACTGTAGCATCCTTGATGGAGTTCTCCTTAGTTCTGGATTCCCATGGAGGTTCAGCATCTCTTAGATCTTCAACCAACTCTTCTTCTTGAACAATTACAGCTTCTTCTACTTGTTCTAGTACAAATTCATGCTCTGTCTTGTCCACTGGAGTTTCTAGTATCTCCTTCATGCTACGCTCTTTGTTAGACTGTTCACATGGGGCTGTGGCTGATCCTTGTGTATTTGAGCACCTAGAAACCCATTGAATTACTGCTTGCTCCAGTTGTCGAATGGTTGTTTGAAGTTTATTTACTGTTTCCTTTAGGCAAACCTCTGCTTCTCGGGTTGCCGGATTTGGACATGATACATAGGAAAGTGGCGGTGATTGGGAGTGATTGGATTGGTTCTGGGGTAAGGAAGGATCATATGGTGGCGAATGGTGAAGAGAAGCTTGTGAGTGTGGTGGTTCGAGGTTATGTTGAAAGGATGGTTTATATGCACGGGGTGGGGCTTGTTGGTAGTTGCAAGGTTGTCCACCATATCTTTCAGCTGGGTATGCACGGTAGAATGGTCTTTGTCCAGGATATCTCGGAGGGTGTTGCTGTCTAAAGGGTTGATTAGATCCTCTTGGCTCCATCCATCCTTGATTGGTCTGACCTTGATGCATATTCTAGCTATAACTTCTATTTCCTTCAACAAAGTTAGAACCAAACTCAAAGCGAGAGGGTGAGAATTCATGGTAGCAAATGAAAAATAAAAAGGAAAAACAGAAATAAATAAACAAGTAAAAGAAAAATATTTACAATAACCAATAATAAGGTACACGTTAGCATGGACGCTGGGTTAAGACGTTCGCGTTCGCATGCAAATAGTATGCGTATGCATACTGGAAAAAACGTGCTTCATTAATGAGAACATATGACCAGCAATTTCTAGCCAATTTAGGGCCCAATCTAACTCTTTTCTGAAACTATTTCAAGTCTAATTCAAGAAGGATGAAGGGAGGAGCAATTAGGGTTGTTTAGTATCATGTTTTAGGTTATTTTCTAGAGAGAGAAGCTCCCTCTTCTCTCTAGAATTTAGGGTTGTTTGTTTAATTTCGTCTTAGATATAGGTTTTGATTCTTATTTTGATCAAGCTTTTCTTGATTTTTATTTTCTAGCACTTTAATTCTCTTAGTTTCTCTTGTTATTTCCTTTATTTTACCACTTTTATGTTCATGAACTCTTGTTACTTTTAATTTCAAATGCAATTTTGATGTTTTATGTTCCTTTGACGCTTGTTTGAGTTATTGTTGTTATTTTCTTGCATTTGGTAGTAGTAGATTTTATATTTCTTGCAATTTAATATGCTTTTTTTTTGCACACCAAGTGTTTGATAAAATGCTTGGTGTAAAATTCGTAAATTAGTAAATAATTAATTAATAAATTAATTAGTAGTCAAATAAATTAGAAAATATAATTTTATGGTTTAGTGAGGTAGAATTAATTAAAATATGAATTTTGATACTAAATTCAAAAAATCTTGCATAAGATTGGGCCGAACGGGCCAAACTGAGCGAACTGGGCCCGTATTGGGCCCAAGGCCCAACCCAACAATATTTAAAGGAAGAGCACAGCTTTTCTTCCCCAAAGCAAAAGGTGAACATACAAACCCTCACCCAAATCTTCAATCCAACATAACTTTTGATCTAGAGCTCCGATTGACGAGCCGTTCATAGCCACACGTTCGTCTCGAATATCTCTATAAAACCCACTAACCAATTTGGTAAGAAACCCAATTTTTCTCACCCATAATATCTCTTTTCAGTTTCAAAATTTATGAGTTTTAGAATTGAGAATTATGACATTTTGATGTTTTAGGATCGAATTAGCTTGCGAGAATTTCTGAGTGTTGTTCTATTAGTCTGTGAGTAAAGTAAGAAGCTCTTAAATCTTGGTGAATTTCTAATTTAGTAAACCCTATGTTGAATTATGATGAAATTGTATATTATTAGATTAGATGTTTGAAGTTTGAAGTAATTGGTGGTGTCGGTAAGCTGAATTTGGGCTGCGTTAATTGAATTTTGTCTAGCGCACTATTTGGAGCTTTGGCTTCCGAAGCCCCAAATTGTTTCAAACTTGTTTCATATAAAATTGGGTCTGTGAAGTTTGCACCGTTTAAAGAATGAATGAAAAATATTTTAAAACGAGAAAGTTATGCAGATCGGATGTTTGGTATGTAAAACTGAAATTCTGCAGTCTTAGCCATTTCTGATCAAACTGCAGTGTATGCGTACACATACCCCTCATTCGTGAAGGGTCATTTCTGTCCAGTGTACATGCGTACGTGTACAAGGCTATGTGTACGCGAAATGGGCTAAACTGCACATCCACACGTACGCGTGGCCCGTGTTTAAGCAAAAATGGATTTTTGTGTTTTAAAGCTCAAATTCAAACCTCTAAACTTCTATTTTCACTCTTTTAGCCCCAGATCATAGTAGTAACTCTAGTAGTAAGTTAAAGCTAGGAAATAGAGGTAACTTGGAAATGAAGTAAAGATTGAAAGTGATGAGATTAGGCTATGGAAAGTAAGGTTACTTGGAAGTAAAGAAAGGTCTAGAGTAACTAAACTAGGATGTTAATGATGAGATTGGGGATGACTATGTGTGGCCGGAATTGTTGATGCGTGAGCATCTTTCCTATTGAATTTGCATTTAAATTGTTGAGTTTAATCACGAATTAACTATCTTTTAGCCATTATGGATGCTACTTTGAGTCTTGTGCAATTATGTTTATTTTAGGTAGCATTTGGCTGGATTTGATGAAGTTTCTGCAGTACAAGAATTAAAGGAGATGACCCGCGAAGAGCGACACGTACGCGCACCTGACGCGTGTGCGTACCTAACGCGTACGCGTGACATGAGAAGAAGACCATCAACGTGTACGTGTGACTGACGCGTACGTATGACATGCGCCACGTGTAAAAAACGCAGAAAACGCTGGGGGCGATTTCTGGGCTGTTTTTAACCCAGTTTTCGGCCCAGGAAACACAGATTAGAGGCTGCGGAATAGAGGACTTAGGGGAACACTTCCCGTTACTTTCCAAGTTAAGTGTGGACCCTACGAAGCAAGTGGTCCCCATCCATCAAATGAAGACTTGCTGTTTATTTAATTAATTCTGATTAAAACTTTATTTTTATTTTAAAATAGAAGAAGTTGTTATTTTAGTTTTAGAAATTAAATTTTAAATTTATTAGGATTTGATATAAAAGGGGAAAGAAACTTCCTTTTGAGGGGGATCCCAACATTAGTTAACTTTTCATTCCATCTCAACCCAATTGACAATCCTTATTTTCTCTCTGAACCATGAGCAACTTAACCTCTATTGTTAAGGTTAGGAGCTCTGTCTATTGTATAGATTGAATCTATTATTTTTCTGTTTTAATTCACGTATTGATTTCTATTTCAAGAATTGTTTTCGTTCTTTATCTTATGAATTTGGGTGGAACAGAAGTATGACCCTCTTTATAATTGAGTTCTTGTATAACTTGGAAAAGCTCTTTACTTGAACAACAGCTTGAAAATAATTTCTCCTAAATTCTAATTATCTGGACTTAACGGGATACGTGACATATAATCCTTTTATATTTGGATAATTAGGATTTCTGTGGCATATAAACTAGAATTGAACTTCACCCTCTAGTTGGAATTAATTGACCAAGGAATTGGCTGTTGATGAGAATTATAGGAGACTAGAAAGGTCTAAGGAATTAGGGTCTAGTCACATATAGTTTGCCATGAATTAAATCTTGCATGATTAAAATAGTTAGTAAGAAAAGTCAATCCGAAAAATAGACATCTCTGAAGCCTTAACTGTTTCTCCAAACATATTTCACAACCTGTTTACTGCTTGCTTTATTAAATTTCTAAATTATTGTTAAATGCTCTTGAACATCAAAACACTCTTTTCTGTTTGCCTAACTAAGGAAATTAATCAACCAATGTTGCTTAGTCCATCAATCCTCGTGGGATCGTCCCTCACACCCCTGAGGTATTACTTGGTACGACCCGGTGCACTTGCCGGTTAGTTTGTGGTTGTAAATTCCGCACCAAGTTTTTGGTGCCGTTGCCGGGGATTGACTGTGATTAACAACTATTAGTTGTTTGATTGCTTAGATTAGGCATTTTAGTTTTAATTTTTTTATTTATTTGTTGCTTTATTAATTTCGAAAAATTAGTATTAATATTTTTCCTTAATTTTTGAAATTAAGTTTGGTGTTACCTAGTTAATTTTATTCTAATTTTCTTGTTTATTTTTCCTATTAATTTTCAAAAATTTTTTTGTCTAATTTATGTTATCATTTTCGAAAATTTTTCTGTTTTATTTAGTATTTCTATTTTATTATTTTACACAGGTTACCTCACTAGGAGTTCTCTGCACTCTGACGTAGAGAATCCCATCTTTTCTTGTCTTCTGTAGTTTATGAGCAGGAACAGGGACAAGGAACCTCTGTTACACTTTGACCCTGAACCCAAAAGAACTTGTAGACGATGTTTACAACAAGCAAGACTTTACAAGGCTGCAAAAATCCATTATGGATCCTAATGATGCTGCTAATGCCAATGTGGCAAATCCGAATGGGAATGATCAACAAAGGAGAGTGCTTGGCTCTTATTCTGCCCCTACTGCGGATCTTTATGGAAAAAGCATTGTGGTGCCTCCTACAGCTGCGAACAACTTTGAGTTGAAGCCACAATTGGTCACCCTGGTGCAACAAAATTGCCAGTATCATGGACTTACTCATGAAGATCCAAATCAATTTATATCTGATTTTCTGTAGATTTGTGATACTGTGAAGACAAATGGAGTGAACCCTGAGGTGTACAAACTCATGCTCTTCCCGTTTGCTCTGAGGGATAAAGCAAAGATATGGCTAGATTCCCAACCCAAGGAGAGTTTGGATACTTGGGACAAGGTTGTTACTGAGTTTTTTACTAAATTTTTCCCACCAAAGAAGCTGACTAAGCTTAGGGTGGAGGTTCAGACTTTTAGGCAGAAGGATAGTGAAACTCTTTATGAAGCTTGGGAGAAATACAAGCTACTGACTAGGCAATGCCCTCCGGACATGTTCTCCAAATGGACCCAACTAGATATCTTTTATGAAGGCTTGGGTGAGATGTCCAAAATGAGCTTAGATACTTCTGCAGGTGGTTCATTGCACAAGAAGAAGACACCAGAGGAGACTATTGAGCTTATCGAATTAGTGGCTAGCAACCAATATTTATACTCATCTAACAGGAATCCTGTGAACTCTGAGGTGCCTCAGAAGAAGGGTGTTATAAAAGTAGAAGCTCTTAATGCTATTCTTGCTCAGAACAAGCTTATGTCTCAGCAAATAAATCTACTTACTCAACAGATGGGTGGCATGCAAGTCTCAGCTATCAACACACAAAATCCACCTCAAGAGATCTCTTATGACATGACAGGTAATTTTGTGCAAAATGATAATTATGATTATGCTCAATCCTCTTCTAAACAGGTCAATTACATGGGGAATGGTCCTAGAAATCCTAACAATGATCCATATTCTAAGACATACAATCAAGGGTGGAGAAATCACCTAAATTTTAGGTAGAGGGACCAACCTCAGAGACCTCAGAACTTCAACAATAATTCTCAGGGCAGCTTTCAACAGAACAATTACAATAATCGCCAATTTCAGTCTCAGCAGCAACAACCACCTCAGCATGCAAACTCTAAATCCCAAGAAGATTCTAATTGGGAGATGATGAGGAGTTTTATGCAAGAAACTAGAGCCTCCATTAGAAACTTGGAGGTGCAAATGGGCCAACTGAGCAAGCAAATACCTGAGAGGTCTGCAAGTACTTTCCTAGGTGATACAGTGGTGAACCCAAGAGAAGATTGCAAGGTTATTCAATTGAGAAGTGGTAAAGTAGCTGAGTCTGAGACCAAGGTCAATGGGGAGGTAGTTGAAAAAGAAGCCCCAGAGGAGAAGAAGGAAGAAGTAGAATACGCCTCTCCTAAACGTGCAGACAACCCATTCCCTGATTCTCTTGACACTTATCCCACCTTGCCAAAGGCTCCTAAATACAAGCCAAAAATGCCATATCCTCAGAGGCTTCAAAAGAAAAGCAATTTTCTAAATTTTTAGATATCTTCAAGAAGCTACAGATCAACATTCCTTTTGCAGAGGCTCTTGAGCAGATGCCTCTCTATGCTAAATTTATGAAAGAGTTGTTGACTCACAAGAGGAAATGGAAGGAACAAGAAACAGTGATGTTAACCAAGGAATGTAGTGCCATAATTCAACACAACCTTCCTGAGAAGATGTCAGATCCAGGGAGCTTTGTAATTCCTTGCACCATTGGAGATGTCACCATTCAGAGAGCGTTATGTGATCTTGGAGCTAGCATCAATCTCATGCCACTTTTAGTGATGAAAAAGCTTCATATTGAGGAGGTAAAACCCACTCGCATTTCTCTTCAACTTGCTGATCTTTCTATTAAATTACCTGTGGGTGTTGTCGAGGATTTACTTGTTAAAGTAGGACCTTTTATTTTTCCTGTTGATTTTGTTATATTAGACATGGACGAGGAGGTAAAATCCTCTATTATACTTGGTAGACCCTTTTTAGCTACAGGTAGAGCTCTGATTGATGTGAAAAAAGGTGAATTAACCCTAAGTGTCAATGAAGAACAGGTGGTCCTTAATGTTTTTGAAGCTCTCAAGCACCTTAATGATTATGAAGGGTGTATGAAAATTGATGTTATTGAACCACTTGTTTAAGAGGTACTGAAAGCTGAGGTACTTGATGACATTCTGGATCCTATTTCTGAGTATGAATTAGTGGAAGTTGATGATTCACCACCCCAGAAGGCTATGCTTAACACGCCTAAAGCAGAGGAGGAAGCTCCCAAGCTTGAGCTCAAAGCTTTACCTCCTTCTCTGAAATATGTGTTCTTGGGTGAAAATGACTCCTATTCAGTGATTATTAGCTCTTCCCTAAAGCCTGAAGAGGAAGAGGAGCTTATTTCAGTTCTCAGGAGCCATAAAACAGCTCTTTGTGGACCATTAGTGACTTGAAAGGGATTAGTCCAACCAAGTGTATGCACAAGATCCTCCTTGAAGATGATGCTAAACCAGTTGTGCAACCACAAAGGAGACTTAATCCAACTATGAAATAGGTGGTCCAGAAAGAGGTAATGAAATTATGGGAAGCAGGTATTATTTACCCCATTTCTGATAGTCCTTGGGTAAGTCCTGTGCAGGTGGTTCCCAAGAAAGGAGGGATGACAGTGATCAAGAATGAAAAGAATGAGCTTATTCCTACAAGGACAGTCACAGGATGGAGAATGTGTATAGACTACAGGAGGCTCAACACTGCTACAAGGAAGGATCACTTCCCCCTGCCTTTCATTGATCAGATGCTTGAGAGGTTAGCTGGTCATGCTTTTTACTATTTTCTGGATGGATATTCTGGATATAATCAAATTGCAGTGGACCCTCAAGATCAAGAGAAGACAGCATTCACATGCCCTTTTGGAGTATTTGCTTATAGGAGAATGCCTTTTGGACTTTGTAATGCTCAAGCAACTTTTCAGATGTGTATGCTTTCAATTTTTTCTGATATGGTTAAAAAGTTTATTGAGATATTTATGGATGAATTTTCTATTTTTGGTAATTCTTTTGAATCCTGCCTTAAGCATTTGTCTCTTGTCTTGAAACGGTGTCAACAATCAAACCTTGTTTTTAAATTGGGAAAATGTCATTTTATGGTTACAGAAGGCATTGTTTTTGGACACCGGATTTCAAGTAAGGGGATTGAGGTTGACAGAGCAAAGGTAGAGGTAATTGAAAAATTACCACCACCAGCTAATGTTAAGGTAGTCAGGAGTTTCTTGGGTCATGCAGGATTTTATAGAAGATTTATAAAGGATTTTTCTAAAATTGCTAAACCATTAAGCAACCTGTTGGTTGCTGATGTGCCTTTTGTCTTTGATTTTGATTGTTTACATGCTTTTGAAACTCTGAAAGCAAACCTTACCTCTGCTCCTGTTCCGAGGGTTACCTGAAACTGTAGGTCGATCTCGGACAAGATCTTCTATACTGGTCGGAGATGACGTGTCCGGCTGGTGGGTGGCGGCCGGAGCTGTCGTGTCCGACTTGTTGGACTGGCTACACTTCTGATCCTTGGTCACCGGAGGGTGGGGGGTACCTGCAAGAGACTCCGATGCTTAAGTTAGCATGGGTATTAAATAGGTTTTTAGTAGAATCAGAGTATGAGTTATACCTGGGTGCTCCAGTATATTTATAGTAGTGTGGGCTGACCTTTCTGATAAGATAAGTTAGTTATCTTATCTTATCTTATCTTATTTTGAGTGAAGTCAGCTTATCTTTAAGGGAACCGCCTTTATCTCTATAGGCTTGGATTGTCTTTGGATTTTGGTCGTGTTCCTTTATTTGGGCCCTTTATTGGGCTTTCCTGTAGATTTGGCCGACCTCTTTGAGAAGAGGTCGGATAGCCTGACCTGAAGAGGTCGGTCGCTTTGTCGCTGAACATCTTGGGTCGAATAGCTCGACCCAGGGTGTGAACAGTGCCCCTGCTCGAGCTCGGTCTTTCTTTTTGAGGTCGAGTCTTAGACTTCGGTCCTTCTCTGGTGAAGCCGAACTCGAGCATTTGTCTACTTCTTTCTTTTTGTAGAATTTTTGAATGTGAAACGTTTTCCTCTGAAAGCGCGTGCTTTTATAGTAGCGTTCTGTTCTTGGGAACGTGCGAGGGTTTAATACCTTCATTAATTAGTTTTAATTGCCCCATTCCCTTGGCTTTTATTTTGAAGTTTGCTCACAGAAACGGTTTCTCTTCTTCGTAACCTCCCTTACTTTTCTTTCTTTCTGTTTTTTCGCCTAGAGTTTATAGTTTCTCCTTGCGACGCCTGCTTGCTACTGCTTTCTGTGGAAGAGGGGTGATTCTGGATTTCACCTTCTGTTTCCTACTTTTGGCGAGTTTTTCCGTTCGAGGGGTGGCTCTTTCACCTGTCGCTTCTGCTCTTTTGAGGTTTTGTCCTATTTTTCCAGGTTTGATTTTCTTCCTTTCTCTTTTCCGTGTCACTTTTTCATGTCTGATTTTGAGAAAGTTTTGATTTTGCTTGGAGAAAGTTTGGATCTTTTTGCTTTTGCTATGCCTGTGTATTCTGGGAGTTTCTTCGCCTTTTTGCATGAACCTTTTCGCCTTTCCTGTTGCTTGATGCTTTTAGGGCTTTTGCATGTTATCACCATTTCTGTTTGTGCTTTTGATGATGGTTTTGTTTGATTCTGAAAGAAGGTTGTGCTTTTGAAGATTTTCGCTTGGCGTGTTTGATGTTGGCGATGCTTTTTGCTGATAGACTGTAAAAAGATAGTGGCTTTGATGACTTTTTGTGTTTTGTCTTTCTCCTATGAAATGTTTATTATTTGAAATCTTCTCACTACAAGAGAACCACCTCTTAGCTGCGCCAAATTACCAGCGTTCTCAGAAAACGCCGCAGGTCAAGTGAGCTGCTGCGGTTCATGTTGCGTTCCCAGGCTCTGCTCCTAATGACCCCGAATTGGTGGCTGTTTTGAACCCAACCGCATCTAATAAACTGGTGGGGGAGGGGTTGTTCCATTAAGATACCCCCACTAAAATAATTTGGCACGTTTAACCTTTCCCCCTTTTGGTGCGAACCCTAGCAGAGCAAAGGCTATAATCACTGGTCTCCTTCCTCCATCATCGTGTCTCATCCCTCCACCAGTCCTAGCCGCCACGTCCGTGTCTTCGTTCTTCCCCTTGACTGGTCGCCTACATCCGCTGTGTAGCTCCCGTGCCCGAAGGTAAAGTGAAAAGGGAGTCTTCTCCTTCTTCTGTGCACATCTATGCCGTCCTCGGTGGACACTCCAACCATCCGTCCCAATCTCGTTGTCGGCAGCCCTCCCCTTGCCCTTGCCCTGTTGTGCATTGCCGATTGCACACTCTTCCCTCTCTCTCGTATGTTCCTCTCCCTTGTTCCCATTTAATTTCAGTTGCTATTGATAAATTAATTTTCCATCAATTTAATCTCTGTGTCGTCTGAATTTATGGTTTGAACAAGATTGATCGAATTAATTGTGCCCAATATTTTCTTCCCCAATTTAACATTCAGATTTAAGTTTTTCCCAATTTTCTGAACCCCTGGGTCTCTTGTATCTTCGCTTTACTCAGTCTACATGAACCTTAGATTTCATTACATCCTTTTGTAACTGTAGATTTCTATAATGCCAAAGTTAAATTGCATAGAGTTTATTGTTACACATAGATTTCGTTACATGCATGGTCTTGTAGCTGTTGAATGGTGATGTGTGAAAACTTCATGCTAGTGACTTACCCCTTGCACATACATTTATCTTCATATTATAAGTAGTGTTAATTTATTTTGAAATTTTAATTGACATTAACTACCTTAGTTTAGTATTTTTTTTTGTGGAGGTTGTAATTTCGATTGAAATAAAGTGATTTGAGATGTGCTCCTCCCCGCATCATGTCTCTGACTTCTAGATTTATTTTTAGTGATTAAACCATAGATTAATATAAAAACTATCATATTGATAGCAGGGGTAAGTATGTGAAAATCACTAATTGTATGTGCCATCTTGGCCCTCTCCTTCTACCTGAGTTTTTTAACATGTCAAATTGCAGGGATAAGTATATCCCTAGTGAATGAGTGAATACACTTGACAAAGTAGAGATTAGAAATGAACGTATGAGAGAGGAAGTATGGCACTGTCTGATATGAATAAATCTACCTTTATATATATATATATATATATATATATATATATATAATTACCTTTTGTATAGTGTACTTGGATGATGAACCTGTTTCATATGATTAGTTTACTTGGAATAAAAAAAGTGAATATGGTTGTAAAATTGGTCCACAATGTGTAAAATGAAAATGAAAATAGCTTTGTTTAAAGTGTTAATTAATCTTTCATAATAGCATGTGTTTGTTTTCCTTCTGTTTTATTTATTCAGTTCAATGGTCTTGAGAGAGTGGTGATTTATAATATGCAACAAGGTATAAATAGGATCATGCAGATATATGTCTGTGTTAAATGAGTAATTAATTAGCATCTATGTAAGTGTAACACATCCTTAATACTCACATTTAAAAAAAAAAGTTTGGTGCTTTGGAATGAAAGGTTGGACCAAATGACAGAATAAGGTAAAAACAAAACAAAGTTAGATGCTAATTTTTCAAAACTTACTTTTTTATGTGCTGTGTAATCGAAGAACACCCCATCATTATTATGTTTCTTCGAATTTCACCACCAATACATAAATATAGATATCCAGAAAGTACTAAGCAATCTAGCTTTCTACACTAGAAGACAATATTGACATTATTCTTCCAATTTTATTTCTTCAAAGTTGTGTATCATTACTTTGATCTCAAAGTGTTTCATGATTTATTGAACGGTAGAAGCTAAGTGCGTGCGTGTGTCTTTTTTTTCAAATTAAAACACCATTATGATTTAATTTTTTCTCATTAAGATCAAGAAATTTTATATTGGTTTTAGAAAAAAGCATGCACTTGAATGTCCTGCTATTTAACTATTTTCATAATGATGCTCTATGATAGTTGAATGATAGATATTCACTATAGACATGAAATAAAATTGTCGTGGCAGTTCAAACTATGATTCTGAGAGGGAAAAAAATACAAATACAAATTCTTTATGTGCTATTTATTTTAACTATTAAAAACATACATACCACTTGTTTGCTTAATATATGTTACCTGAAACTATTTTTCTTTTACTAAGATCTTAGATCGATTTAATATTATAAATTGATTCATTGAGAATGTTATTTACATTCTCTAATTTGTGGCCCACCGTGTGACATTCTTAGCATTTGGTGTATTGTACCAGCCACATAATGATGGCTTTGAATTTCTCCAAAAGGCATGCCTTTTAATTTGGCTCTGTTATTTGTTTTTTGTTTTTAAATGAAATTTGTAAATGCATAAATGACCAAATTATATTCATTTGAATATTTTACACTGCTTTTGTTGATTAAAAAAGAAGCAGCTAATTTTGTTAATAATACAAAATTAGTAATCTAAGTGCTAAATAAGTTTTGCAGATGGAAAGCAACAAGTTTAATTACTTCAGTTTGAAGTCAATGATAGCTGTAATCAAAATTAAACAAGATTTCTTTTACTATCAATTCTCTTAATCAAGATTTGAAAATATAATCCTTAAAGTAAACTCTTCCTAATAGATTTTCTTAAATAAATATCTATATAATTATTATAGCCACTAAAACATCTTAATAACCCCTTTAGTATCATGTACTTGGATGATAAACCTGTTTCATATGATTAGTTTACTTGGAATAAAAAAAGTGAATATGGTTGTCCCCTATCTTAATTAATTTCACCTTATAAATGATACTCCTTGTATTAGCTGCTGTTGCTGTGAATGGCTTGCAACCATGAAACATTATTTGCCATTAAATTGTCTCCCATGCCATGAACTACTCGTTCCCACCCTCCCACTTGTGATCTTATTTTGATAATTTACTCTAGGCACATTCTTGTTTCTATTAGGTCCTCATTTTATTACAAGGCTACTTAATGGTTTCACTTTGGCTCTAGACATCTCTCAGAATAACATTCTGATTTTGTCTTTACTTAAGCTTATTTGTGTATTTTTTTTGTTTGCCTTGAAGTAGGATCTCTGACGAACGAATATCTCGGAGATTTGAAATAAATTATTTGGGGTGCGTCCCTGTACCTTCAACTGTGACATGTATTTCATTTGTCAAGAACCCCTGAGTCTTGCACAAAATCTTTTCGATAATTTACCAATTATTTATTTTTAATCTAAATACCTATAAATTAATGGCAAACCACTTAGCAGACCTATTTGCTCTATGACTCAAGCTGTTCTACCCACTTGAAACAGTAAAATCTAGGAGTGTTATGTATAAAACATGAAGCTAATTTGAACTTCAATTATCATGCTTCCAAATTTCCATTATATTATCTCACCTTTTTCTTATCTTTTGGTATAATTTCGGGGCTCAGATTTTTGTTTTTTGGTAGGAGCAGGTGTATATATAAATCTCGTCTATACAATAAAAAAAAGTAATAATTTTTTACTACTAGTACATAAAAATAAATTATTATTCTTATTATTATTGTAATTTTACTGACTGAAATTGGATGGGAAGAACATAGTAAGAGTTTCTGGATATTAGTGCATGATTCTTGTGTGAGCCCTTGAATCTTATTATCAAGTACTAGGAAATAATAATTCAATGTTCAATATAAAAGTGTAGATATGACTTTTTACGCATGCCACATGGATAATTGCAGTAAATTATTTCAGTTTGCCCGCACTAGTTTCCAGAATGCCCAAAGGGTTCTGGTTGAAGTACAAGCAGAGTTGGTGGCTGAGAAATTAAAAAGGAAGGTAGTGGAGGATGAAGTAGCAGTTGAGAAGACAAAAAGATAAGCAATGGAGGATGCTGATGAAGTAGCAGATGGGAAGATAAGGATGCAGGCAATGGAGAGTGCTCTGATATGTCTACTTCAAGGGCGAGGTGGGAAGCTGCCATCAGACGTTGCCGTATGGATGAATTCGTTGGAGGGACAGATTAGAAAGTAGATCTTAGGATTGTGGAAGTTTTTTTTAAAAAATATACACTTTTTTGGTGTTAACTATGCAACTCTTAGTGAGGAGTACACTTCATTGATATTTGGATAATTATATGAATTTTATATTTAGTTTTGCTAATGCCGTTTCCCATCAGTTTATTTTTTCAGATATAAAATAATTTAACATACTAATATTAAGAAATGTTCCAAAAATAACAAAAAAAACAAAAGAAAAGTCCTAGTACAGTTAAATTAAAAAAAAGCGTTGATTGCTAGTGTATAATACAATATTTTTGCGGCCATTTAACCGGAACATAGCGGCGGTTGTAAAATAGCCGTAGGAAATTTGAAAAAAGTGTTACGAGATAGCGGCGGTTTCTAAAAGCCGCCAAATACATTTGAAGAAAACAACGGTTGTAAACTAGCAGCGGTTTCAAACCGCCGCCAAATTTGTGCCGAAACCAACGTTTAACAGATAGCGGCGGTTTTAAACCGCTACTAAACTATACGCCGCTATTTCCTGGTTTTGCGGCGGTTGTGCCAGCCGCAAAATCATATTACCACTCCCTAACAGGCGCCGCTTAACGAACCACTGGAATTCCATTTCGCGGCAGTTTAAAACCGCCGCTAATCCATAAAAAAACCGCCGCAATTTCGCGCATTTGTTGTAGTGTCTTTTCTTATTTGAGAGATGCCGGGATGTAAGCTGTAGATTTTTCCTGAAACCTTACTTTGTTACTGCCTCCAAAGGATGCCCCAGGACTTTGGTTTGAGTCTTGGGGTTTTCCTTTTCTGTTTGCTCTTCTGTATCATATTAGTCGAGTTGTTTTGCCCCTCATCCGAGATGTTTTTTAGTAATCCAATCTTCTTTTCTTATTTTAGGATTAGTTGGCCTCATGTCTTCTCGCAATAACATTGTAGAGATGTCTTCTAAAGTTCCCGAGGGGATGTCTGATTGGCTGGACTCCCTAGTCTTAATGTGTGTCTCTGTGGTGGACGCTGATTTTTGTGTACAGCTGAGGAAACGCCATAGGATTTGTGGTAGCAGTGCCCGGGAGAGGGATTATGAGCTTGTAGCGCCCGACTCTGACGAGAGGGTTTGTTTTCCTACTTCGGTCGAGGGGGAGCATCCCTTCTTTTATGCATATGAATATTTCTTCAGCCAGTTGGACATTACTTTTCCTTTTACTGCTTTCGAGACCGACTTGTTGTGGTCGTGTAACATTGCCCCATCCCAGCTTCATCCGAATTCCTGGGGTTTTATCAAGATTTTTCAGCTGCTTTGCCGAGAGCTAGGCGTAACACCTTCTCAGACTTTTTTCCTCTATCTCTTTGTTTCTGTACTTGTTTCTTAGTTTTGCTTCCTCCTTTTATGATTGTAACCCATTACTGTGGTTGATTCTGTTTTTCCAGAGATGTCAAAAAATAATGATTCCATGAAGGCTTTAAAAAAGGCAAGGAAGGCTGCTGCTGCTCAAAATATCTCGGCCAAGGCGACGGGAGAGGGATCTTCTCAAGTTCAGGTGAAGCCGCCCATGCCGAGTTCTCCTGGGCCGAGGAAAGTGATTCCCACTCCTCGGGTTCGCCTGGCCGACCCTCCACAGTCTTCCGCTGCTACTTCTGGTGCTCCTCCCAACAAGAAACAAAGAACAATTGAGCCTTTCAACCTTGATGCCCCTGATTTTGACGCGGTCGAGTTCGTAGATCAGCAGATCGGTCCTTACGGTGTCCTCTCTATGGATGATGTATCGCTCCTTCGTCATTTGGATTTTATCACTTGGAGTAGTGTAAAAATGGCACATATGGGAGCTGCCCTGTACCAAACTGCTCAAAATCTTCCTCTCCATGCCACCAAAGCTTTTATGGAGGAGGCAAAACAGGAGTTCGATCAGATGAAGGGCTTAAAGGAGGAGCTTGAGGTAAAGGTGGCTAAACTGGAGAAGGATCTGAAGAATGAGAAAGCGAGTTCCCTTGCTCTGGCGGCTTCTGTGTGGTTGGCCGAGGACACTGCATTGAGGCATAAAGATAGCTACGTCACATCCTATCGGGAGGGAATGCATTTGAAGGAGGAGTTGGAGAATGCCCGAGCTGATTACTCTGAGCTCCAGGGTCATCTTGTTGGCAGTATGAATGCTGTTTACGAGAACCTGAAGGAGCAGGTTCGAATTATTGCTCCCGAGGCCGATCTTACTCTTTTTAGCCTGGACAATATTGTGAGGGATGGTAAGATTGTCCCGGATGAACAGGATGATGACGATGTTGATCCTCCCCCTGTGCCTTCTGCCAAGGTGTCAACTTCTACAGTTCCTCTGGTTGAGGTCAGTCATTTCGTTTTTGATCCGGACTGTCAGATCTTGAACCGAGATGATGGTACCGTGGATGCTGTGCCTATTCAGACTCGCCCTCCTTCTCCCCGTACTGATGCTCCCGAGAAGGCTCCCGATCTTAGCTGATTTTTCTTGGATGTTTGTGTAGATAGCCTGGCTTGTGGGCTTTTTAAACTCTTTATTTTGTAGTTTGAATATTCTACTGACTGTTGATACTCCTTCTGATTGCTTTGTTTAGCAACTTTTTATTTTGAAAAAACAAGTAGCTTTCAAGCTTTTGGGCTTGGCCCTGAAGCTCGTTATAATATCGTATTTTATATCATGCTTGTTTGCACTTGTCTTGGCATCTTTCTGGGTTTTGAGAATGCTGGAGCATTGCTGCTCGGCCTCTTTGGATTGCTTTGTACTTATTGCTTGTAGCTTGGATCCTTTGAGGTCGTGGATGTGTGGCTCCAACTTGTATTTCGGTTTTCTTGCTCTTACTTGTATTTATTTCTAGCAATCCCTAACCGATTTCTTAACGTTGGTCCTCTTTCCAGTTATTTTTGTAGTCCTCTTTTTTGGACCTTTGTCGGGTCTCTTTCAGGGACTACTTTTATAACTTGTTTGTAGGAGACCGACTTTTTTGCGTCGTCTTTTCCAAGTTATTTTTGTAATCTTCTTTCTTGGACCCTTGTTAGGTCTCTTTCAGGGATTACTTTTATAACTTGTTTGTTGTAGGAGACCGACTTCTTCATGTCGATCTCTTCTAAGTTATTTTGTAATCCTCTTTCTTGGACCCTTGTCAGGTCTCTTTCAGGGATTACTTCTATAACTTTATGTTTTGGGCCAACTTTGTCATGTCGGGCCCTTCTAAATTATTTTTGTAATCCTCTTTCTTGGACCTTGTTCAGGTCTCTTTCAGGGATTACTTTTATAACTTGTTTGTTGTAGGAGACCGACTTCTTCATGTCGATCTCTTCTAAGTTATTTTGTAATCTTCTTTCTTGGGCCCTTGTCAGGTCTCTTTCAGGGATTACTTCTATAACTTTATGTTTTGGGCCGACTTTGTCATGTTGGGTCCTTCTAAGTTATTTTTGTAATCCTCTTTCTTGGACCTTGTTCAGGTCTCTTTCAGGGATTACTTCTATAACTTTATGTTTTGGGCCGACTTTGTCATGTCGGGCCCTTCTAAGTTAAAGTAATCCTCTTTAATAGGGTTGGCCAGACCTCTTTCCAGGGTTTACTTATAACTTGGTTTGACTTGGTCCGACTTCTTAATGTCGGCCAGTCTTTTAAGTTATTATTTAGCAATCCATAAGACCTCGTCAGGTTCTTTTTCCGGATCATTTTCGACAACTTCTTGCATTATTCTGCTTTCATCTTTGCCGATTTGTAGAAGGTGGTTTCTATCTTTATTTGGTCGACCTTTAGATGAATCGCGCTTTCATCTCTATTGGTCTTTATCGTGATCGTGCTGTGAATCTGTTTTTCACTTTCTGCCGATCTGTTGCTTTATAATCGGACGATGAATGCTTTAGATTAATGCGTCTTGAGAATTTGTAGAATATCTAAAATATATTTCATTCAAAGGAAAAGTGCAAATATATACATGCGGGAGTTTTTCATCCCTGTAAGTCAGAGTTTGTAGGTCTTAGCTTGGTACCTCATTAAAAAACCTTTTCAGGAAAAAGAGTGTACCTTATACCAAAATCCTTTATCATTCCTAACTATAGTACCTTCTTAGGTTGCAGGCGTGCCACGATCTGGGAAGCTCTCGTCCATCGAGTTCGGACAGTTTGTAGTAGCCCTTCCCAAGTACTTCTATGACTCGGTAGGGTCCTTTTCAGTTTGCTGCCAGCTTTTCTTCTCCAGGTCGAGTTGTTCCGATATCATTTCGGATTAGAGTGAGGTCCTTTTTTGTGAAACCTCGCGGCACTAACTTTTGATTATATCTCGAAGCCATTTGACGTTTTAGTGCTTCTTCCCTGATCCGAGCTCTTTCTTGGACTTCCGGGAGTAGGTCGAGTTCTTCCCTTTGCAGTTGGGAGTTAGCTTCTTCATTGTAGTGTACTACTCTAGGCGACCCTTCCTCAATTTCTACCATGATCATTGCCTCCACTTCATATGCTAGTCGGAAGGGTGACTCTTTTGTGGTGGAATGTGGCATTGTCCGATATGCCCACAGGACTTGTGGGAGTTCCTCAGCCCAAGCTCCTTTTGCATCCTGTAATCTCCGTTTTAACCCGGCCAATATGACTTTGTTGGAAGCTTCAGCTTGTCCATTGGCTTAGGGATGTTCGACGGAGGTGAACTGGTGCTTTATGTTCAAATCGGCTGCTAATTTTCTGAAGCCTGCATCTGTGAATTGGGTGCCATTGTCTGTGGTGATGGAATATGGGACCCCAACCTTGTGACAATGTTTCTATATAGGAATTTTTTACTTCTTTGAGCAGTAGCATTAGCTAGGGGTTCTGCCTCGATCCACTTTGTAAAGTAGTCTACCCCTACTATGAGGAATTTAACTTGTCCCGATCCCTGAGGAAAGGTCCGAGAAGGTCGAGTCCCCATTTTGCAAATGGCCAAGGTGAGGTTACGCTGATGAGCTCTTCTGCCGGGGCGATGTGAAAGTTGGCATATTTCTGGCATGGTGGGCATGTCCTTACAAACTCTGTAGCCTCCTTTTGTAGAGTTGGCAAATAAAATTCCGCCCGGAGTATTTTTTGGTGAGAGCTTGTGCTCCGAGATGATTACCACAAATGCCACTGTGTACTTCCTCTAAAACTTCCCTTGTGTTGGAGGTCAACACACATTTTAATAGTGGTATTGAAATCCCTCTTTTGTATAGGGTGTTGTTTATGATAGTGTAGTATTGTGCCTCCCGTTTTAATCTCTTTGCCTCCTTTTTATCAGTGGGGAGTGTTTCTGTTTCGAGGTAGTTAATTATGGGGGTCATCCATCCTTGGTCCTGACCTGTTATGGCTAGGACTTTTTTCTCTTCCGAGATTGACGGGTTCTGTAGCATTTCCTGGATGAGGCTTCTATTGTTGCCCCCTGGCTTGGTGCTGGCTAGTTTTGAGAGTGCGTCAGCTCGGGCATTTTGTTCGCGGGGTATGTGGCAGATGTTGTATTCCCCGAGTTGTCTGAGCTGTTCCTTGGTTTTATCCAAATACTTTTTCATGGTGGGATCTTTGGCTTGGTAGCTCCCTGTTATTTGTGAGGTGACTACTTGTGAATCGCTGAAGATGTTGAGTTTTTGAGCTCCAACCTCCTTAGCCAGCTTCAAACCAGCTAGTAACGCTTCATATTCCGCCTGATTGTTTGAGGCCAGGAACCCAAATTTGAGGGAAAGCTCAACTTGGGTTCCTTGGTTGCTTTCTATTATTACACCTGCGTTGCTTCCAGTCTTATTCGAGGACTCGTCCACGTAGAGATTCCATTCTGTGGGGTTTCCAAGGTATCTGTGAATTCTGCAATGAAGTTGGCCAAGTACTGTGATTTGATGGCTGTCCGAGCTTCATATTGGAGGTCGAACTCTGATAACTCGACTGCCCATTGTAAAATTCTGCCTGCTAGATCTGTTTTCTGCAATATCCCTTTTATGGGCTGGTCGGTCCGAACCTTAATGGTGTGAGCCTAGAAGTATGGGCGAAGTCATCGAGATGTCAGTATGAGAGTATAGGTGAACTTTTCTATTTTTTGGTAGTTCAGCTCGGATCCCTGCAGTGTTTTACTAATGAAGTATACAGGTTGTTGCTCTTTGTCATCCTCTCGAACCAGTGCTGAGGCTATTGCCCGACTTCCTACTGCAAGGTATAATACGAGTGGTTCTTCCTCTCGTGGTCGAGTTAGGATAGGTGGTCGTCCTAGGAAACTTTTGAAGTCCTGGAAGGCTTGCTCGCATTCCATTTTCCATTCGAACTTCTTTCCTTTCCTCAAAGTGGCATAGAAGGGGAGAGATCTTATCGCTGATCCTGCTAAGAATCTGGATAAGGCTGCCAATCTCTCGTTGAGTTGTTGTACCTCTCTGACAAAAGTTAGGCTCTTCATGTTGAGTATGGCCTGGCATTTGTCTGGATTTGCTTCAATTCCTCTTTGTGTGAGCATGAAACCTAAGAATTTGCCCGCTTCTACTACAAAGGTGCATTTTACGGGATTGAGTCGCATGTCATGCTTCCTTATAGTGTCGAACACTTGGGCCAGGTCAGACAATAATGTCTCTTCACTTTATGTCTTTATTAACATGTCGTCCACGTAGACTTCCATGATTTTTCTGATATGATCTGAAAAGACTTTATTCATTAGCCTTTGATAAGTAGCTCCCGCATTCTTGAGACCGAAAGGCATCACAATGTAGTAGTAATTTGCTCTTGGTGTTAAAAACAAGGTCTTTTCTTGATCTGGTGGATACATGGGGATTTGGTTGTATCCAGAATATTCATCCATAAACGAGAGGTATCTATATCCGGATGAAGCATCTACCAGAGCATCGATATTTGGGAGCAGGTAAGGATCTTTTGGGCAGGCTTTGTTGAGATCGGTGTAGTCGGTGCACATTCGCCACTTCCCATTTGATTTTTTCACCAAGACGACGTTAGCTAGCCATAGTGGGTACTTGACTTCTCTTATGAATCCTGCCTCTAGTAGTTCTTGTACCTGTTCTTCCACAGCTTGGGATCGTTCTGGCCCAAGTTTTCTTTGTCTCTGTTGTACTGGCCGAGATCCTGGATAGACAGCCAACTTGTGACACATTAGCTTGGGGTCTATGCCTGGCATGTCTGCAGCTTTCCATGCGAAGAGATCGACATTATCTCGTAAGAACTGTACTAGTAATTCTTTTGCGTCTCCCTTCAGATCGTGCCAATATTAGTTGTTTTGTCCGAGGTGTCTCCGATCTGAAATTTCTCTACTTCACCTTCGGGTTGTGGACGGAGTTCTTCTCATCGTTGAACTACACCAAGCTCAATTGTATGGAACTCTTCTCCTCCGCCTCTGAGGTTCAGACTTTCGTTATAACAGCGGCGTACCATCTTTTGATCTGCTTTTATCGTAGCTATCCCTTCTGTAGTTGGGAATTTCATGCATAGATGTGGAGTTGAGACTATTGCGCCGAGTTGATTTAGTGTTGTACGACCTATTAAGGCATTATAGGCTGAACTCACGTCGACCACGATGTAATTTATCTTGAGTGTTCTGGATTGGTTCCCTTTTCCGAATATTGTATGTAGTGACATGTATCCCAGTGGTTATACTGGGGTATCTCCCAGTCAGAATAGGCTGTTCGTGTATGCTTTAAGCTCCTTTTCTTCTAAGTCGAGCTTGTCGAAGGCAGTTTTGAATAAGATGTCGGCGGAGCTCCCTTGGTCTATTAATGTGCGGTGGAGGTTGGCGTTTGCCAGTATGATGGTGATGACCATGGGATCGTCATGTCCTGAGATGATACCAGATGCGTCTTCTTTGGTGAATGTGATTGCAGGGATTTCGAGTGCTTCCTCCTTCCCTTCGACATGATATACTTCTCTGAGGTATCTTTTGTGGGATGATTTGGAAATTCCTCCTCTTGCAAATCCTTCGTGTATCATATGGACATATCTTTCTGGCGTACGAGGTGATCGCTCGGTTCGTCCGACATCTTCATCCCTTCTTCTCTTTCTTTGCTCATCATCTCGGGTGGCCAGAAACCGATCTAGTTTTCCTTTTCTCACTAATTTTTCTATGACGTTTTTTAAGTCGAAAAATTCGTTGGTGGAATGCCCTCGGACTCGATGATATTCACAGTATTCGTTCCGATTTCCTCCTCCTCTTTTGCCTTTGAGTGGTCGAGCTGGGGGTATCTTTTCTGTATTACAGACTTCTTTGTAAATATCCACAAGGGACACCCGAAGAGGGGTGTAATTATGATACTTTTTTATTTTTCCCCCGTTCGATCTTCCTTCCTCTTGGATTCTTTATCTTTATCTCGGTAGGTGAAACCAGATCTCGAGGCTTCTCCCAGTCGGGAATTTTCTTCCATGTTGATGTACTTCTCCGTCCGCTCTTGCACCTCATCCAGAGATGTGGGGTATTTCTTTGATATAGATTGGCTAAAAGGTCCCTCTCGTAGGCCATTGATGAGGCCCATGATGGCGGCCTCTGTTGGCAAGCTTTGCATATCTAGGCATGTTTTGTTGAATCTTTCCATGTAGTTGCGAAGACTTTCTCGATCTCCTTGCTTGATCCCTAGTAGACTGGGGGTGTGCTTAGCCTTGTGTTTTTGGATGGAGAATCTGGCAAGGAATTTTTTGGCTAGATCGTCAAAGCTTGAGATGGACTTTAGAGGTAGGTTGTCAAACCATCTGATTGCTGTTTTCGTGAGAGTTGTTGGAAAAGCTTTGCAGCGAACGGCGTCGGAGGCATCGGTGAGGTACATTCTGCTTCTGAAGTTGCTGAGGTGATGGTTGGGATCTGTGGTGCCATCATACAAAGCCATATCCGGGAGTTTGAAGTCCTTAGGAATTTTAGTTTTCATGATTTCCCTAGTGAACGGATCTTGATCTTTGCGGGCTTTATCCTCAGGGATGAACCGAGTAGTTTTGGTGTTGAGATCGGTTTCGAGTTTTAGAAGTTTATCTTCTAATTCTCGACGTTGCCTTACCTCTCTTTGTAGATCCTTCTCAACTTCTCGTTGGCATTGGGTTTCTTTTTCCAGTTGCTTTAAACGATCTTGAAGCGCTTCAATCACTCCCGGATTTGATGAGTTTTTGTCCCCGTTAGATTCTAGGGTATCTTTCAGTGTATTGCTCGCGTTTTTGTGTGGTGTTCTATCTTCTAGATCTGAGTCGTGGTTGTTGTCATGGTCGTCCGCCATGGTGATGGGATGACTTCCAGGTTCCATGGCAATGGCGCCAATGTTCCGAGGGTTACCTGAAACTGTAGGTCGATCTCGGACGAGATCTTCTGTACTGGTCGGAGATGACATGTCCGGCTGGTGGGTGGCGGCCGGAGCTGTCGTGTCTGACTTGTTGGACTGGCTGCACTTCTGATCCTTGGTCACCAGAGGGTGGGGGGTACCTGCAAGAGACTCTGATGCTTAAGTTAGCATGGGTATTAAACAGGTTTTTAGTAGAATCAGAGTATGAGTTATACCTGGATGCTCCAGTGTATTTATAGTAGTGTGGGCTGACCTCTCTGATAAAATAAGTTAGTTATCTTATCTTATCTTATCTTATTTTGAGTGAAGTCAGCTTATCTTTAAGGGAACCGCCTTTATCTCTATAGGCTTGGATTGCCTTTGGATTTGGGTCTTGTTCCTTTATTTGGGCCCTTTATTGGGCTTTCCTGTCGATTTGGCCGACCTCTTTGAGAAGAGTTCGGATAGCCTGACCTGAAGAGGTCGGTCGCTTTGTCGCTGAACATCTCGGATCGGATAGCTCGACCCAGGGTGTGAACAACTCCCATTATAGCTCCCCCTGACTGGGATTTACCCTTTAGAACAGAGGCATGGTAAGCTTGTACATGTCATTTACTATGCCAGTCGTGTGTTAAATGATGCCCAAAAGAATTACACAACTACAGAAAAGGAATTATTAGCTGTTGTTTATGTTGTTGATAAGTTTAGGTCCTATTTACTTGGTTCTAAGGTTATTGTTTATACTGACCATGCTGCTTTGAAGTACCTTCTAACCAAGCAGGATTATCAACCAAGATTAATCAGATGGGTGTTGCTCCTTCAGGAGTTTGATATTGAGATAAAAGATAGGAAAGGGTCAGAAAATCAAGTAGCTGACCATCTCTCCATAATTGAGCCTGAAGCAGGAGTACAACCACCCACAGCTGTGACTGAGACGTTTCTAGATGAGCAATTGTTCCTCATTCAGCAGGCTCCATGGTTTGTAGACATTGCAAATTATAAGGCCATGAATTTTATCCTAAGGGAGTACAGTAGGTAACAAGTAAAGAAGCTATTGACTGATGCCAAGTACTACATTTGGGAGGAACCATACCTCTTTAAAAGGTGTTCAGATGGTATCATCCAGAGATGTGTCCTAGATGAAGAAACACAGCAGATTCTTTGGCACTGTCATGGTTCTGATTATGGAGGCCACTTTGGTGGTGAAAGGACAGCTACAAAGGTCCTTCAGAGCGGGTTTTACTGGCCGACTCTCTTCAGAGATTCAAGAGAATTTGTGAAGCACTGTGACAGATGTGCAAAAGCCCCGAATCTCCCTACCAACCATGAAATGCCACAGTATGGATTCTTGAGGTTGAGTTGTTTGATGTGTGGGGTATTGATTTCATGGGACCTTTCCCTCCCTTACATTCAAACAACTATATTCTAGTGGCAGTTGATTATGTGTCCAAGTGGGTGGAAGCTATGGCTCTACCCACCAATGATGCCAAGGTGGTAATGAGCTTTCTTCAGAGATATATCTTTAGCAGGTTTGGTGTCCCGAGGACACTCATTAGTGATAGTGGAAGCCACTTCTGTAACAGACAGCTAGACTCTCTTCTGCAGAGATATGGAGTCTGTCATAAAGTGACAACCCTCTATCATCCTCAGACAAGTGGACAGGTTGAAGTTTCCAACAGGAAACTCAAGAGGATTCTCGAGAAAACTGTCAGTGTTTCAAGAAAGGACTGGTCTAAGAAGCTTGATGATGCTCTCTGGGCATACCGGACAGCGTACAAGACTCCTATTGGCATGTCCCTTTACCAGTTGATCTATGGCAAAGTTTGTCACTTGCCAGTTGAGCTGGAGCATAAAGCGTACTGGGCAATCAGGTATCTGAATCTTGATTCAGAAGCTGCATGAATTAAGCGGATGCTTCTGTTGAATGGACTTGATGAATTCAGATATTCAGTCTATGAGAATTCCAAGCTCTATAAGGAGAGAACCAAGTTATTGTATGGCAAGAAGATTGCCATCAGAGTCTTTGAGCCAGGACAGAGAGTGCTTATGTATAATTCAAGGCTCAAACTCTTTTTTGGGAAGCTGAAATCCCGGTGGTCAGGACCGTTTGTGGTTACCAGAGCTTCACCATATGGTCATATGGAAATACAGGAAGAGAATTCTGACAAGAAATTTACAGTAAATGGCCAGAGGCTGAAGCACTATCTTGGAGGCGAGATCGATCGCCAGAGGTCCGCTCATCTGCTGAACTAGCAGAACTGACCGTCAAGCTAGTGATGTTAAAGAAGCGCTTGTCGGGAGGCAACCCGATAATTTCGTATCCTTAGTTATTTTTCGTAGCAGTGATTTTCTTATCTATCTGATTTTTATTGAGTTTTACTGTTTTCCTTTTGTTTTACGTGTGTTCTGATCATGCAGCTATCTTAGAAAAAAAATTGACGAGCACACGACGCGCAAGCGTCATATGTGTGAGCGTGAAAAAATAAAAGTGAACAGAAAGTTGAGCAGGAGTGGCGCTGGAACGATGCCTTACGCACAAACAAGACCGCGCGTACGCGTACCTCATGCGTGCGCGTCATTTGCACTTTTCGCCATCCACGCGTGCGCGTCACTGACGCGTACGCGTGACCTTAAAAATCGGCGTAAATAAGTGTTTGGGCAGAGAGTTGTGCTGGCTTGGGGCTGGAAGTGTGGTGGAAGCACAAACTTGGTCACGCGTACGTGTCCCTGACGCGTGCGCGTCCTTTGCATAAATGGCCATCCACGCGTACGCATGTATGACGCGCACGCGTCGTATGAAAAATTTTAGTTCCCAAGCCACGCGAACAGAGAGTTGTACGTGCACGCGGCCGCCTTCGCACGATTCGCACAAACCAAGGGCACGCATATGCGTGTCAGACGCTTACGCGTCATTTTCAGAATCGGGCGACCCATGCATACGCGTACGTGTTGCCTGCATCGCACAACTACACTAGTTCGCCACCCAGTTTTAATTTTATTTCTCTCTATCCCAAATCATAATTCTCTCTTATTCTTTTATCCTTTTCTTCTTTTTTCCTCATACTATTTCTTTTTGTTTTCAGTTCTTCCTTGCTTGAGGACAAGCAAACCTTTAAGTTTGGTGTTGACGCTTCGCTTATGGATTTTCTGTTTATTTTTATGGCACCAAAGGGAGGCAAATCATCTTCACGGGGAGCACAGCCTGAAGAAAGAAACAACCACTAGGATAATTGAGGTGGTTGAGTTCTTTTCATTCTATACTCCTTCCCGCTCTTACTATGTTATGTTCCGGTTTTCTACTGTTTTGTTTTAGTTGTTGCATGATCATTTGTTATTTCAGTTCCTAGTAGTTAATTTAATTTTGTCTTATGTATCACTCACTAAGCTTGAAATCAAAAATACAGAAGTGATGTATTGCATGAGAAAGTGAGTTTATATTGAAGAGTAGTCTTATTTACTTAGATGTAGTGGTAATTTCTGTGATTCTGAATTCATGACATGAACAGTGCATAGTTGAATTTGAATCAAAGGATGTTGATGTATAAGGAACAGGAATTTAGAGAACTATTATGAAGTCTCTGCAATAAGTAAAAGTTAATCCTTGAAGCAAAAGAAACAGCATTGGAAATATATATATATATATATATATATATATATAAAGCAAGGTCCAAGTCTTTGAGCATCAATGACTAGGGAGGTCAGACATGATTAAAAGCTCAAAGAGTTGTTTCCCTAGTCACATGCTTGTGGTGTTCTTATGTCAAGTAATCCTTGAGACAAAACATTTAGATTCGGGATCAATTGCAATTAACAGAGTATGCCAAAGACTTTGAGCACCACTGTCTGGGAGTAACTGAAAGGAAAATCAAAACTTAAAGAGAGTTCCCCAGTTAAGTGCTTGTGGTGTTTCTGTGTCAAGTGAAGATTGAGACAAAATATTTAAAGTCACAACTAGGCTCAAGGTGCAAAGCACCAAAGAAAAAAAAGAATCAAAGAAAAATTGATGTATTCAAGGGTTAAATTAAGTTACAAAAGATTAGAGAATTCATAATATACCCGGATTCCAATTCCAAATGACAGTGACATCTTTTTGATTCAAAGGAGAGTGAGATGCCAAAACTATTCAGGATTGCAGCTATAAACCCCACTATAAGAAGAGACATGAGCTTAATCGAACTCTCATTCTCATGCAAATTCACATCCTAAGCCTATATTAATTTTGGTTGCTTAAGGACAAGCAACAATTCAAGTTTGGTGTTGTGATGTGTGAGCATCTTTCCTATCTTTTCCTAATAAAATTGCATTTAAATTGTTGAGTTTAATCACAAATTAACTATCTTTTAGCCACTATGGATGCTACTTTGAGTCTTGTGCAATTCTGTTTATTTTAGGTAGCATTCGGCTGGATTTGATGGAGTTTCTGCAGCACAAGAATTAAAGGAGATGACCAGCGAGGAGCGACACGTACGCGCACCTGACGCGTGTACGTGATTTGAAGATTTGCACGGCAACGCGTGTGCGTAACTGATGCGTACGCATGACACGAAAAGAAGACCATCGACGCGTACGCGTGACTGACGCGTACGCGTGACATACGCCACGTGCAGAAAACGCAAAAAATGCTGGGGGAGATTTTTGGGCAGGTTTTGACCCAGTTTTTGGCCCAGGAAACACAGATTAGAGGCTGCAGAATAGAGGACTCAGGGGAACACTTCCCGTTACTTCCTAAGTTAAGCGTGGACCCTACAAAGCAAGTGGTCCCCATCCATCAATTGAAGACTTGCTGATTATTTAATTAATTCTGATTAAAACTTTATTTTTATTTTAAAATAGGAAAAGATATTATTTTAGTTTTAAAAATTAGATTTTAAATTTATTAGGATTAGATATAAAAGGAAAAAAAACTTCCTTTTGAGGGGCATCCCAACATTAGTTAACTTTTCATTCCATCTCAACCCAATTGACAATCCTTATTTTCTCTCTGAACCATGAGCAACTAAACCTCCATTGTTAAGGTTAGGAGCTCTGTCTATTGTATGGATTGATACTATTATTTTTCTATTTTAATTCATGTATTGATTTTTATTTCAAGAATTATTTTCGTTCTTTATCTTATGAATTCGGGTGGAACGGAAGTATGACCCTCTTTCTAATTGAGTTCTTGTATAACTTAGAAAAGCTCTTTACTTGAACAATAGCTTGAAAATAATTTCTCCTAAATTCTAATTATCTGGACTTAACGGGATACGTGACATATAATCCTTTTACATTTGGATAATTAGGATTTTTGTGGCATATAAACTAGAATTGAACTTCACCATCTAGTTGGAATTAATTGACCAAGGAATTGGCAGTTGATGAGAATTAGAGGAGACTAGAAAGGTCTAAGGAAGTAGGGTCTAGTCATATATAGTTTGCCATGAAATTAAATCTTGCATGATTAAAATAGTTAGTAAGAAAAGTCAATTCGAAAAATAGACATCTCTGAAGCCTTAATTGTTTCTCCATACATATGTCACAACCTGTTTACTGCTAGCTTTATTAAATTTCTGAATTATTGTTAAATGCTCTTGAACATCAAAACACTCTTTTCTATTTGCCTAACTAAGGAAATTAATCAACCATTGTTGCTTAGTCCATCAATCCTCAGGGGATCGATCCTCACTCACCTGAGCTATTACTTGGTACGATCCGGTGCACTTACTGGTTAGTTTGTGGTTGTAAATTACGCACCAATTGTCGAGATGTGTGTGTGGCCAGAACGGTGGAGATGTATGTGTGGCTGGAACGGTCGAGATGTATGTGTGGCCGGAACAGTCGAAATGTGTGTGTGGCCGAAATGGTCGAGAGGGCAAGATCTGGGTGCGATCCCACTTGCTCGTTAACTTGAAATATGTATTCGGATGGTAGGTTGAGGACAAAAGTTCCCTCTCTTGTCGTGACGAGGGTGTGGGGAAAGGAGAAAGGCACTCTCCTTCGTATTGTTTTCCCACATTCTTCTTTGGTGGAAAGGCACACTTCTTCGATGTGAAAAGGCACTCTCCTTCGATTATGATCCTCCTGGAGATTCGCAACCTAGAGACCAATGTCTGGGTTAGCTTCTAGATGTGTCGGGTTCTGACAAAGTAACTGACACGTGAGCTCACGGTCAGTAGGATAGACATGCATCATGTGCATTTGTATGTTTTATTTTAGTGTGCATTATCTGGGCTTGCTTAATTGCTTATTCATGTTAATTTCTAATTGTCTACTTGTTATATATGCTTTCTGTGTGTGTTTTCTTTGTTTTCTTTGTTTGTCTGCGTGGATCTTCTGGTGTTTTGGAGGATAGTAAAGGAAGGGGAATAGCTGAGGGTTTTAGTTAGAGTTGAGTTAGAATGAAGAACCTTAGTGGACCACCCTGATTATGGCTTTCATATTTAAATCCTAGTTTTATAATCAAGAGCGTCGGAGTTTTAGGATTGCCTTTGGCTTTTCTGGGACCTTATTTATTATATATGTGGGCACCTTAACTATATTGAGAACCCGTGGTTCTCATCTCATACAATATAGTTATTTTTCAAATGCAGGTTGAGAAGCACCACTTTGTATTTTGGAGACTTGGATGAAGCGAAGAACTCTTGGGGCTCGGGAACATATTTTGTTTATATTTATATATGTACGTAGATTCTCCACCTTGTAATTTTTTTTGTTTGTCCCTCTTAAAGGTTGACTCGGAGAAACAGGTTGTCATTTTTCTGCTTTGGGTCATTTTGGATTCTCATGTATATATGTATATATGTTTATATGCTTTGTCCGGTTCTAGCTTCGCAAGACGGGTTAGAAGCCTTGTTATTTGTATCTTGAAACTCTCTTATCCTACTTCGTTATGTTGTCGCTTCGTGATTGTTGCGCTTTTCATTTTACCGCTTTTGTTTTGACTTTTCTTCAAAGGCTCATATTTATAAACTTTTTCAAACTATATTATATATATAATTTTACTTTTAAAGGTCGTAATACCTCACCATTTCTTTTTTATGACTTAAGCATAATATTCTGTGTGGTAGAGTGTTACATTATGGTATCAGAGCAGTTCGTTCCTGTAGAGCCTGAGGGACGGACTGACTATGCTTTTAGGCATACTCTGGGTGTGTGTACATGCTATATAGGTTGTCTGTTAGATGTATATAGCATAAATACTCATGAGCATACTTTTGGAAATTCGAAGCACTAGACTTGAGATATTAAGACTGATCACCTTAATATCAATTGTTCGGTGTAAACAAGACCCAAATAGCATCTCGTGGGTGTGACTCAGGTAATACGGTTGATTCTCTGACTGCTGCTGTGCAAGCTTCTGCTGAAGAGATGGATCGAACAAAATAGAAACGGTGAAGAAGGCGGTAATGGGTCTAGTGCTGAAAGAAACCAAGGGACTATAACTCGTGCAGTTGGAGTAAAGTTCAATAGCGCTTAGTTAGAGGGATAGAGAGACTCAAGGAATGTTCTGACAGAGTAGACGAGTGATTAAGTTCTTAATGGTTTAGAATCAGAGTGGCATTACGAAATCACGATAATTTTGGTAGATCTAAAACTGTAGTGACGTGTGGAAAGAGTTTTAGGATATGAGGGTGTCTTGAGGAATCGACGTAGGATCCAGCAGTGGAAAGTGTGTGTGATTTAGGTTATAAAAAATTGAGTTAGACTAAGAGATTAGAGAATTGATTAGTGTTTGAAATAGCTAAGAATGATTTGAGATTAATTTGACTTAGATGGAACTCTTGAAGGGTAAGGAAGTTGCAGTCAATGAGAAAGAGTTAGACAAAACTAAGAATGAAACAAACAGGTACAGTTTAGGCTTGAATTTGGTTGAGTTTATAACCATGTACATGAGAGTGAAGAATATGGATTTGTGTTTGAATTATTATTGGGAAACGGTAGAAAGTGGGTGTGAGGTTGGGTGGTATTGAAAGAGCGTATATGTAGATTTGAGAGTTTTTCGAGGGTGAAAATTTCTATTTGGGGGGTAGGATGTAAATTGTAAAATTTGTAAAATTAGTAAATAATTAATTAATTAATTAATCATTAATCAAATAAATTAGAAAATAGAATTTTATGGTTTAGTGAGGTAGAATTAATTAAAATATGAATTTTGATACTAATTTTAAAAAATTTTGTCCAAGATTGGGCCGAACGGGCCAAACTGGGCAAACTGGGCCCGTATTGGGCCCAAGACCCAACCCAACAATATTTAAAGGAAGAGCACAGCTCTTCTTCCCCAAAGCAAAAGGGGAAAACACACTGAGCATAGGAGAAAAGGGGGAGAAACATGCAAACCCTCACCCAAATCTTCAATCCAACGTAACTTTTGATTTGGAGCTCCGATTGACGAGTCATCCATGGCCACGCGTTTATCTCGAAATTCTCTACAAAACTCACTAACCAATTTGGTAAGAAACCCAATTTTTCTCACCAAGACTCTCTCTTTTCAGTTTCAAAATTCATGAGTTTAAAAATTGAGAATTGTGATATTTTGATGTTTTAGGATCAAATTAGCTTGCGAGAATTTTTTAGTGTTGTTCTATTAGTTTGTGGGTAAGGTAAGAAGCTCTTAAATCTTGGTTAATTTCTAATTTAGTAAAGCTTATGTTGAATTATGATGAAATTTTATATTATTAGATTAGATGTTTGAAGTTTGAAGTAATTGGTGGTGTCGGTAAGCTGAATTTGGGCTATGGTAACTGAATTCTGTCTGGCACACTATTTGGAGCTTTGGGTATTTACAGAACTGCAATAAGTTATGGTGCTCCAAGAATTAGGGAGAAATCAGCCATGGTATGGTTTTGGTTTCTCGTATATAATATGTAATGTGTCGTGAAAACTTAGGCTAGTTGACTCATAGGATAAGTTGAATTGATTGTTGGTTGTTGAATTAAATTGTTGATTGGGATGTGTTGAAGATAATTGTTAAATTGGTGTTTGGAATTGGTTAAGTAGATTATGAGGTGTTGAATGTTGAGTTGTCTGTGAGAATATGTTGTTTGTGATAAATGATGAGGATATTAAATGATGATAATGATAGTAGGATGACTTGTGAATTGTTTTGCATTGGTTTGTGAACTTGTATATAATGAAAATGCTAAGAATTGGGTATTTGCATGTGATGGAAGAGATGGAATAGGTATGAGACTATTTTGTACAAAATAAGTGCTGAAATTGGAGTGTGAGTTATTAGTTTTTGAAAGAAACTTGGCGAAATAAAGGTTTGACAATTTTTTTTGTAAAATTGATTTTTAGCCGAACTTCAGCGAGCCATAACTTGGCTTCCGGAACCCCAAATTTTTTCAAACTTATTTCATATGAAAATTTGGTCTATGAAATTTACACCGTTTAAAGAACAAATGAAAAATATTTTAAAACAAAAAAGTAATGCGCGTCGAAAGTTTGGTATGTAAAACTGAAATTCTACAGACTTAGCCATTTCTGATCAAACTGCAGTGTCTGCGTACACATACCCCTCATTCGCGAAGGGTCGTTTTTGTACAGCGTACATGCGTACGCGGACAATGCTATGCATACACGAAATGGGCTAAACTGCACGCCCACGCGTATGCGTGGCCCCTGTTTAAGCGAAAATGGATTTTGTGTTTTAAAGCTCAAATTCAAACCTCTAAACTTCTATTTTAACTCTTTTAGCCCCAGATCATAGTAGTAACTCTAGTAGTAAGTTAAATCTAGGAAATAGAGGTAACTTGGAGATGAAGTAAAGATTGAAAGTGATGATATTAGGCTATGGAAAGTTAGGTTACTTGGAAGTAAAGGAAGGTCTAGAGTAACTAAACTGGGATGTTAATGATGAGATTGGGGATGACTATGTGTGGCCAGAATGGTCGAGATGTATATATGGCCGAAATTGTCGAGATGTGTGTGTGGCCAGAACGGTCGACATGTGTGTGTGGCTGGAACAGTTGAGATGTGTGTGTGGCCGGAACAGTCGAGATGTGTGTATGGCCGGAATGATCGAGAGGGCAAGATTTGGGTGCGATCCCGCTTGCTCGTTAACTTGAAATATGTATTCGGATGGCAGGTTGAGGACAGAAGTTCCCTCTCTTGTAGTGACGAGGGTGTGGGGAAAGTGAAAAGGCACACTCCTTCGTATGTTTCCCCACATTCTTCTCTGGTTGCAAGGTGGAAAGGCACACTCTTTCGATGTGGAAAGGCACTCTCCTTCCTATCTCTTCAAGGAGAAGGTGGAAAGGCACACTTTTTCAATGTGAAAAGGCACTCTCCTTCGTTTATGATCCTCCTAGAGATGCGCAACCTAGAGACCAATGTCTGGGTTAGCTACCAGATGTGTCAGGTTCTGGCAAAGTAACTGACACGTGAGCTCACAGTCAGTAGGATAGACATGCATCATGTGCATTTGTATGTTTTATTTTAGTGTGCATTATCTGGGCTTGCTTAATTGCTTATTCATGTTAATTTCTAATTGTCTACTTGTTATATATGCTTTCTGTGTGTGTTTGCTTTGTTTGCTTTGTTTGTTTGTGTGGATCTTCTGGTGTTTTGGAGGATAGTAAAGGAAGAGGAATAGTTGAGGGTTTTAGTTAGAGTTGAGTTAGAATGAAGAACCTTAGTAGACCACCCTGATTATGGCTTTCATCTTTAAATCCTAGTTTTATAATCAAGAGCGTCGGAGTTCTAAGATTGCCTCTGGCTTTCCTGGGACCTTATTTATTATATATGTGGTCACCTTAACCATACTGAGAACCCCCCGGTTCTCATCCCATACAATATAGTTGTTTTTTAGATGCAGGTTGAGAAGCACCACTCTGTATTCTGGAGACTCGGATGAAGCGAAGAACTCTTAGAGCTCGGGGACATATTTTGTTTCTATTTATATATGTATGTAGATTTTCCACCTTGTATTTTTTTATGTTTGTCCCTCTTAGAGGTTGACTCGGAGAAACAGGTTGTCAGTTTTCTGCTTTGGGTCATTTTGGATTCTCATGTATATATGTATATATGTTTATATGCTCTGTCCAGTTCTAGCTTCGCGAGCCGGGTCAGAAGCCTTGTTATCTGTATCTTGAAACTCTCTTATCCTACTTCGTTACTTTGTCGCTTCGTGATGGTTGCGCTTTTCATTTTACCGCTTTTGTTTTGACTTTTCTTCAAAGGCTCCTAGTTATAAACTTTTTCAAACTATATTATATATATAATTTTACTTTTAGAGGTCATAATACCTCGCCACTTCTTTCTTATTACTTAAGCATAAGATTCTTTGTGGTAGGGTGTTACATTTGGCTTAGGTTTAGAGTAGATTTTGTGCATTCTTGGCTTGGAAAGAGAAATTAGGTGCTCTCGAGTCATTAATATCCAATTTGGATTGGTGATCTAGAGTTGTTTGTTAATATTCTTTCCATTGACGCAAATCTCTTACTAATTCAATTAGTAAGTTGATTAGGACTTATGGATTGAGATTAACTAGTCTTATTTGATCTTCTCCCGATGTTGGGGATAACAAAATAAGATTAGCTCTTGATAATTATTGTGTTATAATAAATGACTACGATAGAAAACCTCAATTCTCAATCTTTGCCATGAATGCCTCTTTAGTATTTGTTATCTTTAGTTGTTTTCTTTATTTTCTTTTCATTTAGATTATAGTCTTCTTATATGCAAACCACCCAATGAATCTCATAACTAATAATGCGCATACCTCACTGCAATTCCTTTGAGAGACGACCTGAGATCTAATACTCGGTATTTTTTATTGGTTTGAGCTTGTGACAAACAAATTAAACTTTGATGGGAAGATTCTATTGTTGGTCTAGAATATACTTGCAATGAAGAAATTCTATTTCTATTGAGAAATTCTAGATCAACATAAATCTTCACACCAGACCCTGGGTTAAGTAACATGTCAGAATTTGCATGCAATTATGCATTGGCAAATTGATAATGTTTGATAGAGCCTCGACTTCGACAGATACGTCAAATAATGATATTGGAGATTCTACAAGAGGACCTGAGACAAGGTTATTCCATCAATTGGTACCCTGAGTCGATGAACAACTTCAGTTGTCACAGAAGGGATCCCAATGGCTGTACCCGTTACATGGCCTCAATAGGGGTTTCCCCCAAATTATCCTCCACCTATAGAAACTCCTAATATTGGAACCATAGGACGTGCTACCATAAAGAATAATCCTTTGTATAATCTAGTACCACCTCCAGAGTATCCCTTCATAGGGATATACCATTATAGCCCTGGCATGGAAAACTACAATGCCTATCAATACTTAATGAACAACCCTCCATATTTGGGATCTGTTCCCATGCCACAACCTATTCTTACGATGTCAAATGTCACTTCGACGCAAGGTGTAGGGGCACCTAGAATGCCGGTAGGAGGGACACATACCTCTATATTCCCAGAGATGTCGAGACAGATTTCTGTCGGGACACTACAAAAATTACCGGAATAGCGACCAATTTAGCGACTGATTCTGGTGGTCGCTAACCATTAGCGACCGGTTTTTGAACAAGGCCACCAAATCTTCATCAAAGAGTATCAGTCGCTAAATAGGTCGCTAACATAATCGGTCGCTAAATGCTAACCGAATTTTACATCGTTAAACGGTCGCTGAGTAAATTGGTCACTAAATGGCGACCAACTTTTCGGTCGCTAAATCGGTTGCCATGAAATCGGTCACTAAATTGGCCACCAATGCTTGATTTGAAAATCTAAAATCGGTCGCTAAATTGGTCACTAATTCTTGAATTAAATTTCTAAATCGGTCACTAAATCGATCGTCTTTCTTAATTTTATAATTATAGACTTTTACTAATTTCACATTTACCACTACTAAAACTTAATTTTTATAAATAATTATATTTCCACAAGATATAAAAAGAATCAAGCTTAGATTAATTTTTCAAATAAATACTAACACATTCACAATGTCTACATAGAAATATAGAATTTAAAATATTAAAAATTCTTAAATACATCAGATTTATGATCCACAATCTAGACTAAAATATGGTAAAAATAATTTACAAACAACATAACTATGCTCTATTCAATATCTACTTAGACCAAGCAACTGTATTTATCTCAGCTTGTACACTCTAGTATAACTCGAGCCTCTTTCAAGGGTACCACGTCAAAAATTGGTATACTTTTTTGCTTTCCTCCCTCATTCTCTGTAATGAATCAACAACTGCAAGAAGGAAATATTCAGAATAAAGTTGATACAGTTCGGCTGTAAATTAACAACAAATTCAGCACACGACATTTTTACACATGGAAAATCTTAGCTAGCATGAAAATCTCTCAGCAAAGGAAATAAATTCTTATACCCCTTTTGTAAATTCACTAATTAAACTCAGGAGAGGAAGAATTAGTACTTTTCAGTTCTATGGATACCAATCTGCGCTCTTAGTATATCATTTTTTTAAAATTCATTTAACCAAGCATAAGACAATATTTAAATGCAAATGGATTCACAAGTATACAAAGAACTATTATTAAACAATAAGAAAAATGCAATAGGGAGAATAAGTTTTTACCTCTTGAGTCCAAGATACAATGTGACCTTTCTTTTTAGATAATTTTCTTGCAAATATTTTATCTTATAATGGCCACTACAACACTCTGCCAATTGCACTCTTCATCTTCTTCTTTCCTATGCCATGTAACTTGTGTATGTGGTAGAGTTTCATGCAGAGCATCTCAGCCTCGGTTCATCTTTCAGTTTCAGCATCTTCACCTAACAAAACAATATTTCAGATTGAGAATTCTAGTGTCATAGCTTGCCTTAGAGTAAAAGGTTTCTCTTTTTTCTACTGCTCTTCTTTTTTATTTAATTTTTTTCCATATATTCAATTTTGATTTTTCTTAACAGGGCACTGATGCACCACTATTTTGTGCTACATTTTGTGCTTAATTTAGGTGGATTTCATCCACTTTTCCTACATTTATTCAATGAAATGGCATGGTTTCATGATTTTCTCCTAATTTATGCTTAAGTGTGAAAACATGCTTTTTAGTCCCTTAATTGGTTAATTTTAATTCACCTTTAATTCCACTAGATGTCTTGATGTGTTTGTTAGTGAATTCAGATTGGAAAGGCTAGGGATGGATCAAAGGAGGGAAGAGAAAAGTATGTAAAGTGGAGAAATCATGGAAAATCAAGGATTTGGGATGCATTCAACGACGCGCACGCATAGCAGACCCTCACGTGTGGAATTGAGGTCGCATGGAGAAGCGTACGCATACATGACGCGTACGCGTCGATGCTCGCACGTGACTTCATTAAAGTGAAACCGTTGGGGGCGATTTCTGGGCTTCCCAGGCCCAAATCTAACACAATTCTGAGCCTATTACATGCAGAAATCAAGAGGAGTCAAAGGTGGAGAAGATATAGTTTAGTTTAGATGTAGTTTCTAGAGAGAGAAGCTCTCTCTTCTCTCTAGAATTAGGTTAGAGGCAAATTAGGATTTCTTAGATCTAGGTTTAATTCATGTTTTGATTTACTTTACCTCTTCAATTCCTTGTTCTTCTACCTTTGCTTTCTCGAGTTTTGTATTTCATTACTTGTAATTGTCTACTTTGTGGTTGAAGCACTCTTGTTCTTCTATTTTCCTTTAATGTAATTCATATTTGATTTCTCTTATTATTGATTTACTTTATTGTTGTTGATTTCTTACAATTAGTAGTTGTAGATTTATATTTCTTGCAATTTGATTTTACTTTCCTTTTATGCCTTCCAAGTGTTTGACAAAATGCTTGGAAGGATGCTAGAGTAGATTTTTCTCCTCTTGGCTTTGGTTGAGTAATTGGAGACTCTTGAGTTATCAAACTCTTTTGTTGATTAATAATTGAAAGTTGCTAGTTGATTTGAATTCCACTAAAACTAGTCTTTCCTTATGAGTTGACTAGGACTTGAGGAATCAAATTGATTATCTCCACATGACTTTCCTTCATAGTTAGAGGTTGACTAAGTGGAGCAATGGACAATTCTTATCACAATTGAGGAGGATAATAAGGATAGGACTTCTAGTTCTCATTCCTTGCCAAGAGTTTTCTTAGCTATTAGTTTAATTCTTACAATTTACTTCTCTTGTCCTTTATCCAAAACCCCAAAATATACATCTCATAATCAATAACAAGAACACTTCCCTGCAATTTCTTTGAGAGACGACCCGAGATTTGAATACTTCGGTTATTTTTATTGGGATTTATTACTTGTGACAACCAAATTTTTGCATGAGAGGATCGTTTATTGGTTTAGAAACTATACTTGCAACGAGAATTTATTGTGAAATTCTATACCGACAAAAATCCCCTCATCGAAATGGCGACGTTGCCAGGGAGTTGCATATGTGTTCTTGTTATTAGTTATTGTATATATGTGAATATTGTGAATATGTTTGCCTTTTTGTCTCTTTATTAGTTTTTGACTAGTTTTAGGATTTGGTTTTCTTTGTTTCTTATTTGATTTTGATTGCATTTGCTCTTGTTATTATTCTCATCCTTTTGGCTATGAGTTTGGTAATCACTATGTTGTAGGAAATGGAGATTACAATGAAGATATGCATCAAGGATGGAACAATCAAAGGTGGAAGGAGCCTCAAGCATATGCTCAACCTTTTTGGCAACAACCTCCTCCGGTTTCGTATAGGTATAATTCCACTCGTTACGTTATCAATCTAATGGATATGGTAGTCCTTATTGTACATGTCAACAACCACCACCACATGCCTATGGACCACCTCCTCAACATAGCCTTCAACCATACTCACAAGCCCCTTTTCACCAAATACCTTCCTATGACCCTCATCCATCATATAACCAATCACCCTTATCTCATCCTTGTGACCATTATGTAAGAAAGTCCTTAAAACCACCACAATTCCAACATCAATACTCCCAAGGACCATAATTTTCATATACACCACCTCCATACCCTTACCAAGAAGAACCACCTTCCTATTATGAACTTTTTCTCCAAAATAATGAACCCTCCTATCCACCCCAAACCCCAATTGATGATTCTATCACTTTGCTACTTCAAGAACAAAGAGAAATGCAAAGGGAGGCACTAGAATCCATCACCGCCTTGGATGAGGTGGTAAACCGATTAGCCTCCCAATGCTTGAACAATCAAAGCACTCCCATGACCACATGTGGAGAATTAAATGAAGAGCCAAGCATAACAGAGAGATTGGAAACTCCGGTGGAAAATGAGGAATGTTACTTTGTGTTAGAACAATTGGAGGAACCTATGCTTGTTAAAGAAGAGGAAGAAGTAGTAGAAGACTTAGGAGATGCGGAACCTCCATGGGAATCTAAAGTTATAGAAAACTCCTCCAAGAAGATTGAATTTGACGTTGAGGAGGAAAGTGCACAACCTCCAAAGCATATTCCATATGAAGACTTGGACAGGATAGAGCAAGAATTGAGTTCCCTTGGTGATGAAGATTATGCATCAAACCTTCTTGGTGGTGAATCCTTTGAACTTGAAGAACCTTCTCCTAATGAGATAGAGAGCAACGTGGAGGTAGATTTCTCTCATCTTCCCATTTATGATTTGAGTGATGGAGAAGAGTTAGATGAAATTGATGAGCAAAGGATTGAAATTGAAGAAGTTTGTAAAGAGGTGGAGGTAATCAAAGAACAACACAAGGGAGTAAAGCTTGTAAAGACATTGGAAACGCCTCTCCCCAAGCCATCACCATCCATTCTTTCATTCAAGTGGGTCAATCTCTCATCCCTAAGCTTTAAGATTCCACTTGAATATGGTTTGCTTGAGATGGATGGGCAACTTAGAGCTCTTTATGGCTTTAAGAGCAAAAGGAAGATGGTTCGTGGTTGGCATTGTAAATTAAAGCTCATGATGGTTACATGTTCAAGGCTTAATAGAAAGGGTTGGGCTAGTGCTAAATTGGATGGGTCTAGAAGGAGAATTTGGCACTTTATTGAGAATTCATCTTGCTCACCACCCGGGTGGATTAATAATAATCAACTTGAAGACGGGTGTAGAAACAAGATATGGGATCCGGGAATAAATGAGGATCAACTTTGGGAGCCCTTAACTTGTGAGGAACTTCATCAAGGCTTGGTGGCATTAATTTTGAAAGATGGAGCTTATTGGAGATTCAAGCATTGGTGGATGTTCCAAGATGAGTACAAGGACAAGCCACCATAATGAGGAGCTCCCCATAAGTCCAACTTAAGGACAATAAACAAAAGTGCTAGGTGGGAGACACCCCACCATGGTAAAATCTTTTCATTTTTCTCTTTTGTAAATATTGGTAAAATTAGTTTAATTTCATGTTTTGTTGAGTTTGTTGAGTTTACTTGGTAGTTTGGTGTGTTAAATAAGGTTTTATGGTGTTTTGGTAGCTATTTGGAGGTTTAGAACACTTGGTTTGGTGTAAGAACTTGGAAAAATTTTGAAAAACAGAGCACCAACCCACACGTGACCCAGGTTTTTTCGACCATCAACGCGCATACGTCACCCACGCGTACGCGTGGATACAAACTTTTCACCTCCCAGCCAAAAACCCGAGAGTTGCGCCTACAGTATGCGAGACTTGTGCCTGAGGCACAACTCAACCCACGCGTACGCGTCGCTCTCTGATTTGCCATGCACGCGTACGCGTGATCCACGCGTACGCGTGATCCACGCATACGCGTCACTTCCATTTTACCATTACCACGCACATGCGTCACTCCACGCGTACGCGTGGATTGTCCTGTTTCATCAAACTTCTTTTCTTCTTTTCTTTCCATTTCTTTCCTTCTTCTTTCTTCTTTTGCTCTCCGTCCACCCATCAATCATCATCCAACACTACCAAACACCATTTATAACCATTCCTTTCAGTTAGTGGGTTGTTTAGTTAGTTTAATTTTCATTTAATTTTCTCTTTTTTGTGATAAGTGTTGGATTATTGATTTTGTTTACTATATATTACTGCTTACTATTAACTGAATGCTATTTTAGCATAATTGTTTTTGGATATTCCTTGTTGGATCCTTTATTGAGGTTTTAATTATTACTTGGTTTTGAATTTCTTTGTTGAACAACTGTGAATACCAAGTACATGAGAATTGCCTTTAATGAATTTTAATCTTTTTGAATTGCATGATTTGGCCATGATGTGATTTGAAACCCTTTGTTTGAGTAGGCAAGTTCTTAATGGATGTTGTGCATTAATCTTCATGCATTGTGTTTCATGATCATATGCATCCATATGTTTTTGGCTTGAATGCTTTCATGCTTCTTTATTGCTTGTTTGGTTGTTTTAACCTACGATTTTAGAGCATCTCAAGCACCCTAGGATGAGTGAAGTGCATGCTTCTTTGGTGACATAGCTTTTTATGCTAGCGTGTGTTCTAGACCGCATGCATCTTAGAACTCACACACTTAATTCATTAATGTCACACTAATTCACTCACTCAATTCTAGTGGTTTTTACCCCATTCCAACAATTTATGCTTCCTTGCTTTTGCACTTACTTTTCTTACTATCCTACCTTCTAATTTCAGGATGAGTCATCTTAAGCGAAAAAATGGAAGCGGGAGAAAGAACACGCAGCAACCGGTTAATCCACCAGCTGAAGGTGGCAATCCGGAGAGTCGTCGTACCCCCTTGTTCATCTTTGGATGCACCGAGGACGGTGAAAACTTTTAAGTGTGGGGAGGTCATTCGACCGAATCGGCGTTTTTGGGTGACAAATTCCTAATCCCAACACTTTTGCATTTCATTTTTTTAGGTCTTTTAGGATTTTTAGTTTCATTTTCTTATTTTTGCATACATGTATACATAATAAGCTTAGTCAAAATAATAAAATTTTCCAAGAAAATTACTTATAGGGCAACACCCCCCAATTGATTTGAGTAAAAAATTTTCATTGAACTTGCTTGAATTATATCTTGTGGAACATATTCTGAGCTAAGAACACAAGCTTGTGAGTTTTGAGCCTAATTGTATGGTTACATCTTATAACCACTTATTTTCCTTCTTGTGTGCATTATTCTCCTTCTATGATTGTAATACTTGATTTGTTTGATTCTTTATATCCATTATTTTGTGTATAGATGCATTTATATGATTGAGGCCATTGTTTCAATTAGCTCACTTACCCAAATAGCCTTACCTTTTATCTTCCACTGTTAGCCAACTTTGAGCCTACGATTAACCCACTTGTTCTTAATTTAGCACATTACAAGCCTTAAAGCGAAAAACAATAAATGTCCTTTATTTGGATCTTTGATTATCTTAGGCTAGTTAGTGTGTATCATTCAAGTGTGGGAAAACTTGGGACATTGGTTGGAAAAAGGTGTGTGTTGTATTTTTGTTGAAAATATTGGGAATTGGGTACATACTCATGTGTTAATTAAATGTAAAACCATATGCATTGATACTTTTGTATATACTTTATTGCAAAAAGACAAAAAAATAAAATGAGAAGAAAAAAAAGGAAAAAATATATATCAAAAGAAAAAACATAGAAAAAGAAAAAAAATAAAAAGGGGACAAAATGCTCCAAAGTGAAGTCCAATAATAATTAACACATATGAGTTGTGATCAAGAAAAGAATGCATGAGTGTGTGAAAAAGTGAAGAATGGGTAGTTAACTTCACCACCAATCTTAATACCAATTAAACAAGATCGACCATTGAAATTATATACTGCTACATCAGATACAACTTTAGGGAGCATGTTGACCCAAGAAGACGAAGATGGTAACAAAAAGTAGTTTATTATCTGAGTCAAATGTTGACTGATATGAAAATTAGATATAGTGCAGTCAAAAAACTCTGTTTAGCTCTTTATTTCTCTTGCACTAAACTTAAAAGTTACTTAATTGGAAAGAATTTTATGTTGTATCAAAATTTTATGTTATTAATATGTTTTCTTATCCAATATTGAGAGAAAGAATTGGCAAGTGGATGTTAGGGTTAATCAAATATTCTTTGTTTTATGTCCCAGTCAGGGCTGTCAAAGGGCAAGTGATTGTTGATTTCTTTGCAAATCATCCCTGTGTCAAGATTCATGAGCAACCCAAAATTGGGTATCTCGAGCTCAAACCTTAGAAGTTATTTTTTGATGGGTCGAAACATCAAAATGGGGGTAGAAGTAGGAATAATCTTAATCACCACCGATGATATTCCAACCAAATTTATGAGGCTTTAATTATTGGTGTAGAACTCTTAATTAAGACAGGAGCTAGAATAGTCAAAATATTAGGAGATTCACAATTAGTGATTCAACAATTAGCTAGAAACTATCAAGTTATTAGTCAGAATTTGACTAAGTATTTTGTGGTAGCCGTTCAACTCAGTTTCGATTAAATACATTTAAAGAGTCGAATTAGGACACTAATGAGTTAGCTCAAATGGCTTCTAGCTATAAAATCTCAAGTTGATAAAGGAGTTTAGTTGATGATCATATATCTCTAATCATTTGGATCTAGGGTATTTGCACAACAAACCCCTATACTTAGTATTGGATATATTATGGGTTTGTTGTGCAAATACCCTGGATCCAAATGATTGGAGATATAAGATCATCGACTTCCTTCAAAATCCTAATCAAAGAGTAGATCGAAAAACCAAATATTTGGCATTAAGCTTTGTATTGGTTGGAGGTGGTCTTTTCAATAAAAGTGTCGATGGTTCTTTACTCTAATGCTTGAGTATTGGTGCGCGTGTACGCAAAACCCACACTATTTCGTACAATAGCAACAGTACCAGCAAGTGCACTGGGTTGTCCAAGTAATACCTGAGCGAGTCAGGGTCGATCCCACGAGGATTGTGGCTTGAAGCAAGCAATGGTTGTCTTGAAGGTCTTAGTTAGGCGGAATCAGAAGGTCTTTGGAACCTTGTATAAGTACTTGTTATATCAAACATTTGGATGTTACGTTGAAATAAGGATAGGAATAGAGTTGAGAATCTGAGTTGCTTTGTCTTTTTGAAGTAACTCTGGTACTACTGTCTTCTTTGCTTGTGAATGATCTTCTTCTATGGCAGGTTGTAAGTGATCAAAGCCATTGCCCATGGTCATTGATCTCCTCTGCTACAGAATGAACACGGCCGTGGACTTTGGCCGTGGTTACTCAATCTGACGAAGGGTGAAGCGCATAGCAGTCCATTCTCTTGGCGATCCTACTCAAAATGTCACAGACAATGTCGAATCTTTCGGATCAGAGAATACTGCTTCTTTGGATTCTAGCCTATACCACGGAGACCATAATCTCCCCAGAGATCGGCTGAAGTGGTGTCTCGAGAAGTCCCCAACGAAATCGTGGATTAACCGTCTGAGAGATGTATAAACACTGTTGTTAGATCGTGCTTTTCTTCCAGGTACTCATACGAACCCAAGTAGACGTGGGTGTTTATGCGGCACGTTCGTCTTAATGTAATGAACAGAGCCAATTTGTCAGATCATCCTGTTCATCATGATGAAGATCAGAATATACATCTTAGAGTTAGATCAAACACAGATCGTAGAAGAAGAAATAGTATTTTTATTAATTCATAGGACTCAGCAGGGCTCCTTCCCTCAACCTAGGAGGTTTAGAAACTTATAAAAACAAAGTAAAAATGTGAATGATGCTCTCCTGAATCAGAAAGTCTGTAAAAAGTGTGTAAGATATGTGATATGTTCTGTTTTACATGAATCTAATCCCTAAATACTAAACAAATGACTAGTAAGGGTAAAACAGTCTATTTAGAGTTAAAATCCACTTCTGAGGCCCACTTGGTGAGTGTTTGGGCTGAGCTTTGATGAGATCCACATGCTGTGAGGCTCCTTGGGCTTGGAATGCCAGCTAGGGGTCCTCTCTGGGCCTTTGGATGTTGGGCTCTGCTCTTTGGGCGCTGGACGCCTGGAAGGGGGCAGGAAGCTGGCATTGGACGCCAGTTTTAGGCCTTTTAATCCGAAGCAAAGTATGAACTATTATATATTTCTGGAAAGCTCTGGAAGTCATCTTTTCATAGCCGTTGAGAGCGCTCCATTTGAACTTCTATAGCTCCAGGAAAGCTCTTCCGAATACAAGCAGGTCAGATCTGGATAGCATCTGCAGTGCTTTCTCTGTCTCTGAATCAGACTTCTACTCCAGCTCCTCAATTTCAACCAAAAAATACCTGAAATTGCCCAAAAACACAAAAACTCATAGTAGAATCTAAAAATGTGAATTTAACACAAAAACTATAAAAACTTAATAAAAACTAAATAAAACACACTAAAAACTATATGAAAGTGATGTCATAAAGCATATAAAATATCCGCTCATCAAGTATGTAAGATGCATATTTATCTATAGCTGAGGTACATGAAGGAATTTGTTACACTCATCAAGCGGGTCAAAAATTACATTGGACTTTGCGTCAACAAGAACTGTATTGACTTACAATGTTGAAGGATTATATTAATTTTGCTCGACGCACTACAAGAAAAAAGGTCTATTGGTACACTTTTTTCTTGCCACGCTTTTAAAGTGTGGCAAAAAGTGGTCAATGGTCACGCTTTTGTGAGGGTGGTCACTGATTTGTGATTTGGCCACGCTTTTTTGTCACATTTGAAAAGCGTGGCCATAGAGGGCTGTCGGCATGCCTTTTTTAGAGTGGCCACTGATTTGAAATTTGGCCAAGCTTTTTTTGTTACACTTGAAAAGCGTGGCCATAGACGGAAACCGACACGCTTATAAAGCGTGGCTAGTTTGGCTTCTAATAGGCACCTTTTTTAAAGCGTGCCCATATCCTATGTTTATTTTAGCACCCTGCAAAAGCGTGCCGATAGAGTTTCCTCCCCCAAAATTTAGTTTCCTACCCATTTTGTCCACATTTTGCTTTTTTTTTTCTAAGTTTTCAGTTTTAAGCCTAAACTGATAACAACAGTATATTTTAACTTAATTTCCAAATTCCCTTTTAACCCTAAAAGTGAAGCTACGTCGTCAGATGTTCATCGATGTTCATCGCACCGCCTTCATCATCCCACAGCCTTCATCATCTTCATAAATGAGTGTCGCATCGCCTTCATCATCTTCATCACTGAGCATCGCACAGCCTTCATCGTCATCTTCATCAATGACCGTCGCACAGCCCTTCCTCTAACCCTCGCACCCGACCCTCTCTCTATCGCTACCTAGATGTTTTTCAACCCTCGGACCCACCCCTCGCACTATAAACCCAACCCTCTCAATGGTTCGCCTTCTCTCTGTCGCACCATCAACACATCGACACTGTTCTGTTCTGTTCTTGTTTTGATTTTAAGCTTTATTACACAAAAATCAAGCTCGACACTCCTGGTACTAATTACTAGGTGCAAGTTGATACTGGAAGTGACCTTCTATGGGTGACTTGTTCTGACTGCTCATCATGTGCTACAAGAAGTTCTATTAAGGGTGTATGTATCTACACTTTACTGATTCATGTTTTGTGCCTTTCTGATGTTTTGTCGAAAATAGATCATTCATTACCTTTCTGATTCTAAATCCTACTCCCTCAGCGATCTCTCTCTGTTGCAATCCTCACACCCTCAATGCAAACCTCCTCCTCAGATTCACAACTTTGCACCCTTTCTCGCAACCTTCCATCGGTGCTGCCCCATCGGCGTTGCTCCTTCGACACTGATTCGTCGGTATGTCCTCCCTTAATCGGCGCTGTCTATCACTGCCTATCCCTCACTCGGCGCTCAAACCTTAAGGTTTATTTCATTTCTTTATTTAGACTCTGTCATTGCCACTATTACTGCCCACCATGTGTTTGATTAAATGTGTGTGAGCAATGCAATGCAGATTTGATGTTAACTATTTTGAGGAGCATCCCAATTCAATGCTGCTATTATGTGTGCTTCAATGGAATTCGATGTTAACTATTTTGAGTTTGAGTCTATGTTCACTATTTGTGTTAGATTGATTATTGTTGATGGTGTGTTTGTGTTAATTTCATACATAATCCATATAAATATTTTTTATTATTGTTGCTGGTCTGTTAGATTGATTATTGTTGATTATCGTATTGTCATTAATCTTTTTATAAATATTGAATTTATGAATTTTTCCCATATGAATTAATTACCCTACTTAATTTAGATAAAACTATTTTTTACTATGTACTTGTCTTCACAGATAGTAACTGGAACCTCAGCTTCTTGGCTGCTGCTTGTGCTTCATTTGCTGCTGAAAGTTATCTGATGAAATAGTTTTAGAATTCAGTGAGAAGCCAACCTGTCCAGTAAGACTTGCAAGAGTGCTGAAACGAATGCACTCAACATGAAGGCCACCATTATGATTTCTTTTTGAGTTGTGACACTGACATTCAATACTTTCACAGAAAATACCAAGCGGAGATCCAAACAAAGTAAGTAACTTGCAATAACATGTGCTCCCAGCTTAACCTTTAGTTCTGTTCATGTCAAAACAGAAAAGGTTTGTTGAGTTTTTGTATTATTTTAAAGTGGAAAGGGAGTGATATATATAACTGATAAGGCTATAGGCTTTAGCAAATCTCATCAAAATAGATATATCAGGTCATCAACTAAATAAACATCACATGCTTTTAGCAAATCTGCATTGCTGTTGGTGTTATGGAGTAATAAATAGAGACCTGTCATAAAAAATTCGAATTCTATTCTAAAGAAAAATATTATTTGACAACAAAAATAGAGATTAATACTTTTAAGGAATAAATCAAAATAATTTCGTAGGTGCATATATGTAAGTTTTCGGTTTTGATTTATCTTTCTTAACAAAATTAGCTTCTTGGTGACGCCAAGTTTAAGGAAGACAAAATTTTTCCTTTGTTCAATAGATTGTTAACTTGCTTTATCAGTAAATCATGTTTTAAATTGAAGGTACTTGATGGGTACTGAATTTGAAACAATTGAGGCAAGAATAACACCTATGCTTGCACAACTCCAATGTGAGTGTGGCATTCTACAAAGATTGGTCTATAAGAACAGGAACCAGCACCGACGTTCTTCATATTTCCAGCATCTTTTGAAGGTACAAAAATTGAAAGTTTTCCTTTTAATGATATGAATAGCTTTCAATGAAACATTTTTCAACCTTTTTTTAAGTTTCATGGGCATGCTATGTAGTATGTATTTGTATGTCATTTTGGGTTTTTCTATCGCACCGCTATAAGACCGGCTATGCTTTATGGTACGGAGTGTTGGGTGGCTAAAGGGGAGTACAAACATAAGCTGAGTGTGGCAGAGATGAAGATGTTGATATGGATGAGTGGTCATACGCGATTGGAGCTAAGTTTCATTGATATTTTGGAATTTATAGTATATTCTCTTCTTTTTATCCTATTTGATTTTCAGTTGCTTGGGGAGAAGCAACAATTTAAGTTTGGTGTTGTGATGAGCGGATAATTTATACGCTTTTTGGCATTATTTTTACATAGTTTTTAGTATGATTTAGTTAGTTTTTAGTATATTTCTATTAGTTTTTAAATAAAATTCACATTTCTGGATTTTACTATGAGTTTGTGTATTTTTCTGTGATTTCAGGTAATTTCTGGCTGAAATTGAGGGACCTGAGCAAAAATCAGATTCAGAGGCTGAAGAAGGACTGCAGATGCTGTTGGATTCTGACCTCCTTGCACTCAAAGGGGATTTTCTGGAGCTACAAGAGTCCAAATGGCGTGATCTTAATTGCGTTGGAAAGTAGACATCCAGGGCTTTCCAACAATATATAATAGTTCATACTTTGCCCGAGTTTAGATGATGAAAACTGGCGTTCAACGCCAGCTCCCTGCCCTATTCTGGAGTTAAACGCCAGAAATAGGTTGCAAAGTGGAGTTAAATGCCAGAAACAAGTTACAAACTGGAATTCAACTCCAAGGAAGACCTCTACACGTGAAAGCTTCAATGCTCAACCCAAGCACACACCAAGTGGGCCATGGAAGTGGATTTCTGTATCATTTACTCATTTCTGTAAACCCCAGTTACTAGTTTAGTATAAAAACTACTTTTAGTGATTTATTTCAGATCTCTGGAACACATTATGTAACTTTTACGTTCTGAGAGCTCCATGGGAGGCTGGCCACTTGGCCATGTCTACCCTATTTTCACTTATGTATTTTCAACAGTAGAGTTTCTAGACACTATAGATTAAGGTGTGGAACTCTGCTGTTCCTCATGAATTAATGCAAAGTACTATTATTTTTCTATTCAACTCAAGCCTATTTCTTCTCTAAGATATTCATTCGCACACAAGAACATGATGAATGTGATGATTATGTGACGCTCATCATCATTCTCACTTATGAACGCGTGCTTGACAACCACTTCTGTTCTACATGCAAACAAGCTTGAATGCGTATCTCTTAGCCTCCTGATCGTGAGATCAGAGTCTTCGTGGTATAGGCTAGAATTATTGGTGGCCATTCTTGAGATCCAAAAAGTCTAAACCTTGTCTGTGGTATTCCGAGTAGGATCTGGGAAGGGATGGCTGTGACGAGCTTCAAACTCGCGAGTGCTGGGCATAGTGACAGACGCAAAAGGATTACTGAATCCGATTCCAGTATGATCGAGAACCGATAGATGATTAGCCGTGCGGTGACAGAACATTTTGGACCATTTTCACTGAGAGGACGGGATGTAGCCATTGACAACGGTGATACCCAACATACAGCTTGCCATAGAAAGGAGTATGTGATGCCAGGGCATTATGGCCTGTTTTTCTATGCTTTTTCAGTAGATTTTAATTCAATTTTCATACAATTTCTGTTGATAAAGGAGCAAAAGCATGAAAAATCTCTGCATGAAACAAAATCTCAGGCATAGGTGAATTTTAGCTAATATACAGGGTAAATATGATGAAATAGATCACACTAAGTGAAGTTTTGATTTTGGGCATTATTAGCACACTTAGTATAGTAAACTTTATCTTGTATGTTACTTTGATACACTTTGTTTATTTGATTTCAGACCAAAAGAAGCAGAGAAGAGCCACGTTAGTGGCTACGTTAGCGCCACTAACGTGGCCATTAAAGTGGAAGAAAGGAAAGCTTGGAAAGTTAGTGAGAACGTTAACGCCACTAATGTTAGCGAAGGACAAGAAGACCCACGTTAGCGACCCCGTTAGTTCCACTAACGTGGGCACTAACGTGGAAGAAAAGAGAAGCCCCAACGTTAGTGAAAAAGTTGATGGCATTAACTTTGAAGAAGGAGCAGCGTTATTGGCAAAAGTGAGTGCCAATAACGCTAGCGAAGCAAAAGAAGACCCACGTTAGCTTCCACGTTAGTTACATTAACGTGGGAACTAACGTGGAAGGAAAGGTAAACGCCAACATTAGTAAAAAAAGTGAGTGCCACTAACGTTTGCGAAGAAAAGGAAGACCCACTTTAATGGCCACGTTAGTTACACTAACATGGACATTAACGTGGGCAAAAATCTCAACTGGCAGCCTAACCATGCCTTCTTTAAATAAGAATAACATGAGCCACAAAGATTCAAATGAGGTGATTTCAATAGCATTGGAAATTAGGATTCCAGAGCTTTCCAAGCATATATGGCATTACATGGTGGACACTAAATTTGAGGGAGAAAACCTGCCCTGAAAGTGCAAAGATGAACATGGTATCAACCTGTAGTAAGGCCAGCTGACCTCTTCACCTTCCAAGACATGTAACTCGAGCTGTAGAGCTCCAAATGATGCGCTTCTAAAGGCGTTGGAAAGTAGACATCCAGGGATTTCCAACAATATATAATATTATGGGGGTAAACATTAAGTTTGAACTTCAGAACCTGGCAATATCCATCCCCTAATCGCTAACGTTATTGTGAATCACTTTTTCCAGTAACGCTAGCGACTATGCCAGCGACCTTGTCACCTTCAAAGGAGATTAACTTGAGTTACAGAGGTCCAATTGAGGTGATTTCAGTTGCGTTAGAAAGCTGACGTTCAGAGCTTTCCAAAAATATATAATACTATATAGTGGGCATGAAATTGGAGCACAAACCAGAGGCATCTTTTAAGCCCCAAAAACACCAACTAGGTAGCAAGTGTGACGTTAGCCACACTAACTTCAGCACTAACGCCACACTTGTAGCGTTAGTGTGGCTAACGGAAGCAATAAAGCCAAGTCACACTGGACCTCAATTTGATTTACTTCTCTCTCAAATCTACTTCAAAGTTCAAGCAAGTAAGCCCACAATTGTCAACCAATCAAGGCCACAAGAAGCATCTAGAATAGTTAATTTTCATTTCATTGTAATTTGCTTTTAATTTCATTTCATTTTTTAATTTAGGAGAGCCTATAAAAAGGCCTTAGTTTCTACATTGATTTCATTCTGGAACGGAGAATTGAAGGAAGGGGGAGAGAGTGAAGACCAATTCGAACTTCTGTGAATTGGCACACTCCAAGGGGAATGGGTCTTCGGACCCCTCCCCTCCTACACTCTTCTTCCTTTTCTCTTATTTTCTTCCTTAAGAGTAGTTTCGTTTTCTTTGTACTTTTCATTTATGAATTTTGAAGTTTCAATTTTAGTTTCAATCTTCATCTTTACTTTTCTGCACTTTCTTTCTTTTCTATTTTTGTAGAGCAATGATCAACTAACTCTTTTCATTGGGTTAAAGAGCTCTATTGTGATTCAATGGATCAATTGTAGTTCTTATTCTTCTTCTTCTTTCTTTTCTCTTGATTTTACTAGAGAGCTTTCGATTTTCATCCAATTGGGTAATTGTCTTGGAAGAGAAATTGCTCATACTTGGATTTCCTCTGAACCTTGGAAGAGGAATGAGGAAATCATGCTAGAAATACTCTATCACATTGGATTAGATTGGGGGTTGGATGGATATTGTGACATTTAATCTTACCAATACTTTGATCTATGAATGTGTGTGGTATAATCAGTGACCAAACTTCAGCTCTTCCCATAAGCAATTAAATCAAGGAATTGGGAAATTGTTCAAGCTTAGAGAGATTGGATTGCCAAGGAATTGGGATCCAATCACTTAAGATTGCCAAGGAGATCAATGAATACATTGATTGAGGAAGAGATGAGAATGAACTTGATCCGGAGGATTGCAATATCTCTTGATCCCAATGTTCATTTTATTTTTAGTTCTTACATTTACTTTTCTTGCCATTTTACTTTTCTGCACTTTATTGCTTTCTTTACTTTTATGCCATTTACAATTCCTGCTGCTTATCACTCCAATATGATTCGTCTGACTAGGATAATCAATTAACCATTGATTGCTTAATCCATTAATCCCTGTGGATTTGACCTCACTCTATTGTAAGTTATTACTTGACGACAATTCGGTATACTTGCCGAGGGAGATTTGTTGAGAGACAAGTTTTCGTGCATCAGTATGAAGGATTGGATGAAGGCAATAGGAAAGCAGAGGTTCAGAAGGAATAAAGCATCTCCATACGCTTATCTGAAATTCTCACCAATGAATTACATAAGTATTTCTATCTTTATTTTACGTTTTCTTTATCTTTTTATTATTAAAACTCTATAACCATTTGAATCCGCCTGACTGAGATTTACAAGGTGACCATAGCTTGCTTTATGCCGACAATCTCCGTGGGATCGACCCTTACTCACGTAAGGTTTATTACTTGGACGACCTAGTGCACTTGCTGGTTAGTTGTGCGAAGTTGTGAAGAAGAACTATTATTATGAACGGGTGTATTGAGTTTTTAGCGCCATTACCAAGGAATGAACGATCACGATTTCGTGCACCAAGTTTTTGGCGCCGTTGCCGAGGATTGTTTGAGTTTGGACAACTAACGGTTCATCTTGTTACTCAGATTAGGTAATTGTGTTTTATTTTTAAGCATTCTATTTTTGAAAAAAAATATTCAAAAAAAACTTTTCAAAAATAAATTATTCTATGGCTTCAGAATTTTTAAGAATAAATTCTAGAGTTTCAAGATAACATGTTGAAGCCTGGCTGGCTGTAAAGCCATGTCTAAATTCTTTTGGACTGAGGCTTCCTCTTCACATGCTTGAACTATGTATGCTAAAGCTTGGCTGGGCATTGGTCATGTCTAGTGTTTTGGACCAGAGCTTTCACTGAAAGTTTGGCTGGCTAGTGAGCCATGTCTAATTCCTAGACTGGAGCTTTAGACTAGCATTGCATGATTCCTGGAATTCTCATTAAAAATTTTGAAATCCTTATTTTTCTTTTTCCAATTAATTTTTGAAAAAAATATACCAAAAAAAATAATTTAATAAAATCATAAAACCAAAAATAATTTTGTGTTTCTTGTTTGAGTCTTGTGTCAAATTGTAAGTTTGGTGTCAATTGCATATTTCTCAAACTTTCTTGCAATTTTCGAAAATTCTTCATGTGTTCTTCATGATCTTCAAGTTGTTCTTGATAATCCTCTTGTTTGATCTTCATATTTTCTTGTTGTGTGTTGCATCTTGTTTTTCATATGCATTCTTGCATTCATAGTGTCTAAAAATTAAAAATTTCTAAGTTTGGTGTCTTGCATGTTTTCTTTTCTTGAAAATTTTTCAAAAATAAGTTCTTGATGTTCATCATGATCTTCAAAGTGTTCTTGGTGTTCATCTTGATATTCATAGTGTTCTTGCATGCATCATTTGTTTTGATTCAAAATTTTCATGCATTGAGTCTTTTTTATGTTTTTCTCTTTCTTCATTAAAAATCAAAAAATATCTTTCCCTTATTTCACTCATAAATTTTCGAAAATTTGAGTTGACTTTTTCAAAACTTTTTAAAATTTAGTTGTTTCTTATGAGTCAAATCAAATTCTCAATTTAAAAATTCTATCTTTTTCAAATCTTTCTCAAAAATCAAATCTTTTTCATTTTTTCTTTCATAATTTCAAAATTTTCAAAATTTATTTTCAAAATATTTTTCTTATTTCTATTTCATATTTTCAAAATTAATGCTAACAATTAATGTGATTGAATAAAAAATTTTAAGTTTGTTACTTGCCTAGTAAGAAATGTTCAATCTTTAAATTTTAAAATCATATCTTTTGTTTCTTGTTAGTCAAATAATCAACCTTAATTTTCAAAAATCAAATCTTTTTAAATTTCTTTTTCAAATCTTTTTCAAAATAAGTTTCAATCACATCTTTTTCAAAATCATATTCAAAATCTTTTCTAACTTCTTATCTAACTTCTTATCTTTTCAAAATTGATTTTCAAATCTTTTTTCAAATAATCTTATCTTGTTTGATTCTTATCTTTTTCAAAACCACCTAACTAATTCTCTCTTTCTAATTTTTGAAAATCATTTACTTCTTTTTCAAAATTCCTTTTTAATTGATTTAAATTTTAATTTAATTTTATTTCTCTTTTTAAATTTTTGAATTTTAACTTTAATTTTAAATTAAAAACAAAAATATTTTTATTTTATTTTATTTTATTTTTGAATTCTTCCCTCTCTCATCCCCTTCTAATTATTTATTTATCTACTAACACTTCTCTTCTTCTTAAAAATTCGAACCCTCTCCCGCTTTCTGAGTTCGAATTCTTTTTCTTCTCTTCTACTCACATAAAGAAACCTCTCTACTGTGGCAAAGAGAATCCCTATTATTTTCTGTTCTCTTCTTTTTCATATGAGCAAGAACAAGGATAAGAACATTCTTGTTGAAGCTGATCCTGAACCTGAAAGGACTCTGAAGAGAAAGCTAAGGGAAGCTAAAGCACAACTCTCTGGAGAAAACCTTACAGAATTTTTCGAAAAAGTAGGAGACATGGACAAAAATAATAACAATGGTGGAGGTGCAAGGAAGATGCTTGGTGACTTTACTGCACCAAATTCCAATTTACATGGAAGAAGCATCTCAATCCCTGCCATTGGAGCAAACAATTTTGAGCTAAAGCCTTAATTAGTTTCTCTAATGCAACAGAATTGCAAGTTTTATGGACTTCCATCAGAAGATCCTTTTCAGTTCTTAACTGAATTCTTGCAAATCTGTGATACTGTTAAGACCAATGGGGTTGATCCCGAGGTCTACAAGCTTATACTTTTCCCGTTTGCTGTAAGAGACAGAGCTAGAATATGGTTGGACTCTCAACCTAAAGATAGCCTGAACTCTTGGGATAAGCTGGTCACGGCTTTCTTAACCAAGTTCTTTCCTCCTCAAAAGCTTAGTAAGCTTAGAGTGGATGTTCAAACCTTCAAACAGAAAGAAGGTGAATCCCTCTATGAAGCTTGGGAGAGATACAAGCAACTGACCAAAAAGTGTCCTTCTGACATGCTTTCAGAATGGACCATCCTGGATATATTCTATGATTGTCTGTCTAAATTATATAAAATGTCATTGGACTATTCTGCAGGTGGATCCATTCACCTAAAGAAAATGCCTACAGAAGCTCAGAAACTCATTGACATGGTTGCAAATAACCAGTTCATGTACATGATGACAAGTCATCTTAGCCTAGTTTCACTAGCCTTTTTCTTTTGTTTTCAACTGAATTATGCACTTTCTTGAGCCATAAGCAAGCCAATTGGGTAGATTTTCATGTTTCCTTTGATTTAATCAACCATGTATGAATTCATGCAATTTCATGAGGTTTTATGCTATAATTGTCACATATTATGAAAGAATGAATATCTCATGATTTTGAGCATAGCTTTGATGTGTTTGGTTGATTAATGATAGGTGAAGAAAGCTTGGAGAAAGGCTGAAGCAAGAAGGAATGGTTAGGAGGAAGAGAGGACAAAAAGTTTGAGCAAAAGTTTGCCTCAAACTTTAGCTCAAACTTTTGGATTAATTGAAAATGAACCAGGAAGCAAAAAGCTGGACCAAAAGTTAGCCTCAAACTTTTTGGCTAACTTTTGGGCAAAAGCTGGAGCAAAAGTTAGCCTCAAACTTTTTGGCTAACTTTTGGCATGAAAAACACTCCCTGGATGAGCAAAAGTTTGCGCCAACGTTAGCCCCTAACTTTTTGGCTAACGTTGGCGCATGAAAAACACTCCCTGGATTAGCAAAAGTTTGCGCCAACGTTAGCCCCTAACTTTTTGGCTAACGTTGGCGCCATGAGTATACAAGGGGAGGCCAACGTTGGAGCAAAAGTTAGACCTCTAACTTTTGCCCCAACGTTGGTATCAGCAAAGAAGGGTGGCTGATGTGAAAAGTTGGAGTAAAAGTTAGCCTCAAACTTTTACTCCAACTTTTACTCAAGCTTTCATGATTCCAACCCGGTTCAATTCGGTTCTTCTCCAAACTCCAAGAGCAATCAAGCAAGGCCTCTATCAACCCAATTCCATCAAGAGCAAAGGCCCAATTGAAGGCTTGAAGACCATTTGAAGAAAGTGTATAAATAGCATAGGATTTAAGTGTTTCAGAGAGCTTTTCCTGGGAGTTTTGAGAGAGAGTTTTCGGAGAGCTTTTGGGATTGAGTGAATTTTAAATTTCTAAGTCTTGGGGAAGGAGAATTGAATTCCCTTCCTCTTAGTTTTCTTGCTTTCAATTTCAATTACAATTGTCTTGGATCTTGGGTGGAGAATTGAAGAACTTCTGTTTCAATCTCACCTTGGGATCTTGTTTAATTTTCTGCTTAATTGAATTTCAGTTTCGGTTAATTGCTTTTCATCTACTTTCTTTGCAATCTACATTTCCTTTGCAATTGTTCTTGTTGGATCTAGGAAGGCATTGAGATCTAGACTTGGTTCTCTAGTCTCTTGGGTCCTGAGATCCGGATTTCCATTTCCCATTCCCTGTTTACTGTTTTCATGCTTATTTACATTTCTGTTTTAAGATCCGGTTCGATTCAAGACATCCTTTACTTCTCTGTTTTTTGCAATTTACTTTTTCTTGTTTAATTTCTGCAAATCCAACTCCCAATTCCCTTTACAATTCAAGCCATTTACATTTCTTGCACTTTAAGATTCTGCAATTTACATTTCTTGCGTTCTAAGTTTCTGCCATTTAATTTCTTGCTCTTTAAGATTCAGCACTTTAAATTCCAGTTCTCTTTAATTTCATGCAATTTACCCATTTTCTTTACTTTCTATGCAATTTAAATTCTGCAAATCACAAATCTCTCAACCAAATCTTGATTCGCTTGACTAAATCAACCACTAAACAAAAATTGCTCAATCCTTCAATCCCTGCGGGATCGACCTCACTCCCGTGAGTTATTATTACTTGATGCGACCCGGTGCACTTGCCGGTTAGATTTGGGTGTTTTGGAGAAATTCGTTTTTCCATAAAAATATCCCATCAAGTTTTTGGCGCCGTTGCTGGGGATTGATTAGATTGACAATGATTAAGTGAGGTGGTGATCTAGATCTAGCATTTTTATTTTCTGTTTCTCTAATTTTCAATTAACCCACTAACTGTTTGAATTTTTGCTTAAGCTAACAAAAACTTCATTCTAGCAGTAGATTGAAGTGTCACTGGTTTGTGTGTTTCTTATGTTCTGCGTGTATGTCAGGTACAAGAAGAACCACACCCACCTTTCATGAACAAGACGAAAGAACTCTCAGGAGGTTAAGAAGAGCTGAAAGAGGGAAAAATATTGTTGGAGAAGAGGAATCAGAAGAAGAATTCCAGGATATGGAGGAACATTCAACCAATCCACCTGGTGGAGCTGACAACAACAATAACAACCCACCCTAGAGGATAGTTTTGGCCTCCTATACCTTTGCAAATGCTAGACATTGTGGAAGCAGCATTCTCACCCCTAATGTCAATGCAAATAACTTTGAATTGAAGCCACAACTCATTACATTGGTCCAAAACAACTGCTCGTTTGGGGGAGGACCATTGGAGGATCCAAATCAACATCTATCTACCTTCTTAAGGATTTGTGACACTGTCAAGACTAATGGCGTGAATCCTGAGACCTACAAGCTTCTGCTGTTCCCGTTCTCATTAAGGGACAAGGCTGCACAATGGCTTGAAACTTTTCCTCAAGGAAGCATCACTAGCTGGGATGATTTGGTGACTAAATTTCTAGCCAAATTCTATCCACCTCAAAGAGTCATCAGGCTGAAAACTGAGGTGCAAACATTCACACAATTGGATGCTGAAAATCTGTATGAAGCATGGGAGAGATACAAGGCTCTGCTGAGGAAATGTCCACCAGAAATGTTCACTGAGTGGGACAAGCTACAGAACTTCTATGAAGGACTCACTCTAAAGGCTCAAGAATCACTTGATCACTCAGCTGGAGGATCATTGCAGCTGATGAAAACAGCAGAAGAAGCTCAAAATCTTATTGACATGGTGGCCAACAACCAATATTTCTTTACTCACCAAAGAAATCGCCAACCATCACAAAGGAGAGGAGTAATGGAGCTAGAAGGAGTGGACTCAATCTTGGCTCAAAACAAGATGATGCAGCAGCAAATTCAACAACAATTTGAGCAAATGGCCAAGAGGATTGATAGCCTCCAAGTTGCAGCAGTTAACACAAGCCAATCATTATCCACATGGGGGCAAAATGAAGAAACTCAAGAAGAACAACAACAAGAGCTAGTGCAGTATATGCACAACCAAGGACCAAATGAAGTGTATGGTGATACATACAATCCATCCTGGAAGAACCACCCAAACCTCAGATGGGGAGATAATCACACCCAAAACCAACAACCATGGCAGAGGAACTCAAACCAAAACAACCCAAGAAGTAACCAAAACCACAACCAGCAGCAAACTAACCAGAACCCCTACAGAAAAACTCAAAACAACTACCACAACCCCAACCAGTACCAATCCAATAACCAACCCACCAACCAAAATGCCTACCATCCACCACCCACATCTCATAACCCACCTCAAGTATCACCTGAATCTCAAAGACTCACTAACTTGGAGACCTTGATGGATAAATTGTTGAAACACCAGGAAATGACAACCAAGAATCATGAAGCCTCCATAAAGAGCCTAGAGAGGCAGATGGGGCAAATCTCCAAGCAGATCTCTATTGAGAGACCTTCAAGCTCTCTGCCGAGTGACACAATTCCAAATCCTAAGGAAGAATGCAAGGCAATACAATTAAGGAGTGGGAAAACATTGATGAGCAATAATGACATTACAAAGAAGCAAGCAGAGAGCAGCAAAAGGCCAATAGAAGATGAGGAGCAAACAAAGGAAGATGAAGCCAAGAATCAAGTTGTAATGCCAAACAAGAGCACTGAGAAACTCAAAGAGAAGGATAACCAGTCACATGGTTCAAAAGAAGTAACTCAAAGACAGCAGCAAATAGGAAAGAGCATCACACCTCCACTGCCATATCCCCAGAGGTTCAACAAAGAAACTAAGGACCAACATTTTCATAAGTTCCTTGAGACTTTCAAAAAGCTGGAAATCAATATTCCCTTGGCCGAAGCACTTGACCAAATGCCTCTGTATGCCAAGTTTTTGAAGGAGCTTATCAACAAGAAAAGAAGTTGGGATGAGAAAGAAACTATACTGCTTACTGAGGAATGCAGAGCCTTGATTCAAAAAGGACTTCCTCCTAAGCTTGAGGACCCAGGGAGCTTTTTGCTACCTTGCACCATTGGGGAATTAACCATCACTAAAGCAATGTGCGATTTAGGAGCAAGTATCAACTTAATACCATCATCCTTGGTAAAAAAGTTGCATATAGAAGAAGTTAAACCAGTACAGATATCTCTAGAGCTAGTAGATAAGTCAACAGTATACCCCAGGGGTATGATTGAAAACCTTCTGGTCAAGGTGGACAATTTCATATATCCTGCAGATTTTGTGGTTCTGGATTCAGATGGGGATGATGGTGACTCTATTATTCTGGGAAGGCCATTCTTGGCCACTGCTAGAGCTATCATAGACATAGAGGAAGGAGAATTAACTCTCAGAATGCATGATAAGAGTGTCACTCTGAAGGTGTTACCAGAAGCACATTTTGGTAATGAGAAGAAAAACTATATAGAACTTGACAAGGAAGAATCACAGTTAAAGGAAGAAAGCAACAAGGCGATTCACAACAACATCCCAAGGCAAAAGATTGTGCAAACTGATGAAGAAGTCCAAGAGAATATTGGAGTATTAGCCACTGAAAGAATGAAAGATCCCCAAGGTAAGCCTACGGCCAGAAAAGAAAGGTCAACAAAAGAAAGGATGAAATGCAGAAACAAAACAAAAAGGGGTTGGAAGAACAGGAAGATTCCAATAGAGGGGCTTTCCAAAGGTGACAAAGTGCAATTGATATATCAACAACTGAGAGCAAGCCGACAGACTGATGACTATTACAATGTTAGCAACATACTCTCGTTGGAACATGCTAAAATTGAACACCAGAGAACAAAGAGGAGGATCACAGTCAGGGGAGACAAGTTGAGGCACTACAATCCTCAACCACCATAAAAAAAAGCCCCAATGTCAAGCTAGTGACAATAAAAGAGCGCTCCATGGGAGGCAACCCATGATTTAAGATTTATGTCATTTTAAATTCATTAAGCTATGATCATCTGAGCATGAAATTTGTTTTCATGGACGAACTCAATGAATGCATGCAAAAAATTTTTTTCATATGCTAAGACTTCTAAAGTTTGGTGTGCCTTCAAGCACACCAAACCAGTGTTACAAACATTTTCACATATTATGCCTAGCATATGACCAAACACTAAGTTTGGTATTTCTCTTCTCATGAAGATAAAAAAATCATGCATCAATGATCATACATTATCTCTTACTGAGACTTTTCAATTAAAAAGAAATCATATTCTGTGATGAAGGTATCAATTGTGATTTACTACTAGCATCTCACATTTACCCCTTAAGCAAGATACAAGTTTGGTGTTCACCAAACTTTGATGCACGGATTTAGGGACACAATTGATCCTTCACACAAAAAAAAAAAGAGAGAGAGAAAAAGGAAAATTATGATGAAAACATTTCTTATAAACATTTGACCAAGAATGACATTGGGATTTCAATTTCACTAGTTGGAGGAAGAAACACATATTTTCAACTATATGACCAAACATTAAGTTTTGTGTCCTCCAAGAAAAGTCACGGTTCAAATGGATATAAGGAATGGTGATTCATATAGTGTTAATGAAAAAAAAAAAAGAGAAAAGCACCATTGCCACGGTTTGATATAGCTAATGTGTGTTGTCTTGTTGTGATGACTAGGTGGTCAAAGAACACTTTATGAAAGAGACAAGACAGAGGAAAGCATAGCATGAGGACAAAATCTCATCACATGCCTCAAAAAGAGAATCTGTTACTCCTTGAAATGATCATGGCAGAGACAATTGAAGAAGGAAGCTTTGTCTTCGTTCATCCTTACATGCACACCTTTGATTCACATAGTATCTAATTGCATCCTAGCCCTTCATTGTTCATTTAAATAACATACCACCTCCAAGCCATGCATGTGACCGAACCCTTGCACTCCAACCATTTAAACTTCTCTTCATTATTTCTCATCATAACAAGCTCGGCCTCAAATTTCATCTTTCTCCAAACATACATCAAAATCTCTAACATTCTTCACAATCCCTTTAACCTCAAGAGTCTCAAACAACCAAGTGATCATGGCCTCTTCCTCAAGAACCAAACGAAGAAGAGGGAAAGATCCCATGGTGGAGGAGAGCACCCCTGAATATGACCAATGGAGATTCAAATCTCAGTACCATCAGATGCAAATCGAATGGATGAATCAGAAGAAGATATATCCAGAAATTCCACTCTTGCTGCCGGATGATGGATGCCAAGAAATGAAGGACAAAATTCGAAAGAGGAGGTGGGAGGAACTCATATCACCAATCACCCGAATCAATGCTAATATCATAAGAGATTTCTATGCCAATGTCTCAAGGCTTGACATGAGTGAGGCCCCAACATACAAGAGCTATGTGCGGGGAGTGGAAGTAGATTTTAGCTCAGATGCAATCAAGAAAGTCTTGGGACTAAAATCAGTTTGCTTTAGTGAACCGGGATACCACCAAAGGGTAAATGGTGATCCGGATTATGATGGGATTGCTAGAGATATTTGTATGGAGAACTCAGAGTGGGAAGGAGATGACAAGAATAAATACAAGTATTTGAAGAGAGTTAACCTTACCCCGGAAGCAAAGGGATGGTATGAGTTGTTGAAAAGATCAATTCTGGGCACAGTAAACACCTCAGAAGTTAACAAGAATAGAGCTATTATGTTGCATTGCATAATTGTGGGAGGAGAGGTAAAAGTTCATGAAATTCTGGCAAAGACATTCAAAAGCTTGCTGAGAAGAATTCGGCCGGGTCTTGGTTGTACTATCCAAGTACCATTTGGAGGTTGTGTGCAAAGGCTAAAGTGCCAATGGAAGAGGAGAATCCAATGTGGTTAAGCCAAGGCATGCCTATAACCATTGAAAGAATGATGATGGCTCCTGAAGCACATCAAGGCCGAAGACCACATGGAAGAAGGGAAAGAGAGGAACCAATGGAGGGAGAAGAATTACAAGAGGAAGAAGAGCCACAAGAGGAGGATGAACAGCAGCACATTCCTCTACTTAACAATCTGGACATGACTCAAATGCAGGAAGCAATTGGAAGATTATCACAACAGTACATGAGAATTCAAGAAAGGCAAGAGGAATACCATTCACTATACATGAAAAACCAACAAGCACAAGAAGAACGGGAGCTAAGAATGATGAACAAACAAAGTGAATTCGAGTCAAGATTCCTTGTGATGCAAGAAGAACATGCTTTTCAATCTCATGAATCATTTGGAAAGTTGGAACAAATGCAAGCTGAAAATTTGAGGGCTCTCAAAGAGTTCACAACACTCCAAGATGCAAGATATGAAGTCCAAGCTGACTACAACATAAATAGTCAAATCAAGCTGAACTATATTGGAGAGCATCTGCACAACATAGATCCAGCTTTTCCAACTTTTGATGAATTCTTCAAAAGGAGAAGTGAGATAGAAGTAAGCAATGCAATGAAGCTTGAAGATAGAGTAGAGGAAGCAATGAATAGAGCTGGTTTCTGGCGGGATCAACAGACAACAGACATGGACACAGGGAACACCAGCAACCAGGTGTATGAAAGAAGAAAGAAAAAGCATGACAAATAAAAGGTGGACTTGCTCCTTGTTCATCATTAAGAAAGCATGCATTGTGTCTGTTTTAAGTGGTCCTTGCATCTTTAAGTAGTTATCATAATTAATAGTCTTTGCATCATGTTTGTTTCTCTTAGAATAAGTAAGCTAGTCTATGTGTATGCTTGTGTGTTTACTTTCACTGAACAAAACGCATGCTTTGTCCCCTGCATTTTCAATTCAATAAAAGAAATGTTTGAATGTGAAGTGAGATAATTCTCTGTTAGATAGAAGCACAATAAAAGTAAGTGGTAGTGTGTGTGTGATTGTATAATAGCTCACTTTGGTGAATAAAAGATCTAGGATGTCCCCTTCTAAGTATAAAGTGGCCTACTGTCTATGAATCTCAATCAAATAAAAATCCTTGGTTAGAAAGAAAAACAAAAAAAGAAAGAAAAAAAAATAGCCAAAGAGTGGCAGAACAAAAGAAAACAAAAAGAAACAAAGCTGGACACCAATAGCTTGAACCTTAGAATATATGCCTGTGGTGTCTTTGTATTAGGATCTGCTTGGATTATTAAGCTCTTTGGAGTGCATCAACACTCGGTGACTTGGGTTAACTAACCCGGGATCATCAGCTGAAAGTCCACTATCAAGAGCAACCTAACTACAAGGCATTTAGTAGCCCAAAGAGGTGCTGGGCATCAATGTTCTAAGAAGGAATGTGAGCCAAATGTCTATAGTGAATAATGTGTCAAGTACAAAGAAAAGGAAATGAGCTTGCTACACATGACACTCAAATAAAGCTTATAAACAAGATAATAACCAAGGATAAAGGAATAATGAGAGGTCATAGCAGTATGTTACTTGAAGCTTGAAGGAGGCTTTCTAGTCTTAAGAATCAATAAGAGGTGAGTGTGTACATATCCACATAAAACCCATGAACTACCAATAACACTCTACTAGCATGAACATCCTCTTCCATTTTATTCTTTCTTCTCAATAAATCATTTCTTCCTTGGGGACAAGCAAGCTTTAAGTTTGGTGTTGTGATGACAAGTCATCTTAGCCTAGTTTCACTAGCCTTTTTCTTTTGTTTTCAACTGAATTATGCACTTTCTTAAGCCATAAGCAAGCCAATTGGGTAGATTTTCATGTTTCCTTTGATTTAATTAACCATTTATGAATTCATGCAATTTCATGAGGTTTTATGCTATAATTGTCACATATTATGAAAGAATGAATATCTCATGATTTTGAGCATAGCTTTGATGTGTTTGGTTGATTAATGATAGGTGAAGAAAGCTTGGAGAAAGGCTGAAGCAAGAAGGAATGGTTAGGAGGAAGAGAGGACAAAAAGTTTGAGCAAAAGTTTGCCTCAAACTTTAGCTCAAACTTTTGGATTAATTGAAAATGAACCAGGAAGCAAAAAGCTGGACCAAAAGTTAGCCTCAAACTTGTTGGCTAACTTTTGGGCAAAAGCTGGAGCAAAAGTTAGCCTCAAACTTTTTGGCTAACTTTTGGCATGAAAAACACTCCCTGGATGAGCAAAAGTTTGCGCCAACGTTAGCCCCTAACTTTTTGGCTAACGTTGGCGCATGAAAAACACTCCCTGGATTAGCAAAAGTTTGCGCCAACGTTAGCCCCTAACTTTTTGGCTAACGTTGGCGCCATGAGTATACAAGGGGAGGCCAACGTTGGAGCAAAAGTTAGACCCCTAACTTTTGCCCCAACGTTGGTATCAGCAAAGAAGGGTGGCTGATGTGAAAAGTTGGAGTAAAAGTTAGCCTCAAACTTTTACTCCAACTTTTACTCAAGCTTTCATGATTCCAACCCGGTTCAATTCGGTTCTTCTCCAAACTCCAAGAGCAATCAAGCAAGGCCTCTATCAACCCAATTCCATCAAGAGCAAAGGCCCAATTGAAGGCTTGAAGACCATTTGAAGAAAGTGTATAAATAGCATAGGATTTAAGTGTTTCAGAGAGCTTTTCCTGGGAGTTTTGAGAGAGAGTTTTCGGAGAGCTTTTGGGATTGAGTGAATTTTAAATTTCTAAGTCTTGGGGAAGGAGAATTGAATTCCCTTCCTCTTAGTTTTCTTGCTTTCAATTTCAATTACAATTGTCTTGGATCTTGGGTGGAGAATTGAAGAACTTCTGTTTCAATCTCACCTTGGGATCTTGTTTAATTTTTTGCTTAATTAAATTTCAGTTTCAGTTAATTGCTTTTCATCTACTTTCTTTGCAATCTACATTTCCTTTGCAATTGTTCTTGTTGGATCTAGGAAGGCATTGAGATCTAGACTTGGTTCTCTAGTCTCTTGTGTCCTGAGATCCGGATTTCCATTTCCCATTCCCTGTTTACTGTTTTCATGCTTATTTACATTTCTGTTTTAAGATCCGGTTCGATTCAAGACATCCTTTACTTCTCTGTTTGTTGCAATTTACTTTTCCTTATTTAATTTCTGCAAATCCAACTCCCAATTCCCTTTACAATTCAAGCCATTTACATTTCTTGCACTTTAAGATTCTACAATTTATATTTCTTGCGTTCTAAGTTTCTGCCATTTAATTTCTTACTCTTTAAGATTCAGCACTTTAAATTCCAGTTCTCTTTAATTTCATGCAATTTACCCATTTCCTTTACTTTCTATGCAATTTAAATTCTGCAAATCACAAATCTCTCAACCAAATCTTGATTCGCTTGACTAAATCAACCACTAAACAAAAATTGCTCAATCCTTCAATCCCTGTGGGATCGACCTCACTCCCGTGAGTTATTATTACTTGATGCGACCCGGTGCACTTGCCGGTTAGATTTGGGTGTTTTGGAGAAATTCGTTTTTCCATAAAAATATCCCATCAGTACACTTCTGAAAGGAATCCTATGAGTAATGGGATGCCTCAGAGGAAGGGAGTTCTTGAAATTGATACTCTGAATGCCATATTGGCTCAGAACAAAATATTGACTCAGCAAGTCAATATGATTTCTCAGAGTCTGAATGGATTGCAAGCTACATCCAGCAGTACTAAAGAGGCATCTTCTGAAGAAGAAGCCTATGATCCTGAGAACCCTGCAATAGCAGAGGTGAATTACATGGGAGAACCCTATGAAAACACCTATAATCCTTCATGGAGAAATCATCCAAATTTCTCATGGAAGGATCAACAAAAGCCTCAACAAGGCTTTAATAATGGTGAAAGAAACAGGTTTAGCAATAGCAAGCCTTTTCCATCATCCACTCAGCAATAGACAGAGAATTCTGAGCAGAATCCATCTAGCTTAGCAAATATAGTCTCTGATCTATCTAAGACCACTCTAAGTTTTATGAATGAAACAAAGTCCTCCATTAGAAATTTGGAGGCACAAGTGGGCCAGCTGAGTAAAAGAGTCACTGAAACTCCTCCTAGTACTCTTCCAAGCAATACAGAAGAGAATCCAAAAAGAGAGTGCAAGGCCATAACCTTACTTGGTGTGGCCGAACCCAGAGAGGAGGAGGAGGACGTGAATCCTAGTGAAGAAGGCCTCCTGGGACGTTCACTGACCAATAAGGAGTTTTCCTTTGAGGAACCAAAGGAATCTGAGGCTCATCTAGAGACCATAGAGATTCTATTGAACCTCTTTTTACCATTCATGAGCTCTGATGACTATTCATCTTCTGAAGAAGATGAAGGCATTGTTCAAGGGCAAGTTGCCCAGTATTTAGGAGCAGTCATGAAGCTGAATGCCAAGCTATTTGGTAATGAGACTTGGGAGGATGAGCCTCTATTGCTCATTAATGAACTGAGTATCTGGGATCAGCACACTTTACCTCAAAAGAAACAGGATCCTGGTAAATTCCTAATTCCCTGTAACATAGGCACCATGGCCTTTGAGAAGTCTCTGTGTGACCTGGGGTCAGGCATAAACTTAATGCCACTCTCTGTAATGGAGAAATTGGAAATCTTTGAGGTACAGACTACCAATTTCTCAATAGAAATGGCAGACAAATCCATGAAAATGGCTTATGGACAAGTAGAGGACGTACTAGTAAAGGTCGAAGGCCTTTACATCCCTGCTAATTTCATAATCCTAGACACTAGAAAGGATGAGGATGAATCCATCATCCTTGGAACACCCTTCCTAGCCACAGCAAAAGTTGTGATTGATGTGGACAGAGGAGAGTTGATCCTTCAACTGAATGAGGACAACCTTGTGTTTAAAACTCAAGGATCTCCCTCTGTAGCCATGGAGAGGAAGCATGAAAAGCTTCTCTCACTGCAGAGTCAACCAAAGCCCCCACAGTCAAACTCTATGTTTGGTGTTGGGAGGCCACAACCAAACTTTGAGTTTGGTGTTGAACCCCCACATTCAAACTCTAAGTTTGGTGTTGGGAGGTCCCAACAATGCTCTAAACATCTGTGAGGCTCCATGAGAGCTCACTGTCAAGCTATTGACATTAAAGAAGCGCTTATTGGGAGGCAACCCAATGTTATTTAATTATATCTATTTATTTTCTATTGCTATTTTATATTTTCTTTAGGTTGATGATCATGTGAAGTCACAAAACTACTGAAAAATAAAAAAACAGAATGAAAAATAGCACACCCTGGAGGAAGAGCATTTTGACGTTTAAACGGCAGAAACAAGCATCTGTCTAGCGTTTAACACCAGAAACAAGCATCAACCTGGTATTAAACGCCAAAAACAGGCTACATTTGGGCGTTTAACGCCAAAAACAGGCAGCAGTCTGGCGTTAAACGCCAGTATTGCATACAATGGGCGTTTTGCACGCCTAATTGGAGCAGAGATGCTAAGTCCTTGACCCCTCCGGATCTGTAGACCCCACAGGATCCCCACCTACCCCACCTTTTTTTCTCTCCTCTTTTCTTAACTCTCTTCCCCAAATACCCTTCACCAATCACCTCCATACCTCTTCCCCAAATACCCTTAACCACTCACATCCATTCACTCTTCCCCATAAACCCCACCTACCTCCAAAATTCAAATTCCTTTCCCTCCCAAACCCAACCCCATGACCGAACCCTAAACCTCCCCCCACTCCTATATAAACCCCTCATTCCTTCTTCATTTTCACACAACACAACCCTTTCCTCCTCCCCTTGGCCGACTACACACCTCTCTCCCTCTCCTCTATTTTTCTTCTTCTTCTCCTTCTTCCTTTCTTCTTTTACTCGAGGACGAGCAAACATTTTAAGTTTGGTGTGGTAAAAGCAGTACTTTTTGTTTTTCCATAACCATTAATGGCACCTAAGGCCAGAGAAACCTCAAGAAAGAGGAAAGGGAAGGCAATTGCTTCCACCTCTGAGTCATGGGAGATGGAGAGATTCATCTCAAAGGTCCATCAAGACCACTTATATGAAGTTGTGGCCAAGAAGAAAGTGATCCCTGAGGTTCCTTTCAAGCTCAAAAAGAGCGAATATCCGGAGATCCGACAAGAGATTAGAAGAAGAGGATGGGAAGTTCTCTCTAATCCCATTCGACAAGTCAGGATCTTAATGGTTCAAGAGTTCTATGCAAATGCATGGATCACTAGGAACCATGATCAAAGTGTGAACCTGAATCCAAAGATTGGCTTACAATAGTTCGGGGAAAATACTTAGATTTTAGTCCGAAAAATGTAAGGTTGGCGTTCAACTTGCCAATGATGCAAGAAAACGCACGCCCCTACACTAGAAGGGTCAACTTTGATCAAAGGTTGGACCAAGTCCTCAAGGACATATGTGTGGAAGGAGCTCAATGGAAAGTTGACTCAAGATGCAAGCTAGTTCAATTGAGAAGACCGGACCTTAAGCCTGTAGCTAGAGGATGGTTGGAGTTCATCCAACGCTCAATTATTCCTACTAGCAACCAGTCTGAAGTTACTGTAGACTGGGCCATCATGATCCATAGTATCATGATTGGGGAGGAAGTGGAAGTTCATGAGATTATACCTCAAGAACTCTACAAGGTGGCTGACAAGTCCTCCACTTTGGCAAGGTTAGCCTTTCCTCACCTTATTTGCCACCTCTGCAATTCGGCTGAAATTGACATAGAGGGAGACATCCTCATTGAAGAGGACAAGCCCATCACTAAGAAAAGGATGGAGCAAACAAGAGATCATGGACCTCAACAAGAGCATGAGGAAATTCCTCACCATGAAATCCCTGAGATGCCTCAAGGAATGCACTTCCCTCCACAAAATTATTGGAAGAAAATCAACACCTCCCTAGAAGAATTAAGTTCCAAAATGGGAAAACTAAGGATGGAGCACCAAGAGCACTCCATCATCCTCCATGAGATTAGAGAAGATCAAAGAGCTATGAGGGAGGAGCAACAAAGACAAGGAAGAGACATAGAGGAGCTCAAGAGCACCATTGGTTCTTCAAGAAGAGGAAGACACCACCCTCACTAAGGTGGACCCGTTCCTTAATCTCTTTGTCTATTTATTTTTCTCTGTTTTTCGTTTACTATGCTTTATTTTATGTTTGTGTCTTATTACATGATCATTAGTGTTCAAGTGTCTATGTCTTAAAGCTATGAATGTCCTATGAATCCATCACCTTTCTTAAATGAAAAATGTTTTAATTACAAAAGAACAAGAAGTACATGAATTTCGAATTTATCCTTGAAATTAGTTTAATTATTTTGATGTGGTGACAATACTTTTTGTTTTCTGAATGAATGCTTGAACAGTGCATATGTCTTTTGATATTGTTGTTTATAAATGTTAAATATGTTGGCTCTTGAAAGAATGATGAAAAAGGAGAACTATTATTGATAATCTGAAAAATCATAAAATTGATTCTTGAAGCAAGAAAAAGCAGTGAATACAAAAGCTTGCAAAAAAAAGAAAAGAAAAATGGTGAAAAAAAAAGGAAAAAAAGAGAAAGAAAAAGAAAAAGCAAGCAAAAAGCCAATAGCCCTTAAAACCAAAAGGCAAGGGTAAAAAGGATCCAAGGCTTTGAGCATCAGTGGATCGGAGGGCCTAAAGGAATAAAATCCTGGCCTAAGCGGCTAAACCAAGTTGTCCATAACCATGTGCTTGTGGCGTGTAGGTGTCAAGTGAAAACTTGAGACTGAGCGATTAAAGTCGAGGTCCAAAGCAAAAAAAGAAGAGTGTGCTTAAGAACCCTGGACACCTCTAATTGGGGACTCTAGCAAAGCTGAGTCACAATCTGAAAAGGTTCACCCAACTATGTGTCTTTGGCATTTCTGTATCCGGTGGTAATACTGGAAAACAAAGTGTTTAGGGCCACGGCCAAGACTCATAAAGTAACTGTGTTCAAGAATCAACATATTGAACTAGGAGAATCAATAACACTATCTGAATTCTGAGTTCCTATAGATGCCAATCATTCTGAACTTCAAAGGATAAAGTGAGATGCCAAAACTGTTCAGAGGCAAAAATATACTAGTCCCGCTCATCTGATTGGAGATAAGTTTCATTGATATTTTGGAATTTATAGTATATTCTCTTCTTTTTATCCTATTTGATTTTCAGTTGCTTGGGGAGAAGCAACAATTTAAGTTTGGTGTTGTGATGAGCGGATAATTTATATGCTTTTTGGCATTGTTTTTACATAGTTTTTAGTATGATTTAGTTAGTTTTTAGTATATTTCTATTAGTTTTTAAATAAAATTCACATTTCTGGACTTTACTATGAGTTTGTGTGTTTTTCTGTGATTTCAGGTAATTTCTGGCTGAAATTGAGGGACCTGAGCAAAAATCAGATTCAGAGGCTGAAGAAGGACTGCAGATGCTATTGGATTCTGACCTCCCTGCACTCAAAGTGGATTTTCTGGAGCTACAGAAGTTCAAATGGCGCGCTCTCAATTGCGTTGGAAAGTAGACATTCAGGGCTTTCCAGCAATATATAATAATCCATACTTTGCCCGAGTTTAGATGACGCAAACTGTCGTTCAACGCCAGCTCTCTGCTCTATTCTGGAGTTAAACGCCAGAAACAGGTTGCAAAGCGGAGTTAAACGCCAGAAACAAGTTACAAACTGGTGTTCAACTCCAAGGAAGACCTCTACATGTGAAAATTTCAATGCTCAGCCCAAGCACACACCAAGTGGGCCCGAAAGTGGATTTCTGTATTATTTACTCATTTCTGTAAACCCTAGTTACTAGTTTAGTATAAAAACTACTTTTAGTGATTTATTTCAGATCTCTGGAACACATTATGTAAATTTTACGTTCTGAGACCTCCATGGGAGGCTGGCCACTCGGCCATGTCTACCCTATTTTCACTTATATATTTTCAACGGTAGAGTTTCTACACACCATAGATTAAGGTGTGGAGCTCTGCTATTCCTCATGAATTAATGCAAAGTGCTATTGTTTTTCTATTCAACTCAAGCCTATTTCTTCTCTAAGATATTCATTCATACACAAGAACATGATGAATGTGATGATTATGTGACGCTCAGCATCATTTTCACTTATGAACGCGTGCCTGACAACCACTTCCGTTCTACATGTAAACAAGCTTGAATGCGTATCTCTTAGCCTCCTGATCATGTGATCAGAGTCTTTGTGGTATAGGCTAGAATTATTGGTGGCCATTCTTGAGATCCGGAAAGTCTAAACCTTGTCTGTGGTATTCCGAGTAGGATCTGGGAAGGGATGGCTGTGACGAGCTTCAAACTCGCGAGTGCTGGGCATAATGACAGACGCAAAAGGATTACTGAATCCTATTCCAATATGATTGAGAACCGACAGATGATTAGCCGTGCGGTGACAGCACATTTTGGACCATTTTCACTGAGAGGACAGGATGTAGCCATTGACAACGGTGATGCCCAACATACAGCTTGCCATAGAAAGAAGTATGAAGGATTGGATGAAGGCAATAGAAAAGCAGAGGTTCAGAAGGAATAAAGCATCTCCATACGCTTATCTGAAATTCTCACTAATGAATTACATAAGTATTTCTATCTTTATTTTACGTTTTCTTTATCTTTTAATTATTAAATTTCTATAACCATTTGAATCCGCCTGACTGAGATTTACAAGGTGACCATAGCTTGCTTCATGCCGACAATCTCCGTGGGATCAACCCTTATTCACGTAAGGTTTATTACTTGGACGACCCAGTGCACTTGCTGGTTAGTTGTGCGAAATTGTGAAGAAGAACTATTATTATGAACGGGCGTATTGAGTTTTTAGTGCCGTTACCAAGGAATGAACGATCACGATTTCGTGCACCAAGGAGATAGACCAAAACAGAAGGTTCATCTTTTTCGAGAGGTATGTTTGACTTGTTTATTTTTTGAATTTGTTTTGTAGTTTTCCATATCCATGTACAGATGGTTTAGTGAAGCCATAAGAGTGTGCAAGGCATAGAACAGAAGAGATTGAAATTCTCATTTCCTGAGAGATTTCTTACTTTCATGTATAACTTAGTATTTTGCATCATTTTGCTTGTTTATTGCCCATAAATTTGTCACTGGTTCTTGAAATATATTTTTCTCAAATATTTTCTATGCATATAAAAACTGCAGCAGAGTATTTTTTAGTGTTTCTCGTTTTCCCCTTATTTATTTTGTAAATTAAGATCATTGCCTTTTACTAGTGGAGAGCTCATTCATTTCTTACTCTTCCTATGCGTACAGAATTAGGATTTCAAATAAACTATTATTTTCTTGTATTAATAGTAGTGTTAGATTGCTAAAATTTTCTAGAAGACTGGAACATGTTCAGTTATTATTTTATTTTAATGAGGGTTTTCCCCTATTTTTCACTATTTCTATTTGATCTAACAGTTTTGAGATACTTTAGAAAGGATGGGCATAATTGGAGAAAGAAAAAAAATGGAAAAACCGTGAAAGAAGCTCATGAAAAATTGAAGGTAAGCTTTAATGTTTCTTGAGTTTGGAGTTTGTGTATAATCAAGTATTTATATCCTCAAATAATTATATGATGCAGGGGTTGTGGCATTTTTCAATCAAATTTAGGTGGGAAGTGTTGACGTGTTGCATTGCTACTATGCCCATGGTGAAAAAAATGAAAAATTTCAGAGACGAAGCTATTGGATGCTTGAAATGTGAGTATTATGAAAATTGTTGTCATATTTCACCTTTATTTATTTATTTATTTATTTATTCGAATGGCTTTTCCTTGAAAGGTTCAGAAAACCTGATCACCTTTATTGAGGTAAGTGAGAGGACATAATGGGGGTTTTCATGGAGGGAAAATTCTGTGACTATATAGTTGTCTTTTTTTATTTAAAATCAGAAGACCATTAGTTTTTGGTTTTTGGGTGCCATCTCAGCTCAATGTACATTCTTTTATGTTCCTCTCTGCAAGGTTGAATGGTTAGTGATCTAAAATTTCTACATCAAATGTAAGTGCTGAATTTGAATTTGTCAAAATATTGATATCATACATGTTATGACATTTGAAACCATAACAAGGACCTCCTTCTCTCCTATCCTTGACTCAGCATCTCAGCCATCAATGGCTTGCTTTGTTCTGTGTTGGTTCACTAATGAAGAAGGCTTCACTTCATTGTAATATAAAGTAAAGGAACTCACTATTGGAGTTACAATTTGATTTTTATGGTGAATTGTGAGAGAAGTTTTCTGCATGTCTTATCCATCAAAATTCACCTCAGTTGCAGTCTTAACTCATAATCATTGTTTCTTCAAATTTGTCCCTGCTCTATTTTATGAGTTTTTCCTTCCAATTATTATTTTTTTGTTCCTGTATCATGTGACTGCTTTTCCTGAATAGTTCTCTTTCGCAAGTATTTGGATTGGATGAGGAGTTATTGATGGTTTGGGTGGGGGCTTATTGGCCACATTGTGTGACTTTCAACTATAGAACTTTGCATTATTCACTATAGATTTGACTAACTAGTGTAAATCATGTTGCTTGTATGCGAAGTTTGTATTCGTAGGTTTTGATGAATGACAAACCAACAAACGACTTGAAAGATCAACCAACATTCAACGTTGAGGAATGAAGAGTTGAAAGCAACACAACAACAACAAGAAACTCAAGTCCACAACATTTGAAGACAAGTATAGTGTCTTAGGACTTAGGTAACTTCTTGTTAAGAACCAATTGCTAAATCTCTCAACACACACTCACAAAATGTTTTGATGCACATCTTGCAATTCAATGCTAGCCAAATGGTTTAAAAACTTGTTTTCAAAGGTACAAAAGCATAGGAATTGACTCCAACAAGTTTGAGATCAATCCTAAGTATTTTGAAGTGATTTTAAGCCATTTTTTAAGGTTTGCATCGATGCACACTCATCTTGCATCGATGCAAAGCATGCGACGACTTGTTGCATCGATGCAAAGATGTTTGCATCGATGCAACCTAGCTGAAAATTCAAATTTCAGCTTCAAAGACACATTTGCATCGATGCAAAGTGTTATGCATCGATGCAAATGATTCAAAAACATAAAAAACGGCTAGTTTTGACAAAAAGGCTCCATCCTATTAACTCCCCAACGTTTCTAAGGTTTGGGGAGTCTATAAATAGATGGATTGAAGCCTTATTTCATGCACGTGAGTATTTGCAAACTATCTTGTTCATATTCTTTCATTCTACACATTTTTAAGGTGTTATAATACACAATTTGAGAGAGCAATATCAATTGGTTCAATAGTGCTAAACTTGTAATCATACACTCTTCTAGAGAGTACTCATTTCATCTCAACAATTCTTTGAAAATTGTTTTCTTGTACACTTTGTAAATTGGAGTGTGATCTCCAAGGTTGAGTCAAGAGTTATAAACACTATAGTCGGTGAGGATACCAAAGAAGTATACTAAGTACTCAAGGCAAATCTTAGAGAAGGTATCTTTAAGTGGAGTGGGTTAGTATACGAGTGGTGATCATATACCGTGAGGTGTTAGAAACTAAGGACTCGGATTGTAAAAGGTTTTGCGCGAGCACCTTGAAGCTTGGCAATAGTGGAACTTCTCAATAGCGATTGAGAAAGAAAGTGGACGTAGGACAAGGATTGTGCCGAACCACTCTAAATAGCGTTTGCATCTCTCCAAACTCATCTCTTCAATATTATTGTCTTTTACCTTTGAGCAAATAAATTGTGATCGAAAAGTAGCTTCGTAAGTACTTAAGGAATAGCTTAAGTCCGATTGGTGAAAAGCTTGATCAATTTATTTGAGTTGGTGTCTATTGGAAAGTAAAAGCTCCTTATAAATGCTTAGCAATTGAGTTAAGCTCTTGGAAAAATACTAGTACAATAACACTTTTGTATATTGTCTTTAACTTTCACAAAAAGATTCATTGTTGTTGCAATACTCAATTCACCCCCCCTCTTGAGTAATTGTGCATAGGTTCTACAAGTAGCATCAGAGCTTAACCCTTTGAAAGACTTAACCGTTTAAGGGAAAAGATCATGGCAAGCACAAGCTTTAACAACAACAACACTAGTGAAGGTAACTCAACCGCTAGACCTCCTCTTTTTAGTGGAACAAATTACTCTTATTGGAAAAATAAGATGAGAATTTGGATCCGTTCTCAAGATGTGAGAATTTGGAAAGTGATTGAGAATGGAAATCACATTCCAACAAAGACAACAAGCGCTAAAGAAGGAGAAGTCTCCGTCTCAAAGCAAGTACCGAAAGGAGAAGATGAATATAGTGACGATGATTGGAAGAAAGTGGCAATGAATGATAAAGCCATCAACTTCATTCATTGTGCACTTAACGAGCATGATTATATGAAGATCTCTACATGTGAAACCGCTAAAGAGATTTGGGATAAACTCCAAATCACTTACGAAGGAACCGACCACGTTAAAGAATCAAAGGTATTTATGTTGGTTCATGAATGGGAAAATTTTAAAATGAAAGATGAAGAGAGCATTGAAGAAGCTCTTGAAAGACTCTCCAAGATCTTCAACAACCTAAGCATGCTTGGCACAAAATACAATGATAAACAAATTGTGACCAAGGTGCTTACAAGCCTTACACCAAAATGGAACTCCAAAGTGAACGCCATTGTGGAAGGAAGGCTCTATGATCAACTTACATTTGATCAACTACGAGGTAATCTTCTCACCTATGAGATGACTATGCTAAATAGACAAAAAGGTGAAGAAAGCAAGAAGAAAAGTCTCGCCCTCAAAACAACATCACTACAAGAAGAGAGTGATGATAATGAAGAAGAAGGAGATGAAGAATTTGCACTCTTATTAAAAAGATTCAATAAGTTTGCAATGAAGAAAAACTTCAAGAGCAAAACAAAGGTACCAAAATGCTATGAGTGTGGAGAAGTTGGACACATTAAACCCAATTGTCCAAAACTTCAAAAGGAGGACAAAAACAAGAAATTTAAGAAGAAGGAGAAAGCATACATATCATGGGAGAACGAGGATGAATCCGACTCCGATGACGACGAGGTTGCAAATCTTTGCTTAATGGCAAGCGAAGAAAAGGTTAGTGATGACAACTCCACTTCTTTTAATTTACAAGATGAATATGATGCCTTACTTGAGGTGTACACAAAACTTACCCAAGATTATTCTCTCCTAAAGAAAAAGAATATGGATCTTTTAAAACAAAATGAGATGTTGAAAAACGAGAATATCAATCTTGGAAAAGATAAGTGTAGCACAAGTAGTGATCCATACAAATCTTGTAAAATGCATGAAAATGAAATTACAAATCTTAAGAACACTTTAGCTAAGTTCAATGAATCTTCAAAGAACTTAGATAAAATGTTGAAAAACCAAAAGCATGTTCATAATAAGGAAGGTTTAGGTTTTGAAAAAGGAAAATTTAAAAATACTAAAACTCTTATTAGGCAACCGCAAGCCCAAAAGGCAAGCATGCCTAAAAGGAATGAAGCCTTTAAACATCCTCCTCAACATGCTTCATTTAGAAATTATAATCAAAATGCATATAGATCAAAAGATGTTGCATTTAGGAAACAACCTAGGCAACCATTTAGAAACATGCATAGGATGCATAATCCAAATGTCATATGTCATTATTGTAATAAAGTAGGTCATATAGCACCCGTATGCTTTACTAGAATTAAACATATAAACTTTCATAGTCAAGATACGAGATGGGAACCTTATGGGCATTATGCTCATACTAACCATCAAGGACCCAAATTCACTTGGGTACCTAAATCTCAATTTTAATTGTTTTGTAGGTACGTGTTGGAGCTAAGGATACAAATTGGTATGTTGATAGTGGATGCTCCAAACACATGACCGGCGATGAATCAAAGTTCACCGCAATAGAGCCTACAAACGGAGGAAACGTGATCTATGGAGACAACAACACCGGCAAAGTAATCGGCGTTGGAAAAGTTGGTAAAAATTCTTCTACCTCCATAGATAATGTTATACTTGTCAAAGGTCTCAAACATAATCTCATTAGTGTTAGCCAACTTTGTGACAAAGGAAACTTAGTCACCTTTGATTCAAAATGTTGTTTGATAAAAAGGCAAGACACTAATGAAATTGTGCTAATTGGGCACCGTGTTGACAATGTATACATGATTAATCTAGATGAAGTTTCCTCAAATGATGTGAAATGCCTTGTTAGTAAAAATGATGAAACTTGGTTATGGCATCGTAGAGTAGCTCATGCTAACATGGACCATCTTAGCAAGTTGGTCTCTAAAGAGTTAGTAATTGGCTTACCAAAGCTACGTTTTGAAAAAGACGTCCTTTGCGACGCATGTCAAAAGGGAAAACAAGTAAAGGCCTCTTTTAAATCCAAAAACATTGTTTCAACAACAAGGCCATTACAACTTTTGCACATGGATTTATTTGGTCCTTCCAGGACTATGAGCTTTGGTGGCAATTACTATGCTTTAGTTATTGTTGATGATTACTCTCGATTTACATGGACCTTGTTCCTAGCAAACAAGAGTGATGCATTTCGAGCATTCAAAAGATTAGCCAAAGTTATTCAAAATGAAAAGAATTTGCATATATCATCTATTAGAAGTGATCATGGTGGAGAATTTGAAAACAATCTTTTTGAAACTTTTTGTGAAGAAAATGGCATTGAGCATAATTTTTCCTCTCCTAGAACACCACAACAAAATGGTGTGGTTGAAAGGAAAAATCGTCATTTAGAAGAAATGGAGAGAACTATGCTCAATGAGGCTAATATTCCTAAGTACTTTTGGGCGGATGCGGTTAGTACCGCGTGTTATGTTATGAATAGGATTATCATTCGACCTATTCTTAAGAAAACACCGTACGAATTGTACAAAGGAAGAAAGCCAAATATTTCCCACCTTCACGTCTTTGGCTGTAAATGCTTTATTCTAAATAATGGAAAAGATAACTTAGGCAAATTTGATGCTGAGGCTGATGAAGGAATCTTCTTAGGCTACTCTTTAACTAGCAAAGCTTTTAGAGTATATAATAAACGCATCATGACTATGGAAGAAAGTATTCATGTCGCTTTTGATGAAACTAACCGTTGTTGTGCTAGAAAAGATTTTGATGAAAATGTAGAAAACTTTGATTCACTAAATTTGAATGGTGAAGACAAAGAAAAAGATTTAAATGAAGCCTCTACAAGCTCAACAAAGGATAGTGTTCAAGTTGAAGAAATTGAACCATCACAAGCACAAATAAATGCACTTCCAAAGGACTGGCGTACTTCAAAGGATCATCCTCTAGACAACGTCATTGGTGATGTTTCGAAAGGGGTAACAACTCGATCCACTTTTAGAAATTTATTTGCATATAGTGCTTTTGTTTCTCAAATTGAACCATCTACCATTGAGTCCGCAATTGATGATGAACATTGGGCTATGGCAATGCAAGAGGAGCTTAACCAATTCAAACGAAATGACGTTTGGGAATTGGTGCCTAAACCAAGTAATCAAACAATTGTAGGAACAAAATGGGTTTTTAGAAATAAACTCGATGAAAATGGTACAATTGTTAGAAACAAAGCTAGATTGGTAGCTAAAGGTTATAATCAAGAGGAAGGCATTGATTATGGCGAAACTTATGCTCCCGTAGCTAGATTAGAAGCTATTAGGATGTTACTTGCTTTTGCATCCTCTTATAACTTCAAACTTTATCAAATGGATGTTAAGAGTGCCTTTCTTAATGGTTTCATTCAAGAAGAAGTATATGTTGAACAACCTCCCGGTTTTGAGGATTACGAAAATCCTAATCATGTTTTTAAACTCAAGAAAGCTCTTTATGGTCTTAAACAAGCTCCAAGAGCTTGGTATGAACTTTTGAGCAAGTTTTTAATAGAAAAGGATTTTAGAAGAGGGAAGGTTGATACAACTTTATTTATCATGATTGAAAACAAAAATATCCTTTTGGTACAAGTTTACGTCGATGACATAATATTTGGTTCAACTAACGAATCACTTTGCAAGTTTTTCTCAAACCTCATGCAAAGTGAATTTGAAATGTCCATGATGGGCGAACTCAACTTCTTCCTTGGTCTTCAAATCAAACAAGGAAAAGAAGGAACTTTCGTTAGCCAAACCAAATATTGCAAGGAATTGCTCAAAAGATTTGGAATGGACAATGCTAAGGCAATGGACACACCAATGAGCACTACTTGCTACCTTGACAAAGATGAACAAGGTAAAAACATAGATGTAAAGAAGTATAGAGGCATGATAGGATCATTACTTTATCTAATGGCAAGTAGGCCAGATATCATGTTTAGTGTATGCATGTGTGCGAGATACCAAGCTAATCCTAAGGAATCTCACTTAAGTGCGGTGAAAAGGATTATGAAGTATCTCATAGGAACATTAAATGTTGGATTGTGGTATCCGAAAGGATCCACTTGTGATTTGATTGGTTATTCCGATTCCGATTTTGCCGGTTGCAAATTGGATAGGAAAAGCACTAGCGGCACTTGTCACTTGCTAGGAAACTCTCTTGTTTCATGGCATAGTAAGAAACAAGTAAGTGTAGCCTTATCTACCGCCGAAGCCGAGTATGTAGCCGCCGGTAGTTGTTGCGCCCAAATTTTATGGATGAAACAACAACTTGTGGACTATGGACTCATGCTTGATCACATTCCTATCAAATGTGATAATACTAGTGCAATAAATTTAACCAAGAATCCGGTTCAACATTCAAGAACCAAGCATATTGAGATTAGACATCACTTCATAAGAGACCATGTTGAAAAGGGTGATGTGGTTATTGAATTTGTCGAAACTAGTAAACAACTAGCGGACATCTTCACTAAACCTTTATGTAAAGAAAGTTTTTTTAACATCCGAAATGAACTTGGTATCTTGGATTCTAATCTAATATGATTTGTTTGAATTCATTGTATTTATATTGCTATTTTTGTATCTCTTACTAACTTAAGCATTGGAGATATCCAATTAGCCATTGTTTTGTAGGTTTATGAGTTGATGAATGAGTGATTAATCTTGAGGTAGATTGAAGAATTTGAAGATTATAAACAATGGAGGATCAACAATTTGAAGTTTATAATGGTTTAAGTGAGTATATACATGATGGAACTCAAAGGATTGAAGAAAGAACCACCAAAGGATGAAAATTTGGTGATTTTGGGCAAAATGATGCATGTTGCATCGATGCAACCAAGCTTTGCATCGATGCAAAGCACACAACGTGCTATGTGCATCGATGCAAAGCCTATTGCATCGATGCAAACACGACCAAATTGCACAAAAACACGTGAATTTGGCATTTTTGAGCAACAAAACCCCACTTTTTCATCATCTTCAACCTCACAACTCATATCCCCACATTCAAACCTCCATAACCTCCAAAACAAGCTCACATATAGCTTCATACAACTCACAAAACTTTGATACCCACTACAAACAAATTACATATTTGAAGTCCCCACATTCTCCTCTACAAAACCCATAAAACAAAATCATCCACAATGCCTAGAATCAAGAGAACCATCAAGAAGTCAAAAGGCTCTTCAAGTGTGGTTCCACCTCCAAATGATCATCCTTTGGCAAGGTACTTTGCCTCTAATGAAGATCTTCAATTCTATGAGGCAAGGCTCGCCGGAAGAAAGGAAATTCCTCCGAGGTATTTGGATCCGACCCTTCTTGTCATTCATAACTTTGATACTCTTAAGGCTATTCTAGTTCATCAAGGCCTCATGGATTTTGTTCAAATTAAGAGTAAATATTATCCGGATTTAGTTGCCATAGCCTATAGTACACTCATGATTGAGATTGATGAGGAAGATGAATCAAATTTCACATTATTCTTCAAGATAGGAAGAAAGGATTATAGGCTAGATGGTGATGAGTTAGCCACCATTTGGGAGTTGCCAAATCAAGGTGACTTGTTTCAAGGTGGTAAAACCCCAATTGATAAATGGGGTTATTCAAAGGACAATGCCATGCATTTGTTCAATCTTGTACAAGGAGCTCATTCCAAAATTAGTTGCAATTCAATGAGTGCGGAACATAGAACTTTGTTATATCTAGTCACCTATGTATTGCAACCTAGAATATCCGGGCATGCGAATGTAAATGATGAAGATTTGATTGTCATGTGGGCTATGATGAATGGGATTAAGATTAATTGGCCATACTTTATAGTACAACATATGATTAGGCTCAAGATGAAGGATAGGAATGGTGGATTAGGATTCCTTTGCCTATGGTCTAAAGTCTTTGATTATGTTGGTATTAATATATCAAATGAGATTACCAAGGAAGTACCACCTCAATCTTGTATCAATACTCATATTCTCAACAAAATAGGAAGAAGAAATGTTGATGAACAAGGTCCTCAAGAGCAAGCTCCTCCACAAGCACCTCAAGCTCAAGAACCACCCTCCTTGGTTGATGTAATGAGAGAATTACAATCCATCAACCAAAACATCCAAAGGATTGAAGTAGAGCATGGTAGGCAACTTGAAGCACTTAATCGTCGTGTGTCTCGTGTAGATTATCGCACGGGTCGCTTGGATCGTCGTATTGATGACTTATATGAGCATTTCGGCATCCACCTACCGTATGAAGAGGATAATGATGATGATGAAGACCAAGATTGATTGTCTCCTCTTCATCAAGTCACTTTTTATTGCTTTATGTTTATTTGATTATATGAATTGTTAAACTAACTCCTAGTAAGCTAAGGATTTATATTATGGTTTAAATACTTTGATATTTCCTTCATAATTTTGTTTAATGATTAATGCTTGTATGCTTATTTGGTGAATAACTCAAAATAGGCTTGGTACCCCTATTTTAAGTTAATGTGCATGCCTTGATATATTTCACTTCTTTAGGGGGAATTATGCATGCTTGTTATATATAAAAAGAGGAAATCAAATTCTTTTGAAAGGGGGAATATCTCATCCTTGAGATTAATAGAGATATTGAACTTAAAAAAAATTCATTGTTTTATGCATGCTTCTATGACACATTTCAAACTCCTTTCTTTTTGATAATGTCAAAAGGGGGAAGAAAAGTTTGAGGATATTTGAAGCTTTGAACTTTTGAAAAAGAAGAAGTTTGAGGTTTTGAAAAGAAGAAATAAGTTTGCGAAACAATGATTTCAAAAAGACTTCCGCTAAGCAAAAACTTTTGATATCTAAATCGTTTTCTTTGATAAACGCCCTTTAAGGGAACAAATGCACATATTTAGGGGGAACTCCTGCAAAAATTTTTTGTGAAGTCTTCTCCAAAGCTTTCTATAAAACAAAGTGCATTATTGCTTTCAAAATCATTTATAAATGCATATCCTCAAAATTGGTTTGTCATTATCAAAAAGGGGGAAATTGTAAATCATGTTGCTTGTATGCGAAGTTTGTATTCGTAGGTTTTGATGAATGACAAACCAACAAACGACTTGAAAGATCAACCAACATTCAAAGTTGAGGAATGAAGAGTTGAAAGCAACACAACAACAACAAGAAACTCAAGTCCACAACATTTGAAGACAAGTATAGTGTCTTAGGACTTAGGTAACTTCTTGTTAAGAACCAATTGCTAAATCTCTCAACACACACTCACAAAATGTTTTGATGCACATCTTGCAATTCGATGCTAGCCAAATGGTTTAAAAACTTGTTTTCAAAGGTACAAAAGCATAGGAATTGACTCCAACAAGTTTGAGATCAATCCTAAGTATTTTGAAGTGATTTTAAGCCATTTTTTAAGGTTTTCATCGATGCACACTCATCTTGCATCGATGCAAAGCATGCGACGACTTGTTGCATCGATGCAAAGATGTTTGCATCGATGCAACCTAGCTGAAAATTCAAATTTCAGCTTCAAAGACACATTTGCATCGATGCAAAGTGTTATGCATCGATGCAAATGATTCAAAAACATAAAAAACGGCTAGTTTTGACAAAAAGGCTCCATCCCATTAACTCCCCAACGTTTCTAAGGTTTGGGGAGTCTATAAATAGATGGATTGAAGCCTTATTTCATGCACGTGAGTATTTGCAAACTATCTTGTTCATATTCTTTCATTCTACACATTTTTAACGTGTTATAATACACAATTTGAGAGAGCAATATCAATTGGTTCAATAGTGCTAAACTTGTAATCATACACTCTTCTAGAGAGTACTCATTTCATCTCAACAATTCTTTGAGAATTGTTTTCTTGTACACTTTGTAAATTGGAGTGTGATCTCCAAGGTTGAGTCAAGAGTTATAAACACTATAGTCGGTGAGGATACCAAAGAAGTATACTAAGTACTCAAGGCAAATCTTAGAGAAGGTATCTTTAAGTGGAGTGGGTTAGTATACGAGTGGTGATCATATACCGTGAGGTGTTAGAAACTAAGGACTCGGATTGTAAAAGGTTTTGCGCGAGCACCTTGAAGCTTGGCAATAGTGGAACTTCTCAATAGCGATTGAGAAAGAAAGTGGACGTAGGACAAGGATTGTGCCGAACCACTCTAAATAGCGTTTGCATCTCTCCAAACTCATCTCTTCAATATTATTGTCTTTTACCTTTGAGCAAATAAATTGTGATCGAAAAGTAGCTTCGTAAGTACTTAAGGAATAGCTTAAGTCCGATTGGTGAAAAGCTTGATCAATTTATTTGAGTTGGTGTCTATTGGAAAGTAAAAGCTCCTTATAAATGCTTAGCAATTGAGTTAAGCTCTTGGAAAAATACTAGTACAATAACACTTTTGTATATTGTCTTTAACTTTCGCAAAAAGATTCATTGTTGTTGCAATACTCAATTCACCCCCCCTCTTGAGTAATTGTGCATAGGTTCTACAACTAGTACTGCTTGTTCTATCTTATCCATCATCCTACGTTCACTGGAATGTAATTTGGCTAATTGTTTCTGTTTTGATGAACTTTATTTTAATATTTTTTTTAATTTACCTTTCATAAATCACTTGTCACAGGAAATTATATATAATGTAGGGACTTATAGGTTTAATTCTATTTGAATTAACAGCCATCTTCATTTTTGTTACACCTTCTAATGATGTTTTATTAACAAGTTCAGGTCAATGCGGCTCTCATGGGTTTCTAGCTGAGATGATTCAAGTGAAAGCAAATTGAGGGATCTCCTCGACAGCTCGGAATATGTGCTTACCTTTGGGAGTAAGTTTGTCTTTTCTGGTTTGATTTTTAGGAGAATGTCAGTTACTTAAAGGAATTATGTCACCATTGTTGCTTGTAAATAAACTGAGAGAACCATAGTAGCTAACAAAGTTTGACTTAGTAGTAAGAGGAGGGTAACTTATTTCTTTAGCCTATAATCTCCTAATTAGTCCTAATTATGCCAGGTGAATTTTTTCAGTTGATAGTTTATTTAATGCTTTATTGTCATAATGAGTTCTTCCTTATTCCTTCCTCCAGCTACTTGGAACTTCTCACAAATGCCTTGGACTATGAAAATTGGTCACTAGTTCAATTCCTCATGTCATCTTCTTACAGTGGACATGGCACCTCCAGCTTGCAACAAGTAAACAACTAAACTATTCCTGGTTTTACCATTCTTGTGACTACTGCTCTAGAATATTACATTACAATTTGTAAATCAGTGTAGTACCACTAACGTTTAGCTCAAGGAATTATCTTTTGTAGGTAAAAAAGTTCACAAATGATCCAGAAACAATTATGTATGATCTAAGGGAAGGAAGTTTAAGAGGGCTAGAGGAAGGAGGAACAGCAAAGGAAATAGAATTTAAGTTGTATTGTTTCTGTATTTTTTTTTCAATTTTTAGTTTTGGAATTCGAACTCGAGATTTATTGTGTATTTGAGTATTAGTTTTTTAATGTATAAAACAATTATCGCAAAAATTATATATCACTAATTATTGTTTGATTTATCTTGTACTAAAAATTGCATACTATATTTGTAGATTTGGTAATAAAAAAGGATTAAAAATTTATATTTTGCAGCGGTGAAGGTAAAAATAAGAAAAAAGATTTTTTTTTAATTTTATAAAGTTATTGCCACGCTTTTAAAGCGTGGCCGTATCACTGGCTATCACCACGCTTTAAAAAGTGTAGCCATATTTTTCCCTATCGGCACGCTTTTAAAAAGTACCCAAAACAAACATTCTGAGACGTTTTAAAAGCGTGGCGATATGTGCACTTTTCGGTACGCTTTGTAAGCATACCTATAGGTTAAGACCTATGGCAACGCTTTTTAAGCGTGGCAAGAGATGAAAGCGTGCCAACAAAAAAGCATGCTGATAGATCCACAAAAGCATGGCGATAGAGCAACCGGCACGCTGGCGGATGTCACCCTTTCAAAAGCGTGCCGATAGCTCAAAAAGTGTGGCGAAAAGCTATTGGCTCGCTTTTTTGCACTTTTCAGTATGCTTTTAAAGCGTTGCAGAAAGCTTATTTTCTTGTAGTGACATTGTGATCAATGTCAAAAGAATGCACCAATTCAAAGAGTCTCTGCGGTAGATTTGCATGCTATAATTGAACATTGGCCATTTAGAGGATGGGCCTTGAATTTGATAGGAATAATTCATCCCCCTTTGACTAAGGGGCATAAATTTATTTTTGTTGCGGTCGATTACTTTACTAAATGGGTAGAAGCTGTGGCCATGAAAAAAATTACACAAGCCAGAATAATTGATTTTATTGAGGAATCGATTATTTATAGATTCGGTATCTCTTAAACTCTAACTACAGACCAAGAAACTATGTTCATGGGTCGACAAGTCAAGTGATATACTGAGTTGAAAGGAATTAAACGGATACATTCGACCCCATATTATGCACAGCAAATGGGTAAGTCGAAGCTGTTAATAAAACTTTAATTAGTTTGATTAAGAAACATATAGGGAGGAAGCTTCAAAATTGGCATAGTATTTTGAGTCAAGTATTATTGGCTTATAGGTTTTCCCTTCGAGAAGCCACAGAGTCGACTCCATATGAGCTGGTATATGATCATAAAGCAGTATTGTAACTTGAAATAAATTTGCAAACAGTTAGAGTGGCAAGGCAACATGATTTACCTGTCGAACAATATTAGTCGAGCATGATTAATTCGTTACATCAATTTGACCAATCTCGAATAATGGCTTTTGATCGAATGATGAAGCAAAAAGATAATATTGCTAAGTCATACAAAAAGAAAGTAAAAAAGAAAATATTTATGGTTGGTGAATTGGTGTTAAAATTAGTTCTTCCGACCGAGAAAGTTAAAGGAAAGTGATCTCCCTTATTGAATGGACCTTTTAGGGTCAAAAGGATATTTAATGATAATGCTTATGAGTTAAAAGATATAACAACTGCTCGACAAATAGGGCATGTAAATGGTAAATATCTAAAGTTATATCATTGTCATTAATATGGAAGGTGCATACAAAAAGGAAAGTTCATAATTAAAGCTCCAATAAAATAAATTAAAACAAGGTTCTAAACTTAAGCTTAAGATCTTCTTGCTTTCAACCTAAGGCAGCATCTTCTTCAATAGTTTCTTCTTTGGCCTTGATTATTTGATTAACATTTTCTATAAGAGCAATATGACCTGAAGTCTTGGATGCATGAACTTGATTTATTTTTTGAAGCCACTGATCAAGAGTTACATTTGTAGCCTTGACCTTTGCTTTGCTTGCCTTTAGCTTAGCCAATTCTTTTTCAAGAATCTCCACTTTAGTGGCTATAATATTCTCTTTGACTCAACCTTCTGATAAGACTTCTTCAATTTGAGACTTGGTTGTTTCACATTTTTTTAATTGTTTATCATGGGTAGCCATAGTCTCGATCACCTTGTTGAAGTTTTTCTCGACAGAGTCGACCTTGAAAATGTGGTTGTAAATATCTTCCATGAAAGTTTCCAAGGCTGTCAAAGCATCTATTGAAATTTTTTGATTTAGAAAGTCGAGAGCGGCTAACAGTCGAGCCTTTAGGTCAGCATTATTGTTAACCTCGTCCAAGGGATGGTCGATACAATCAAGAATAATGCTGACCCTTTTGAAAACTGAAGGTTCGGGGCTTGGTGGAAGTTGCGACTCAGGAGAGATGAATTCTTCTTTACGAGTCGGAATAATTCATTCTGTGTCTTGCACTAAAGGGACTTCAGGTTTTTTACCAGGAGAAGAAAAAACTCTTGTCCCTTTGGAAGAGTAAACTTTTTGGGCTACTTAGAGGATGTTGGCAAGGGCAAAATTGAAATCATCAAAATTCAGGTCTTCAGCTTTAGGAGTAGGAACATTGATAGGAGATTCATCGTATTCGACGGCCGCTAGTTTTTGGGAAGGAAATATAGTAGAAGTATCTGCAGCTGATGTCGAAATAGACTAGATTATCGCAGCGTTTCTTCATTGGTAGCCAAAGGCATATAACTTTCCTGGAAAAAATTAAGTGCTACGTAAAGTAAAATATGAATATATGAAAAGAAAGAAAATAAAAAAGCAAGTGTGGTTACCATTGGAGAGTTAATCAAAGCCTGAGAAGTAGCAGTCCACGGTGCAATTTGAATTGGACTTAAGAATGGAAGAGTAATAGTAACCTTCGAAAGAGGTTGAGTAACTTCTGTCTCGACACCTGATGGGTCGATTCCTGGCTCGGAGTAGCTTTGTGTTTCAACTTGAGGCTTAGAATTATACTTTGCAAGTTTTGACTGAATGAGAAAAACATCATTAAAATATGCATAATGTATAAGTTGACTATTAAAGGAGAAGTGTGTGAAAGATACCTTGATAGGAGGAATTAGATCAGATTTTTGTACCTTCTTGGGTTTATCCCCCATGAGGATGGCGACAACATCACATTTTCTTGAAGGAAGGGTAGCCTCGCTCGACCATCCTGTCTCTCGACCTCTCTTTGATTTTGTTTTATTAGGAACAACAGCTTCTTTGTCTGACTCCCAATTTTTTGCAACCGGTTTAGGTTCGGGAGCAACACCTGCCAGAGTCGTTGATCGAGCAGCTGGATCGTAAAAAAGGTATAAGAAGAATAAGGACTTAAAAATTTCTGAGCGGTTAGGAAAACATGGTACTTGGAGGAATCCAACAATCCTCGTCCAACCATGAATTTTATGCCTAGCACCTAGGTAATAGATGGCACAAGTTGTGTTTATGCCTAAAGAACAAGGATCGTTCTTTCGAAGTTGATCATCTACTCCCAAGGCTCCTTTAGGAGGGTCGGGTAGTCGATCAAGGCCAAAAGAGGCATTTGGAAAAAGAGAAAACTTAAACGTTTTCATGAAATGTTTCTTTTGTACAAAAGGGTCTCAAACTAAAGCTTTAAACTAACGATCGAGACTTCTATGAAGGTGTGCTTCTTTTTTCTTTTCCCATACCTCTTTGGCATCGATGAAAATATACTTACATTCCGAAAATGCCATTTTACCTTATAATATTTCTCAAAGGCAATAATTTCTTTGATGTGCTCACCTTTGATTTTCTTCGATGCAGTAGTAGTCTGTGCAGAATGAGGAATTAGGTTAGAAAGTTCTTTCTCGACTAAGGGGCAATGCAATTCATAATAATTCGACCACTATTTGTAAAAATCAGGAGTCAAAGGAAGCAGAATTTGAGATTATATCTTTTGAACTGGATAGTCACTTTTTGATTATTCAAATCCAGAATTTGGATGAATTCTTTCAAATTTGGCACTTCATAGTGAACCATTTGGGCTCCAACATCAAGAGCAAGTGGATAATGTAACGCTTGTGCAAGGCCGAATTGCCTCGACACATACTGTGAGGAATAAGTGACAAGTTTCTTTTTGAGATCCATGGTCGACTCGCAAGGAAGCCCTATGGAAAGAACTTGAGAAGTAAAGGTTTTTGACCATAATTCATCAAGAGCCTCTTGATTTTCAGGTTTGAGACTTGTAAGAAAATAAAGGTATCCTACTTTACTTCTTCGACAAGCAAGAGGCTTTTGATTTTCAAGTTTGAGACTTATGAGAGAATAAAGGTATCCTACTTTACTTCTTCGACAGGCTAGAGGATAGGGATGATAGGTTGAATCATCATTGTTTTTGATATTGAGGAAAAGTTTAATGAAATGGCAAAAAGTATCAATGGATGACATGCCCTTTGGTTTCGAAAATGAAAGAGAAGATAGTCGAATACCTTCAAGTGGAGTTTTTGAAAATTCAGAAGGAGCAGTGAATTGAGGTTTGAACAGAGACTTAAGCCATAAATTGACAACCCAGAGGTGTCCAAATGGATTGATCGATGATTCTCCTCGTTGAATCTCGCTAACTACCAAAGAGAGTATTTCATACAATTGACTCAGAATAAGGGAGGAAAGTTTGATAGTTTTGTGGTGAAGCATGATGGCTAATGGAAGGTAGTTGCTTTTCTAAATTTGAATCGACTTGGGACAGAAAACAAAAGCATTAAGCCACAAAACAGGAAAGCAGCATGCCCACTATCGGTAACAAGTTTCTCTCAGAACACATGTTGTTGTGAATAAAGCCTGACACAGAAGTCGAGTGGAAATTGATGTCAAAGATGTCTTCAAGACATGGGGTTGCCCAGCAGACATCCTCTATTCCTCTCCATCAGGAGATAGACCAGTCAAGGCTAAAATCTCCATCAGGGTCGAAACCATCATCCCATAAGAAAAATAAAAATTGTTTGTGGTCGAACACCAAGTAAAGGAGCAGTATAGGATAGGTCATAAGTGGATAGTCGAAGAGCAGACACTATACCTAGAGACTTCCAAAGGGATTTATAAGTGGGAGAGAGCCTCGACATCCAGGTCAAAAATCATGAGCTCGATTCTTTGAGGGGGGTGCAATCCTGAAGACTCGACTAGAAAAGAATGTGGCTTTAACGTTTTTATAGAAAATTAAAGAAGGATGTTCAGGGGAGGCGAAAAGAAAAAAGAAGTCGACTCTATTTATTCCAGGGTAGAGATTGGACCTAAGTATGAATAAATGACGTTAGAAACCTGAAAAGGGAGTAGTACCTGGCTACACCAAAAGGCAGTGATATCTACGACAGGATTGGAAGCTCTTAAGGTTCCATCATCATCGTAAAACTGGGATACATTGGCCACTAGAGATGGAGATCTACAAGAAGAAGAGGAGCAGGAGCAGTAGAAGCTCCACCTGGAGTAGCGGTAGCAGTCGTGGTGGCTGTAGCAACAGCTGTAGAAGGATGAAGAGAAGAAACCATGGTAGCTTCTGCAACAGAGGTGGTAATGTAAATAGTAGTGGTAGTAGTCACAGCGATAGTGGTGGATGAAGATGAGGCAGCTGTAATGGCTGGAGTACTACTAGAGTGAAGACCCGATTGAGTAGCCATGGAAATGAGAGTTTCAAATGAAAAAGGATTTGCAAGAAAGTGAGAAGAGTTTTTGAGGAAGATGAAGGATTTATGAAGAGTGTTCTATGAAAATGGAAGTAATGAATAATGATAAGACTTGGAGAATACAAAAGGGTTTTGAATCAATAAAGGCCCAGTAAAGCCCGTTAGGAACATTATACATTCCAAAAAACACGCGAACCATTTCATCTTCTTATAACCTTCTTTCAATATTTAAAAATTTAAAAAGAGCACATAAGGAGCACATGAGGAGCACGTGGGGAATCACCACGAGGATCCTTCAGGGTCAAGACAAGGTCGTGGCCTGAGAAGAAGGAGAAATCAAGTCGTGGTCAAAATTACTCAGGAGCTAGTCTATCCTTGTGATCTATAAATACGAGTAACTCAGAACGGTTGGGGAGATCAATAAAAAATATTAGATCATCACATAAACTCATAAAATTCCCAATCTCAATGACGTAACGGAAGAACATAGAATGCAAGAGCATGTAAGTGTCAAAAGTCAACCTTTATTTTGTTTTCTTTTGTTTATTTAATTCATTTTCTTTCATTTATTTGCACTTTTGTTGTCATTCTACTTTCACTAAAATTGTTACACTTTCATTTGCTGAGTTTTCTTTATTTAATTAATTTATTCCTTTACTTTATTCATCGTAAATCCGCCACTAGAAATTTCGACACTATTACTATGTAATTCCCAGGTCGAGTTCATTTTTTTTAGAGGAGCTGTATCTGCTCCCCGAACTGCGACCTTGATACAAGCTCGATTTGAAACCATGTCCAAACATACCAAAAATCGAGTGAAATAGAATAAAAAATACAATTCCCAGATTATCCCTTTCATGTATATATGCTTTGGTAGCTCCCCTTTCTATGTTTTTTTCTTAACTAGTATATAAAAATTGTAACTAAGAGGCACCGATCTCAGAAAAATAAAAAAAAATTAAAGGAAAGTGATACAAGCTCTATGGGACAAACTGAGAACTGTCATATGCCAATTGGTCAAATTACAAGAGCAAAAATTAAGAGAATAAAAGAAGGTCTTGCAAACATGGCTAAATCATTTGTTTAGGAGATGTATCAAGAATTGAGCAAGACAATGATTAACGATTATGGAAAGTCAAACATCTTACTATTTACAAGATGTATTGAAGACTCTCGTTAGACAAGATGAATTAAATAGGCATCACTTTCTTAGTATTTATTGTATATTTATTTTATTTTAGTTTGTTTTGTTTGTTTTAGGCCCGGTAGTGATTTGGCCTAATTTTATTTTAGTGAACTTATGAGTTAGGTTTTTAAACTGCGATCTTGATACAAGCTCGATACGACACCGTGTCAAAACATACCAAAATACGAGTGAAACAACATAAAAATTACAATTTTCAGAGTATCCCTTTCATGTATATCTGCTTTGGTAGCTCCCCTTTCTATGTTTTTTTCCTAACTAGTATATAAAAATTGTAACTAAGAGGCATCGACCCCAGGAAAATAAAAAAATAAAGGAAGGTAATACGAGCTCTATGGGATAAACTGGAAGTGTCATATGCCAATTGGTCCAATCACAAGAGCAACAACTAAGAAAATAAAAGAAGACTTTTCAAATATGGATAAATCATTTGTTCAAGAGATGTATCAAGAATCGGGCAAGATAATTATTAATAATTATGGAACGTCAAACATCTTACTATTTACAAGATGTATTGAAAACTCTCGTTAGTCAAGATGAATTAAATAGGCATCACTTTCTTAGTATTTATTTTATGTTTATTTTATTTTAGTTTTTTTTTTGTTTGTTTTAGGCCTAGTTGTGATTTGGCTTATTTTTATTATAGTGAACTTATGAGTTAGGATTTTAATCTGCGATCTTTATACAAGCTCAATTCAACATCCTGTCAAAACATACCAAAAATCGAGTGAAATAAAATAAAAATTACAATTTTCAGAGTATCCCTTTCATGTATATTTGCTTTGCTAGCTCCCCTTTCTATATTTTTTTTTTACTGGTATATAAAAATTCTAACTAGGAGGCACTGATCCCAAAAAAAAATAAACAAAAAGATAAAGGGAGGTGATACGAATTCTTTGGGACAAACTGAGAACTGTCATATGTAAATTGGTCTAATTACAACAGCAATAACTAAGAATAAAAGAAGGTTTTTCAAATATGCTTAAATCATTTGTTCAAGAGATGCATCAAGAATTGGGCAAGACAATGATTAACAATTATGGAAAGTCAAACATCTTACTATTTACAAGATGTATTGAAGAATCTCGTTAGTCAAGATGAATTAAATAGGCTTCACTTAGTATTTATTTTACATTTATTTTATTTTAATTTATTTTAGGCCCAGTTGTGGTTTTGCCTAATTTTATTTTAGTGAACTTATGACTTAGGGTTTTAAACTGCGATATTGATACGAGCTCGATTCGACACCCTGTCAAAACATACCAAAAATCGAGTGAAAGAGAATAAAAATTATAATTCTCAGAGTATCCCTTTCATATATATCTGCTTGGGTAGCTCCCCTTTCTATGTTTTTTTCTTAACTAGTATATAAAAATTGTAACTAAGAGGCTCTGATCCCAGAAAAATAAAAAAATAAAGGGAGAAAATACGAATCCTATGGGACAAACTGAGAACTATCATATGCCAATTGGTTCAATTACAAGAGCAACAACTAAGAGAATAAAAGATGGTTTTTGAACATGGCTAAATCATTTGTTCAGGAGATGCATCAAGAATTAGGCAAGACAATGATTAATGATGATGGAAAGTCAAACATCTTACTATTTACAAGATGTATTAAAAACTCTCATTAGTCAAGATGAATTAAATATGCATCACTTTCTTAGTATTTATTTTATGTTTATTTTATTTTAGTTTGTTTTGCTTGTTTTTGGCCCTGTTGTAATTTGGCCTATTTTTATTTTAGTGAACTTATGAGGTAGGGTTTTAAACTACGACCTTGATACAAGCATGATTTGACACCCTGTCAAAACATACCCAAAATCAAGTGAAACAAAATAAAAATTACAATTTTCAAATTATCCCTTTCATGTATATCTGCTTTGGTAGCTCCCCTTTCTATGTTTTTTTCTTAACTAATATATAAAAATTCTAACTAAGAGGCACCAATCCCAAAAAAATAAACAAAAAGATAAAGGGAGGTGTTACAAATTTTATGGGACAAACTGAGAACTGGAATATGTCAATTGGTCCAATTACAAGAGCAATAATTAAGAGAATAAAAGGTTTTTCAAAATGGATAAATCATTTGTTCAGGAGATGCATCAAGAATTAGGTAAGACAATTATTAACAACTATGAAAAGTCAAACATCTTACTATTTAGAAGATGTATTGAAGACTATCGTTAGTCAAGATGAATTAAATAGGCTTCACTTTCTCAGTATTTATTTTACGTTTATTTTATTTTAATTCGTTTTATTTGTTTTAGGCCCTGTTGTGATTTGGCCTATTTTTATTTTAGTGAACTTATGTGTTCGGGTTTTAAACTGCAATCTTGGAACTAGCTCGATTCGACACCCTATCAAAACATACCAAAAATTGAGTAAAACAAAATAAAAATTACAATTTTCAAAGTATCCCTTTCATATATATCTACTTTGGTTGCTCCCTTTTCTATGTTTTTTTTTTAACAAGTATATAAAAATTGTAACTAAGAGGCTCCAATCCCAGAAAAATAAAAAAAAAATAAAGGGAGATGATACAAATTCAATGGGACAAACTGAGAATTATCTTATGCCAATTGGTCCTTACAAGAGCAACAACTAAGAGAATAAAAGAAGGTTTTCGAACATGGCTAAATCATCTGTTCAGGAGATGTATCAAAAATTAGGCAAGACAATTATTAATGATGATGGAAAGTCAAACATCTTACTATTTACAAGATGTATTGAAAACTCTCATTAGTCAAGATGAATTAAATATGCATCACTTTCTTAGTATTTATTTTATGTTTATTTTATTTATTTTATTTTGTTTTGTTTATTTTAGGCCCAGTTGTAATTTGGCCTATTTTTATTTTAGTGAACTTATGAGTTAGGATTTTAAACTACAACCTTGATACAAGCTCAATTCGACACCCTATCAAAACATACCCAAAATCGAGTGAAACAAAATAAAAATTACAAAATTCTCAGAGTATCTTTTTCATGTATATCTGCTTTGGTAGCTCCCCTTTCTATGTTTTTTCTTAACTAATATATAAAAATTGTAACTAAGAGGCACCGATCCCAGAAAAATAAAAAAAATAAAAGGAGGTGATACGAGCTCTATGTGACAAATTGAGAACTGTCATATATCAATTGGTCGAATTACAAGAGCAACAACTACGAGAATAAAAGAAGATTTTTCAAACATGGCTAAATTATTTGTTCAGGAGATGCATCAAGAATTGGATAAGACAATGATTAACGATTATGGAAAGTCAAACATCTTACTATTTACAAGATGTATCGAAAACTCTCGTTAATCAAGATGAATTAAATAGGCATCACTTTCTTAGTTTTTATTTTATGTTTATTTTATTTTAGTTTCTTTTGTTTGTATTAGGCCCAGTTGTGATTTGACCTATTTTTCTTTTAGTGAACTTATGAGTTAGGATTTTAAACTTAAGAGATATAAAAATCATCTATAATTCAGTAGCTGCTTTTTCTTTTCTTAATTTTAATGAATGAAAATTTCTTTGAGCTTTTTTGAGAAACTTGAGTGTGACAGGAGAGGTAGAGTGATTCCCTTAACTGTTGCATCAGGAAATCAAAATGAGGTAGAGGAGTCCCTTTCTTTGATTTTCCATCTTACTCTGGGTTACGTTTCGTATCATTTTACTCTTCTTCAAAAAAGATTTATCCTCGAATATTTTAGGTGAAAAAATAGTATATGAAAAGGACAAAAATTGCAAAAAAGATAGCTTTTTTGTTTTTTCTTTTCTTTCCTTAACCCAGAGTAAGAAGGAAAATCAAAGAAAGAGACTTCTTTACCTTAATTTGATTTCCTGATTCAACAGTTAAGGGAATCACTCTACCTCTCCTGTTCATGCCCAAGTTTCTCAAATAAACTCAAAGAAATTTTCAATCATCAAAATTAAGAAAAAAAATTGGCTATCATATTTAAAGGGTTTTTATACATCTTAAGTTTAAAACCCTAACTACTAAGTTCACTAAAATAAAAACGGGCCAAATCACAACTGGGCCTAAAACAAACAAACTAAAATAAAATAAACATAAAATATATACTAGCAAAGTAATGCCTGTTTAATTCATCTTGACTAACGAAAGTCTTCAATGCATCTTGTAAATAGTAAGACGTTTGACTTTTCATAATCGTTAATCATTGTCTTGCCCAATTCTTGATACATCTCCTGAACAAATGATTTAGCCATGTTTGCAAAACCTTTTTTTTCTCTTAGTTATTGCTCTTGTAATTAGACCAATTGGCGTATGACAGTTCTCAATTTGTCCCATAGAACTTGTATCAGGATGGTTGACACAACTGTAAGAAATGTGATAGTATGTACAAGAATACATCATAGAAAGGTTGTATTAGTATCAAGAATAAAAATAAATCAATGGAAGACAAGAATACAACATTATTTTCTCCACTATCACCACCACCACCACCATCTTCATTGTCTATACCCACCACCATCTCCAAAAATTTTAGCTTTTTCAATGATACCTTCTTTGAAAAATCACTTTCTAGCTTGGTAAACGTTGGAGACTTTGGTCCTTCCTTATATGAGCAGCTAGGCATAGCTGAAGAAGAAGGCCCACCAGCCGAATGGCCAATAAAGAATCATTCTCCTTCTCTGCCTCCAGATGCAGCTATTTTAGAATCTTCTGAAGTAGTTGTAGTCACAAAATACAGTCCTGTCAATAATTTCATCCAATCTTGATGTGGTCGTTGCTAACAAGAACTTCACCAATAATAGAGTTGCAGGACTTAAACATTCAGCAGAATCTATTGTCGATGAAAATGAACCAGATGATGAAAAAAGACAATATTATAACTAGAGATTGGTTTATAGGCAAATTTTTTACATTGGATCATTTGATTGGTACAACAAAAGTTTATACGAAAGTGATTATAAAATAAATTTTTTTTCGATTATAAGCCACAAAAAAAAAATTTAGAACATGTGAGTTCTATTGAATAGGAGATTGATCTCTTATCCATGAAAGCTGTAACACCCTAACTACCAAAGCTCACGCTTCCGGCTGCGCGACTCTGATAGCTCGGACATTACGACGACTTTTATACTATTTATTACTAAAATATGAGCCTGTTTAAAACTTTAAACCGCAACACCGCTCCCGAAAATTCTTTCTTTCGATAACGTACATCCATAAATACCATTCAACTTACAATAACTCATAAATAGTACATCCATATATATATATATATATATATATATATATAAATAATATTACAAACATAATCCAATACAAATCCTATCCCTCTTACAGATTATATCTCAAGATAAAGGCGAGGGTACAAATAATAGTCTAAAGCAATACAGAGCATCTCAACAACTAAATAAACTTCTCGTGACTTCAGCGCCCATATCCTGAAAGGGAAAAAATGTAGGGGGGTGAGAACATCATCCTCGAAAGGGTTCTCAGTAGAGAGTTTTTGGGAATTACTGTAATAGGATATGTGAAGATAAACCGTACCAGTGATTAATAACCGTCTTATGCCTCTTTTCAAAAACAACAGTTTACAATAAAAGAGAAATCTAAAATCTTTTCTAAAAGAGGAACCGTTCAATTCTCAAAAACCCAAAAGCCTTTCAAAAAGGTTTATCTAAGCTAAACCAAATAGCCTTTCACACTTTTCCAAATCAGAAACACAAAACCGAAACCAACCATCGGTCCATCTCAATTCAACCACGGCCCTTGGCCCAAACAATCCAACCAACAACCAATCACCACAATCCAATAGAGTCCCAGTTGCAAACACAGATAGAAAATTCAAGCACAAACAAACAGTTACAGCAAGTAGGACAAATAGCAGTTAATCACATAGGCAAACCAAGTATAATATGCACACCCATACAATGTCACATAGATGCATATGATGCATGCCTGCCCCTAGTGGTTGATGATATCATCTGTCGGTTACGAAGCCAACCCGACGTGTCCGGTAGCTAACTCGGACATAGTCTCTCTGTTGCGCATTATTATCATTAGAGGGTATCTGCGCCCTGTCGCCATTAGAGGGTATCTGCGCTCTGTCGCCATTAGAGGTTATCGGTGCCCTGTCACCCTTACAACCAGAGAGAAAACACAAGCATACTCGTATACAACATTCATTTCAGCCATCCGGCTTAAATTCACAATTTATTCAATTGCATACATGCATTTGTACTCAACCATGGATCACCATCCATCTCAGCCATCCGGCTCACAGTTCAATTCAGAACCAGCCAAATTATCAATAAATACAGCCCTTCGGCTTAAATTCATAATTCATAATTAGCCATACAGCTCACCACTCATTCGGGAATCAGCCATAGTTCAATAGCATACACAGCCATTCCGGCTCATAACAAAATTGCACTTCCATCATTCAAAATCATCAAATACATGAAATCGGCATTTAAGCCATAAATCATTTTCTCAATTCATCTTAGGCTCATAAGCCACTTTTACTTAAAGTAAGTTCCCCTTTGAAAACAATGCCACTCTCGGCATCCTCTTTCCAAAACTTCCATAACCATGGCAAGTTAAAGATCTCTTTGAAATATTCAAAATCACCCATTCAACAATGGGATTTTATAATAAAAGTTCCTTGGCAGAGTCTCAAGTCTTTAGGGGGGAATAGCATAACTCATTACGCCAAAAATCATTTAAAATCATTAAAACCTTGGCTTTCTGATTTGAGTAATAAAATAAGATCTAAGCCAAACCGAGTCACGTAATCATTTATTTCCTTCAAAGTCTTTTCCTTTACTTAGGCAAAACCAGCTTCAACCCCCATGACAAATTGTAAAGCGTTTCAACTGTTCAAAATTGTTTGTGTTGCAAAAGTTCAGGATTCAAAGAGTACTTAAAACCTTTCTCAAAACATTTCAAAATGAAACTTGTCAATAGAAATTTAGGTTCTTTCAAAGTCATTGAAACTCCTCTAATTGAAACCCTCGAGTCAAATTCAAAGGCATTACCCTTGTCACATTTAAAACAGCTTTAAAACATAAGTTTCACCTAATTAACTTTCTCCTGAAAGAGATACAATGCCTTTCTTACGAAGCAAGACTAAATCACAATTTCCTCTTTAATAATTCATTTCAAAAGTATGAATCATCCTTTTCTTGATAATTCAATTAAAATAGTAGAAGTCCTTAACTCATCATTTTTCCAAACAACATTTTAATAAAGACTCAGATTTTATAGAAATTCCGGCAGCATCTCCCCTAAAACTTGGACTTTGCCACCCGGTTCGGGTCCCAACAAAACCATTCCACAATCCTTTTCCAACAGCCCAAATTCCAAAATCAGTTCAAGGCAAGCCAAATCCAACAGTCATCTCAATTTCATATTTCAAGAAAACCGTTTCAAAAATCAAATCGTTATCAGCCGAATAAACTCATTTCCAAAGCTTTAAAGAAATGGTTCAGTAACAATCATTTATCAAAAACCAGATCATTTAAAGCAAGCCAAGCTGAATTCAAGAGTGTATTCTATTTTTCACATCATCAAAATAATTAACTCAATTCAAACCAATCCTCAACGGATTAAACTCAGATTTCAAATCTTTTAAAGAATCAACTTCAAAACATTACATTTCACAAAGCCGCACAACAATTCAACCAAACCAACATCCATAATCACTCGAGTCAATCAAATAACACATAAGGCAGATACCATCACCAAATACACAATATCTCACAACAGTATCCATATGTAATAATTCCAATATATAAGAATATAGTTTTTGGAAAGTGATGACAAGTCATCTTAGCCTATTTTAACTAGTCTTTTTCTTTTGTTTTCATTAGAATTATGCACTTTCTTGAGCTACAAGCAAGCCAATTAGGTAGATTTTCATGTTTCCCTTGATTGAATCAACCATGTATGAATTCATGCTATTTCATGAGGTTTTATACTATAATTGTCACATATTATGAAAGAATGAATATCTCATTATTTTAAGCATAGCTTTGATGTGTTTGGTTGATTAATTATAGGTGAAGAAAGCTTGGAGAAAGGTTGAAGCAAGAAGGAATAGCTAGGAGTAAAGAGAAGACAATGGAATAAGTGAAATTGAACCAGGAAGCAAAAAGCTGGACCTAAAGTTAGCATCAAACTTTTGCACAAACTTTTGGTTGAAAAGTTAGCCCCAACGTTAGCCCCCTAACTTGGAGGCTAACGTTGGAACTTGAACATCACTCCCTGGGTACCAAAAGTTTGCGCCAACGTTAGCCCCCTAACTTTGAGGCTAACGTTGGTACATGAAATTCACCCCTGGGCACCAAAAGTTTGCGCCAACGTTAGCCCCCTAACTTTGAGGCTAACGTTGGCATGAAGAAAACCTCCCTGGGCACCAAAAGTTTGCGCCAACGTTAGCCCCCTAACTTGGTGGCTAACGTTGGCACATGAAAATTACAAGGAGGAGAAAAAGTTTGCGCCAACGTTAGCCCCCTAACTTGGTGGCTAACGTTGGCGCCACAAGTACACAAGCTAAGGCCAACGTTAGGGCCAAAGTTAGACCCCTAACGTTGGCACCAACGTTCATATCAGCAAAGTGGTGTTAGCTGATATGAAAAGTTGGAGCAAAAGTTAGACCCCTAACTTTTGCTCCAACTTTTGGTCCAACTTTTGCAAAACTCCAACCCGGTTCAATTGGTTCACTTTGGTTCTTCTCCAAACTTCAAGAGCAATCAACCAAGGCCTCTTTCAACCCAATTCCACCAAGAGCAAAGGCCCAACTCAAGGCTTGAAGATCATTTGAAGAAAGTGTATAAATAGGATAGAATTCAAGTTCTTCGGGGAGCTTTCTTTTGAAATTTTCATAATAGTTTTCGGAGAGCTTTGGATATTGAGTGTTTCTTTAATTTCTTTGTTTTGGGGAAGGAGAATTCATTTCTCTTCCTCTTAGTTTTATTGCTTTCAATTTCAATTACAATTGTCTTGGATCTTGGGTTGGAGAATTGAAGAAATTCTGTTTCAATCTCATCCTTGGATCTCTCTGTTTATTTACTGCAACTTAATTTCCGTTTCTGTTACTTGCTTCTCATCTACATTCCTTACAATTTACAATTCCCTTGCAATTGTTCTTGTTGGATCTAGGAAGGCATTGAGATCTAGACTTGGCTTTCTAGTCTCTGGGTCCTGAGATCTGATTTCTCATTTCAATTCTCTGTTTACTGCTTTATATGTTCATTTACTTTTCTGTTTCGGATCCGATTCAATCCCAATTCCCTTCTACTTCTCTGCTTGATGCAATTTACTTTTCCTTGTTTAAATTCTGCAAATCCAATCCCCAATTCCCTTTACAATTCCAGCCGTTTACATTTCTTGCACTTTAAGATTCCGCAATTTACATTTCTTGCATTCTAAGTTTCTGCTATTTAATCTCTTGTTCTTTAAGATTCAGCACTTTAATTCCCTGTTCTCTTTACTTCCATGCAATTTAATTTCTGCAAAGTACAAAACACTCAACCAAATCTTGATTCGCTTGACTAAATCAACCACTAAACTAAAATTGCTCAATCCTTCAATCCCTGTGGGATCGACCTCACTCCCGTGAGTTTTTATTACTTGATACGACCCGGTACCCTTGCCGGTTAGAATTGTGTGTTTTGGAAAAAATTTATTTTTCACCAAAATACTCATCAGAAAGCGCCCCTACCTCAAAACGCAATTCCATAACCCAAACGCCTCATCAAGTCCTTTCCGCCTCAACCCGAACTGACGGCAACCAAAACCTCAGCTCCAAGCTACTTTTGCAACAGTCTCAACAACTCGAATCGCAACATACAACAACCGAAACTCAATCCTATAGCAATTAACGCCACAAACCTCAGCGTATCATAACAGAACGGTAACTAAAAGGCTTTCAAATCTAAACACTTACTGAACCAAAGAAGGAACGGTTGAACTGAAGCAGCGGCGGTCTTCGAACCAGTTTGGCGGCAGCCCGGTAGCCACCTCAAGCGGCAGCGATGACCTGAACCATATGCAGTGATAGTGAGGTTTCCAGAAACTCAACGAAAAGGAGAACCAACTTAAGACCCTTACCGATAGACTTTTTCGGCGACGACAACAGGGTCTCATGTGGCAGGAACTCAGCCCGGAGCTCCGACGGCCATGGAAGCAGTTTCGGCGGAGGCGGCAGTGAGAGGCAGAACTGGCGAGCCCTCCTCTTCCAGCGGCGGCACTGCAGCAAGGAGCACAGCGGCGGCGTGTGAACCGGCGACGGCAGAAACGTGACGGCTCTCCCTCACGGCACGTCTCCCTCTCGCGCGACTGGCAACGGCGCAGGCTAGAGATGACGGCGCAGCTAACAGTGGCGGCGGCGGTGCCAAGCTCTCCTCCGGTGACACCCTTCCCTCACTGCTCTCTCGGATCTCGTTCTCTCTTCTGTCAACGACGGCGGTGACGAAGGAACGACGATGGCACCTCGGCGGCATCTCCTCCTTCCCGACACGGCTCTCTCTCTCTCTCTCTCTGTCTCTCTCTCTCTCTCTCTCTCTTCGTGAAATGGCGGCAGCTAGCAGGGGCGGCGACGACGCGACGGCGGTGGTGAAGCCCAGTGCGCCGGCGCAGCCTCCTCCCTCCTCTTCTCTTCCTCCTTCCACGGATCCCGTTTCTCCCTTCCCTCTCTATTTCTTTCTTTCTTCCATTTGCCTCTACATATGGGTGTCTAGGGTAGAGAGGCAGCAGCTATTGCTGCTGAGTGTGGGTGAAGGGAACCGGGTCATTGGGTTAGGATTTTTGAATAAAATTAAGGTTAAGGGCATTATGGTAATTTCACTTAAAAATAGGGATAATATAGTAATTAGAAATATATTCTAATCCAACAATAATAATGTATAGAAATACTATTTGCTCATCAATTTTACAAATTATTTTCAATAAAATGTCCAAATCAAATAATTAGAAATAATATAATTAAATCCTTTATTTTCTCAAAACAGGAGTATCAATATTCTAAAATATTAATTATTTAGTCCAAAATCATATAAAAATCCTTATTATTTCACAACCACCAACTTTGTGGTTTAAATATAGAAAATAATTCAATAATTATAAAATTGGATAATAATCATAACTTATCTCAAATTCAATAAATCAAAACTTGCCTTAATTATCTTTAATAAAATAATTTCTGAAATTAAGGCTATAAATAATTATATGATTTGAGACTTGATCATAAAAAGGCTTTCAAAGGTTCTGGGTCTTACATTCTACCCACCTTACAAAAATTTTCGTCCTTGAAAATTGATACAAAACGAAAGAAATTTCATAACAGTTCACCCTTGAACACATTTAAGGAAGAAGCAAAAATATCTCAAAATATAAACATATATATGGTTTTCAAATACTTTGATTGCCATAAGCATAAGGATGTAAAGGTAAGAGTGTGATTGCAAAGCAAACGTTACAAGATAGGCTCAATGCAAAAGATGATATGATTCAAACATGCGATAGTAAAGCAAGGCATCGAAGGCCATAAAACATGATGGGGTTAAAACGACGTGCTCAACATTCGCACACTAATCTCATATCAACCTCAAAGCTTCAACTTCCTAACTCCATCAAGCACTCTACAATCCCATATCCGGTCATAAGCCTAACGACCTGCAAACCCGTTCGCAAGGAACAAAACACCCACAACTCTTAACGTTGCACACCTACCACTTCAACTTTCGTATGCACACATCACGTCTTAAAGAACTAACGCATCGCGTTACTATATCTACAGATCGCACGTGATATCAAAACAATTCTCGAGTCTACTCAGAAGAATATGAGATCTTAAAAAAGAGAGACAATTGTCAAAGACAATACTCATAGATTTGAAAGAATATATCCAATTCCAGATAAACAAGGATGTTCAAGCAATGAAGTTTGCTAGACACAATTCAATTGACAACTTCAAAGATAACCCTTAGATCAAAGAAGTTCAATAGGATCAATAAGAAGAAAACCAGCGCATCAGTTTGAAACAAACTCAAGCTGAGTCGAGGAAGCATGAGGTTTACAGAAGAGAATATTTCAAACCCAAGACAAAGCTCACAGAACTCAAGAGCACGATTAAAAGTACTTCTGAATACATTGTTCATTAAGGAACTGAAACTTGCGGAAAAACCACTTCGCAGTCTAAAAGAAAAGTTATGTAACAACATCCTTCAAGAGAGTAACAAAAGCATAATCGTGGCTTTGCTTTAATATAGTTTCATGTTGAAGTAGATCATGTAGAGTTTTAAAAACAAAATGCACACAAGTTTGGCTAAGAGCTAAAATATTTTCTCAAATATTTTAGAAAGATAATTAGGTGCACAACCTAACCAAAAACAATCATAAAAGTCGAAAGAGAATCAAATGCTTGTTCAAAAATTCTCAAAGTCCATATTCAAACAAGCGTGTATAAAAATCTTAGCAAGGTCAAAAGAGAAAGTTAAGCTTTATTTGGAAAAGAAAATCCGAGGTAAAAGTTTGCTTGTAAATTGGTAAAGGAAACAAGTGGTGCATTACAAACGAACCGGTTTCCACTAAACAAGGAAACTTTCCAAAACTTTAAATTAACTTCGTCAAAATTGAACAATGGTTTCAATCTAAATCAAGCAACAGAAAATAAATTCCGTTTAAAACTTCTTACAAGAGAATTCAAAACTTCTTTAAAAAGTTCAGAACAAGACTCCCAAAAGTGTTCTTAAAATCACCATCTCAGAAGAACATTCAAGAAGTTTAAGATGTACTAAAAAGAATTCAAGCCATGCAAGAAAGGATCTTAAACCAAAGTAGTCCAAACAAGATTCACTAGGCATGAGTCATCAAACAAGCTTTCAATTGATCCAAAAGAATACAAAAGTCATAGGAAAAGATAACTCAATCATTAGTAATTTCTCAAGGATAAATCTTTAACTAAAAACTCTTGTAGAGAAAATGAGAGAATAAACAATGCACTAACTTGAAACGAATCAAATTGACTCACGTAAGAATGATATTCACAAGAGAGAACAAACCAAGATCAATGGTAATGTTCACAAGATGTAAAAGATTAGTTAAAAACAAAATCACGTAGGACATTCATAGAGGTGAAAAGCTTAAGAAGGAATGAGTCCGTTTATAAGAAGAAGGCTATGAGTCCAATATTTTCAAAAGAACAACAATGGCATAAACCATGTAGTATGCTAAATCAGACTCAAATCAAAATGAATTAAGTAAAGTTTATCAAATGAAACTCAACCGGGATAAAAGCGAGAAATCTCCTTTCTTTCTAGAATTTTGAAAAATACCCCAAATACATAATCAATAGAAGATGTGCATTGGAACTATAGTGAAATTACTAGAAGTCAATTTACTTTTAAAGTAAGTGCAATTCCGTAAACCAGTAAAAGTACAGGTGAGGTATTAAAAATAAATAGTTGTTAAACTGTATAAGAAATCTTCAAAGTTTTACATATAGATAAGTGTATATCTAGTCAACAGCAATTTTTATAAAAATCTCAAAATTAGCTGTAATTCACTGTCAAATAAGAGGAACACTGAATCAATAATTCCTCTAAGAACGGACTCAGAATCCAGAGCTAAAAGGCACAACGCATTAAGACAAGTTCAAGGCTATATCAAAGAATACCTGAATCAAGAAGAACTCAAACAGAGGAAGATAGATGCAACAAGGATTCCAAACAAGCATATGCAATTAAGATCAAATAAGAATGCATATGAATAGAGGAATAAAGTTGAAAAATCAAACTACTTTTCAAAAGGATTAACAACCAAGAACTTCAAGTTAGGATACGAAAGAACAGGTCGACTCGAACAGAATTCAAGACACACAACTGAATAGCCTCGAGAAATAGTTTCTAGCGTTCCCAAAACCCGTGATTCGCGTTACTCCAAACTCGTATATCATCTATGATAACCCATCAGTGCTTTCATATACATAATTCACTAGTATTAAGCCGGCCAAACTTAATATCAAGAATTATGCCATGCAAGACTAACAGCGTTAAATCAATAGATCGTCATGTGCATAAAGCTCTAATTCTCGTCATTTGACAAGACCTAGTACATGACAAACGCTCAGAGTATGCAATCGAAGCATAGTCAGTCCATTCCTCAGGCTCTACAGGAAAAACTGCTCTGATACCATAATGTAACACCCTAACTACCAAAGCTCACGCTTCCGGCTGCGCGACTCTGATAGCTCGGACATTACGACGACTTTTATACTATTTATTACTAAAATATGAGCCTGTTTAAAACTTTAAACCGCAACACCGCTCCCAAAAATACTTTTGTTCGATAACGTACATCCATAAATACCATTCAACTTACAACAACTCATAAAGAGTACATCCATATATATATACATAAATATATATAAATAATATTACAAACATAATCCAATACAATTCCTATCCCTCTTACAGATTATATCTCAAGATAAAGGCGAGGGTACAAATAATAGTCTAAAGCAATACAGAGCATCTCAAAAACTAAATAAACTTCTCGTGACTTCAGCGCCCATATCCTGAAAGGGGAAAAATGTAGGGGAGGTGAGAACATCATCCTTGAAAGGGTTCTCAGTAGAGGGTTTTTGGGAATTACTGTAATAGGATATGTGAAGATAAACCATACCAGTGATTAATAACCGTCTTATGCCTCTTTTCAAAAACAACAGTTTACAATAAAAGAGAAATCTAAAATCTTTTCTAAAAGAGGAACCGTTCAATTCTCAAAAACCCAAAAGCCTTTTAAAAAGGTTTATCTAAGCTAAACCAAATAGCCTTTCACACTTTTCCAAATCAGAAACACAAAACCGAAACCAACCATCGGTCCATCTCAATTCAACCACGGCCCTAGGCCCAAACAATCCAACCAACAACCAATCACCACAATCCAATAGAGTCCTAGTTGCAAACACAGATAGGAAATTCAAGCACAAACAAACAGTTACAGCAAGTAAGACAAATAGCAGTTAATCACATAGGCAAACCAAGTACAATATGCACACCCATACAATGTCACATAGATGCATATGATGCATGCCTGCCCCTAGTGGCTGATGATATCATCTGTCGGTTACGAAGCCAACCCGACGTGTCCGGTAGCTAACCCGGACATAGTCTCTCTGTTGCGCATTATTATCATTAGAGGGTATCTGTGCCCTGTCGCCATTAGAGAGTATCGGTGCCCTGTCACCCTTACAACCAGAGAGAAAACACAAGCATACTCGCATACAACATTCATTTCAGCCATCCGGCTTAAATTCACAATTCATTCAATTGCATACATGCATTTGTACTCAACCATGGATCACCATCCATCTCAACCATCCGGCTCATGGTTTAATTCAGAACCAGCCAAATTATCAATAAATACAGTCCTTCGGCTTAAATTCATAATTCATAATCAGCCATACAGCTCACCACTCATTCGGCAATCAGCCATAGTTCAATAGCATACACAGCCATTCTGACTCATAACAAAATAGCACTTCCATCATTCAAAATCATCAAATACATGAAATTGGCATTTAAGCCATAAATCATTTTCTCAATTCATCTTAGGCTCATAAGCCACTTTTACTTAAAGTAAGTTTCCCTTTGAAAACAATGCCACTCTCGGCATCCTCTTTCCAAAACTTCCATAACCATAGCAAGCTAAAGATCTCTTTGAAATATTCAAAATCACCCATTCAACAATGGAATTTTATAATAAAAGTTCCTTGGCAGAGTCTCAAGTCTTTAGGGGGGAATAGCATAACTCATTACACCAAAAATCATTTAAAATCATTAAAACCTTGGCTTTCCGATTTGAGTAATAAAATAAGATCTAAGCCAAACCGAGTCACGTACTCATTTATTTCCTTCAAAGCCGTTTCCTTTACTTAGACAAAACCAGCTTCAACCCCCATGACAAATTCTAAAGCATTTCAACTGTTCAAAATTGTTTGTCTTGCAAAAGTTCAGGATTCAAAGAGTACTTAAAACCTTTCTCAAAATATTTCAAAATGAAACTTATCAATAGACATTTAGGTTCTTTCAAAGTCATTGAAACTCCTCTAATTGAAACCCTCGAGTCAAATTCAAAGGCATATTAACCTTGTCACATTTAAAACAGCTTTAAAACATAAGTTTCACCTAATTAACTTTCTCCTGAAAGAGATACAATGCCTTTCTTACGAAGCAAGACTAAATCAAAATTTTCTCTTTAATAATTCATTTCAATAGCATGAGTCATCCTTTTCTTGATAATTCAATTAAAATAGTAGAAGTCTTTAACTCATCATTTTTCCAAACAACATTTTAATAAAGACTCAGATTTTATAGAAATTCCGGCAGCATCTCCCCTAAAACTTGGACTTTGCCACCCGGTTTGGGTCCCAACAAAACCATTCCACAATCCTTTTCCAACAGCCCGAATTCCAAAATCAGTTCAAGGCAAGCCAAATCCAACAGTCATCTCAATTTCATATTTCAAGGAACCGTTTCAAAAATCAAATCGTTATCAGCCGAATAAACTCATTTCCAAAGCTTTAAAGAAACGGTTCAGTAACAATCATTTATCAAAAACCAGATCATTTAAAGCAAGCCAGGCTGAATTCAAGAGTGTATTCTATTTTTCACATCATCAAAATAATTGACTCAATTCAAACCAATCCTCAACGGATTAAACTCAGATTTCAAATCTTTTAAAGAATCAACTTCAAAACATTACATTTCACAAAGCCGCACAACAATTCAACCAAACCAACATCCATAATCACTCGAGTCAATCAAATAACACATAAGGCAGATACCATCACCAAATACACAATATCTCACAACAGTATCCATATGTAATAATTCCAATATATAAGACTATAGTTTTTGGAAAGCGCCCCTACCTCAAAACGTAATTCCATAACCCAAACGCCTCATCAAGTCCTTTCCGCCTCAACCCGAACTGATGGCAACCAAAACCTCAGCTCCAAGCCACTTTCGCAACAGTCTCAACAACTCGAATCGCAACATACAACAATAGAAACTCAATCCTATAGCAATTAAAGCCACAAACCTCAGCGTATGATAACAGAACGGTAACTAAAAGGCTTTCAAATCTAAACGCTTACCGAACCAAAGAAGGAACGGCTGAACCGAAGCAGCGACGGTCTCTGAACCGGTTTGGCGGTAGCCCGGCAGCCACCTCAAGCGGCAGCGATGACCTGAACCATATGCAGTGACAGTGAGGTTTCCAAAAACTCAACGGAAAGGACAACCAACTTAAGACCCTTACCGATAGACTTTTTCGGCGACAGCAACAGAGTCTCATGTGGCAGGAAGTCAGCCCGGAGCTCCGGCGGCCATGGCGGTAGTTCCGACGGAGGCGGCAGTGAGAGGCAGAACTGGCGAGCCCTCCTCTTCCAGCGGCGGCACTGCGGCAAGGAGCACAGCGGCGGCGTGTGAACCGGCGACGGCAAAAAACTTGACTAAGTTGATGTGAAGAAAAAGTGCAAGTTTAGAATCTTTTATTTTTACAACAAGGTCCTTCTATGGAAGTTAGGTAGAGCTATTCGCACCATGCTAAAAGTAGACGAGCTAGCTTCTACTCATTCTCGCGAGAAATTTGTGAGAATTTGCGTGGAGATTGACCAAAGAAAAAAGATGATTCCAACTTTTTCAGCACTTAGGAAAGAGTTTAATAGTGCCTATGAAGATTTACATCAATTTTGCTTATATGTTGGAGATATAAACATAGAATGGAAAACTGTAGTGAGAAGACAATAAGCACCACCACTAACACAGCCTTGGGGAAGGTGGACGGCGGAGCGCTAAATAGTGAAGAGGGCATCAACAGGCAGGAGAATAATCTGGGATTGCAAGATCTACAAAAGAACCAAAAAGGGAAAGATAATATTGTGGCAGAGTATCAGGGAAGCACAGCAAATGCACCTAAGGAATTGCAACAAAATAGGCAAGATTTTCATAACGAGAATGCAAATTAGAAAAGCATTAAAGACTATCAAGAAGACAATCTTTTTGGCCTTTGGATGATTCTAAGAAGGAATCAAAGAAAGGGAAAGTCCAAATCAGATGCATTGCAAAAGGAAAAAAACGAAGATACGCAAAAATCAAGGTTCCATGTTTTAGCGGAGGAAAATCAGCAAAGGATTAAAAAATAAAGACAAAGCCCTTGACATGGCTAGAATTACTCAAAAGAACATGGATGCTAGGAATTTGCAAAAAGGAGTCTAGCAAAATCACAACTATCAATCATGTGTCCAGAAATAGGGACAACGACGACGACGGCTGGGCGTGACCCTCTCCCTCTCACCCGTGTCTCTCTCTCTCTATCACGGTTATACTCTCCCACGGCGACAATGGAGTCCGACAGTACAGCGGCGGCTTCCTTTCCGGGTCATGGTCCCTGGCTCGCGTCTCCTTCATCTTCGTCTCGGGCTTCCCTCAGCGACGCAGTGGCGATGGCGGCAGCAACCTTCCCTCTGCCGACGCTACCTATCTCTCTTCCCTCTCCTCTTCTGCACATGCGAGCTTCATGAGTGGAGTGTGTGTTGTGCGTGTCTGGTGAGGATTGTGTGTGCGTTGAGTGGAAGGTTGTGTAATGGAATTAGGATTTGTAGAGTGTAAATTAGGATTTCAATTTGGGGATTTTGGGGTTTAGTAGAGTAATAATTTAAAAACAAATTTAATCCAATATAATTAACATTAAGAATATTATTTATTTTTCAACTTACAAATTATTTTTAATTAAGTACTCTGATATAAAGTTAGAGATAAATTTTTAGTTCATAAAAATTAATCAACTTTCAATTATTCAATTTAAATTGTATAAAACTCTCATTATTTTTAATTACTAAAACTTTAAATTCCTAATATGAAAATACTCAATTATTTAAAAAATATTATAAATCCTAACAGATTTTAAACTCAAAGTATAATAAAATTTAATTTCATTACTTTTAGGAAAATAATTTTCTTTAAATAAAATTATCAACAAATATAATAAATTATAAATAACTTACCATTTAATTTTTAAAAATTCGGAATCTTACATCCTACTCCACTTATAAAAAATTTGGTCCTCAAAATTTGATACAAAATAAAAGAGGTTTATATCATCTTCACTTTTGAATGCATTTACGAAAAAAGAAAAATGATCTCAGTATATATACATACAGTTTCAAATACTTGAATTGTCATATGGCATCAAGATATAAGGGTGATTGCAAGGCAGAAGTTACAAAGCAGGCTTGATGCAAAAGATGACATGGTTCAAACATGTGATGATTGGGCAAGACAATGATTAACGATTATATATAGTCAAACATCTTACTATTTACAAGATGTATTGAAAACTCTCGTTAGACAATATGAATTAAATATGCATCACTTTATTAGTATTTATTTTATGTTTATTTATTTTATTTTAGTTTGTTTTGTTTGTTTTAGGCCCAGCTGCGATTTGGCCTAATTTTGTTTTAGTGAACTTATGAGTTAGGGTTTTAAATTGCGATCTTGATACAAGCTCGATTCGACACTCTGTCAAAACATACCAAAAATCGAGTGAAACAACATAAAAATTATAATTTTCAGAGTATCCCTTTCATGTATATCTGCTTTGGTAGCTCCCCTTTCTATGTTTTTTTCTTAACTAGTATATAAAAATTGTAACCAAGAGGCATCGATCCCAGGAAAATAAAAAAAATAAAGGAAGGTGATACGAGCTCTATGGGACAAATTGAGAACTGTCATATGCCAATTGGTCCAATTATAAGAGCAACAATTAAGAAAATAAAAGAAGATTTTGCAAACAAGGATAAATCATTTGTTCAGGAGATGAATCAAGAATTGGACAAGACAATGATGGAAAGTCAAACATCTTACTATTTACAAGATGTATTGAAAATTCTTGTTAGTCAAGATGAATTAAATAGGCATCACTTTCTTAGTATTTATTTTACGTTTATTTTATTTTATTTTGTTTTGTTTGTTTTAGGCCCAGTTATAATTTGGCCTATTTTTATTTTAGTGAACTTATGAGTTAGGGTTTTAAGCTGCGACCTTGATACAAGCTCGATTAGACACCCAGTCAAAACATACCCAAAATCGAGTGAAACAAAATAAAAATTACAATTCTCAGAGTATCCTTTTCATGTATATCTGCTTTGGTAGCTCCCCTTTCTATACTTTTTCTTAACTAGTTATAAAAATTGTAACTAAGAGGCGCTGATCTTAGAAAAATAAAAAAATTAAGGGAAAGTGATACGAGCTCTACGGGACAAACTGAGAACTATCATATGCCAATTGGTCCAATTACAAGAGCAACAATTAAGAGAATAAAAGATGGTTTTTGAACATTGCTAAATCATTTTTTTAGGAGATTCATCAAGAATTACGCAAGACAATGATTAACGATGATGGAAAGTCAAACATCTTACTATTTACAAGATGTTTTGAAAACTCTGATTAGTCAAGCTAAATTAAATATGTATCACTTTCTTAGTATTTATTTTATATCTTCTTATTTTAGTTTGTTTTGTTTATTTTAGGTCCAGTTGTAATTTGGCCTATTTTTATTTTAGTGAACTTATGAGTTAGGATTTTAAACTGCGACCTTGATACAAGCTTGATTCGACACCCTGTCAAAACATACCAAAAATCGAGTGAAACAACATAAAAATTACAATTTTCAGAGTATCCCTTTCATGTATATCTGCTTTGGTAGCTCCTCTTTCTATGTTTTTTTCTTAACTAGTATATAAAACTTTTAAGTAAGAGGCACCGATCCTAAAAAAATAAACAAAAAGATAAAGGGAGGTGATACAAATTCTATGGAACAAATAGAGAACTGTCATATGTCAATTGGTCCAATTACAAGAGCAATAACTAAGAATAAAAGAAGATTTTTCAAATATGGCTAAATCATTTGTTCAGAAGATGTATCAAGAATTGGGTAAGACAATGATTAACAATTATGGAAAGTCAAACATCCTACTATTTGCAAGATGTATTGAAGACTATCGTTAGTCAAGATGAATTAAATAGGCTTCACTTTCTCAGTATTTATTTTATGTTTATTTTATTTTAATTTGTTTTGTTTGTTTTAGGCCCAGTTGTGACTTGGCCTATTTTTATTTTAGTGAACTTTTGAGTTAGGGTTTTAAACTGCGATCTTGATACAAGCTCAATTCGACACCTTGTTAAAACATACCAAAAATCGAGTGAAACAAAATAAAAATTACAATTCCCAGAGAATCCCTTTCATATATATCTACTTTGGTAGCTCCCCTTTCTATGTTTTTTTCTTAACTAGTGTATAAAACTTAAAACTAAGAGGCTCCGATCCTAGAAAAATTAAAAAAAATAAAGGGAGATGATACAAATTCAATGGGACAAACTGAGAACTATCTTATGTTAATTGGTCCAATTACAAGAGCAACAACTAAGAGAATAAAAGAATATTTTCAAACATGGCTAAATCGTTTGTTCAGGAGATGCATCAAGAATTAGGCAAGACAATGATTAACGATGATGGAAAGTCAAACATCTTACTATTTACAAGATGTATTGAAAACTCTGATTAGTCAAGCTAAATTAAATATGCATCACTTTCTTAGTATTTATTTTATATCTTTTTATTTTAGTTTGTTTTGTTTATTTTAGGTCCAGTTGTAATTTGGCCTATTTTTATTTTAGTAAACTTATGAGTTAGGATTTTAAACTGTGACCTTGAAACAAGCTTAATTCGACACCCTGTCAAAATATACCAAAAATTGAGTGAAACAACATAAAAATTACAATTTTCAGAGTATCCCTTTCATGTATATCTGCTTTGGTAGCTCCTCTTTCTATGTTTTTTTCTTAACTAGTATATAAAAATTTTAACTAAGAGGCACCGATCCTAAAAAAAAAACAAAAAGATAAAGGGAGGTGATACGAATTCTATGGGATAAATAGAGAACTGTCATATGTCAATTGGTCCAATTACAAGAGCAATAACTAAGAATAAAAGAAGATTTTTCAAATATGGCTAAATCATTTGTTCAAGAGATGCCTCAAGAATTGGGTAAGACAATAATTAACAATTATGGAAAGTCAAACATCCTACTATTTGCAAGATGTATTGAAGACTATCGTTAGTCAAGATGAATTAAATACGCTTCACTTTCTCAGTATTTATTTTATGTTTATTTTATTTTAATTTGTTTTGTTTGTTTTAGGCCCAGTTGTGATTTGGCCTATTTTTATTTTAGTGAACTTTTGAGTTAGGGTTTTAAACTGCAGTCTTGATACAAGCTCAATTCGACACCCTGTTAAAACATACCAAAAATCGAATGAAACAAAATATAAAAATTACAATTCCCAGAGAATCCCTTTCATATATATCTACTTTGGTAGCTCCCCTTTCTATTTTTTTTCTTAACTAGTATATAAAACTTAAAACTAAGAGGCTCCAATCCTAGAGAAATTAAAAAAAATAAAGGAAGATGAAACAAATTCAATGGGACAAACTGAGAACTATCTTAAGTTAATTGGTCCAATTACAAGAGCAACAACTAAGAGAATAAAAGAAGGTTTTCAAACATGGCTAAATCATCTGTTCAGGAGATGCATCAAGAATTTGGCAAGACAATGATTAACGATGATGGAAAGTCAAACATCTTACTATTTACAAGATGTATTGAAAACTCTGATTAGTCAAGCTAAATTAAATATGCATCACTTTCTTAGTATTTATTTTATATCTTTTTTTTTAGTTTGTTTTGTTTATTTTAGGTCCAGTTGTAATTTGGCCTATTTTTATTTTAGTGAACTTATGAGGTAGGATTTTAAACTGCGACCTTGATACAAGCTTGATTCGACACCCTGTCAAAATATACCAAAAATTGAGTGAAACAACATAAAAATTACAATTTTTAGAGTATCCCTTTCATGTATATCTGCTTTGGTAGCTCCTCTTTCTATGTTTTTTTCTTAACTAGTATATAAAAATTTTAACTAAGAGGCACCGATCTTAAAAAAAAAACAAAAAGATAAAGGGAGGTGATACGAATTCTATGGGACAAATAGAGAACTGTCATATTTCAATTGGTCCAATTACAAGAGCAATAACTAAGAATAAAAGAAGATTTTTCAAATATGGCTAAATCATTTGTTCAAGAGATGCCTCAAGAATTGGGTAAGACAATGATTAACAATTATGAAAAGTCAAACATCCTACTATTTGCAAGATGTGTTGAAGACTATCGTTAGTCAATATGAATTAAATACGCTTCACTTTCTCAGTATTTATTTTATGTTTATTTTATTTTAATTTGTTTTGTTTGTTTTAGGCCCAGTTGTGGTTTAGCCTATTTTTATTTTAGTGAATTTTTGAGTTAGGGTTTTAAACTGCGGTCTTGATACAAGCTCAATTCGACACCCTGTTAAAACATACAAAAATCAAATGAAACAAAATATAAATTACAATTCCCAGTCCTTTTCTACTTTTTTTCTTAACTAGTATATAAAACTTAAAACTAAGAGGCTCCAATCCTAGAGAAATTAAAAAAAATAAAGGGAGATGATACAAATTCAATAGGACAAACTGAGAACTATCTTATGTTAATTGGTCCAATTACAAGAGCAATAACTAAGAGAATAAAAGAATGTTTTCAAACATGGCTAAATCATTTGTTCAGGAGATGCATCAAGAATTAGGCAAGACAATGATTAACGATGATGGAAAGTCAAACATCTTACTATTTACAAGATGTATTGAAAACACTCGTTAGTCAAGATGAATTAAATATGCATCACTTTCTTAGTATTTATTTTATGTTTATTTTATTTTGTTTTGTTTGTTTTAGGCCCATTTGAAATTTGGCCTATTTTTATTTTACTGAACTTATGAGTAAGGGTTTTAAACTCTGACCTTGATACAAGCTCGATTCAAAACCCTGTCAAAACATACCCAAAATCGAGTGAAACCAAATAAAAATTACAATTCTCAGAGTATCCCTTTCATGTATATCTACTTTGGTAGCTCCCCTTTCTATGTTTTTTTCTTAACCAGTATATAAAAATTGTAACTAAGAGGCACTGATCTCAGAAAAATAGAAAAAATTAAGGGGAAGTGATACGAGCTCTATGAGACAAACTGAGAACTATCATATGCCAATTGGTCCAATTACAAGAGCAACAATTAAGAGAATAAAAGATGGTTTTTGAACATGGCTAAATCATTTGTTCAGGAGATGCATCAAGAATTAGGCAAGACAATGATTAACGATGATGGAAAGTCAAACATCTTACTATTTACAATATGTATAGAAAACTCTCGTTAGTCAAGATGAATTATATATGCATCACTTTCTTAGTATTTATTTTATGTTTTTTTATTTTAGTTTGTTTTGTTTGTTTTAGGCCCAGTTGTAATTTGGCCTATTTTTATTTTAGTGAACTTATGAGTTAGAATTTTAAACTGCGACCTTGATACAAGCTTAATTCGGCATCCTGTCAAAACATACCAAAAATCGAGTGAAACAACATAAAAATTACAATTTTCAGAGTATCGCTTTCATTTATATCTGCTTTGGTAGCTCCCCTTTCTATGTTTTTTTCTTAACTAGTATATAAAAATTCTAACAAAAATAAACAAAAAGATAAAGGGAGGTGATACAAATTCTATGGAACAAACAGAGAACTGTCATATGTCAATTGGTCCAATTGCATGAGCAATAACTAAGAGAATAAAAGAAAGTTTTTCAAATATGGCTAAATCATTTGTTCAGGAGATGTATCAAGAAATGGGTAAGGCAATGATTAACAATTATGAAAAGTCAAACATCTTACCATTTACAAGATGTATTGAAGACTATCGTTAGTCAAGATGACTTAAATAAGCTTCACTTTCTCAGTATTTATTTTACGTTTATTTTATTTTAATTTGTTTTGTTTCTTTTAGGCCCAGTTGTGATCTGGCCTATTTTTATTTTAGTGAACTTTTGAGTTAGGATTTTAAACTGCGACCTTGATACAAGCTCGATTCGACACGCTGTCAAAACATACCTTTCATATATATCTACTTTGGTAGCTCCCCTTTCTATGCTTTTTTCTTAACTAGTATATAAAAATTGAAATTAAGAGGCTCCTATCCTAGAGAAATAAAAAAAATAAAGGGAGATGATACAGATTCAATGGGACAAACTGAGAACTATCTTATACCAATTGGTCCAATTACAAGAGCAACAACAAAGAGAATACAAGAAGGTTTTTAAACATGGCTAAATCATTTGTTCCGGAGATGCATCAAGAATCAGGTAAGACAATGATTAACGATGATGGAAAGTCAAACATCTTACTATTTACAAGATGTATTGAAAACTCTCGTTAGTCAAGAGGAATTAAATATGCATCACTTTCTTGGTATTTATTTTATGTTTATTTTATTTTATTTTATTTTGTTTTGTTTGTTTTAGGACCAGTTGTAATTTGGCCTATTTTTATTTTAGTGAACTTATGAGTTAGGATTTTAAACTGCGACTTTGATACAAGCTCGATTCGACACGCTGTCAAAATATACCAAAAATCGAGTGAAACAAAATTAAAATTACAATTCTCAGAGTATCCTTTTCATATATATCTGCTTTGGTAGCTCCCCGTTCTACGTTTTTTTCTTAACTAGTATATAAAAATTGTAACTAAAAGGCACCGATCCCAGAAAAATAAAAAAAAAATAAAGAGAGGTGATACGAGCTCTATGGGACAAACTGAGAACTGTCATGTACCAATTGGTCAAATTACCGGAGCAACAACTAAGAGAATAAAAGAAGATTTTTCAAACATGGCTAAATTATTTATTCAGGAGATGCATTAAGAATTGGACAAGACAATGATTAACGATTATGGAAAGTCAAACATCTTACTATTTACAAGATGTATCGAAAACTCTCGTTAATCAAGATGAATTAAATAGGCATCACTTTCTTAGTTTTTATTTTCTGTTTATTTTATTTTAGTTTCTTTTGTTTGTATTAGGCCCAGTTGTGATTTGACCTATTTTTCTTTTAGTGAACTTATGAGTTAGGATTTTAAACTTAAGAGATATAAAAATCCTCTATAATTCAATTGCTGCTTTTTCTTTTCTTAATTTTAATGAATGAAAATTTCTTTGAGTTTTTTTGAGAAACTTGAATGTGACAGGAGAGGTAGAGTGATTCCCTTAACTGTTGCATCAGGAAATCAAATTGAGGTAGAGGAGTCCCTTTCTTTGATTTTCCATCTTACTCTTGGTTACGTTCCGTATCATTTTACTCCTCTTCAAAAAAGATTTGTCCTCGAATATTTTAGGTGAAAAAATAGTATATGAAAAGGACAATAATTACAAAAAAGATAGCTTTTTTGTTTTTCCTTTTCTTTCCTTAACCCAGAGTAAGATGGAAAATCAAAGAAAGAGACTTCTTTACCTTAATTTGATTTCCTGATGCAACAGTTAAGGGAATCACTCTACCTCTCATGTTCACGCCTAAGTTTCTCAAATAAACTCAAAGAAATTTTCATTCATCAAAATTAAGAAAAAAAATTGGCCATCATATTTTAGAGGGTTTTTATACATCTTAAGTTTAAAACCCTAACTACTAAGTTCACTAAAATAAAAACGGGCCAAATCACAACTGGGCCTAAAACAAACAAAACAAACTAAAATAAAATAAACATAAAATAGATACTAGCAAAGTAATGCCTGTTTAATTCATCTTGACTAACGAAAGTCTTCAATGCATCTTGTAAATAGTAAGACGTTTGACTTTTCATAATCGTTAATCATTGTCTTACCCAATTCTTGATGCATCTCCTGAACAAATGATTTAGCCATGTTTGCAAAATCTTCTTTTTTTTCTCTTAATTATTGCTCTTATAATTGGACCAATTGGCTTATGACAGTTCTCAATTTGTCCCATAGAACTTGTATCAGGATGGTTGACACAACTGTAAGAAATGTGATAGTATATACAAGAATACATCATAAAAAGGTCGAATTAGTATCAAGAATAAAAATAAATCAATGGAAGACAAGAATACAACATTATTTTCTCCACTATCACCACCACCACCATCTTCATTGTCTATACTCGCCACCATCTCCAAAGATTTTAGCTTTTTCAACGATACCTTCTTTGAAAAATCACTTTCTGGCTTGATAAACGTTGGAGACTTTGGTCCTTCCTTATATGAGTAGCTAGGCATAGCTGAAGAAGAAGGCCCACCAGCCAAATAGCCAATAAAGTATCCTTCTCCTTCTCTGCCTCTAGATGAAGCTATTTTAGAATCTTCTAAAGTAGTTGTAGAGTCACAAAATTCAGTCCTATCAATAATTTCATCCAATCTTGATGTGGTCGTTGCTAACAAGAACATCACCAACAACAGAGTTGCAGGACCTAAACATTCAGCAGAATCTATTGTCGATAAAAATGAAAATCTGAGAGACGATGAACTAGATGATGAAAAAGATAATATTATAACTAGAGATTGGTTTATAGGCAAATTTTTTACGTTGGATCATTTGATTTGTACAACAAAAGTTTATACAAAAGTGATTATAAAATAAATTTTTTTCGATTATAGGCCATAAAAATAATTTTTTAGAAAAAAATAATTTTTTAGAACATGTGAGTTCTATTGAATAGGAGGTTGATCTCTTATCCATGAAAGCTTACTATTAATTAATAGGCTAAGTTGATGTGAATCAAAAGTGCAAGTTTAGAATATTTTATTTTTACAACAAGGTCCTTCTATGGAAGTTGGGTAGAGCTATTCGCACCATGCTAAAAGTAGACGAGCTGGCTTCTACTCATTCTCGCAGGAAATTTGCACCTAAGGAATCGCAACAAAATACGCAGGATTTTCATAACGAGAATGCAAATCAGGAAAGCATTAAAGATTATGAAGAAGACAATATTTTTGGCCCTTAGATGATTGTAAGAAGGAATCAAAGAAAGGAAAAGTCCAAATCAGATGCATTGTAAAAGGAAAAAAATGAAGATGTGCAAAAATCAAGGTTCCATGTTTTAGCGGAGGAAAATCAGCAAAGGATTAAAAAAAATAAAGACGAAGCCCCTGACATGGCTAGAATTACTCAGAAGAACATGGATGCTAGGAATTTATAAAAGGAGTCTAGCGAAATCACAACTATCAATCATGTGTCCAGAAATAGGGACGACGATGACGACGGCTAGGCCCGACCCTCCCTCTCTCACCCGTGTCTCTCTCTCTCATGGTTTTATTCTCCCACGGCGACAATGGAGTCCAACAGTACAGTGGCGGCTTCCTTTCCTGGTCATGGTCCTTGGCTCGCGTCTCCTTCATCTTCGTCTCGGGCTTCCCTCAGCGATGCTGTGGCGATGGCGGCAGCAACCTTCCCTTCGCTGACGCTACCTCTCTCTCTTCCCTCTCCTCTTCTGCACGTGCGAGCTTCATGAGTGAAGTGTGTGTTGTGCATGTCTGGTGAGAGTTGTGTGTGCGTTGAGTGGAAGGTGAGAGTGGGGAGTGGCGACGTGAAGAAGAAAAGGGGGTGAGTGTGTTGTGTAATGGAATTAGGATTTGTAGAGTGTAAATTAGGATTTCTATTTGGAGATTTTGGGGTTTGGTAGAGTAATAATTTAAAAACAAATTTAATCCAATATAATTAACATTAAGAATATTGTTTATTTTTCGACTTATAAATTATTTTTAATTAAATTCTCTAATATAAAATTAGAGATAAATTTTTAGTTCATAAAAATTAATCAACTTTCAATTATTCAATTTAAACTGTATAAAACTCTCATTATTTTTAATTACTAAAACTTTAAATTCTTAATATGAAAATACTCAATTATTTAGAAAATATTATAAATCCTAACAGATTTTAAACTCAAAGTATAATAAAATTTAATTTAATTACTTTTAGAAAAATAATTTTCTTTACATAAAATTATCAACAAATATAATAAATTATAAATAACTTACCATTTAATTTTCAAAAATTCGGAATCTTAGATCCTACCCCACTTATAAAAAATGTTGTCCTCAAAAATTGATTCAAATTGAAAGAGGTTTATATCATCTTCACATTTGAATGCATTTAGGAAAAAAGCAAAATGATCTCAGTATATATACATACAGTTTCAAATACTTGGATTGTCATACGGCATAAAGATATAAGGGTAGGAGTGTGATTGCAAGGCAAAAGTTACAAAGCAGGCTTGATGCAAAAGATGACATGGTTCAAACATGTGATGGTAAAGCAAGGCGGCGAATGGTTACAAAACAAGTTGGGGTTAAAACGACGTGCTTAACATCCGCACACTAATCTCGTACCAACTTCACAGCTTCAACTTTTCAAACTCCAACTTCTAATGTTTTCTAAACCCCATGATATACGTTACCTATTAGTTCTATTTCGCCTATGATAATCAGTTAGTACTCTCATATACATAAACCATCAGTATTAAGCTAGCCGAACTTCATATCGTGATGTATGCTATGGTAGAATAACGGCATTAATCAATAAGCAGTCATGTGCATAAAACTCTAACTCTTGTTATTCGAACAAGATCTACTACATGACAGACGCTCAAAGTATGCAACTGAAGCATAGTCAGTCTATGCCTCAGGCTCTATAGGAAAGACTGCTCTGATACCATAATCTAACACCCTTACTACTAGAATGTCACGCTTCCGACTGCGCCACTCTGATAGTGAGGAGTATTACGATGACTTCCATATACTTAATAATAAAATATGAGCCTTTGTAAAAATCGAGACCGTATAAACTATTCTTTTAAAAATTGAAAATATTTTTTTCTTGAAAATGCACTTACACACATACAAATCAATCACAACCACTTAAATATACACACACACACACATATACACACACATACACACACAATAACTAAATTCTTTAGACAATAACTTACAAACATAACTATCATGACTCCTAACCCTCTTAACAAGATATAATATTAATGGCGAAGAAAAATAATAAATAATAACTAAATTATATAACAATATCATGTAGGCAAAATGCAATTAGACTCTTCCTAAGCTTCTTCATCCGATTCCTAAAAAGGTAAAGCTGTAGGGGGTGAGAACCTAACCACATGGTCTCACCTCGGATTTTCAGAATTGTCATAAGAAGATATTTTTAAAAAAAAAAAGAATATTGTTTTCAAGCATAGTGATCATCACTTGTCTTATGAATCTTTTGAAAACCAATGGTTTAACATCCAAAAATCCAAAATATTTTTAAAAGAAATCAATTAATTACCCAAAGTCCAAAACCTTCTTTTCTTATAAGAAAATCTTAAAAGTCTCCTAGACTGTATGAATGATCAACCTGTTCCAAGCACAGGTTCATTAAGTCTATGCTAAACTAGCTTGATTTTTTATACTTAAGTAAACCTCCATCAGAAACCAATCATAGCCTTCAGCCCATCACATAATCATTCAACACTATCAGCAACTCATCACCAGTACTCAATCTCAAAAGTACCACATCAGAAACAACCCTCAGCGCCTCCTCCACCCGCCTGAGAAATCTCTCAAAAATAAACACATGCAAAATAGACAAGGAAAGCACAGGTATAGATACAAATTACATCAAATAGCTCAGATAGCAGTTAATAACAGTTAACCAATTAGGCAAACTAAAGCAAATTCAAAATCAAACAAAGCATACAAATGAATATAATGCATGTTTGCCCTATGGCTGATGATATAACCGAAACCTAACATATCCTGGTAGCTAACCTTGGATAGAAACACCGCATCACAGAGCAAGTGGGACTGAGGCACAATTCCTTGCTACTACCCGCTTAACCCAGAGTAAGTAGAATAATCCACTACTAATGCTACTACCCAATCAAATGTTTACAAACTCAACCCAGAGCAAGTGGAATAAACCACTACTGCTGCTACTGTCCAAGCATCACAATCACTAACCTAGAGCAAGTTGGATGAACCACAACCCTTTTTACTGCCTAAGTATCTCAATCAAATTCAATTTCATTTTTAAATCCATTCTCAATATCATTCAATGCATTCAAAAATTGTACTTTAGAATCAATCTTTATCATCCTTCATTCAAATTCAATCATCATCATTCTTTATTATCACACTCATCCTCATCACACCTCCCATTTCGCTCATCAATAATTCATACTCAAAACATAATTCATTCTTTTCTAAATAAATCAAACTCAAAATGTAATCCTTTTTTTAATAACTCAAAATCAAATCATATAATCCTTAAATCCAAATATTTTTAAATAACCACTTCAAACAAATCCCCAATTTTTATAAAAATTTTGGCAACATCTCCTCTAAAACTCAGACTTTGCCACCCTTACAGGTTCCATAAAAATCACATCTCCCAAACTATTCTCAACCAATTTCAATATCAAACAATTTTTAAATATCAAATCCTTTCCAATTTTTCGATATCAAATCAGGTTCAATATCAAATCATTTTCAATTTCAACCATTTTCAATATAAATTTATTTTTTAATATTAATTCAACTCCAAAACCAAGAAAATCACTTGTCATCATACTCAATCGAATCAACTTTTCAAATTTATTTTTATCAATAACTACACACCACTCAAGCAATCAATAATTTAATCCAGTAAACAACCACAACATAATACTCACATAATCAATAAAATATATTTTTCACATCAATATCTATTTATAACAATTTTGTATTATAAAATAAATTTTAAGAAAAACCCTACCTCAACTCCCGTGGCGACTTCTGATGGTCACATCCACGCTCCTAGCAGCTACAGATACGGCAGTGTAGCTCAGAATGGTGAGCAACTCGGCGATGGTGACTCCCTCGCATGCTCCCTCTCTTTTAGCTCCTTCCACGACGGTGAAGTATGGTGACAGCGACGGGGTGCCACAGCTCGACAATGACGTAGCTGGAGGTGACAGCATGAACGAAGGTGACGGTGGTTAGGAACGACCCTCCCTCTCTCATCTGCGTCTCTCTCTCACGGTTCTGCTCTCCCAACGGCAACGATGGAGTCCGATGGTACAGCAGCAGCTTCCTCTCCTGTTCGTGGTCCCTGGCTTGTGTCCCCGGCTTGTGTCCCACTCATTTCCATCTCGAGCTTTCCTCAGAAACACAGTGGCGACAGCGGCAGCAACCTTCCCTCCACCAGTGCTACCTTTCTCTTTCTTCTTTCTCCTCTTCTTGCGTGCGAGCTTAATGAGTGGAGTGTATGCTGTGTGTGTCTGGCGAGGGTTGTGTGTGCGTTGAGTGGAAGGTGAGAGTGGGGAGTGGCAGCGTGTAAAAGACAAAAAAGGGGCGAGTGTGTTGTGTTAAAAAATTAGGGTTTGTAGAGTGTAAATTAGGGTTTCTATTTGGAGATTTTGGGATTTGATAGAGTAATAATTTAAAATCAAATTTAATCCAATATAATTAACTTTAAGAATACGATTTATTTTTTAATTTACAAATTATTTCTAATTAAGTACTTTAATTTAAAATTAGAGATAAATAAATATATTTTCTTTTAGTTCATAAAAATTAATCAAAATTTTCAATTATTCAATTTAAATTGTATAAAATTTTCATTATTTTTAATTACTAAAACTGTAAATCTCTAATATGAAAATACTCAATTATTTAGAAAATTTTATAAATCATAACAGATTTTAAACTCAAAGTATTATAAAATTTAATTTAATTACTTTTAGGAAAATATTTTTTTAAATAAAATTATCAACAAATATAATAAATTATAAATAACTTACTATTTAATTTTCAAAAATCCATGATCTTACAAAAGCCAGTGCTAAAGCAGACCTGGATATTGCTATGGTTGAACCAGGGAGTCAAATGGAGGAAGTTGCTATCCAAAGCCCAGTTATAGTGGTTCAGTCCACTAATAGCAAGCCGAATTCGGCGGAATGTTCCTGATGTATACAGAGAGTTTGTTTTTCTTTATTATCTTACTATTTATCATGAATACTTTAATCTAAAATTGTAGGGGACATCCTCTAAAGGATTCTCCATTATTATTAAGGATCTGATTTTTCATTATAATCATAAGTTATGTGTTTTACTTGAAACTTGTGTTTCAAGAGCTAAAGCTGAAGGGATTATCTGCAAAATTGGTTTTGACTCTTAGTGCATAAGTGAAGCGGAAGGTTTTTTGGATGGAATTTGGTGTCTTTGTAACAAGAAAGAATGGAATATTAAACCATTGAAGGTCCAAAGACAACTTGTCCACATGAGAATTAGAGATAGTGATAACCGTACTAGATTTTTTACTTGCATATATGGTAGCCCGCAACCAAGCATCTGCAGTAGCCTATGGAATGATCTTGAGATTATTGTAGCAACAACATAATGTCCTTGGTGCCTCGGAGGAGATTTTAGTTCTATTGTCTCACTGGAGGAAGCGGGGGGCAATTTCAACCTCTCTCAAGACTCGAACAGGTTCCAAGATTGTATTCAAGATTATGGAATCAGAGACCTGGGGTTTGCGGGTCATCCCTTTACACGGAAACAAAACAGGATCAAATGAAACTTTGACTATTTTCTATGTAATTTGGAGTTCAATTACCATTTCCCAATGTTAGGGGTGAAACACCTCCCAAAGTTGAAGTCGGACCGCCTTCCCATTCTTCTAGACTTCAATTTGATAGAGGTTAATAGAAGGAAAGACAGTTCAAGCTCTTGGCATCTTGGATTCTTCATGAAGACTATAATAATTTGGTGAAGAATAGCTAGTGCAAGCAAGGAGAACTTATTTACAACAATAATAATTTTATTAAGAAGGCTAAAATTTGGAATAAAGAAGTTTTCGGGCATATTTTTACGAAAAATTTGGAAATTCTCCTCAAGCTCGATGGTATCAACCAGAATCTCTCTTTCAATGACAACCTGTTCTTGGAAAAGCTCCAAAAATATCTTTGGAAGGAGTACGAGACGATTATTGTGAAGGAAAAAAGCTATTGAATGTAGATGACTTTGGAGATAAGAATACCAAGTATTTCCAACAAAAAGGCAAAAGGTAGAACAAGGAGGAATTGTGTCACGTCCTTAAACATCATGAGGACAGATGGGTTGATGATGTAAATGAGTTAAAAGAGCTTGGTGTATCCTTTTTTAAATCTCTTTATGCATCTCTCAATTACTCTATCCTTTTAGTTAGTTTTTATTATATTTTTATTAGTTTTTATTCAAAAATTATATTTCTAGACTTTACTATGAGTTTATGTATTTTTCTATAATTTTAGGTATTTTCTGGCTGAAATTGAGGGACCTGAACAAAAATCTGATTCAGAGGCTGAAAAAGGACTGCAGATGCTGTAGATTCTGACCCTCCTGCACTCGAAGTGGATTTTCTGGAGCTACAGAAGCCCAATTGGCACGCTCTTAATTGCGTTGGAAAGTAGACATCCTTGGCTTTTCAGAAATATATAATAGTTTATACTTTGTTCGAGATTTGATAGCCCAAACTGGCGTCCAAAGTCAGCCTAAAACATCTTGGTGTTAAACGCCCAAACTGGGACCAAAGCTGGCGTTTAACTCCAGGAACAGCCTAAGCACGAAAAAGATTCAATGCTCAGCCCAAGCACACACCAAGTGGGCCCCGAAAGTGGATTTCTACACTATCTGCACTTAGTTACTCATTTTCTGTAACCCTAAGTTACTAGTCTAGTATAACAACTACTTTTAGAGATTTATTTTAGAGGTTTTTGATCATCTATCATAGACCATTGTACACGTTTGGAGGCTGGCCTTACGGCCATGCCTAGACCTCTTTCACTTATGTATTTTCTATGGTGGAGTTTCTACACCCCATAGATTAAGGTGTGGAGCTCTGCTGTTCTTCATGAATTAATGCAAGTACTATTGTTTTTCCTTCAATTCACGCCTACTTCTTCTCTAAGATATACTCTCGTACTTAATTCAGTTAAGTCAGAATGAAGGAGTGTTCCGTGACAATCACCCAATCTTCGTTACTCGCTTAGCCAAGATCCGCGTACCTGACAACTACAAGCGGTCTACATGATGTTCAACGTAGTCATTGGACGACAGCCGGAGTATATTCTCTTGGATATCTAATACACAGACCGAGTCCGTGATATTAGTATCTTCGTGGTATAGGCTAGAATCATTGGCAACATTCTTGGGATCCGGAAAGTCTATATCTTGTCTGTGGTATTTGGTGCACAAAATCGTGATCGTTCATTCCTTGGTAATGGCACTAAAAACTCAATATGCACGTTCATAATAATAGTTCTTCTTCACAATCTCGCACAACTAACCAGCAAGTGCATTGGGTCGTCCAAGTAATAAACCTTACGTGAGTAAGGGTCGACCCCATGGAGATTGTCGGCTTGAAGCAAGCTATTGGTCACCTTGTAAATCTCAGTCAGGCGGATTTAAATGGTTATGGTGAATTGATAATTAAAATATAATTAAAATATAAATAGGATAGAGATACTTATGTAATTCATTGGTGAGAATTTCAGATAAGCGTATAGAGATGCTTTTGTTCCTCCTGAACCTCTACTTTCCTGCTGTCTTCATCCAAACATTCATACTTCTTTCTATGGCAAGCTTATGTTGGGCATCACCGTTGTCAATGGCTACATCCTGTCCTCTCAGTGAAAATGGTCCAAAATGCGCTGTCACCGCACGGCTAATCATCTGTCGGTTCTCGATCATACTGGAATAGGATTCAGTAATCCTTTTGCGTCTATCACTACGCCCAGCACTCGCGAGTTTGAAGCTCGTCACAGCCATCCCTTCCCAGATCCTACTCGGAATACCATAGACAAGGTTTAGACTTTCTGGATCTCAGAAATGGCCGCCAATAATTCTAGCCTATACCACGAAGACTCTGATCTCATGGAATGGAAGGCTCGGTTGTCAGGCGAGGCAACCATGCGTCATGAACCAGGAGGCTAAGAGATATGCATTCAAGCTTGTTTGCATGTAGAACGGAAGTGTTTGTCAAGCACGCGTTCATAAGTGAGAATGATGATGAGCGTCACATAATCATCACATTCATCATGTTCTTGTGTGCGAATGGATATCTTAGAGAAGAAATAAGCTTGAATTGAATAGAAAAATAATAGTACTTTGCATTACTTCATGAGGAACAGCAGAGCTCCACACCTTAATCTATGGTGTGTAGAAACTCTACCATTGAAAATACATAAGAACAAGGTCCAGGCATGGCCAAATGGCCAGCCTCCCCCAATGGCATATGAATTCGAAAATAGGGAAAAAGACTCCTAGTACAATAGTAAAAAGTTCTACTTATACTAAACTAGTTACTAGGGTTATAGAATTAAGTAAATGATGCAGAAATCTACTTCCGGGCCCACTTGGTGTGTGCTTCGACTGAGCATTGAAGCTTTCACGTGTAGAGGTCTTTCTTGGAGTTAAACGCCAGTTTGTAACCTGTTTCTGGCGTTTAACTCTGCTTTGCAACCTGTTTCTGGCGTTTAACTCCAGAATAGGGCAGAAAGCTGGCGTTGAACTTTGCGTCGTTTAAACTCGGGCAAAGTATGGACTATTATATATTGCTGGAAAGCCCTGGATGTCTATTTTCCAAATCAATTGAGAGCGCGCGCATTTGGACTCTTGTAGCTCCAGAAACTCCACTTTGAATACAGGGAGGTCAGAATCCAACAGCATCTGCAGTCCTTCTTCAGCCTCTAAATTTGATTTTTGCTCAAGTCCCTCAATTTCAGCCAGAAATTACTTGAAATCATAGAAAAACACACAAACTCATAGTAAAGTCCAGAAATTTGATTTTTATTTAAAAACTAATAAACATATATTAAAAACTAATTAAATCATACTGAAAACTATGTAAAAACAATGCCAAAAAGCGTATAAATTATCCGCTCATCACAACACCAAACTTAAATTGTTGCTTGTCCCCAAGCAACTGAAAATCAAATAGGATAAAAAGAAGAGAATATACTATAAACTCCAAAATATCAATGAAACTTAGCTCCAATCAGATGAGCGGGACTAGTAGCTTTTTGCCTCTGAATAGTTTTGGCATCTCACTTTATCCCTTGAAGTTCAGAATGATTGGCATCTATAGGAACTCAGAATTCAGATTGTGTTATTGATTCTCCTAGTTTAGTATGTTGATTCTTGAACACAGCTACTTTATGAGTCTTGGTCGTGGCCCTAAGCACTTTGTTTTCCAGTATTACCACCAGATACATAAATGCCACAGACACATAATTGGGTGAACCTTTTCAGATTGTGACTCAGCTTTGCTAGAGTCCCCAATTAGAGGTGTCCAGGGTTCTTAAGCACACTCTTCTTTTTGCTTTGGACCTCGACTTTAACCGCTCAGTCTCAAGTTTTCACTTGACACCTTCACGCCACAAGCACATGGTTAGGGACAGCTTGGTTTAGCCGCTTAGGCCAGGATTTTATTCCTTTAGGCCCTCCTATCCACTGATGCTCAAAGCCTTGGATCCTTTTTACCCTTGCCTTTTGGTTTTAAGGGCTATTGGCTTTTTTCTCTTGCCTTTTGGTTTAAAGAGCTTTTGGCTTTTTCTGCTTGCTTTTTCTTTCTCTTTCTCTTTATTTTTTTGCCATTTTTCTTTTCTTTCTTTTTTTTTCGCAAGCTTTTGTATTCACTGCTTTTTCTTGCTTCAAGAATCAATTTCATGATTTTTCAGATTATCAATAACACTTCTCCTTTTTTATTGTTCTTTAAGAGCCAACATATTTAACATTCATAAACAACCACATCAAAAGACATATGCACTGTTCAAGCATTCATTCAGAAAACAAAAAGTATTGTCACCACATCAAAATAATTAAACTAATTTCAAGGATGAATTTAAAATTCATGTACTTCTTGTTCTTTTGTAATTAAAACATTTTTCATTTAAGAAAGGTGATGGATTCATAGGACATTCATAGCTTTCAGACATAGACACTTAAACACTAATGATCATATAGTGAAGACAAAAACATAAAGCATAGTAAATGAAAAACAGAAAAATAAGAACAAGGAGATTAAGGAACGGGTCCACCTTAGTGAGGGTGGCGTCTTCCTCTTCTTGAAGAACCAATGGTGTTCTTGAGCTCCTCTATGTCTCTTCCTTGCCTTTGTTGCTTCATCCCTAGTGATTTTGGTGCTCTTATCCTTAGTTGCTCCCAATAGTTGTGTGGAGAAAAATGTATCCCTTGAGGCATCTCAGGGATTTCTTGGTGAGAGAATTCCTCATGCTCTTATTGAGGTCCATGAGTGGGCTCTCTTGTTGTGCAGTCAAATGCTCTACTACTGAGCTATGGACCCTTGAGATGAATCTCTCCATCTCCCATGACTCGGAGGTGGAAGCTTTTGTCTTCTCTTTCCTCTTTCTAGAAGTTTCTCTGGCCTTAGGTGCCATAAATGGTTATGGAAAAACAAAAAGCAATGCTTTTACCACACCAAACTTAAAAGGTTTGCTCGTCCTCGAGCAAAAAAAGGAAGAAGGTAGTAGAAGAAGAACAAAATGGAGGAGATGGAGGGAGGTGAGTGGTTCAACCATGTGTGGGTAGGTTTGGGAGGGAAGAGTGGTGAAGAGGTGATGGGGAAGAGAGAATGAGGTAATTGGTGAAGGGTATTTGTGGAAGAGAGTTATGAAAAGGTATGAAGAGGAGAGAAGAAGAAGTGGGGATCCTGTGGGGTCCACAAATCCAGAGGGGTCAAGGACTTAGCATCTCTGCTCCAATTAGGCGTGCAAAACGCCCTTTGTATGCAATATTAGCGTTTAATGCCAAACTGCTACCTATTTTTGGCGTTGAACGCCCAAATGTAGCCTGTTTCTGGCATTTAACGCCAGGTTGATGCTTGTTTCTGGCGTTAAACGCCAAACAGATGCTTGTTTCTGGCGTTTAAACGCCAGAGTGCTCTTCCTCCAGGGTGTGCTGTTTCTTCTACTGTTTTTTATTCTGTTTTTAATTTTTCAGTTATTCTTGTGACTTCACATGATCATCAACCTAATAAAACATGAAATAACAATAAAATAGATATAACTAAATAACATTGGGTTGCCTCCCAACAAGCGCTTCTTTAATGTCAATAGCTTGACAGTGAGCTCTCATGGAGCCTCACAGATGTTTAGAGCATTATTGGAACCTCCCAACACCAAACTTAGAGTTTGAATGTGGGGGTTCAACACCAAACTTAGAGTTTGATTGTGGCCTCCCAACACCAAACTTAGAGTTTGGTTGTGGCCTCCCAACACCAAACTTAGAGTTTGATTGTGGGGGCTTTGGTTGACTCTACAGTGAGAGAAGCTTTTCATGCTTCCTCTCCATGGTTACAGAAGGAGAACTTTGAGTCTTAAACACAAGGTAGTCCTCATTCGGTTGAAGGACCAACTCTCCTCTGTCTACATCAATCACAGCTTTTGTTGTGGCTAGGAAAGGTCTTCCAATGATGATGGATTCATCCTCACCCTTCCCAGTGTCTAGGACTATGAAATCAGCAGGGATGTAAAGGCCTTCAACCTTTACTAACACGTCCTCTACTAGTCCATAAGCCTATTTTCTTGAGTTGTCTGCCATCTCTAATGAGATTCTGGCAGCTTGCACCTCAAAGATCCCAAGTTTCTCCATTACAGAGAGTGACATTAAGTTTATTCCTGACCCCAGGTCACACAGAGCCTTCTCAAAGGTCATGGTGCCTATTTTACAGGGAATTAGGAATTTACCAGGATCCTATTTCTTTTGAGGTAATTTCTGCCTATCCAATGCATTCAGTTCATTGGTGAGCAAGGGAGGTTCATCTTCCCAAGTCTCATTACCAAATAATTTGGCATTCAGCTTCATAATTGCACCAAGGTATTTAGCAACTTGCTCTTCAGTAATGTCTTCATCCTCTTCAGATGAAGAATACTCATCAGATCTCATGAAGGGCAGAAGCAAGTTGAATGGAATCTCTATGGTCTCTGTATGAGCCTCATATTCCTTTGGTTCCTCAAAGGGAAACTCCTTATTGGTCAGTGAACGTCCAAGGAGGTCTTCCTCACTAGGATTCACGTCCTCCCCTTCCTCTCTGGGTTCGGCCACACCAAGTAAGGTAATGGCCTTACACTCTCTTTTTGGATTCTCTTCTGTATTGCTTGGGAGAGTACTAGGAGGAGTTTCAGTGACCCTTTTACTCAGCTGGCCCACTTGTGCCTCCAAATTTCTAATGGAGGACCTTGTTTCATTCATGAAACTTAGAGTGGCCTTAGATAGATCAGAGACTATATTTGCTAAGCTAGATGGATTCTGCTCAGAATTCTCTGTCTGTTGCTGAGTGGATGATGGAAAAGGCTTGCTATTGCTAAACCTGTTTCTTCCACCATTATTAAAGCCTTGTTGAAGCTTTTGTTGATCCTTCCATAAGAAATTTGGATGATTTCTCCATGAGGGGTTATAGGTATTTCCATAGGGTTCACCCATGTAATTCACCTCTGCTATTGCAGGGTTCTCGGGATCATAAGCTTCTTCTTCAGAAGATGCCTCTTTAGTACTATTGGATGCAGCTTGCAATCCATTCAGACTCTGAGAAATCATATTGACTTGCTGAGTCAATATTTTATTCTGAGACAATATGGCATTCAGAGTATCAATTTCAAGAACTCCCTTCTTCTGAGGCATCCCATTACTCACAGGATTCCTTTCAGAAGTGTACATGAACTGGTTATTTGCAACCATGTCAATGAGTTCTTGAGCTTCTGCAGGCGTTTTCTTTAGGTGAATGGATCCACCTGCAGAATGGTCCAATGACATCTTAGATAATTCAGACAGACCATCATAGAATATATCCAGGATAGTCCATTCTAAAATCATGTCAGAAGGACACTTTTTGGTCAGTTGCTTGTATCTCTCCCAAGCTTCATAGAGGGATTCACCTTCTTTCTGTTTGAAGGTTTGAACATCCACTCTAAGCTTGCTAAGCTTTTGAGGAGGAAAGAACTTGGCTAAGAAAGCCGTGACCAGCTTATCCCAAGAGTTCAGGCTATCTTTAGGTTAAGAGTCTAACCATATTCTAGTTCTGTCTCTTACAGCAAACAGGAAAAGCATAAGCCTGTAGACCTCGGAGTCAACCCCATTGGTCTTAAAAATATCACAGATCTGCAAGAATTCAGTTAAGAACTGAAAAGGATCTTCTGATGGAAGTCCATGAAACTTGCAATTCTGTTGCATCAGAGAAACTAATTGAGGCTTTAGCTCAAAATTGTTTGCTCCAATGGCAAGGATTGAGATGCTTCTTCCATGTAAATTGGAATTTGGTGCAGTAAAGTCACCAAGCATCTTCCTTGCATTGTTATTATTTTCGGCCATGTCTCCTTCTTTTTCGAAAATTTCTGTCAGGTTTTTACTAATAAAAATATATTAAAAACTAATTAAATCATACTGAAAACTATGTAAAAACAATGCCAAAAAGCGTATAAATTATCCGCTCATCAGTATTCCGAGTAGGATCCGGGAAGGAATGACTGTAAAGAGCTTCAAACCTGAGAATGTTGGGCACAAGTGACAGTGTGCAAAAGGATCAATGGATCCTATTCCGACGCTAGCGGGAACCAACAGATGATTAGCCATGCGGTAGCTGTACCTGGTATTTTTCATCCGAGACGAGAAATCCGACAGTTGATTAGCCGTGCAGAAACTGTAGAGGACCATTTTCACTGAGAGGATCCTACAGCTTACCATGGAAGGAGGTAACGCATGGTTGGAAGAAGGCAATAGGAAAGCAGAGGTTCAGAAGCAACAAAGCATCTCCATACGCTTATCTGAAATTCCCACTAGTGAATTACATAAGTAACTTTATTTTATTTTATGTTTTATTTATCTTTTAATTATTAAAACCTCATAACCATTTGAATCCGCCTGACTGAGATTTACAAGGATGACCATAGCTTGTTTCAAGCTGACAATCTCCGTGGGATCGACCCTTACTCGCGTAAGGTTTATTACTTGGACGACCCAGTGCACTTGCTGGTTAGTTGCAACGGAGTTGTGAAAAGTGTGGATCATAATTTCGTGCACCAGATAGCCGAGGAGGATATGACCATTCTCAGAAGAAATATCACTCAAGCGGAAATTAAGCATGCGATGTTTAGCATGGGAAGCTGGAAAGCACCTGATAGTGAAGGTCTCCTAGCGAAGTTTTATCAACACTCCTGGGACTGGGTGCAAATGATTTTTAGGGATCCTGAGATCATTGTGGTAGTCAATCAAACTATGATTTCTATCATCCCACAAGTCCATTTTCCAAAGAACTTTGCACAATTTAGACTTATGAATTTGTGTAACGTGTGCTACAAGATTGTGACAAAAATTATTACAAAGAGAATCAAGCCCAAGTTAAAGATGATTCTCCACCCAAGCCAACTTCATCCCTGGGAGAATTAGTGTGGACAACATCATAGTGGCACAAGAGGTGATTCATACCATGAGGAGTAGAAACAATGAAAAAGGACTTATGGCGATAAAAATAGACTTGGAGAAAGCCTATGACCGCCTTAATTGGAATGCTATTTTTGATACCCTCCAAGACATTGGTATTCCATATAATATGATCAAAGTTATCAATTTTTGCATCTTTTCCGCCTCTATGAGTTTACTTTAGAATAGGTCATCGTCAGAAACTTTCAAGCCAGGAAGAGGAGTTAGATAGGGAGATCGTTTATTGCCATATCTTTTTATTTTATGCATTGAAAAACTTTCTCAATTAATTGATTCATGAATAGAAGATAAAAAATGGAAACCTATTATCTAGGAATGGACCTCACTTGTTTCATCTTTATTTTGCAGATGATCTTGTCCTCTTTGCGAAAGCAGATGCAAGCTAGGTCCAAGTGATAAAGGGAGCGCTTGAAGCTTTTTGCAAGGCATCGGGTTAGAAAGTTAGCCTAAGTAAGTCCTGCGTGTTTTTCTCTAAGAATGTTAATCATACTATTAGAGAAGAGTTCAGCAGAGACCTGGACATCCCCTTAACCAGCAACTTAGGAAAGTATCTTGGTGTGCCTTTCATCCATGAGAACTACGGGCAATAACACTTCTAGCCAATTTCGGACAAAATGCAAGCCAAGTTATCCAGCTGGAACATGAAGACGCTTTCACTAGCTGGAATATGCACCTCCGTTCAATCAGTTCTTTCCTCCATTCTAAGTTACACTATGTAAATTATGAAGATTCCTAAAGATGTTTGTAATTAGATTGATAAAGTTTGTAGAGATTTCTTTTGGGGGACTAATCCAGAAAAAAGGAAAGTACATCTTATCAATTGGGACAGTATTTAGAAGCCTAATGATATCGGTGGGCTGGGATTACGCAAGACACAGGAATCCAAAAATCTCTCTCTCATAAGTTGGCATCGGGCTGGTCTATAACAAAGAAGCATTATGGGTGAAGATCATGAAGGCCAAATACGGATGTGGGGACAACCCCATTCCCAAAGTGATTAAGAAGATGAACTATTCAAATGTGTGAAGGGTGATTGCCAAAGTTTGGAATTAGTTTCACCAGAACCATATCTAGAAAGATGTACAAAGCAAATTTGAGACATCTTATGGCTTTTTCTCCTAGTTTGACTCGCTGCCTTTTACCTTTCATTGGCTTTTTTATACAAACTTCACCATGTTTGTCTTTTTTAATGAGTGACAAACTCATATTTTATGATGTATTTTGTGCTTAATTTAAGTGATTTATTCAATCCTTCACCCACTTATTCATGTAAATTACATGGTTTTACTTTTCCTTCCTTATTATGTGATATATGTGAAAAACATGTTTCCTATGCTTTAAAAATATTAATTTTAATTACCCTTTATTACCATTCGATCCCGTGATTTGTGTGTTAAGTATTTTCAGATCTCCCAAGGCAAGAAGGGCTTAAAGGACAGAAAGGAAACATACGAAAATGAAAGGAAAGCACAAAAATAGAGTTTTCAAGAAAAGGGCAGCGGCGCGAACGCATGGATGACGCGGCCGCGTGCCTAGCGCAAAAAGGCAGCGACGCGAACGCGTGACTGACATGGACGCGTGTCTTGAGCAGAACGTAAATGACGCGTACGCGTGACCGAAGCAAACGCGTGACAAGAAAAACTCCCAGATGACGCGACCGCGTGACCCGCGTAGACGCGTGACAGACGCCACGTGCAGAAACTGTAGAAAACGCCTCCAGCGATTTCTGAAACCCTTTTGGCCCAGATCCAAGTCCAGAAAACACATATTAGAGGTTATAAAGTGGGGAAATACATCCGTTCATTAACATGTCTTCCATTATTCACTTTTCATAATTTAGATGTAATTTTTAGAGAGAGAGGTTCTCTCCTCTCTCTTAGGTTTTAGGATTAGGATTCCTCTTAAAGGATTTAGGATTTCAACTTCCTCTCAGGTTCAATATTCCTTTTACTTTATATTTCTCTTTTACTTTTAGATACTTTAATGCTTTTATTTGTTAACTACTTAAGTTGCCAAATTGGCTTAGGAACCATTCAAGTTAGGATTTTCTTAATTTAATATAAATTGAGGTATTTCAGATTTATGATTCGTATTTAGCTTTTTATATTCTTGGCTTTAATTGATTAAATGGAGACTCTTGAGTTATCAAACTCATCGTGATTGATAATTGTTATTTTTGCTAATTGAACTGAATTCCGATAACTCTAGTCCTTTCTTAGGAGTTGGCTAGGACTTGAGGATCAAACTAATTAGTCTACTTGACTTTCCTTTGCTTTAGTAAAGGTTAACTAAGTGGGATTAAAACTCAATTCTCATCACCATCGATAAGGATAACTAGGATAGGACTTCCAAATTTTCATACCTTGCCAAGAGTTTTATTATATATTAATTTATTAATTCCTGCATTTTATTTTCCTTGTTCAAACCTTTTGAAACGCAAAAACACTATTTTTCATAACCAATAATAAATCATACTTCCCTGCAATTCCTTGAGAAGACGACCCGAGGTTTAAATACTCGGTTATCAATTTTATTGGGTTTGCTTAAGTGACAACCAAAACGTTTGTACAAAAATATTTTCTGTTGGTTTAGGAGCTATACTTACAACGCGATTATATTTGTGAATTTCTTTACCGATAGGAAATCCGATCATCAAAATGGCGCCGTTGCCGGGGAATTGCAAACGTGTGCCTTATTATTGGTTATTGTAAATATTTTTCTTTTGCCTGTTTATTTGTTTCTATTTTCATTTTTAATTCTTATTAGCTACCATGAGTTCTCATCCCTCTCGCTTTGAGTTTGGTTCTAATATTGTTGAAGGGAATGAAAGCTATAGCAGGAACATGCATCAAGGTCAGAACAACCAAAGATGGATGGAGCCACGAGGACTTGATCAACCCTTTAGGCAACAACACCCTCCACAGTATCACAGACGACGACCATTCTACAATGCATGCCAAGGCAATAGATATGGTGGATCCCCTTGTAGTTACCAACAAATTCCACCCTGTGCTTATGAACCACCCTCTCAACATAGCTTTGAACCACCACACTCACAAGTTCCTTTTCACCATTCACCACCGTATGACCCTTATCCACCATAATTCCAATCCAATTACTCCTAAGAACCACCAGATTCTTATTATGAACCCTCTCTCCCAACCAATGAACCCTCATATCCACCCCAATCTCCAATGGATGACACCCTTCGCGTTCTTCTTCAAGGGCAAGTGAAGATGCAAAGGGGCATACTGGAACACGCTACTGCCTTAACCGAGGTAGAAAATAAATTAGCTTCCCAACATCTGGGCACTCAAAGTACTCCCATGGCTACATGTGGAGGATCAAAAGAAGAGCGTAGCATGAAGGAGACACTAGAAACTTCAGTGGACAATGAAGAGCATGGCTTTGTATTGGAACAAGTTGAGGAAGCTATAATAGTTGTAGAGGAAGAAGTGGTTGAAGATTTAGGAGATGCTAAACCTCCATGGGAATCAAGAACTGTAAAGGATTCCGCCGAGAAGTTCGAATTTGATGCCGAGGAGCACAGTGCACAACCTCCAAAGCATATACCTTGTGAAAAATTGGACGGAACAGACCAAGAAGTTGATTCCATAGGCAGTGATGATCATGAATCAAGCTCTCCTAATCACGAACTTACATCCGCAACTGAACTCCTTGAGCCTGAAGAACCTTATCCAAGTGAATACGAATATGATGTCGAGGTAGATTTCTCTCAACCTCCAACTTATGACTTGAGTGACGAGAAAGACATAGAAGACTTTGATCAGGACGCAGTTGTAGTTGAGGAATTTTTCAAAGAAGTGGAGGAATTCACAGAAGAATACAAGGGAGTAGAGCTTACAGAACCACTGGAAACACCTATCCCAAGGCCATTACCACCTAATACAAGCTTCAAGTGGGTACAATCTTTAACCTTTATCTTTACTTTTCCACTTGAATATGGTTTACTTGAAACAGATGGCCAGTTTAGAGCTCTCTACGACTTTAAGAGTAAGAAGGAAATGGCTCGTACTCAGAGCTGGTGTGCAAGATTCAATAAGGTTCCACACTTCAACTCGAAGTGCAAGGATTGGTATCAAGTTCAATTGAATGGGTCTCGGAAGGCGTTTGGTCATCTTGGTGAGAATACAATTTCTAAACCGCCCGGATGGAAGAATATAGATCAAGACAAAGGCGGATTTAAAAGCAAAGTTTGGGATCCTGGAATCTACTATGACATTCAACACCCCGGGAGCCTGAGAATCTGTTTAAAACTGCTCAAAAGCTTTACATGCCTAGTTTGGGACCCCGGAGGCTGTTGGCATTCCAAACATTGGTGGAGATTTCTAGATGAATTCAAGCATAAGCCACCATAACAGGAAGCTCATCAAATGTCCAACTTAAGGACTTTAACTAAAAGTGCTAGGTGGGAGACAACTCACCATGGTATGATCGTTCATGTTTCAATTTTATTTTGTTTTGTTTGTTTTTATATTATATTATTTTCATTGAACCTGGATATTATTCGTAGCATTTACATTAGCATTGCATACTGCATAATTGCATAATTGAAAAAAAAAAAGAGATCACCCCACGCGAGCGCGCAGGCCACGCGTGCGCGTGAAATAGAAATCGGCGTAAAGATCCAACGCCCAGAAAGCTGGGCTGGAATCGTGCGGCTGGTGTGCGTTTAGCACAAAATGGTCCACGCGTTCGCATCCCTGACGCGAACGCGTCACTTGCACAACACTCATCTCACGCGAAAGCGTGAGCGACGCGTCCGCGTCGCATGGATATAATGTCCCTCTAAATGGAAACAGAGAGTTGCGCTGAAACGACGCTGAAAATGTGCGTTTAGCACAATTTACAGCGACGCGGTCGCGTGCCTCATGCATCCGCGTCACCCATCTTTTACCCAACCCACGTGACTGCGTCAATCACGCGACCGCGTCAAACCCATTTCACCATAGTCATGCCATCGCGTGCTCCACGCGTTCGCGTGGATTCAAAAATACTAACCCCATTCACATGAAACCCTACCCCTCGCGTCGCCCATTCATCCCCAACCCTCCTCTCACCTTTTCCCTTCCCCTCCTCTGCAACCACCACCGCACCAGCTGCCCACCACCGCCCACCACCGCGCCAAGCCACCACTGCACCACACCACCGACACCCCCTCCCCCTCTCTTCTTTCTCTTCTTCTTCCACCACTCTCTTCCACGCCTCTCACCCACCGCCGCCCCCATCACCAAGCCGCCACTACCGCGCCACCCACACAGAACTGCCGGCCAACCCCCCTCCAACCCTACCTTCTTACCCCTTCATCCCCTTTTCCAACCTTCACCCTCATCCACCCAGCCCCACCGAACCACCCTTGCCGCCACTGCACAATGCCGCCGCACTACCCTCCCATCACCGCTGCGTCACCACCACCATCTCTCTGCCCTCACCTCTGTTCATACACATACCAGGTTCCGCCGAACACCGATTTCTCTATCTTCCGTAGTTAGTTGCATATTTTTCAGATTCCGTTCAATTTAGGATAGTTAGAGATGTATGTTTGTAGTTTATTCTAGGTGATTAGGTAGCTAGGATGTGGTTAGTCGATTTAGGCCTGTTAATTGCGCCGTTCTTGTTACTTGTTTTACCTATTCTGCAATTTTGATCTGGCTATGATGTTAATACTGTTCCTATGCTGTTATTTAATGTTTCATGCTGCTGTTAAGACTATTCTTTACTACTCCTATTGTTTGTGACTCTTTGCAGCGCTTTTTAATCTCATATAAACTGTTTTTCTTGCTGTTTATTACCCGGGAACATCCAATTTTAGTCGGAATGCGGCTCAATTTTCTACAAATGGTTTCATTTTTTTCATTCATGTATTGGTTTTGGCAAGTTTGAATTTTGCATTACTTAGTTATAACCAAACTATTTCATGAATGCATGGGCTAGCATTCTTATTCGTTTCGATTCCCTGGCTAGTAAATTGCATTATTGATGATTTCATTTTAATTTTTGCTACTCTCGTATCTATCTGATTTATCATCAATAACCTGATATCCTTGCTTGACTATGAGTTGATTATTCTTTAAACTTGTGAAATTTATTGTTAACTAGGAAACCATTATCATGCCCCTTACTTTAACTTTCTTTTCACTAACTCACTGCTTTCCACTTTCTAACCTCCTTTTTACCTACTAAACTTTTTAACTCAGGGCATAATCTTTGTTTTTCATATTTAACTTGAATTCTGCTTATCATATATTTTGGATTGCATTTTTTTTCTTTTCAGACTTTTTCACTCGTATACAATCCAAATTACACATATATTTAACTCATTTCATGCTTCTCTTGCTCTTTTGCCACTCTGTGCCTATATTGCTATTATTCTATTTGCCTACTTGTCTTCCTGCTTTTGTTCTTCAATTATATCCTGGAATTTCTGCTTTTCAGGATGTCTGACCCTCAACGCAAAGGAAAAGGCAAAGAAACCACTGGCAAAAGGAAAAAAGGCGAATCCTCTATGACCATCCTCGACATCTTGCATGACGACTCCTAGCGGAAAAAGCACTTTACCCCGCAGGAGAAGGCTGACCAGCTCCTCACTGCCACAGATCCAGTTAAATTTGCAAACAGATACTGTGAGCTAAAGTATCCAGTGTTTTCCACTTCCAGGAACCTGTACCTGGAGAGAACTCTAAAAATTCCAGAAGAACTACAGCAGTACACCTCCGAACAGATAAAACAGAGAGGCTGGTTCTTCTTGGAAAGAAACTTGACAAAGGTCAATGCTTCATGGGTCAGAGAATTTTACTGTAACTATTTCAAGACTTCCCTGGATGCAGTGCACCTCAGAGGGAAACAGATTTTGGTCACTGAGGAAGCTATTAAGGACATCCTCCACCTTCAGCCTAAGTCAGATCAGCCTGACGGTTACCAAAAGGCTGAAGAGCATATGATATTTATGAGATTTGACTGGGATGCTGTCAAGCAGAGAATAGCCCTTGATCCTACGGCCCCATGGGTCATGGGAAATAACACAGTGATGCCTAAGGGAATCAAGCTTATTTATCTGAATGATAAGGCTCGGCTCTGGCACCATATTCTGAGCAACTATGTGATGCCGAGCACTCATGAGACAGAACTGTCGGCTGCTATGATCACCCTCATCTGGTGTGTGATGGAGGGTAAGGACCTGTATCTTCCACGATTCATCCGGTATTACATGGCCAGGGTCCATGTCAGAGGCACCCTCCCTTTCCCTTATCTGATAACCCAGCTAGGCCGCCGAGCTGACGTGCCTTGGGAGCTGGCCGATGCGAGGCCAACTGCTGCAGATTGCAAGAATATCATTCCACACAGCAGGAAGTTTTAGGCTTTAGGCTACAGACCCCCATTCCTCACCGCTTCTGCTGAGGCAGCCACATCTTCAGCTGCCCCTTCTGCATCCATTACTACACCTGCCCCATCCACTGCACATCCACCTGCTCCTGAGCCCATTTATCATTTGGTGCACCGACTCTTCGCCTGCCTAGATCGTATGGAGTGTCGCAACAAGCGGCGCTATGAGCACCTTAAGTTGATGATCCGATCCAGCAGCGACATCCCCTCCGAGCCTAACACCCTTTCTGATACATCTGAGGCGGAGGCGAGCGATCATGAGGAGGAGACACATGTCCAGGCTGAGCAGGCAGGACTAGAGCAGGCTGTGCCACATCATGAGGAGCACCACCAGCTACAGGCCGCAGATCCAGAGATTCCTCTACAGTCAGCGCCTCCACTGCAGCAGACAGATCCTCCTACACTTATCCAGCCTGTAGATATTCAGCCTACCACAGAGACACCAGCAGCACAACCTTCCGGTGATGACACTTCTTCACACCCAGCTTGAGTGAGCATCGAGGACGATGCTATATTTTAAGTGTGGGGAGGTCGCCATCCCTGGCGTATCTTTTTGGTGAACCACTACAGACTCTTCTATCTTATTTTGTTTATTTTTCTGTATTTTTATCTTTATTTTTATTTTTCAGTACTTACACATTGTTCTTTTGCTGTATTTTTACTTTATTTCTGCATTTTGCACTTTAGTTTATATCTTAGACATTTAGTTTAGTTTGCAATTCCAAACTTATTAGTTTTAGAATATGTGGATTAATTAGTATAGTTTACCCTTTTAGTATATAATAGTTTGGTTTAATTGAAAATAAAAGGAGTAAACTAGAAACTTTAGTAAATTAAAACAATCCACACACCTTGTATATATAGCATTACATGTTAGTTAGTTAACAACATTTCTTCAAGGAGGAACACTAAGATTTTAAAGGCCACCCTAAGATTTACATTGAGTTGAATGGAAACTCTTGATTTCTACTTGCATGACATGTATAACTGATATATGATTTTTGAGCTGGAGAACACACAGTCTGTGAGTTTTGAGCTTAATTGTATGGTTACATTAAAACCATAAATTTCATTCCTATGTGTTTTGCCCTTCTTCTTCATTCTGGTGTTCTTTACTTTGTTTTAATCTATATGTCCAGTATAGAATATAGATATATCCCAAGAGATGATTGAGGCCATCATTTGAATCTTTCCTCACTTATCCCAAATTAGCCTACCTTTTACATCACCCTTGTTAGTCCCCTTGAGCTTTTTAATCCCCTTTCGTTCTATAACCACATTACTAGCCTTAAGCAGAAAAATAAAATAAAAATCCCAAGTTGAATCCTTGGTCAGCTTAAGATAGATATTGTGTATTATTTAAATATGGGAAATTTTATGGGAACATGGAATGAAAGAAAAAGTGGAAAATTGTAATTGAAAAAGTTATTTGAATATTTGGGAAGCATGCTCATGTGAAACCAAATTAATTAAATTACCATGTGCATCAAAAAAATAAAAATAAAACTTTTAAGTAATTAAATAAGGGGATACAAAAATTACCCCCAATGCAAAATCCCAAGAATCAATGCACATGGGACAAAATTTAAAAGTAAATTTGATACATGAGCATGTAACACAAATGTAGGAAGAAGTTTGGGTAGCTAGGTAAAGCACTTTAAATTATATAAAGTATGTATGTTAGGTGAGATCTTAGACTAATCAGGGATTCACTTTGTTAGCTCACTTAGCCTTATACATATACCCTTACCTTTACCTTGGCCCCATTACAACCTTGAAAAAGACCTCATGATTTTTGTATGTCTGTATTCTATAGTTGTTGATTGGTTAGATGAAGAACAAAGTTTTAGAAAGCAAGGATAGAAAAAGAATAGAGTGATTAACCCACTAAACACTGAGTGACTAGAGAGTAAATACAAAATTTAGTGAGGGTTCAATAGCTCATCACCATATATCTCTGCTTAATTGTTAATTGTCTTGCAAGTTTGTGAAATACTTTTACCCATCTCAATTGTAAAAGTGCTTTAACATTATCTAAGGCTTGGCTATGCATATATGATTCCTTGAGGATATGAATTAATTTAACCACATGTAAGCTTTATATACAAGTGAATAATAACTAGAATTGCATGACTCATTTAGGTAGTTTGCATTTAGAATAGAATGTATTGCATGAGGTTCCACCATTCTAACTTTACCCTTTCTCTTGGATTTAGCATGAGGACATGCTATTGTTTAAGTGTGGGGAGGTTGATAAACCCATATTTTATGATGTATTTTGTGCTCAATTTAAGTGATTTATTCAATCCTTCACCCACTTATTCATGTAAATTACATGGTTTTACTTTCCATTCCTTATTATGTGATATATGTGAAAAACATGTTTCCTATGCTTTAAAAATATTAATTTTAATTACCCTTTATTACCATTCGATGTCGTGATTTGTGTGTTAAGTATTTTCAGATCTCCCAAGGCAGGAATGGCTTAGAGGACAGAAAGAAAACATACGAAAATGGAAGGAAAGCACAAAAATAGAGTTTTGAAGAAAAGGGCAGCGACGCAAACGCATGGACGACGCGGCCGCGTGCCTAGCGCGAAAAGGCAGCGACGCGAACGTGTGACTGACGCGGACGCGTGTCTTGAGCAGAACGCAAATGACACGTACGCGTGACCGAAGCGAATGCATGACAAGGAAAACTCCCAGAAGACGCGACCGCGTGACCCATGTAGACGCGTGGCAGATGCCACATGCAGAAACTGTAGAAAATGCCCCCAGCGATTTCTGAAACCCTTTTGGCCCAAATTCAAGTCTAGAAAACACATATTAGAGGTTATAAAGTGGGGGAATGCATGCGTTCATTAACATGTCTTCCATTATTCACTTTTCAAAATTTAGATGTAGTTTTTAGAGAGAGAGGTTCTCTCCTCTCTCTTAGGTTTTAGGATTAGGATTCCTCTTAAAGGATTTAGGATTTCAACTTCCTCTCAGGTTCAATATTCCTTTTACTTTATATTTCTCTTTTACTTTCAGATACTTTAATGCTTTTATTTGTTAATTACTTATGTTGCCAAATTGGCTTATGAACCATTCAATTTAGGATTTTCTTTATTTAATATAAATTGAGGTATTTCAGATTTATGATTCGTATTTAGCTTTTTATATTCTTGGCTTTAATTGATTAATAGGAGACTCTTGAGTTATCAAATTCATCGTGATTGATAATTGTTATTTTTGCTAATTGAACTGAATTCCGATAACTCTAGTCTTTTCTTAAGAGTTGGCTAGGACTTGAGGATCAAACTAATTAGTCCACTTGACTTTCCTTTGCTTTAGTAAAGGTTAACTAAGTGGGATTAAAACTCAATTCTCATCACCATCGATAAGGATAACTAGGATAGGACTTCCAAATTTTCATACCTTGCCAAGAGTTTTATTAGATATTAATTTATTAATTCCTGCAATTTATTTTCCTTGTTCAAACCTTTTGAAACCCAAAAACACTGTTTTTCATAACCAATAATAAATCATACTTTCCTGCAATTCCTTGAGAAGACGACCCGAGGTTTAAATACTCGGTTATCAATTTTATTGGGTTTGCTTAAGTACAACCAAAACGTTTGTACAAAAAGATTTTCTGTTGGTTTAGGAGCTATACTTACAACGTGATTATATTTTTGAATTTCTTTACCGATAGGAAATCCGATCGTCAATGAGACTCAGACAGATTAAACTGAGAAAAAGAAAATACTAAATGAACAACATGAAGGAGAAGAACTCAAACAACTTGGGTAGCTATGAGAGTAAACTCTGTATTTTTTACTTGCTCTCCTTACCTTCAAACCTTGGCTATTCACCCTTAATATAGAAGAGTGAAGCTTCCAAGGTTGAAACAAGTTCAACCCTTATACTGTCATCTTCTCCAACATCAGAGACTAGCAGCAGCTTCATCAGAGAGGAGAAAGAAGACCGAATCTGTTGCATGCAACTCTCCTCTTTTCTCTCATCCTTTTTCTTCAAACTTCTTCAATCTTGATCGTTCATCTTGACTTTGGCTCCAAGTTTTGATTTTGAGCATTGACAAGCTTCTGAACCAAGACGACCTCATATTCTCCATTGTTGTTTGTTCCGTGCTTGAGACCTTGTGGCTTTCTTCTTGGTTCCTCGGTGTAGCACAAATGAAAAAAGATACTTTTGATGTGCCTTGACCAAGTGAGATGAGCTACTTGGTTGTAGCCTTTTTTCTTTGCTTTGATTTGGCAATACCCCTTTTTCCTTTCTTCATAACCTTCCGTTTGTGCTTTCCATTTTCTTCTTTCTTCATCTTTGGTTGATGTGACCGACACAAGAGAGAGAAAAGAGAAGTGATGGCTTTCAGTGGAAGTTTCAAAGAAATTAAAAATGAATTGGAACTTGAGAATTTAACTTTCTTGAACCAAGGGAGTAGGTAACCAAAAAAGAGTTTAAAGATCTTGGGCCAATTCTTTATTTTCTTTTATTTTGGATTAAAGATTTATGATGGGATTTGACTTAGTTATGATGAACCAAAGAGAATTTAGACTTGGGCTTTAGACATTTGTTCCTTGGGTCAACTTGTTTCAAATTATTTCCTGCACACTTGATCAAATACATTAAACAAATAATTGGTAATAATTTTAATAAACACTTAATAATTCTTTAATAATGTTTGTTCATCATTTTAATTGAATGTTAGTTTTTCAAACTCAACATATATATTTTTAATTAATAATTTTTATTTGTAGCAGACAAACTCCCATAATTCTTCATCACTAAAGAGTGGAGATACGAAAGAGAGCATGCCACAATTCTTTATCACTAAAGAACGGAGATATAAAAGAGAGCGTGACTCCATCTTTTCACACTTGCTGATTTAAACACGCCCAAAATTTGGAAAGGAATCCAGCGAGGATGTAACCGAATCACAGCTCGTGTATCATTAATACATGCAAAAAATTATTTAACCTAAGAAAATAAACAAAAATTTACAATGATTTCAACATACATATAAAATTACAATAATATATATACACTTCATTCTCTTCTATGCAAGTCGGTCGGAAAGTGGTGTTTCCAGTTTTCCAAGTGGCAAACAGGGAGTAATGGATAAAAATCTATCAGCTGAGAAGTCTTATAGCGATAAACAACTACTAATGTGTGATAACTACCCTCGACAAAAGAAATTTTCTGGTAGTAGTAGCCTAGTAGGGTTAAGTCAGCAAATAAAATAGCTTTAGAAATATCCATATACACCAAGTATTGGTTTGTCAATAATAATAATAATAATAATAATAATAATAATAATAATAATAATAATAATAATAACAATTATTCCGCGCTGGGATTCTTTCTCCGAGCTATGACTCGAGCGAGTGCTTCTTTGGCCTGTTGCTTAGTGCTCAGAGAGAATTCCTCGGGACTCTGTTAACGTCGGCGTGGGACCTGCAAAAAGGACTCCGACGCCCAAGTCAGTAGGTTTCTTAAGAATATGAAATGCTTTGTGAAAATAAAATTGGTATGTGGTTTCTTAGCGTAGCTCAGTATTGTGGGATATCACTTAGCTACACTTGGGGTTGCAGCTTGTTTATATAGACTTTCGGGGACTGAGCTTTGTAACGGCATGATGGACGAATAGTCCTGGATCCTTGGGTTGTTTTTCGTATATATGTTGTCATCCGGTTATAGCGCGGAGATCCTTGCGAATGGATATGAAGAGATATTTTCGGTTGCGCTTAATGCTCGGTCAATGATTCTCTAGCCGAGCTTATCGGTATGGTACACAGCCCCAAGCTTATCCTGTAAAAAATAGGTTGAGCTTTATTTTGGCTTTAGAATCATTGTGCATGAAAATATAGTGTTTATGGGCCTCCAAGATCAACTTGTTTTTTTTTTTGCGCCAGGTAGGGGCTGCGTTTAGGCCTTGGTGCGCCGCTTCATCTGGTTATTGGAGAACATGCGGGTGTTGGAAAAGTTTTCTTGGTAACTTCCACTTATTTGTTCAATGTTGTCCGCTTGTCTTCTGTTCTAGTAGAAACGATGAGTAAGAAAGGTTAGTCTTCTGACTTTTCACTTTCACCATCTTGCTGTCTTTTTGCTTTCTTTGTATTTTTTCCTTGTTGTCGTGGTATGGGTAAAAATGAGAAGGTTATGGTGGATAGTGATGACCCGTATGGTTGGGTGGATATTGATGTGAGAAGTTGTGTTTCTATTTTTAGTTCCACTGAGCTAGTTTCCCAGTTAAACGAATGTAGATGGGTTAAAAATGGGGATCAGTTAGGGATTAGGATTCTGCCTTGTGGTAAAGATGATAGAGTTTGTGAACGGCGTTCAGACTGGTCTTACTTCTATGTATATACTTGCATGTTGACCGAATTGGGGGTAAGGTTCTCCTTTTCTGATTTCGAGTGTGGTGTGTTATCTCAACTTAACTGTGCTCCCACACAGTTGCATCCAAACTACTGGGCTTTTGTCTGGGCCTTTGAGTGTCTGATGGAGTATCTTGAGTGCTATCTGTCGCTTGGTATATTCTTTTCTTTGTTCCAAGCTAAGGGGTGTGGAGGGGAAGTTGGGTTAACTTGAGCAGTCACTCTGGCCGAAGTATCTTCAGTTTGTATAAACAGTCTTTCAAGGATTTCAAAGAAATGTTTGTTAAGGTGCAGATTGAGGAAGAGTTTTACCCTTTCTTTTTGGATTCGTTAATGGTTGAGAGATTTCCTATTTATTGGTCTCCTGAGCCTAAACAAATTTTGGGTTGTGAGGATAGAGTAAAGAGTGAAGAGTATGTGTTGGATTTTTTAATTTCTGCAATGTCCTCGTCTGATTTGCTGTCGATATCAAGTATTTTGAAGCTGGAGGGAGATAGAGAGGCTATTGAGGAATATTTGGGTAATTTGTTGTGGTACTTGGTGTTTTTTTGTTGATTTTTGTAATGGTTAGTTATGTTCATTTGTGTGTTTGTAGGTGAGAAGGCTTCTACTCTTACTACTGCTAATTTGAAGGCATTTGTTTCAAAGGCTAAGAAGAAAGAAAAGGAAGGCTCGTCAACGGATGTGAGGGAAAGCGAGGTTGTTTTTGATCGTTCAACTGCTGATGGTGGTCTGAAAAGAAAAAGGGGTGATGGGTCGTTGAGGGTTCTTGATCTTACTGGTGTTCAGGAAGATGCTGGGGCTTTCATTGCAGAGGAGATTTGTTCGGCTCATGAGAGCCAGGTAATGCTTCATGGCTATAGAGATGGTCCTGAACGGTTGCTGTGGTCTGCTGGTTATCCCTTCATGGCCGTTTCGGATGAGTTTTCCTAGGTTGATTCCGACATAAAGATCTTTCATGAGGCTGGGAAAACTGGCGTAGCCCGGTATTTGCAGGTCAGCATATATATTTCCCTAATTCTTTGCTTGTTTTTCTTATATGCTGTTACAAATTTTGTGTATGCTCTTGTTAGGTCATTGGGGCTCCGTTGATGTCTATTGGGAAGACCTCCGAGTTAGATTCTATTCTGGAAGGGGATAATGTTGCTGCCATAAAAAAGCTGAAGGCTTCTTTGCAGGAAAAAGATTAGAAGGTTTTGAAACTAAGGAATGAGTTGATGGCTGCGAGAGAAAAATTAAAGGAGGTAGGTACTGAGCTTACCAAGTTAAAGGAGGATTCGGCTGCTGATATTGGGAAATTAACCTCTAGGATTGCTGAGCTTGAGGAAGAAGTGCTTTCTGCTTTAACTTTAGGTTTCGATCGAGCAGTTTGCCAGATTGGTGTTGTGGCGCCTGAGGTTGACATCAGCATGTTGGATGTTACAAAGATTGTTCAAGATGGGCAGTTGATAGAAGATGGGACATTGGGTGAAAAGCAGGATGAGAGTGAGTCAGTGGGGAAGGCTGATTAGTGCTTCCTTTGTATTTTGATGTTTTCTTGTATTAGTTTGCTTGTTTGAAAATTTGGATTTGACTTGTTTTGTTTCGAAAAACTGGAATTTGGATTCCTTATTGGAATGTTTTGGAATGTTTATCCCTATGTATGGTTTTTTTGTTTGCAATGAGAGTAGTTGATAGATAGTATGTTCGTTTACTATTAAATTTGACATCATACATGGAGTGATGAGGGGTGAGGGACCTCATTAAAACCTCTCCGTGATTAAAAAAAAAAAAAAAAAAAACCCCAATGTGGGAAAAACCACAGTAGTAGGAAAAAGAGTGTCTCCTCTTGTCCTCATCACAATTACATAAAGTAGTTTCTTAAAGATGAGATATTCCAGATTCCAGGGACCTTGTCCCCCTCTAGTGTTTGTAATGAGTATGCGTCCTTGCCGAGGACATGTCGAATTCGGTATGGTCCTTCCCATGTCGCGGCGAGCTTTCCATGTGTGGGTGGTTTCCTAGCTTCCTCTGTTCGTCTGAGTACTAGGTCGTGCTCGGCGAATGTTCTGGGTTGTACTCACTTGTTGTATTTTCTTGCATTGCTTTTTGTTGTAGCTTCGCTTTGTCTCAAACTTCTTCTATTATATCTAGCTCTGCACGCCTTATTTTGTCGGATGGTATATTCTCGGCCCTTGGTGAGTTTATAGCAATCTCAACTGGTATCATGGCATCAGAGCCATAAACCAATCTGAAGGGGGATTCTTGTGTAGTTGTCTGTCTTGTTGTGTTGTACCCCCATAGGATTTCTGGTATTAGCTCGGCCCATTCTCCTTTGACTTCGCCCACTTTTTTCTTGATCGCCTGGAAGATAACCTTGTTTGCAGCCTCGGCAAGCCCGTTCGTTTGTGGGTGTTCTACTGAGGAGAAATGGTGTTTGATTTTAAAACCCTGCAAAAATATGGCTAAGCTTTGATCGGTGAATTACCGACCATTGTCAGTGATAATTTCATGTGGTATTCCAAATCGGAAGATAATATGTTTCCATATGAAAGAACGTACTTTATTAGCCCCGATCTTTGCTAAAGGTAGGGCTTCAATCCATTTTGAAAAATAATCAATTGCTACAAGTAAATATTTTACTTGGCCGGGGGCTTTTGGGAATGGACCAAGGATGTCAAGCCCTGATGACAAGTCATCTTAGCCTAGTTTCACTAGCCTTTTTCTTTTGTTTTCAACTGAATTATGCACTTTCTTGAGCCATAAGCAAGCCAATTGGGTAGATTTTCATGTTTCCTTTGATTTAATCAACCATGTATGAATTCATGCTATTTCATGAGGTTTTATGCTATAATTGTCACATATTATGAAAGAATGAATATCTCATGATTTTAAGTATAGCTTTTATGTGTTTGGATGATTAATGATAGGTGAAGAAAGCTTGGAGAAAGGTTGATACAAGAAGGAATGGCCAGGAGAAAGAGAGAACAAAAAGTTTGAGCAAAAGTTTGCCTCAAACTTTAGCTCAAACTTTTGGATTAATTGAAAATGAACCAGGAAGCGAAAAGCTGGACCAAAAGTTAGCCTCAAACTTTTTGGCTAACTTTTGGGCAAAAGCTGGAGCAAAAGTTAGCCCCTAACTTTTTGGCTAACTTTTGGGCAAAAGCTGGAGCAAAAGTTAGCCCCTAACTTTTTGGCTAACGTTGGCACATGAAAAACACTCCCTGGGCTAGCAAAAGTTTGCGCCAACGTTAGCCCCTAACTTTTTGGCTAACGTTGGCGCCATGAATAAGCAAGGGGAGGCCAACGTTGGAGCAAAAGTTAGATCCCTAACTTTTGCCCCAACGTTGGTATCAGCAAGGAAGGGTGCTGATGTAAAAAGTTGGAGCAAAAGTTAGACCCTAACTTTTACTCCAACTTTTACTCAAGCTTTCATGATTCCAACCCGGTTCAATTCGGTTCTTCTCCAAACTCCAAGAGCAATCAACCAAGGCCTCTCTCAACCCAATTCCATCAAGAGCAAAGGCCCAATTGAAGGCTTGAAGACCATTTGAAGAAAGTGTATAAATAGCATAGGATTTAAGTTTTTCAGGGAGCTTCCCTTTTAGTTTTTTAGAATAGCTTTCTTTTCGGTTTTGCTTAGAGCTCACTTTTACATTTCTTAGCATTGTTGTTTAATTCAAGAGAATTTGGGAGGAGAATTGATCTCTCTTCTTCCTTGTTCTTGCCCAGCACTCTTTACTTTTCTTGTCTTGGATTTTGGGTGGAGAATTGAAGAAATTCTGTTTCAATCTCACCTTGGGATCTTGTTTAATTTTCTGCTTAATTGAATTTCAGTTTCGGTTACTTGCTTCTTCATCTACTTTCTTTGCAATTTACAATTTCCTTTGCAATTGTGCTTGTTGGATCTAGGAAGGCATTGAGATCTAGACTTGGTTTTCTAGTCTCTTGGGTCCTGAGATCCGGATTTCCCATTTCCCATTCCCTGTTTACTACTTTCATGCTCATTTACTTTTCTGTTTTAGATCCGATTCAATCCAAGTCATCCTTTACTTCTCCGTTTGTTGAAATTTTACTTTTCCTTGTTTAATTTCTGCAAACCCAATTCCCAATTCCCTTTACAATTCAAGCCATTTACATTTCTTGCACTTTAAGATTCTGCAATTTACATTTCTTGCGTTCTAAGTTTCTACCATTTAATTTCTTGTTCTTTAAGATTCAGCACTTTAAATTTCAGCTCTCTTTAATTTCATGCCAATTACCCATTCCCTTTACTTTCTATGCAATTTAAATTCTGCAAATCACAAATCTCTCAACCAAATCTTGATTCGCTTGACTAAATCAACCACTAAACTAAAATTGCTCAATCCTTCAATCCCTGTGGGATCGACCTCACTCCCGTGAGTTATTATTACTTGATGCGACCCGGTGCACTTGCCGGTTAGATTTGGGTGTTTTGGAGAAATTCGTTTTTCCACAAAAATATCCCATCAAGCCCCCATTTGTTGAAAGGCCAGCTTACCTCCGATGTGTGTAGTAGCTCGGCTGGGTTTCGTATACTTGGTGAGTGCTTTTGACAACTGTCGCATTTTTTGACTTTGTTGATGCAATCTTGTTTTATTGTTGGCCAGTAGTACCCGGCCCTGGTAATTTTGGATTCTAAGCTCATCCCTCCTATGTGGTTTCCGCATACTCCTTCGTGAACCTCGTTCATGATGATGTCGGTGTCTTCTTTGTTTACGCATCGTAACAGGGGTTGGGAGAACCCTCTCTTGTATAGATTGTCTCCGATTAGGGTGTAGGAGGCTGCTCTCCTCTTGAATGTCTTCTCATCTTTCAATCCTTCCGGAATGTCCCCAGTTTGTAGGTATTGTTTGTATGGTGTTCGCCAGTCATTTTCCTGTGATATTAAGAAGATCGAATTGTTGCTGAAGCTGGGCTCAGCTATTGTTAGTTGAGATATGATAGATTCTTGTTGAGTTTTCCTAGTTGCCAATTTTGATAGTGCATCTGCTCGGGTGTTTTGTTCCCGAGTTACGTGTGTGATTTTTATTGAATGAAATTGAGACATAAGTTCTTTAGGTATTGAATGGTATTTTTCTAATAACTGGTCTTTTACTTGGAACTGCCCCTTACCTGTTGCACGATTAGTTGTGAGTCGCAATATACTTGAAGGTGGGTAATGTTGAGGGATTGTGCCAGTCTGAGCCCTGCGAGCAATGCCTCATACTCGGCTTGATTATTGCTCACCTTGAATATGAAACGTATCGATTGTTCGGTTTGGAGGTCCTGTTTGTTTGTGAGCAGTACACTTGCTCCAGATCCCTCTGAGTTTGAAGCGCTATCCACGTATAGTTCCCACACATGATCTTCCTCTGCTTGTTCGGCTAGTTCAACCACAAAGTCGGCCGAAAATTGTGCTTTCATGGCTGTTCTTGGTTCGTAGAAGATGTCAAACTTTGATAGTTCAATTGACCATTTTGTTAATCGTCCAGTTGCCTCGGGTCTTAGCAGAACTTGTCGTATTGGTTGGCTAGTCCTAACCATGATTGGATTGCTTTGGAAATAGTGTCGCAATCGTCGTGCTGTCACTATTAGTGCGTATGCTAGCTTTTCAATGGTGTGTATCAAAGCTCGGCGTTTTGCAATGTTTTGCTGACAAAGTAGACCGGGTGTTGCTGTCCTCCTGTTTCTGTGACTAGGACCGAGCTTATTGCATTAGTAGAAATGGATAGGTAAAGTAGCAAGGGTTTACCTGGTTCTGGTTTTTGGAGAATTGGTGGAGATGAGAGGATTGACTTGAGCTTTTGGAAAGTTGCTTCACACTCATGGTCCCATTTGAATCTTTGTTCTTTCTTTAATATGTTGAAGAAGTGTTGGGAATGTGTAAAAATTGCTGGGAGGAATCTGGATAGGGCTGCGTGCCTGCCGTTGAGTCGTTGCACCTCCTTGATTGTTTGAGGGCTCCTCATCTTTATTATTGCATCACATTTTTCTTGGTTGGCCTCTATTCCTCTGGATGTCAACATAAAGCCGACGAATTTTCCTCTTCTTACCCCGAATGTGCATTTTTTCGGGATTTAGTCGCATATTATGCTTCCTTAGTTGTGTAAATATTTCTTTGATATCTTCTCCGTGGTCTTTAGGTTGTTTTGTTTTGATGACCATGTCATCAACGTATACCTCAAGATTTCGCCCTATTTGTTTGTTGAAGACTTTATCCATAAGTCGCTGGTAGGTGGCACCTGCATTCTTTAGTCCAAAAGGCATTACTTTATAACAATAGTTTCCCATTTCAGTGATAAATGCTGTTTTATCTTGATCTTTGGGGTGCATCAGGATTTGATTGTATCCTGAATATGCATCTAAAAAACTCAAAAAAGTGTATCCTGACGCATTATCTACTAGTTTGTTAATGCAGGGGAGGGGGTATGCATCTTTGGGGCATGCTTTATTTATATTTGTAAAGTCGACGCACATGTGCCATTTACCTGATACCTTTCTTACCATTACCACATTTGATAACCAGGTTGTGAAGCGTAGTTCTTTGATGAAGCCGGCATCTAAGAGCTTCGGGGTTTCCTGTAGGCACGCCGACCTTTTTTCGTTTCCCATGTTTCGTTTCTTCTGTGCTATAGGTCGGACCTTGGGGTCGATCTGTAGTTTGTGGCAGATAAAGTCTGGTTCGATCCCTGGCATGTCGGCAGGGGTCCATGCGAAGAGGTCAGCATTTTCTTGTAGAATTTTTGTTATTTGTTCTTTAATATCTGCAGGCAACGAATGGCTAACATAAGTGATATGATCATTATTAGAATCTAAAATCACCTTCTCAAGGTCGTCGGTCGGTGAAGGTTGGTCTTGTTGGTTTTTGTGAGTATCGAGGTCGGCGATCTCGGATATGTTTGACACCTGAAGGGTCTCCTGTTGTTTCATTCCTTCTGTGTTTCCTGCTGTTTTGATTTTTAAGCTCTCAATATAACATCGTCGAGCTTGAATTTGATCTGAGTAGACGGTTGCTGTTTTATCGTCATCTGCCTGAAATTTAACACAGAGATGGACAGTGGACACAATGGCACAAAAAGAGTTTAATGATGGTCTACCAAGGATTATGTTATAAGGGCTCGGGAAGTCGACGACCAGAAACAGGATGTCTTTTGTTCTACAAAGGGGGTGGTCTCCTATTGTCGTTTGCAACCAAACGCTCCCTAGGATGGAAACTCGTTCCCCAGATAAACCGACCAACTCGCCTGAAGATGGTTGTATTGTTTTTATGCTGAGCTTCATTTTTTGGAAGGTGGAGTAGAAAAGGACATCCGCACTGCTTCCTGGGTCTAAGAGTACTTTTCGGACTAGGAGGTCTCCTGCTTGTATTGATATAACTACAGGGTCGTCAAGGTTGGTGGTCTTGGGCTTATGATCATTCTGATCGAACGTTGTCGTCGGCATAGCCGGTTATTTTGTGGTAGTTTCGTCTGTTCTCTGGACGGCTAACATAGCTCGGTAGCTCCTTTTTCGCGCTGAGCTTATGTTCCCACCTTCGGCGAATCCGCCTGAGATACAGTTGATGACTCCTCGTGTTGGCGGTGGTTGGTGTTTTGTCTTTTCGGTGGCATGAGGGTCTCGTTCTGAGTGGTGGTCAGCGTTTGTTTGAGTTTGTTTTATTCGGCTGCTGATGTACTTATCCAAGTGGCCTTGTCTGGCAAGTCTTTCGAGGAGTCTTTGGCGATTACACACTCGTCGGTCGTGTGGCCGAATTTTTGATGGAAGGCACAGTGCTTCGTTTTATCGACGTATCTTTGGTCCTGGTAGGATCCTGCTCTACTGGGTGGTTTGATGATCTTGGCGTTCAGAATCTCCTTAATGATGTCTTCTTTTTTCTGTGTTGAATTAGGTGTATGCATCATATTTCGGGGTTAGCTTGAAAGGCTTCCAGATATCCTTCTAATTCGGTGTCTTGAGGTATTTCTCGTCTTCTCGCCGGGGTTGGGATTTTTCCGCCCGCCAAGCTTCTCTGAGTTCCTCAATCTCCATTTGTCCTGCTGCTCTTTCGTGGAACTCCTCCAAGGTCTTTGGCTTCGTTACTGCTATTGTTTCCTGGAATTTTCCTAGCCTTAGGCCGCTTTTTAATGCGTGGAGGTGTACCTTGGGGTCAAGGTCGGGTATCTCCACAGTTGCTTTGACAAATCTAGTCATGTAATCCTTTAAGCTTTCGTGTTGCCCTTGTTTGATGGTGCTGAGGTAATCTGACCCATGGACGTATATTCTTGAGGCTGTGAAATAGTCTATGAAAGATCTTGCCAGATCTTCGAAGCTGGAGATAGAACCTGCAGAAATTTTTGAAAACCAAAGTAAAGCAGCACCATCTAAATAAGTAGGAAAGGAACGACAAAGTACAGGGTCCGAGACACCATTAAAGAACATCATGGATTGAAACTTTTTAACGTGCACTCGGGGATCACCAAATCCTTCATAGGGTTTGAGTCCTGTTGGAAGTACGAAATTTTTTGGCATCTTGACGTTCATGACTTCCTCGGAGAAGGGGTTGTCCAGTGTGAGCTTTTCTTTCGGAGGAGTGATCTCCAAGGACTTGGATTCTCGAGTGTGGAGGGGATTCCCATTTGGAGCTTTGGACGATTGTTCAGCTATTTTCCGGACCTCTGCTTGGAGGCTCGCGATCATGGCCATTAGCTCCGCTTGGGAAGGTGGCGACGCCCCGTTGTCCGTCATTGAGCGGATAACCTGCTAAACAGAGAAGAGAAGTTGTAGAAAATGGAGTGGGATTAGTTTCTCAGGACTAAGGAGGGCCCCACAGTGGGTGCCAAATGTTCCGTGCTGGGATTCTTTCTCCGAGCTATGACTTGAGCGAGTGCTTCTTCGGCCTGTTGCTTAGTGCTCAGAGAGAATTCCTCAGGACTCCGTTAACGTTGGCATGGGACCTGCAAAAAGGATTCCGACGCCCAAGTCAGTAGATTTCTTAAGAATATAAAATGCTTTGTGAAAATAAAATTGGTATGTGGTTTCTTAGCATAGCTCAGTATTGTGGGATATCAGTTAGCTACACTTGGGGTTGGGTTGCAGCTTGTTTATATAGACTTTCGGGGACTGAGCTTTGTAACAGCTTGATGGACGAATAGTCCTGGAACCTTGGGTTTGTTTTTCGTATATCTGTTGTCATCCGGTTATAGCGCGGAGATCTTTGCGAATGGATATGAAGAGATGTTTTCGGTTGCGCTTAATGCTCGGTCAATGATTCTCTAGCCGAGCTTATCGGTATGGTATAATAATAATTAGTAAACACCAATCCAAAAGAAATGAGATAAATCCCTGGACATGATCCTTCATAATATTGATATAGCCCAATGCACAGAAAGTTAAAGCTTTATAATAAAAAGATCAAAACTTTAAATTAAATCAATAAAATTTCATCACTTCAACAAAGCCACTTGCTCAAAACATATGCAAAGTAAAACTGATTTCCAGTTCAATTTCAAAGGATAAACAGAATCTGATACAAAATTCTAATAAGAAAACATAAAATGACACGAGGAGAATTTCCACTCAAACAATTGCATTGGTTGCACTTGCAATCCTAGGCCACAAATCAGCACACTCCTTCCGAATTGGACCAGTGATAGTAGAACCTACATTTACAAGTGTTACAACAAAATTAGAATAGTAAAGTTTGAATTTTAATGTTTGGATTTATTAAATTGTATGGTACTATACTATGATTTATTTGAATATTGAAGTACAACATTGGCAAATAAAACACCCTACTGAATAGATGCATGTTATTGTCATCTAATGTCTAAATTTGAGAAATGGTACCTTTCATTTCACCTTTAGGATTCACAATGATACGAGAATTATCTACAGAAAACAACATCAAAGGTAAAGAACTACCCATCAAACAATACCAAAAATATATAAACTTAAGTATTGGAAGTAATTATCAAAGAAAGCTTGCAAAAATTTCCAAACAAAAATCACAGATAATAATTTTGACAATGGGTGTTGGACAGTGGCCAACTCCTGCATACGTACGATCATGTCCACGTATACATGGCATATCAGACTTTGAAAAAGCTTATATGCTCCAAAAATCAGTTTTTTAGTCCAAATTTCAAACTTTCATATGTTTTTCACAAAATTCATTTTTTAACCATTCTTGAACCGTTGGAAAGATTGATAAATGAACTTTCATAAAAATATAGTTTTGTAAAATTTTCAACTCTGATGACCGAGTTACGGCCCGCCAAAATTGGCCAAAAATCAGTTGTAACCAAAAATATGATTTACCAACTTTTCCAAAAGTTCACAAGCCAAAACAGTTTTAACATCAATAAAAAGACTCAAAACCACTTCAATTCACACATTCACAATCCATCAAACTCAAACCTACTTTATTTACACATTTCAACTCAATTTCACACCTTAAAATCCTAAATTTCTACTATTCTATCATTCATTTCCAATTTTCACACATTCAATATCCAATTCCCATTCAAACTCATACATCATCACACAATACATTCACCAACTTACCATTCTCACTTTTTCAGCCTTTGGCCCAAATGCACGGCCTCCAGCCTAACATCCATTAATTCAATACATAACTCATAAATATGTATTCACCATCTAGACTATCAATTTTCACAACATATCAACTATGCATAAATACACAATTCTCAATTTTAAATCATCAATTGCAATAACACAAGACTACACATATCAATTCCAACTAAATACATAATTTAAACTTAATCCTAGAGACATCTAGCCTAGGATTTTATACTACATTATATGGTATTTAAATAAAACTTAAAAATTGCACCTTTAACGATGGCGGTTCACACCCAACACTTGAATTCTCTTCTCAATGACACCCAAGTTTGAACCTCTGCTCCAAAGCTCACCCAAAAGCTCCACAAGCTAATTTCAAGTTTCCAAAGGGTACGTACCAAAATCATCCAACACTCTAATATACACAATTTCATACATACATCAACTTAGGATTCATGAAACTTCATAAATCACAAGGGTTTGGTGTTCTCTTACTTTAACCCATGAATTTTGTTGATGAAAATCACCAATAGCTCATACTAGAGCACCCTTAAATAACCAAAATCACAAGATTTCTCAAAACTCATCACTAAATTTCGAATTTGACATGTCTTGTGAAAATAGGGTAAGAGAATTCAAAATTCTTACCAATATTTTTTGATAGAATTGTAGAGCATGAGAAGGGCTTCACGTGGCCGTAAACAGTGCAGCAATCAGAGCACCGAAGAAAAAGTTATGGTAGATTGAATGAACCAAAGGCTAGGGTTTCACTCTCATCTTTCTTCTCTTTCAATTTCCGCATGAAACACTATGAATGAGGGTCTTCTTGCTGAATTGGCCTTATATATGCTGGGTTTGGGTCCAACTTGGGCCCAATTCATATATATGGCTCGTTTGTCCCAACTTTGGACCAAAACCTTTAAGATTAGCATTTTAATTTACATTTTAAATATTTTGACTTCCTAAATCATAAATTTTAACTTTTTAACCTCCTTTACTCATAATTAATTTTCTCAAGCGTAGTACCAGACAGATCTCAGCCGGTACTGCCAGTCAAATTTTCATTGCGCATTTTTACGCAGAAAACTATGTTTTCCAACTCAGAAAAATTCTTTGAGTCCAAATATTATTGTTAAATCTTCAAATTATGATTTCTAAATTTTGCAACCCTTTTTGCCCATATTTAATTAATTACTCGTGTAATTATGGTTTGACCGAGTACATCCTATCCACCTAATTTAAAATTTTGTTCTCAAAATTTAGTTACCTGTAAATAATTGCGGGTAGTCCTTCCTCATGTCTATTTTCAACTCCCAAGTATGTTCCTCAATGCCTAATCGACTCCAAGCCACCTTAACCAATTAGACTTCTTTTTAACAGAGCTTCTTAATGCTCACATCATCAATACGAACCGCAGCAACTTGAAAAGTAAGATTCTCCTTCAACTGAATAGTCTCGGGCTCCAATACATGAGTCGTGTCTGGAGTATATTTTTGAAGCTGTGAAACGTGGAACACGTTATGCAAATTTGAAAGATTTGGTGGCAAAGCCACTTGATACGCCACGGAACCAATTTTCTTCAAGATCTCAAATAAACCAATGTATCGAGAATTCAACTTCTTTGTTTTAATAGCTCTTGTAATGCCCGTCATAGGAGTAACTCTCAAGAATACATGTTTACCCTCTTCAAACTCTAATGGCCTTCTCCGTCGATCTGTATAACTCTTTTGACGACTTTGCACAGTGAGAATTCTGGCTCTAATTATCTTGATTTTCTTCATTGTCTCAGCTATCAATTCGGGACCTAGCACACTTGATTCTCCAGTTTTATACCAATACAAAGGTGATTGGCACTTCCGTCCATACAATGCTTCATAAGGAGCCATCCCTATACTCGCGTGATAATTATTGTTATAGGCAAATTCCACTAATGGAATATACCTATCCCAACTTCCTGGTTGATCTAACACGCACACTCTCAACATATCCTCTAAAGTTTGAATTGTTCTTTCTAATTTTCCATCTATTTGTGGATGATAAGCCATATTCAAACACAATCGCGTATCAAATGCCTTCTGAAAGGCTCCCCAAAACCTTGAAGTGAAGCGGGGATCACGATCCGATACAATTGTAGTCAGCACGCCATGTAATCTCACAATCTCATTCACTCTTTCCAACTCATATAAAGAATAATTTATCCAAACAGGTAGAAAATGAGTGGATTTAGTCAGCCTATCCATAATTACTCAAATTGCATCGAATCCTGCTTATGTCCTTGGTAAACTAGTTACAAAGTCCATAGTGATGCCTTCCCATTTTCATTTTGGAACCTTTAATAGTTGAACATGTCATATGGCTTCTGATGTTCAATTTTCACTTTTTGACACGCCAAACACTTAGCCACATACGCCGCCACATCAATCTTCATTCCGAGCCACCAAAACATCCTCTTCAAGTCGTGATACATCTTAGTAACTCTAGGATGAATGGAGAATCCACTCTTATGAGCTTCGAACAATATTTCATTCCGCAAGTTTCCCACATTTGGTATGCAAATTCTCTCTTTGTACCTCCAAATTCCTTCTCGATCTTTCTTAATCTCTTCCTGTTTTCCTTGTCCCATAGTCTTTAATATTTTCTTTAACTCTTCACTCTCTTGTTGATCTTTTTGAATATCGGTCTTAAAATCACTCGTGATTTACAACTAATTCAAACTCACACATTCGGCCACATCCTCCACTCCTAACCTCAAGCTCACGAACTTACTTAACAATTCCTCTTCCTTGAGCATCATCCATGCCACACTCAAAGACTTCATATTCAAGGCATCTGCTACCACATTCGTCTTTCCAAGGTGACAGTTCAAGTCAAAATCATAGTCTTTCAATAACTCCATCCATCTTCTCTACCTCATATTCAACTCCTTTTGTTCGAAAACATATTTCAAACTCTTGTAATCGGAGAAGACCCTAAACTTTATCACGTACAGATAATGCCTCCAAATTTTCAAAGTAAACACAACAACCGCTAACTCCAAGTCATGTGTCAAATAATTTACTTCATGCAGTCTCAGTTGCTGTGAGGCATAAGCCACCACGTTATGATGTTGCATTAATACGCAACCTAAATCTTTTAATGATGCATCGCAATAAACTTCAAACGGTTCATTTGGCTCGGGTAAAATAAGTACTGGTGCTGAAGTTAATCTTTCTTTCAGGGTCTGAAGTTAACCAACAAATGAGCTCATTAGCCAAAGGGCAAGCATGCATTATTTGCATCTATGTGTATTGTTTGGGTGTGAATCTTATTTTTAGTTTGCCTAATTGAGTAATTGCATCTATCTGCTATTTGATCTAATTGCTCTATCTGTACTCTCTATTTGTGTATGCTTTGCATTTGTTTTGTCTGTGTTTGAAAACTGAGAAATTTTTCATGCTGGCAGTGGTGACACGGAGGGTTGTTTCTGATATGTGGTGATGGAGGTTGAGGCATGATGGACTAGCTGTTGCCTTATTACTCTAATTATGTATTGGTTGGATAGGAGTGAGCGATGTAAGTTGTGTAGAAAGCCCTTAGGCACGACCTTGGTCCTTTTCATTTCTTTAAACTATTCGCCTTACTAATTTGTAAACTAAAGGAGTTTCGTTACGACCTTTCAAAGTATGTTTTTCCACAAAACTTTTCTAAAAGGTTATTTCAAGGATAAACTATTTTTATAATGAAATTATTTCTATTTGCAAGTATCTCTTTGCTTTGATGGTATTCCCTTCCCTGCTGAAATCTGTGAGGATGATGTTCTCACCCCTACAGAATTTCTTTTTCAGTGACAAGTTCAAGAAGCTTTGGCGCGAAACTACAATCGTACTACAGAGATTTATGTATATATGTGTTCTCATTTTCTATATTTGGTTTAGTCTTAGATTTTGTTTTCCCATCATCGTTTATTGTTTTGGTTTTTAGAAGGGTAGGACTTGTATTTGGGAAAGATTGAATGAGTTTCTGTATTTAATATTATGTGGATATAATTATGTGATTAAGTGATTTAAAGTAAAGACTTTTTGTTATTATCATAATTATAAATTCGGCTTATATTCGCGAAAATTCAATATTAAATAAATATAGTATAAAAGTTAAGGTGTTACAAATTTAACTTATCTTTACATAAATAATATATGGAAATAAATGATTAAACTAATATTTATCTAAAAATAATTGTGAAATAAATAATTAATGGTATATATCAATTAAATAATAATATAAATAAAAAATTTATTTTATCATTTCATAATATAATGTCAAGAGAAAAAATAATTTTGCTAAAGAGAGAAATATAAACTTGTAATTTAAAGACTAGGAAAAGTGATATTAGTAGCAAAATGTTAAATTTTAGTCACTATGATAAATACAAAATATTTTTGGTTTTTTTTTTTATAATTTAGTGTTGGTAGTTAAAATATAGTAGTTAAACCTTATTTTTATAATAGTGACAGACGATGAAATTAAAAAATAGAAGACAGGTTATTAAATATTCAAGTTGTGTAATGTCTAAAAACACCAAAATTATATTATTTGGGATTCTACTGCAATAGTGGCATGACTATTATTATGGCTTAACTTAATTAATTATGAACACCATAATATGGCCAAACAATAGAATGAGAAAAACTAAAGAAATAAGCAGGAAATTTGAAGTTATTGTGTTGTATAACAAACTAAGAAACAGAAACACAAAAAAAAAAAAAAAAAAAAAAAAGAGTAAGCATTTAATAGTGGTCAATTCTAAAATGTTTATTACTTAGTATTTAATTTTTTGTTTAACTTATTTTTTATATTAAATTTTCAATACTTAAAATTTATTAAGTATTATACTTTTAAATTAATAAATATTAATTATTTAATTTTTTTAATAATTTAACACCAAATTTTTAGGCTTCATAATAAATACCTTTAATATTTAAGATGATCAATCAGAATGCTTTAATTTAATATTTATCTTTTTAGTTAGTACTTTTTTCTTTTTTTTATTAAAAATTAGATTAATTACTCGATTCATGAAGATTGATCATTGTAAATCGATAAAAATCAGTTTTTTATTGTCATGTTAACAAAAATAATGCTTCAATCTAAAAAATTAATGTTTAAAAAAAAACATAGAGCAATGAAAAATTATCTATTATATATTACTAATTTTATAACTAAAATATGTTATATATCACTTTCTCATTGCATTTGAAATTAAGTCTTTCTTTCTAAAATAAAAAATTCTCCCCTTCTTCCTTTCTCTTTTTCTATCTCTTTCATTCCTTCACCACTTTATCTCTCCTATACATCATTATCAATGATTAATTATAAATTTAATAATCAAATATGTAACATGATATTTTTTAATTGTATTTAAATTAAATTAAAATTAAAATATTAAAATTAAAATACAGCTATATTATATATTACTAACTAATTTAATAATCAAAATGTGTCACATAGCACTCTCTTATAAAAATTGAGAGTAAACATTTTCTTTCAAAATTAATAAACTCCCTTCTAACATTCTCTTATTTATCTCTCTCCCTTTTCTATTTCTCTCTATCATTCCCACTCTATATATAATGTATAATATATATTAATAATTTGACAAATCAAAATGTGTCATTAAATATTTTTTTATAATTAAAATAAAATTTTTTTTTCAAAATTAACAAACTTCCTCTCTCATTTTTTTTCTTTATCTTTTTCTCTCTTTTCTCTCAGTCTCTATTTTTTTCTACCTTTCTGTTTTACAAAAATTAAAAATTAACAACATAATATAATTCAAATAAAAGATATCATTATTATATGCATATTTTTTATTTAGTTTTAAAATTTTACTACTTATCTTTTTAATTTATGTTTTTACTTCTCTTTCTTTTTTAAATATTTATTACATATAATTTAGAGAGAATACTAATGTTGTGATTAAAAGTTAGAATTAAGATTTAATTATTTTTAAAAATAATAACTTTGAGTTAATTTTATAACTATCAATATAAATTTTTTTTATACTAATATCTAATTATATTTTTATATACATAGAAAAAATATTATTTTTAAATAATAAATATAAAAATTAATTATTTCTATTTGTATAACAGACTTAACATTTAATTAAATATAAAAATATACACTTTAAATTCTTTCAAATTTTAAGCAAAGAATTGGAAGCTATTGTGTTATATAACAAACTAAGAAACAGAAATACAGAAAAGAAACTAGAAGAACAAGTATTTATAATATTGGTCAATTCTAAAATGTCTATTACTTGGAGTTTAATTTTTATCTAATTTATTTTTTATAATAAATTTTAAATATTTAAAATTTATTAAATATTATATTTTTAAATTAATAAATATTAATTATTTAAATTTTTTTAATAATTTAGCACCAAATTTTTAGGCATCATAATAAACATTTTTAATATTTAAGATGATCAATCAAAATAATTTAATGAGTAATTTACCAAAACAAAATAATTGTTTTAAATTTATTGAAATATCTAAATATACATAAACCGCTACACCCTTCAGCGGTTTATGTTGAAGCAAAATTTCGGTAGGGATCTCGCGGTTTATGTGGAGGCTACAAATAGACATGAACTTCGAGTTCTTTTGTCACTGAACCTAATACATGTTTTATCCAACAGCAACCATGAATGGATCAAGCATAACTCAGGGTTATCCTGGGGATATTACTTTTAAATATTACTGTTATTATGGAAAAAAAAGGTTATCTTGAGAATATTACTATTAAAATTTGGCTGGCCATAACTCAAGTCGTCCTTAACCACTTCATTCAAATAGGGGGACATTAATAAAATGTGTGTTTGTATTTTAAACTATTTTAACTCGATTTTTATTATTTTCTAAATATTTTTTGTTTGATAAATGTCTATAGTTTACCAATATAGTTAACCAAATTTCAACTTCAAATCTATATAATGAGTCCTTAAATTATAGTATTGAATCAAAACAGTTAATTTATCAATCCAATTATTAAGTAGAGTAGTAACTATTTTAATAATTTATAATTATCATATAGTAAAATTAGCTATATTTTATGAAAAATCAAAATTAATTTCTTCGAAAAATCGAAATTAATTTCTACTTAACAATTGTATTGACAAACTAAATGTTTTGATATAATACTATAGTTTAAGAATTTATTATATAACTTTAAAGTTAAAATTTGGTTAACTATATTGGTAGAATATAGACATTTAACAAACAAAAAATATTTAAAAAATAATAAAAATCGAGTTAAAATAGTTTAAATTTTTTATTTTTTTTTAAATTATTATTAAAATAAATAAAAAAAATTAAATATAATAAACATATAATTTTAGATATTATATATATAAAATTATAGAGGTTAAATCAAATAAAATAATATTATTATTTCTTTAGCATTACTTATAAAGAATGGGTATAAGTATAATAGAAACAGTGGAGCCATAAATTAACCTAAATTAAATGAATTTTGAAAAAACTGATATCTAAATTTTTTTTATTAGTTTAATATTAATAATAATTAATTATAACAGGAGTATATAAAGAATACATAAAATTAACTATTAAATATCTTTTTAGATGTAAAATACAAACACACACTTTAGTAATATTCCCTATATGAATGGCGTGGTTAAGGACTCTCTAAGTTGTAGCCAGCCAAATTCTAATAGTAATATCTCCAAGATAAATGACGGTGATATTTAAAAGTAATATCCCCGAATAATCATGAGTTGTTGAAATTGTGGATGAGGCTGAGACTGAGACTGAGGTGGAAGAATGGCTGCCATTAGAGGTGCTTGATCCATTCATGGCTGCCATTCATGTTTGGTTCAATGGCAAAAAGAACTCGAAGCATTTGCGTTTTTCTGATTTTGATGAATTGGATTTTGAAACTGTTACGTGAAAGCATTTGTCCTGTCGCGGTTTATGTTTATTTGCCGCCTCTCTTTACCGCGGTTTTTGGCCAAATTTTGCTTTAATGTAAATTGCTGAAGGGGTAAAACGGTTTATGTATATTTAGAATCCGTGAAATTCCTCTCGCGGTTTACATAGTTTACTATAAAATTGTATTTTAGTATCTATTTTTTAAAAGTTGTATTTCGATAAATTTAAATCTCAATTATTTTATAGAAAAGTTTAGGGAGCCAGCAATTTTATTGAATTTTGTCCAGCATATAACCAGCAGAGAAAGGTGAGTCATTAGATGAAATCTCACACTAATCTCACACCATTAAATCATCATTGATGGCTAGTTGATGGCTACCAATAACAAAAATTGCTAATCCCCTAGCATCTCTTATTTTATTTTGATAAATTGTCCTAATTTAATTTAAAATTTATCTTTTTAATTAGTACTTTTTTTGCTTTTTTTTTTAATTAAAAGTTGGATTAATTACTCGCGATTGATCATTGTAAATCCATAAAAATCAGTTTTTTATTAACATATTAACAAAAATAATGCTTCAATCTACAAAATTAATGTTTAAAAAAAAGGAAAAAAAAAACACACAGCACTAGAAAAATATGTTAAACTAAAAAGAAGTTAGAAAATCGATTCATCTCCAATGCATGGCATCAGCATCTTGACTCTGCTGCTGGCTCTAATAATCATCATCTATCGGCGTTTAATTCTCCCCAACAGATTCACGATCGCTATCTTGATCATCAAGAATGTCTATGGTGACGTTAAGGTTCACACGAATCCGCCACACCGTATAGTTATCCCAGTCGAATTCGGAGTCGTCGACGATCCCCCTTGCGAACTGGCACATTTGAGGAAGTATTCGGTCTAATACCATTCTTGGTACGGCAGTTTTGGAAAAGGTTTCTAGCAACTTGGATTTGTCGCTGTGATCGAGATAACTATGCATCCATTTCAAAGGAACCAAGAAGGTCCTCATGACAGTAATTGGAGTGGACGAAGAAGAACAGAACTGATCAGGCAGATAGGCTTCGTATTCGGTGTTTTTGGTGGGTTTTAGAGATTGATGGGTACAGCAAAATGTGATGTGGAAGCTATCAATAAGTGTTTCCTCTGGTGTCGTTATAGGCGTTTTCGATGGCTCTTCATAGTGGATGAGTTCCATCCAATACCTGCAGTTCACAGGCGTCGAAGCAAGGCGCTTATTAACTAATGAACTCATCATTAGGTTACTTGGGTCTCAAGAAACTGCTTCTGATCTTTAATATTTTGTTTACTCTACGTCTCGGTCTTTGGCTATGACTATGATATATATATAGGCTACAACTGTGTATTCTCGTCCATATGATATATAAATTGGAGTTTCATTGATTTCTAAATAAAATCTTATGTTTGATATTTACGTTGTTATTAAAGATATGATTTCGTTTTAACGTTTTCATGAAAATTAGTTGTTTTGGCTTTGAAATTTTGTTTACTAAGTCAATTTTGATTATTTAAGCGTACTTTAATTTTAAAGATTCTAGGATTGATAGGACAAATCTTTTAAAAAATAAGATTAGATACAAAATATGTTTGAAAGTTACATAATTTTTATGCAAAGTGGTTGCATAATCTTTTTTTTTTCTTGATAATTTTTTTTGGTTAATTCTTTTTTGTTATTGAACATTTCCAATAAAAAGGTAAATTTAATAATTTCTTTAAAAAATAAAGATTAAATAATTTATTTAAAAGTATTTTATTAATAAATATTTCAAATTTTATCTCTTTTTAATCTCAAATAATAATAAATAAGAACATCTATCAATTTAAGTATTAAATTACAAAAAAAAAAAGAATATATAAGGCGAACCTAATAAAATTTAGATGATAAAAGATAAATGTAGAATTAATATTTTAACAAAAACAAAAACACAAGTTTCTTTACATCTTGAGTATGGGCTGAGTGGGCTTTGGATAGATTTAGATAGATATTTAACAAAAATAAAACTTTGTTTTACACAAAATATGTTTTAATTTAAATATGTATTTAGTATATTTTATCCACACAATTATCAACCATGACAACCAGTGTTTCTTCTTCTTCACCACATTTCTCAGTTTCTCACCTCCATCTCTTTCAAGTTCACGAACCTTAATTCTAGCCTTCTAAGCTTTCAATGTTATTATTATTATGTTGCTGACTTATTTTTTCTTTGCTCCTTTTTTTTTTCTTTTCATTAAACATGATTACGCCATTCATGATGATTGAAGACTGTAAATAAATCCATACAAATCAAACTTTTATTGATATATACCACAAAAATAATACAACACTGTAAAACCCAATGTTTGTAAAAGAAAAAAAAAACAATAAAACACTATGCAAAAAATTATGATGATATATAATCGAATCACAGCTGTTATGTATCATTAATACATGCAAAAAATTATTTAGCCTAAGAAATTAAACAAGAATTTACAATGATTTCAAGATATATATGAAATTGCAATAACATTCATACATTTCATTCTCTTCTATGCAAGTCGGTCGAAAAGTGGTGCTTCCAGTTTTCCAAGTAGCAAACAGGAGAGTAACGCATAAGAACTGTCGCTTGGAATTCTTATAGCATTAAACAACTACTAATGTGTGATAACTACGCTCGACAATAGGAAATTTCTGGTAGCAGTAAAATAAAACAGCTTTAGAAATATCATTTCCACCAAGTAACGGTCAGCAACAACAACAATAATTAGTAAACACCAATCCAAAAGAAATAAGATAAATCCCTCGACAGGATCCTTCAGAATATTGATATAGCCCAATGCACAGAAAGTTAAAGCTTTATAATAAAAAGATCAAAACTTTAAATTAAATCAATAAAATCTCATCTCTTCAACAAAGCCACTTGCTCAGAACTGATGCAAAGTAAAACTGATTTCCAGTGCAATCTCAAAGGATAAACAGAATCTGATACAAAATCCTAATAAGAAAAAACAAAATGACACGAGGAGGATTCCCACTCAAACAATTGCATTGGCTGCACTTGCAATCCTAGGCCACAAATCAGCACACTCCTTCCCAATTGGACCAGTGATAGCAGAACCTACATTCACAAGTGTTGCAACAAAATTAGAATGAATTTTAATGTTTGGATTTATTAAATTGTATGGTACTATACTATGATTTATTTGAATATTGAAGTACAATATTGGTAAATAAAACACCCTACTGATTAGATGCATGTTATTGTCATCTAATGTCTAAATTTGAGAAATGGTACCTTTCATTTCACCCTTAGGATTCACAATGACACCAGCATTATCTGCAGAAAACAACACCATAGTTAAAGAACTACTCACCAAACAATACTAAAAGTATATAAACTTATGTATTGGAGGTAATTATGAAAGAAAGCTTGCAAAAATTTCCAAACAAAAATCAGAGTTAATAATTGTGTAAAGACAATCGTAGAATGCAATGGAGGATCCTAGACAACAAATTAACTACAGAGTCCGCTAAGTCTAGTTTTTACAGTTTAGCCACACAAGTATAAAAAGAATCACTTATTTTGGGTTAATAAACCTAAAATATCAAATTATAAAATCATTTAGGATCTTGCAAATAAAAAGCTTCTTGGTTAAGCAAACATCCAAGCTCTCTATGGTTTACGCCAAGTGCTTAGTATTAATGTCATGAAAAATAGCAAAGCTCCCCTAACAGAATATTGTATCCCAAAGTACAACACTAAAATTTAGAATTACATCACTGTAAATGAATATGAATCAATCATAAGAAAATGGGAATTTACCAGCAGACAGGTAACACAATGCATATGTGAAGTATCATCATGCTGTTTAAAACTGGCATTTTAACAACTATATGCTTTATATGTGTGAATGACCAACTACAACATCAGCCACTCCGCAATACAGAAGCAACATTATGAAAGAATTCATACTAGAATTGCAAGCATAACTAAATTAAAAATTAAACTAAACAAACACAAAGGGAATTCTAAACAAAAATGACTAGATCACATTTCAAACCAACTAAAAGCAAATACTGATGATTCTCAAAGGTAACAAGTGTGAACTTGTTTTCTTTCTCACTTTTTAGAGGAATTTCAAATGTTTATAAACATTTTCAGCATTGCTAAATCTAAACCTCAATATTCATTCTAGATGCTGATTATTCTTTTCTTTCCGAACTACATTGAAAATTTAAAGTATCAAATAACTTCTATCATTAAACCTAGACGAACCTGCCAAGCAACAGTGGCAAAAATCCCTATTTTAACTATTAAAACATTTAACAAGGCAATCGACTCTAAAATTTCTATTAAATCAGACCACTTTACTATTCCAATTTCATATATTACGAGTTTTTAATTTATGCCGTAAAATCTCGATTTTCGATGCCGTTCTTAAAGAACACACATTTCTGCATAACAGATGAAGAATGCAACAAAATACCTTCGAAGTACATGTAGACACCATCCTTTCTGCGAAAGGGTTTACGCTGGCGAACAATGACAGCTGGCAACACCTTCTTCCTGAGATCAGGTTTTCCCTTCTTCACAGTCGCCATAACCATGTCACCGACGCACGCCGACGGCAACCTGTTCAGCCTTCCCTTGATTCCTTTCACTGATATTATGTAAAGGTTCTTGGCGCCGGTGTTGTCGGCGCAGTTCACCGTCGCCGCCACCGGAAGACCCAGCGACATGCGGAACTTGTTGCCGGCATTTCCTCCGCGACCTTACAACAACAAAACATAAACAAATCAACGACTATAATCAGAGATATGTAGCCTTTGTTATGTAGAACGTAGAAACCCTAAAACCCAGATTGTGCCTACCTCTCTTCGACGCCATCTTTGTGCCCGAGATCCACTCTTCTCAGTTCTCACTCTGTTTTGTTCGTCTTGCGGGTGCTTATATACTTGGGCAGAAAAAATTAGGGTTTTCTACACTTCGAGCAAAAGTGGGCCTGGGCTCAGATGGAAATATTAGTCTGATAAACCCATTACAAACTGCTTTTTTATTCTAGTCATTCTCAACTCTCTCTTACTGCCTTACGCATAATATCATTGATGCGTGTTTTTACTTTCTACTCTCTTGTTAATATTTACGTGAAGTATCATGTTTTAAGTTTTAACCACAAATTGTCTTCCAAAATATATTTACTTATTAAATATTATTGTTAAGTATATTTATTGAGTCTATTAGTTTAATCATATATCCAATAAAGTAATAAAACAAAGATAGTTAGTTAGTGTACAAGATGTCTCTGGTACGGGTTGAAGGGTGGATCGGGAACCTGCGGATCAACGCTGAAGCTGGGGCGCTTGACTGGAGCAATGGGGGGAGGTACCTGCAAAGACACTCCGACGCTCAAGTCAGAATGGATCTAAGAGGTATAAGGTGTGAGGAATGAATGAATACCTGGAGGGACCTGGGTCCAATATTTAGAGGTGATGGTGAATATCTTATCTTATCTTATCGTTTGAATTCGAAAATCGGTTCAGGAGTTCCAGAGGGCCGATTTTGGGCCTTCCGGGAGAGAGTGGCGGGTCGGACCCGAGGTGTCGGGTTCGGGCCCAACCTCGGGTCCGGGATCCGTGGGCTGGATCCGTAACAGTTGCCCCCGCAACGGGAGAGCGAGCAAAGGTCGGTCTGGCGCTGGGAGGTGTGGTGTTGACCGCGGGCTAGGTCTTTTTTCTCGGGCGTTCGTTTGGTTCTTTGGAGGGAGATCGGTGTCTCGGCCTCGGCTTGCTTTGGAGGCTTTGTCTGACCGTTTTGGTTTGACGTGACTCTTCCGAGTCCACTGCGTCCGTTGCGTTCTTCGAGACGTGCTTTATTAGCTTCTTTTTTCGAGGGGGGCATTAAATGTGATGGGGCATTTTCCTCTTTTGCCCCTACGAGCCTAACCTTGCTTAGGGTTAATTGTGTCTTTTTGCCCCCTTCTTTTGTAACCGTTTTGGCCTTTTACTTGAGTACCTTCGTTCATTTTTCCTTTTCGTTCTTTCTTCTGAAAAAATCTCCTTCCCTCTCTTTGATACTGTTCTCTTTCGCTTGCTGTCCCTGTTTCTTCAAGCTTTCCAGGATCATCTTCTGCATTTCCAGGTTGGTATGCTTCGCTTTTCTTCTTTTTGTTTTGTGGTACGCCTGTCGTTCTGTATTTGCCATGCATTGCTTTGTCATTTCTTTGTTGCATTGTGTTTCGGGCGGTGGTATTTGAGTTTTGACGGGGCTGAGTGTGGTTGTGTTTGGTTAGAAGTGGCGGTGCACCACCGTGTTGGACTGGTAGTAGTGGTAGGTTTCTGTCCTTGCTTCTGCGTAGGGTTAGTAGGCTGATGGTGGTGCTCCTCCCTGTTTTAGGTATGTATCGGCGGAGAAATGAGGGTGTTGGTGCTCCAATAGCCCCCTCCAGGGGCGTCCCCACTCGCTACACTTGGGTGACTAGCGACGTGTGGGGCGTTCTGTCACGGATGACGGAGGCCGATCTTCAACGCCTCCGTGATCAGGGGGCGATTTGTGGTGGCGGCGATATGGAGCGGCAGTACGAGCTTGCCCTTCCAGATGCCGATGAGCGCGTTTGCTATTTAAACCTTCATTCGCCCACTGTTCCGGATTGGATGTGGGTTTACGAGTCGATGTTCACCCGGCTCGGCGTGCGGTTTCCTTTCTCGCCGTTTGTTCAGGATTTGCTGAGTCGGTGTTCCGTGGCGCCGTCTCAGCTTCATCCGAACAGTTGGGCTGCCGTGCGGTCTTTCGAGTTGGTGTGCCGGTATCTCGATCTTCCGGCTTCTGTTCCTGTTTTCCTTTTTCTTTTCCTATGCACTCTCCCGACTAAGGAAGGGAAGCATAAGAAAGGATATATGTCATTTCGTGCTCAGCCTCATCGTCGAATTTTTGGGTTGTTTGAGGATTCCTTTCATGGTTTCAAAAAGGAGTATTTTAAGGTGCGCCCCGTCCAGGGGCATCATCCGTTTTGGCTGTCGCCGGAGGGCGTACGCCGGTTTCCGACATACTGGAATTTCCGTGCTGGCCCGTCAGTTCTGACTAAGTTCACCTATGACGGTTTATCTCAGGAGGATAAGGACGTTGCCAACGTTTTGTGGCATTTGTTTGGTGAGCGTCCGTTGAATCATCGAGATGTCATGGGGGAACCCGAGGCTTGTCGGGCGTATATCGGTGTGTGCCTTGTCCCTTTCTCGACTTTTTATGTTTTGTTTTTCCGACTTTGTAACTTCATTTTTCTTTGGTTTCTTTCAGTTGAGATGGCTGGTGGGCTGACTTCTCTGGCCAGGTTGAAGGCAGCGATGGGTCGGGAGGAGGGGTCTTCGTCTCCTTCTACCCCTGTCTCCAATCCTGCCGTGGATTCTCAGCCGGTTTCTCAGGAGGTGATTTCTTCGGGTGCGCGGGCCGACGCTCAATTTTCTCCTGGTCCTGCGAACTCGCCTGAAGTCGTCGTGGTGACGGCTGCTGAGGCTTCTCGGAAGAGAAAAAGGCCTGAGGATCCGAGCAGTGAGACTTTCAAGGAAGAGGGTTTGGTGCCTAGTGTGATGGACCGTCGTTTTGATGCCCCGAGGATTATCGATCAACACTTGATGCCTGGTACGGAGCCGTTTTTTTATGGCTACGATGTTTCGTTCCAGGCCAAGTCGGTGTATCGTGCCCTCCTTTGGTCTGCCGTTGTTGTTCGGAAGGCTGAGCCCGTGATGGCTCAAGTTGGTTTGTTGGATAAGAAACTCCGTCATTCTCAGGCTGAGATGGTTAAGCTGAAGGAGAAGGCAGTGAAGTCTTCTGAGGAAGCCGGGGCAGAAATTCTCCGGCTTTCCGAGGTCGAGACTTCACTTCTTTCCCAACTGGGTGAGGTGCGGCAAAAGGCTTCTAATGCCGGTTCCCAGGCTGTCGTGCTTCTTGGTGAGTTGGAGGCTTTGAAGGCCGAGGTTGCTGCCTTGAAGAGGGAGAAAACGGAGTTGCTGGCTGATGCTAAGGATGCGATTGCTGCCACTGAGGAGACAATGAAGGCACAGGCCCTAGTGTTGGCTCCGAGTGTGGATGTGTCCGTGATGGGAGCTTTCAAGACCGTTCGTGATGGCCAGATAGTCGACGTCGAGTAGCTTTATCTCTTGTAATTTTGCTTTTTACTTTTAGACTTGGTTTGTTTTTTGGATATTTTGGTTTGGCCGTGGGTCGTGTAACCGTGACTTCGTAATTTCGGGTTTCGTTTAACAACTTTTTCGGCCGTTCGGGCCTCTTTTGTATATTCCGTTTAAAGCTATTTTCGGCCGTTCGGGCCTTTCCGTTTTAAGGTAACTTCGGCCGTTCGGGCCTTTCCGTTTTAAGGTAATTTCGGCCGTTCGGGCCTTTCCGTTTTAAGCTATTCCGTGTTTTATTTGTTCCCTCGGACCGTCGTTTGGTCGGATTTTTCTTGGATATTCGTGTGTTGGGCCTGGGGGGTGATCAGTCCCCCAGTCGTGGCCGTGTCTTTGTTCCGTATTTGGGGCACTTAGAAAGATAGAAATAGCTTTTAATGGAATTTTTATTAATGGTTGGGCCTCGTTAAAACCCTTCGTTTTTTGGGGGGAAAGAGTACCCGGGATTGATACTTAAACGAAAGTTTTTAAGATTCGTAAAAAATGGGAACATAAGTGGAGAAAAGACGATAACCAAAAAAGGAAAGGGGGTGACCTAGCGAGGTCGGTCTAAGTGTAGTATCGTCATAAGTTGGCGGCATTCTATGTCCTCGGGACTTCATTGCCGTTAAGTCGTTCGAGTTTGTATGCTCCCTTTCCGATTGCAGCCTTGATTCTGTATGGTCCTTCCCAGTTGGGGGTGAGTTTTCCCTCTCTTGGGGTCGGGAGACCGATGTCGTTTCGTCGTAGGACGAGGTCGTCAGTTGCGAATTCTCGCCGGATGACTCTGTGGTTGTATCTTAGGCTGATTCTCTGTTTCAGGGCTAGCTCCCTGAGATGGGCTATGCTTCTTACTTCGTCAATGAGGTCTCGTTCTGCTCCCTCATCGTTACCTCCGACTGTTTTTCTGGGGCTTGGGTCTCCGATCTCTACCGGGATGACCGCCTCCACACTGTATGTTAACCAAAAAGGTGTTTCTCCCGTGGTCGTTTGAGGTGTGGTTCGATATGACCATAGGACCGATCCGAGTTCGTCGGCCCATAGTCCTTTGGCTTCGTCGAGTCACTTTTTGAGTCCTTTGACGATTATCTTGTTCGCGGATTCCACCTGTCCGTTTGTTTGGAGGGTATTCTACTGAGCTGAAACGGTGAGATACACGTAGCCCTTCTAAAAATTCTCTGAACTTTTTGTCAGCGAATTGGGTTCCGTTGTCCGAGATAATGATCTTTGGGATCCCGAATCGGGTGATGATCTGTCGCCAGAGGACTTTTCGGCATTGGGTTGCCGTTATGGAGGCCAGGGGTTCGGCTTCGATCCATTTGGTGTAATAGTCTATGGCGACGATGAGGTACCTGAGTTGACCGGGTGCCGTAGGGAAGGGTCCGACGAGGTCGATCCTCCAGGTGCCGAATGGCCGTTCTGCCGATATGATGCTGAGCTGGTGAGGAGCGGCTTGGTGGATATTGGCGTGCCTTTGGCATTTGTCGCAGCTTTTAACTATTTGTATGGAATCCCGGATAACCGTGGGCCAGAAGTAGCCTGCCCTGATGACTTTTTGGGCTAATGTTTTACCTCCGACGTGGTGGCCGCAGCAACCTTCGTGGATTTCGCGGAGTATGTACTCCGTGTTCTCAGGTTCGACGCATTTGAGCAGGGGTTGCGAGAATCCACGTTTGTATAGCTGTCCTGCGACAACGGTATAGTTGGCAGCTGCCCTTTTTATTCGTTTTCCTTCTTTGGGGTTCGGCGGCAGTGTTCCGTCGAGGAGGTACTGTAGGATAGGGTGGGTCCAAGATCCCTGGTTCGAGAATGTCAGATGAGCGTTGGTTGTCGTTGACACGGAGGGTGACTTAACGACTTCCTGGATTAGTGATTTGTTACCGTGTCCAGGTTTGGTACTAGCTAGTTTGGAAAGTAGGTCTGCCCTGGAGTTTTATTCCCTAGGAACGTGCTGTATGGTAACGTGCTCGAATCCTTCTCTTAGTTTGTTTACCTTGGCGAGGTATTGTTGGAGTAAGGGATCTCGTGTCTGGTAGTCTCCGTTAATTTGGGAGCTGACTACCTGGGAATCGGTATTTACCTCTAGGACCTTTGCTCCGACTTCCCGGGCTAGGGCTAGGCCTGCCAAGAGGGCCTCGTATTCTGCCTGGTTGTTTGAGACCGAGAATTCGTATCGTACTGACTGTTCGATCACAACTCCGTTATGGCTTTCGAGAATGACTCCGGCGCCTCCGGAAGTGATGTTCGAGGAGCCGTCAACGTGTAGCTTCCATGATTCAGGGATGGAGTCTCCCGGTGTCATTTCGGCGATAAAATCGGCCATGACTTGTGCTTTGATCGCGTATCGGGGTTCGAACTTGATATCGAACTGGGATAGTTCGATGGACCATGCTAGCATTCTGCCCGTTAGGTCGGGTTTTTGTAGTACCTGCTTGACCGCTTGGTCGGTTTGGACCGTCACGGAATGAGCCTGGAAGTATTGTCGTAGGCGCCGGGAGGCTGTAAGGAGTGCAAAAGCTAGTTTTTCTAAGCGTGAGTAGCGAGCTTCCGCATCTTGTAAGACTCTGCTTATGAAGTATACGGGTTTTTGTTCTTTTTTTCTCGTTTTCACGAATGAGCGCTGCTGCGAGTGCCTCCTCCGTTATGGAGAGGTACAGGTAGAGTATTTCCCCTGTCTGGGGTTTGGTGAGGATTGGTAGTTCTGCTAAGACTCTCTTGAAATGTTGGAATGCTTCTTCGCATTCCGTCTCCCACTTGAAAGGGGCCCCTTTTTTCATTAGTTTGAAGAAAGGGATCGCCTTTTGAGCTGATGCCTCGAGAAATCGTGATAACGCCGTCAATCGGCCGGTGAGCTTTTGGATGTCTTTAAGGTTTTTTGGGCTCGTCATTTCGAGGATGGCACGACATTTCTCTGGGTTTGCTTCAACTCCGTGTTGCGTGATCATAAAGCCGAGGAACTTCCCTGCCTCCATCCCGAAGGCACATTTTGCCGGGTTGAGTCGCATTTGGTGCTTTCGTAGGGTGTTCATTATGACCTTGAGGTCGTTGGTGAGTTGCTCGCCGGATTCGGTCTTGACGAGCATGTCGTCTATGTAGACTTCTAGTTTGCTTCCGGATAGGTTTTGAAATATCTTGTTGACAAGTCTTTGATAGGTGGCTCCCGCGTTTTTCAGGCCGAAGGGCATCACTGTGTAGCAGTATATCCCGTCTGGGGTGATGAACGCTGTTTTTTCTTCGTCTGGTCGGTGCATCGGGATCTGGTTGTAGCCGGAGTATGCGTCCATGAAGCTGAGGTATCGGTGGCCGGATGCGGCATCTACTAATTCGTCGATGTTTGGTAAGGGAAAGGCGTCCTTCGGGCAGGCTTTAGTTGAGGTCTGTGTAGTCGACGCACATTCGCCATTTCCCGTTAGATTTTTTCACTAGTACGACGTTGGCTAGCCATGTCGTGTAGGGGAGTTCTCTGATGAAGTTGGCTTCGAGTAGGGCTTTAACTTGCTTTTTGACCTCAGCGGCTCGGTCTGATGACATTTTTCGTCTCCTTTGTGCCACTGGTTTGGCTTTGGGGTCTACGGCTAGCCGATGGGACATAAGGTCGGGGTTTATTCCCGGCATGTCGGCTGGTGTAAATGCGAACAAGTCTCTGTTTTGCTTCAGGAGTTGGGAGAGTTCTTCTTTAAGATCGTATGGGAGGTTCCTATTAATGAAGGTGTATTCCTCCTTGGTTGGCCCTATTTGTAGCTTTTCCATGTCTCCTTCTAGTTCTGGCCTGGGTTGGTCGTCTTGGCGGGCATCCAGGTCAGCTAGGAATATCCCGGCCGCATCTCGGGATTTCTTCCTTAGAGCTAGGCTGGTGTTGTCGCATTCGGCTGCGACCTCTCGGTCCCCGTGGATGGTACCGACGGAGCCGTCCTCGGTTCTAAACTTCATGAGGAGGTATTTGGTAAAGATGACTGCGGAGAAGTCGTTGATTGTTTTTCTTCCGAGAATCACGTTATAGGCTGTGGAGTCTTTTAGGACTACAAATTCGGATAGGACTGTCTTCTTTTGGCTGCTTGTTCCTATGGTGATGGGAAGGGTGATTGAGCCGTCTGGTTTGAGAAAGTTGTCTCCGAGTCCCGTGACGCCGTTGCGGTGTGTTTGGAGGTTGTCGTTGTGGAGCCCGAGCTTGTCGAAGGCTCCTCGGAAGAGGATGTTCAAGTCTGCCCCGGTGTCCACCAGTATCCTTCGTACTAGTTCTGTTCCGATTCTGGCCGAGATGACAAAGGGGGCATCTTCGGCCGAGGTGCCGTGCTGGCAATCCTCTGGTAGGAAGGTTATCGTGTTGTCGGCTGCAGTGGTTGGAGTCTGGTTTCTGACCGCCATTACTTTGAGATCTTTTTTCATTGTTAGTTTCGACTTGCTCGATATGTCCTTGCCCGTGATGACGTTTACTATGATGGTCGGGTCGTCTTCTGGGCTTTCCCTGGGGGGTTGCTTCTGGGTTCTCGGGTTACGCCCGTCTTTTTCCGGCGACCTGTCTCTTTCCGCACATCTTGGTTCTCTGATGATTTTGGCAAATTCTGGGAGTTTGCTGTCTCATATGGCTTGTTCGAGGGCATCTTTAAGGTCGAAACAATCTTGTGTTCTGTGACCATAACCTCAATAGTAGTCGCAGTAGAGGGTTTTGTTGCCTCCCGTCCTTTCTTTGAGTTGTCGGGCTTTCGGAATGATGCCTCGATCTGCTATTTTGTGGTATATTTCGGTAATTGGTGCTGTCAGGGGCGTGTAATTAGAGAATTTGCCAATTCTTGGTGGTCAGTTAGTATTTGTCAGTCTGGGGTGGTCTCTTTGATTCTCTCTGGGTGATGGATTTTGGCAAGGAGCCGAGTTGCCGTGTTGGGTGTTCCCGTGCTGCCGTTTGTTGGCGGCGACGACTTGGCTGACTTCTTCGTCATTGATGTAATCTTTGGTGACATTCTGGATCTCGTGCATGGTCCATACTGGTTTAGTGGTGAGGTGTTTGCGAAAATCTTCGTTCATGAGTCCGTTGGTTAAGCAAAGGCTCGCGACGGAATCCATGAGCCCGTCGACCGTTAGGCATTCATCGTTGAAGCGGTCGAGGTATTTCCTTGTGGATTCTTCTTGTTTTTGTGTGACCCCTAGCAAGCTGATGGGGTGCTTGGCTTTGGTGATTCTAGTTGTGAACTGGGCCATGAACTTTCGTGTTATGTCGTGGAAACTGGCTATGGATCCGTTTGGGAGGGCGTTGAACCATTTGATCGCCGGCCCTGCAAGGGTTACCGGGAAGGCTCTGCATCGGACCGCGTCGGCCGCTCCTTCTAGGTTCATCCTGGCCTCGAAGGCCGTTAGATGTTCCTGGGGATCCTTGGTCCCATCGTACTTCATGTCGGTAGGTTTGTCGAAACCTTTGGGGAGTTTCGCTCTCAAGATTCTTTCTGTGAAGGGTGTAGCTCCCATTATTGTGTGGTCGTTTCTTGTGCGCTTGGTATTTCGGTACCTCCGATCTTTGTCTGAGTCGTGTTGACGACTTAGATCTCTGGAAGTGCTGCGGTTGTGTTTCTTGTTGTACCGCCGTTCCGGCGATTTCTCGTGACCGTAGTCTCGTGAGGCGCTGCGACCGTCTCTCCTATCGGGTCGTCGGGTTGGCGACCTACCGCGGCGAGATCTTGACCTGGAAGTTGCCTGGCTTCCGTGTTCGTTGTTGTGTTTTTCTCTATTGGTCAGTTTGCCTTCGAGCTCCTGGACCCGGAGGCAGAGGTCCTGGATGATCTGCGCCGCTTTGTCCCTAGCTTTCTCAGGATGTCGTTGGTTCGTGACGACGTGGTGGTTCGTGTGGTGGACAGTACTTGCTATTCTTGCTTGGTTTGTGACCTCCCGGTGTTCTGGGGTTGGGTGGAGCGGTCGGGAGTCATCCTGGCTTGAGGGGGTTTCCTCCAGGACGTCCCCCATCCGGCTTGGCTGGCGCAAGTTTCCCACAGACGGCGCCAATGTACAAGATGTCTCTGGTACGGGTTGAAAGGTAGATCGGGAACCTGCGGATCAAGGCTGAAGCCGGGTCGCTTGACTGGAGCAATGGGGGGAGGTACCTGCAAAGACACTCCGACGCTCAAGTCAGAATGGATCTAAGAGGTATAAGGTGTGAGGAATGAATGAATACCTAGAGGGACCTGGGTCCTCTATTTATAGGTGATGGTGAATATCTTATCTTATCTTATCTGGCTAAGATAAGGGAGACGCTTGAATTCGAAAATCGGTTCAGGAGTTCCAGAGGGCCGATTTTGGGCCTTCCGGGAGAGAGTGGCGGGTCGGACCCGAGGTGCCGGATTCGGGCCAACCTCAGGTCCGGGATTCGTGGGCTGGATCCGTAACAGTTAGTTAGTTACTATTTCATATTTTAAGTGTTAATTTTTTAGAGAAATTTTTTTCTCCAAAAATATTTTTTAATTAGAAAAAAAAATTTTGGTAACTTCTTAATTAAAAAATTTGTGTATTATAGATACACACTTACACTTAGAAAATCATAATTGAAAATTTTGAATATTTTTCAATTAAACACAAGATATATATATATATATAAAAGAATTAAATACAAAACAAAGTTTTAAAAAAACAAAAATATTCTTTTAGATTTACGATTATTTAATCTTACTAAAAATTAAAAGAGTAAAATATCCATCAAAAATTATTTTAAGAGACTAAAATACTTATTTTGTACTAATTTAAAAAGTAAAAAAATACGCTTACCAAATTAATTCAAATCATTTATTGTATTAGAAATTAATTTTTAAAAAACCAAAATTTTAGAATTAATTGAGATTGTTTATCTATTAAAAAAATAGAAATTAGAATTTACTTTCAAAAGATTAAAATATTCTTTGAGAATTAAAGTTGTTTAACTATATTAGAAATTATGAATTTAAATTTATCAAAGGACCAAAATACCATGGAGTTTATTTTAAGGGGCGAAATGTTTTTTCATTAGTTTTAAAAAGTTAACACAGCAGCATTACAGAATTAATTAAGATCAGTTGATTATATTAGAGGCTACTTTTTCTATATGAAAAAAGTTTTGGTGTAGTTCATTGAAATAGACGTGTGTTAAAAATTTGGAAAAACTACCAAAAGTACCATGAAGTTTACGAACGCTGACAAAAGTACCCATAAACTAAGGAAATTAACGCTGTACCCATGAAAGATGGGTTCTGTACGACAAAAGTATCCAAATATTAATTTTTTAATAAAATTCCTAAACTACCTTACACTCAACCTCAACTCATTTTTTCAACCTTTTATAACTCAATTTGTACCAACTCTTGCCATGGAGTCCAAAACTACTCCTACAACAAACCAGACCGAAATCAATGGTAGTGGTGGTGGTAGAGGATCGGACCTCAACCGATTCACTCATAAGTTTATAATCCATACCCAAACCAAATTAATTAAACACCAAAAAATACTCAAAACATAAAAATTTTCAAATCCATTCATCCAATTTCAATTCACTTTAGCAAAACTAGAAATAGAAAAAGCCATCAACCATAAAAAATCAACAAATCCATTCATCCAATATGAAATTTATTTCAACAAAAATCAGAAGTAGAAGTAGCCATCAACTGGATCTTCTGTAAATCAATCTCAGGCTTCATAAAAAATAGAAGCAGATTTAAAAAAAATAGAACAGTATAATTTGAGTAGTAACTAAATCAATTTCTAAAAAGAAGAAAAATAAAATAAAAATATTTTTTTTAAAAAAAAATACCTTTTTCTTCGCCGGCCGACTGTAACATCGTCAATGGCAGAACCTCCATCCACAGTGACGCCTCCCTTTCTTCTCTAATTTCTCTTTACCGAACCCGCTTTCTTCATGCAAGAGTACCACGACCCCTCTCTCTTCTCAGGTGTGCGACGACGGTGTTCTCCTCGGCTGAGTCAGACGCGCCACGACGACATTCTCCTCGGCTGCAACAGGCGCGCCACGGCAGCATTCTCCTCAGGTTGGGTCACAGGTGTGCAATGAAGGTGTTGTAGTCACCTTAATAGTGAGAGGGAGAAGCAGTGAGAGGGGAAGAGATTAGCGGTAATGGAGTAGGTGGGTGACGGACGGCAATGAGGAGGTAGGAGGAGAGTTTCTGTGACTCTGTGAGGGTTTTTGAGGGATAAGTGAGGAGAGAGGAAGAAGAGAAGAAAGGGAGTGACGGTAGAATGGGCTTAGGGTGGGGTAGTTTAGGAATTTTATTAAAAAATCAACAAAAAAATTAGGATTTGGATACTTTTGTCATACGGAACCCATCTTTCATGGATACAGCGTTAATTTCCTTAGTTTATGGGTACTTTTGTCAGCGTTCGTAAACTTCATGGGTACTTTTGGTAGTTTTTCCTAAAAATTTCTATTGCTATGGTGTCAGGCCAAATGCAAGCTGCAATTTGCCCATTTCATGTTTTTTTTTTGTTTGGTTAAACAAAATAACCAAACGTAGGATGCGTTTAGTCTTTTCAAGAGTTTTTTTTTTTAATTTTCGTTTAGCCCAAATGCATGAAACGTTTTATGCTTTTTCAATTTTTGAAATGTTTTTTATTTTCTTTTTGGTACAAACGCAGCATGCGTTTTGGGTGGGCAAGGGTCTAAATTTTTTTGGGTTTTCAAAACGGAACTTGCGTTTTGGCTGTGTCAGAAATTTTTTTTTAAAACTTCAAAACGTAGGGTGCGTTTTGTATAGGAAATAATATTTTATTCGAAAGTCTTGCCTATAAATACGAAACATAACCCATCTCAAGTTCGTCATTTCTATTTTACTCTCTTTTTTCTTGCTTTCATATATCTAAAACCGTTGAGTTTTTTGGCAATTAGTAGTGTCAAAAAAGTCGGGTTAGGTGAGGTTGAGACTATGGAAGATACTGCAAATATTCGAGTGTATTATGACGGTGAGATTATACCAAACACATACGAAGGAGTGACTTTTGTTTGTGAATGTCCGTCTTCATTTGCTATTCCATGTACCATAAGTTTTGTGGAGTTACAAAATGGTCTTTTGTGAGAATATACAAAGTCACATTTCCAAAAGGGAGAGCAACATTTTGTACAGAAATCCTGTACAAGTATTTGGTGGGTTGATGCAGTTTCAACTGATGTCCATCACTGACGACGCATGCATGCAGCGGATGTTCTTTATTTATCAACAAACCCGAGGTCACGTGCTAGTTATAGAGCTGTACGTTGAGTTTGAACAGCATACGGGGATGGATGCGGTTGGCGACGATGTAACCGTTGATGAACTCAAGGAGTTAGATTGGGGAGAAGATAACAACGACAGTGAAGAGGAATTTGAAGCCAACTATGAAGTCGATGACGAAAACGATGATGGAGACTTGGCAGGCAATCCGGCGATACAAAATGAGGCACATGCGATTGTAAGTAAGCACCCCTTTGGCGTTCCGTCATTTATGCGGACTCTGGACCTAGAAGCCATGCATGCTCCGAAATTTCCTGAGTATGCGAATATCAGTATGTTATCTTATGGTTATTAATTAAATTTACCACTACCAATTTTTTTATTTGCCTTGTTCGACTGGCTGTGGTTTGCATGTCGTAGGTGGAGGCAACGCTGCGGCGGAAGATGGCGAGTTTAGTGTTGGAATAGAATTTGGTTTTAGGAGTCGGTGATATTTGCAATCAAAAGCTACATTATCTCTAGAGGAGTTGATTACATTGTGCATGAGTCTGAGTTGCAGACATTCTATGCAAAATGCAAGGGTTATGGTGCAGGGTGCGATTGGCTTATCCGAGCTAGCTTGATTCGAAAGAAGGGGTGTTGGGAGATCAGGAGATACAATGGCAAGCACACGTGCACCATGGGCACGATTTCACAAGATCATGCCAAGTTGGACTCGAACACAATTGCAGATGCCATTAGGCCGTTGGTCGAAGCAGACCCTTCAATAAAGGTGAAGTCTATTATTGCAGAAGTTCAGTCCAGGTTCAACTACACTGTAAGTTACCGCAAGGCTTGGTTGGCAAAGCAGAAAGCTGTCGCAAAGGTTTTCGGTGATTGGAAAGTTTCTTACCAAACTCTGCCAGTATGGTTGAAAGCAACGACTGCGAAGATGTCGGGGTCTCGTGTTCAAATAAAAATGCTCCCTGTTTACCGTGAGAGTGAGGAGGTTCAAAGTGTAAGAGTTCTGCATTACATTTTTTGGAGTTTCTATCCGTGTATTGTAGCATTCAGACACTGCAAGCCACTAGTGCAGGTTGATGGAACGCACCTGTACAGAAAATATAAAGGTGCACTTCTGGTTGCGGTTGCACAAGATGGGAACCAAAACATTGTGTCCGTTGCATTTGTAATAGTCGAGGGCGAGACGACAGATGCATGGGAGTTTTTCCTAACCAATTTGCGGAGATATGTTGTTACCATTGATGGCTTGGGCATTATTTCTGACCGGCATACCTCCATCGATGCTGCAGTAGCTCGCAGTAACGGTGCATGGTCACCACCAAGAGCGTGGCATATGTACTGCATCAGGCACATCGGGTCCAACTTCTTAAGGAGGTTCAAGGCTCAGTATTTGCATAAATTCGTGGTTAACACAGGTATTTCATTTCGCTATTATGGTTCTATTCATAGTAACTTTGTGGTATCTACTTACGGAGCACTCGCCCCACCAAGATCATACCAGTGCTGAAGGTCATGTCCCAAACCTCCGTCTACTGGCTATGGGTAGGAGTGGCAAGCGGGGAAGCAATATCCTTTTTTTTTTTTACTTTTAACTATTATAATTTCTAAAGGTATAAACAAATTATAATTTTTATATTCACAAACATTAAAGTCTTTGTAATTATAAATATCTAATAAACATAATTATAAACCAAGTTTTCATCCAAAATATAATTATAAATATTGTTCCCAAAACAAAATAAACATAATCCAAAACATAATTATAAATATTATCTCTAAAATAAAATAAACATAATCCAAAACACTCAATTTACATCTTCATTCTCTTGTAAGTTGGGTTGAAAAGAGATAGGTTTTGGTAAAAAAATTATAAAAATACCCCTTGCTAAAAAAATACTAAGCCCGACGGGGAAGCCCGCCCCGCCCTGCTCCGCCAAAGCCCGCGGTTTAAGCGGTGCGGGTTAGGAGGGCTTTTACTATTTGGCGGTCCCAATTTTTCATCCTATCCCGCCTTTTTTGGCGGGTTATGCGGGGCAGCCCGGCAGGTTTAGGCCTGTTTGCCACCCCTAGCTATGGGTATTCATTCAAATCAAACAATTGGGTACCCGGTGGTGCAGAAGGACCGGGATGATCTACATGTCCCGGTGATAGATCCGTGTCGAAGTCACTGGGATGACCTGATGTGGCGCAACGACCAGCAGACTGCTGAGAAGGAGTAGGCCCTTCCTGTTCTGGCGTCGGAAATAGATAATCTGTATCTCTAAGAACCTGAGATAAGCTGAGGGTGTTAGATCCACCCAACGGACTAAAATGACCATCAACTGGAATTACCATCTGTGGTATGTAGGGCTTAACAGCCTGATGTGGTTGTGGTTCCGGTATGTATGGTGCTTGCTGCTCATATACTGGAAACTGTTGCTGTTGGTCGTAGTCCTGAAAGTGGTGCTCATATGCCGACACCTAGTTAACAATTAATTACAATTAATTATAATTAATCATAATTGATAAACCTAAATAATTATTAATAATGACACAAATAATAATAATAATAATAATTAACAACGGTAATAAACCTTAATGATACCTGAAACCCTTCGTCATATGTCGGCGCCTGGAACTGCTGCTCATGAGGGGGATTTTGCTCCTGAGGTCCAGCTGGTTCTTCCTACTGTTGTCGTGGCTCATCCGCGTCAACCTCGCCACCTGCAACTCTATCTGATAGTCGTAAGTGATCCCGATATTGTTGTGTGTACCAATCGTAGTACAACTGAAGAGGATGAAAGTCGACAATCTCCTCCCCTATCTGCAGTGCGTTTTAGCGGCCAGAAATCCACAAGGTAACCCACTGGATGTTCCTCTCTCTCCAGTCATAGTTCTGAGGACCTGTCAATCGCTTGTAATGATCACGACCAAGATCGAATGCCGGGCCTGGTGGAAGATGTTACAGACCGAACTGTCGTCTAATTCGGTCTGTCGGGTGCCACTCTACACACTCAAATGACACTAATGGCGACTGTGTGGAGCACATAAACAAATGGACAGCGAGCTGATCCGGAACCCCACTCCCATATACGGCCGCCATATAAACTGCAAATTAGTAACCATGATGCACGATAAGTAAAATTATTATTCTAGATAAGCAGCCTAAGATAAATGGTTAAAACTTACATCGTCGACTCCCATGTCATTGAGTCCTCGCCTAAAATGCACAGTAGGCTTCCGTATATATCTTGTATACCGGCGCCAATGACTCCACCTAAACAAAATTAGAACAACAACAACAACAAAAACAACAACAACAACAACAACAACGTCGCAAGTGAAATCCCAACATCAACGAGCTGATCGCGGGAAATAGGCACCAGAAAGTAGGAATGGCATACACTCCCACGCCCAAACAAAAAGTAGTATAAGTGGCTCATCCATCTCTTTACAGTTGAATCGTGATGCACGACACAATGATCTGTATAAATGTGCCAGACTGGCTGCCCCCTAACTGTATCCTTCTATCTGGTGGAAATCCCGAAGTAGAGGCAGAAACTTCGAGTTCAGTAAAGTGGTCGACTTATCCGGAAACACAACCGTTCTAAGCACGCAGAAAATGTGAGCCCGATGTACCGCTCAACAGACTCCTGTGTGTCACATGGCTCGGTGTCTCTACACCACCGGACCCATGCAAGATTAACCTTACCCAAGACGTAATCTTGCGGATCGGGCTCCCAACCGAAACACGCGATGCAGTTCTCTACTAAAAACTGGTGACTGCTGTCTGATCTACCCGTAACAGATTCTCCATTAACCGGGAGGCCTAGAATATACGTCACATCTTCCAGCGTCATCGTCACTTCACGACCGGAAGATGAAATGTGTGGGTTTCCGGCCTCCATTGTTCCACCAAGGTACTGAGTAGTGCAGAATGGCCTCTCATTTCGCCAACTCACAAAACGTGTTGAAACCCAATGAGTGCTAATGACGCTGCAGCTACCTCATTAAAGGTTTCTGACAGATCTAGTTTTCTGGACAACAAATTTCTGATAGCCTACCAAAAAAAATTAATAATAATAATTCATAAATAACAGTATGATAAAAAAAACTATTATTTTTATCACATACATCATTATAAACATGTAACAATATACTAATCATAACTAATCTAATACTTGTTCCTCCAAAACAGATAATAATAATAATAATACTAATCATAATAATACTAGTTATAACAACAACAACAACAACAACAACAACAACAACAACAACAACAACAACAATAATAATTTTCATGAACCGTGACATTTTTTTATAAATAATACTATGTTAATAAAATGTTAATAATAACAGTTACTTATATATTTATAATGATTAATAAAAACAAGATAACGATAATTTATTAGAGGTTTAATTATTCTACTGGTCCCTATAGTTTCGCAAAATTTTCAATTAGGTCCCTATACTTTTTTTTTCTTTTAATTGAGTCTTTGCACCAAATTTTTTTCTTAATTGGGTCCCTACACTTTTTTTCCTTTTATTTAGGTCTCTGTACCAATTCTTTTTTTTTTAGTTGGATCCTTATAAAATTAAGCCAATTACTACTAAGAGGGACTTAATTGAAAAAAAAAATTGGTACAGTGACCCAATTGAAAAGAAAAAAAGTATAGGGACCTAATTGAAAATTTCACGAAACTATAAGAACTAACAGAATAATTAAACATTTATTAAACAGTAATATTATTATCATAAAAAATAATAATAAATTACTAAAAAGTAATATTATATTAATAAACAGTATTATTAATTATTAAAAAATAACAATAAATTATTCTCATTATCATAACCAATATTATAAACAAATAATAATATACTAATCATAATAATAATTACTCAAATATAACAAAAATACGAATAATAATAACAATAACAATAATAATAACAACAACAACGATGTCACTAATAATAATAGTATACTTACTGTAGCAATAATAAACCCTAATAATAATGTTAATAATAACGATAATAATAATAAAATTATCTATTATAATATAAATAAATAATATTCAAATATATATATATATATATATATATATATATATATATATCATTAAATATTAAAAAAAATTACTTACCCATTGAGAATGATCCAAATACTCAATAATGTGTTCTTCACGTTTAGTAAAATTACGAACAATTTTTTGTTTTATAATATCTATCCTAAATTTTCTACTCTTTTTCTTCCTCCCACAAACTCTCACCACAACTTTACAAGTTAAAACCTCTCACTATAACCTCTCTCGGCAAGCCTTTCAACTCTTCTACCCTTGCCTCCTGCATTTTGCGTTTGATTTGCGTTTTATAGCCTCCATCACCGCTATCCTCCAACACGTGGCGTTCATGCAGCCAGAGAGCCTACCAAATGCAACCTGTGTTTTGCTCCTGACTGCTGCCAAACACAACTTCCGTTTTGGAAGTTCCCAAGCGGTTAACCGTTCAATCCTTATGTGCATGTAGGGAGCAAAAACACATTTTGAGGCTTCAAACTACTTTTCTGCCAAACGCAAGCTACGTTTTGAAGCGTTAATGCAACTTTTCCTTTTTCCGTTGCAGTCAAAACGTAACTTACGTTTTGCAGATTACTGAGTTTTGATCCACATTTGTAAATACACTCCATACAACAATATAATTGAATAACACCATTTTTATTTCCATTCTTTAATTAATTTAAACTAATTTTTTTAAATATTAAATTATCTATAGAGTTTCCTTTACTGAAAAACTAGAATACACTTCTACCATTAGCTTTAAAAAGACTGAGATATTATAGGATTTTTTTTGGGTCTTTTTTTTTTGTGTGTCTAAATACTATAGGATTAATTAATATAATTTGATTAATTGTATAAAAAGTTAGAAATTAGAATTTGATATTAAAAAATATTAAAATATTCTTATAGTTAACTTTTAGAAGACAAACAAAACTTTTTATGAAGATTGGTTTTTTCAAGAGACTAAATATTCTTTTAGATTTAAGATTGTTCAATTGTATTAAAAATTATAAATTTTGAATTTTTTAAAAAGATCAAAATGTCCATAAAATTTATTTTAAGAGGCAAGATTAATTAAGATTGTTTTAAATTGTGTTAGAAATTAGGACATTTATTTGAATTTGACTTTTAAAAGAAAAAAAACTAGGAATCTAGGATACTCTATTGGTTAGTTTTTCCAAGACTAAAATAATTTTTTAAAATTATAAAAAGAGAAAATAAAAATTTAAGATTATGATTGTCTAATTATATTATAAATTATACATATAAATTATAAATATTTTTAAATTAGTAAAAATAAATAATGTTCAAATTTACTATTTAAAAAATTCTACAAACACATAAATTTGATTGAATAAGAATATTTTTGGTGACTAATTGAATAAGAATATAAAACTCTCTTGTAAAATTAAACTCTCCTTTTAAAAAAAAAATACAAAATCTAAGGCAATGCAAAAGCTCAACTGAGTTCCTTTGTGAAAAGACGCATATGCCCTTTAGCTTTGCGAAAATGAAGCACCATTTCCTCCCTGCTCTGTTTAGTCGCTCCATGCTTCTCACCACCAAGAAATGATGCCGTGTTATGCCCCTTCTTTCTGTCCCTACCTGGTAACTCCACCGTCCACCTCCGTCCACGGCGGTTCCCATCACCGGAGACCGACCAAACGCAACGTCACCATCCTCTACCCAAAAATGTCCCTAAACAACAACAACAATAACACATCAAACCCTAACCCCTCTTCCTTGCTGACGTCGCTTACCAAACTTCTCTGGGGACAATCACTTCCGCCGGGCCTCCTAGTTTCCACCGCGCGTGCCACGTGGAATGCCACGTGGCGCCTCATGATGTCACAGCTCGCTCCCTCCGACCCTTCAGGCGGTTACGCCAGGCCGGCCTCCAAGTTCCGCTTACCACAGAAGAACATCTCAAGCCCAACGAGCCTGCACCTTTACGTGGCCCTTCCATGCCCGTGGGCCCACCGGACACTTATAGTCCGGGCCCTCAAGGGCCTTGAGGACGCCGTCCCGGTTTCTGTAGCATCCCCAGGCCAGGACGGGTCGTGGGAGTTCAAACAGGCCAATGGTCCGGGCTTAAGCCCGGGATTGGACAAGGCAAACAGGTGTAGAACGTTGAGGGAAGTTTATGGGATGAGAAAAGGTGGGTATGATGGGAGGGCCACGGTGCCTATGCTGTGGGACAAGGATTCGAAGGAGGTTTTGTGCAATGAGAGTTATGACATAATTGAATTTTTCAATTCCGGGTTGAACGGGTTGGCCCACAACCCGGGTTTGGATCTATCGCCTTCTGAGTTGAAGGGGAAGATTGAGGAATGGTATAGCGTGATATACCCAAATGTGAACAATGGTGTTTACAGGTAAAAAGCTACTGTTATCATCACATAAAAATTGTACATTTTATTGCACTAGTATTTGGTGTGTGATTTGAGTGATATTTATTTGCAATTGCAGATGTGGATTTGCACAGACACAAGAAGCTTATGACAGAGCAGTGAATGAGTTGTTTGGAACATTAGACAAGTTGGAGGATCACTTGACCACTTCCCGCTACTTATGTGGAGAAAAATTGACCCTTGTAGATATATGTCTGTTTACCACTCTAATTCGGTTTGATGTTGCATACAATGTTCTTTTTAAGTGTACCAAGAAGAAGTTATGTGAGTATCCAAATCTACATGCCTACATGCGTGACATTTATCAGGTATATACTAAAAAAAAGGGTTATGATTCTTGCATTAATTGTGTAGTAAATTATTATGGTGAATACTAAAGCAGCATGTTCTTGCTAATGAACAGATGCCTAAAGTTGCAGAAACCTGCAATTTTTCTGAAATCATGGATGGTTATTACAAAATACTTTTCCCTCTAAATCCAGGGAGCATAAGACCAATCATGCCTTCAACTTCTGAGCATGAAATCCTTTGCAGACCTCATGGTAGGGAGTCTCTATCAGCAGCTTTACCCGTCTTTGTTAAATAGTCAACCAGCTCCCATGCACAAAGGGTGTTTCTATTTGTAATATTATACGTGCAGCACAATTGTTTTAAATGTATAGCATAGTTTCTGGTATTGTATTATTGTGTATTATTTATGTAGCTTAGTCCATTTGAGAAACTGCTTAATGTAACGCTTCGTCATGTACGTGTTAATAACAAACCAAAATCCGATGTATAGTTCTCTTAGATGGTATTACTGCTTATAATATTTTCTCTTTTCCCATCCAATATCAAAATGGTGGCATTTGTAAATGATTGCGATAAATGTTCAATAATGTAAACATTCATCATTCAAACATAGGCTGCAAAGCCCTTCTAATAAAGCAGTTAAACCGTAAAAGTGAAGCCTTATAACTTCGTAAACATCTACTGATAATCTTTTTAAGATATTTTTTTTCCTTTATGTTGATTCTCCAAAATAACCAATTTTATGTCAAATCCATTTCTTTCAGGTATCTATTGTTTGAGAACCAAACAAATCACTGATAATTTTGAAAAACAAGTCATTGTCTATTTTTCATATATATAGTCTTCAGAAATCTATGCAAAAAGCAACTAGTATATGACCATAAAAAGCAAAGACCACCATTTCATAGAAGTGCCATGATGTTATAACCTAAACAAATCCAGATAGTGTTTCCATGACAACTCAATCAAACTGGTCCATAAATGCCATTTGTTGGAGTTGACTCTCCAAAATGACCAATTTGATGTCACACTTCAACATTAAAAATCCATTTACATGTATATGTATCTACTTCTGGAGGACCAAACTAGTGACACATGAAATATCATAAAACTACACTTCCTTTTTGGTTTGGCGACTATTGCCAAATAGTTATCAAGAAAGCTGTACAAAAAGCTGCACCAGTATAGAAGGTTAGGTTTCATACAACTCATCGAGAGTTCACAAAAGGGTGGTTGTTCAAAGAGAACATCTTGCATTTGATGGTGAAGACCTCACAGACCCTGCATCATGAAGATAAAAAATTAATTGCTAATCTTGCAATTCACAATATCTAGAAACTGAAAAGAAAGCAAGACACATCAAATGTAAGATAACAATCAACAATCAATAGTGCAGCCATTAAGAGAGCTCCACTAGTACTCTACCGACAACTTGCATCAAACTCATTGACATATGTCTAGTTACACAACAACCAGTTTATGCCCATTTTAGGAAAAGGGTCTGCGTGAAGTCCTAAGAGGCTAAGATACTTCTAGCAAAAAAAATTCACCAACATGCAAGGAAAATTCATAGTCTTCCTTCAAATATCAAAGCACTTGTCAGTTGAACTTACGTACTCCTCTTTCAAGGTAGTAGCACAAATTATTAACTAATCACTGACTAACAGTTCACACATGTGGAAAGCTCTCAACATTTGCATCCCCAATTTTTCAGTGTGACCAATGTTTCTCAAGTACTTTGTTCAGAGAAATTAAATGAGTCCAGCACCAGCAATTAAACAAAGGAAAAGAAAATAAGAACTCCAAAGTATATTAATTCTATCCCCTAAAAAATGGAAACATTAACCCAGATGTATAAAAATGAGATATTTTATAAAGCTCTAAAAATTTAAATTACAAATTCCATTTTTGTAAATGACCTGAGTTTTCCTAACAAGTTAATGGTCAAAATGGTCCCCGAAAGATTACACGTCTATCAATTTGGTTCTCCAAAGATCAGATACCACAAATTAGTCCCTGAAACTACAAATTGATTCAACTTTGATTCGTTGTTGTATCTTACAGAGACCAATTCCAGGCGTCAGATCTTTCAAGGACTACATTGAAGCACATATCATCTTTCATAGACCATTTTGACTATTAATCCCTTTTTCTAACTATCAACCAGCAGAAGAATGAGTAGAAACATAGCATAAGGCTACAAGAGTAAGGATCAACCAAAAACTAGCATGCATGGCTTCAAATAACTTTTTTGAAGATCCATGACTTTCAACCAGTTATGATTTCATCTTAAATGATAGCATCAATTAAATTCATCGGATGATTGCATAAAAAAAATATAACCCCAGACCAAGGAAGAGGATGATTATGCCATGTGTCATCAATTATCTGATGGAAGGACCAATTTGAAGAGTCTAATCTTGAGGACCAAGTTGATGTACATGTGATTTTTCAAATACCATTGACTATTAACCCTTTTCCTAACTAATAACCAGCAATAGTTATTAGAACATACAGCATAAAGCATAATGCTACAAGAGTAGAGATCAGCTAAAACTAACATCCATGGCTTCAAATAACATTTTTAAAGCAGATCCACAATTTTTCAACTCCAGTTATGATTGCATATTAAATGATAGCACCATTAAGATTCATCGGATGATTGCATCAAAAAAATATAACTTCAAACTAGGGAAGGGGATGCAAGTGAATTTCATAGTCATCAATGTAATTGAAACTATAAATACAAAACGTAAAACATATAAGCAAGCAAGGTCACAGAATCAGAATCAACAATATCCAGAGAACAAATTTTTGCACAATGCTCACAAATAACATATTGAAACTTACTATTTGAACGCTTCATATTCCTACAGAATTTACTTCCACATTTGCACTGGAACGGCTTGATAGGATTATCATGGTCATCAAAGTCAATGCCATAGTCCTTCAAAAATACCATATTTGAGAAAAAAAATATATTCCTATTTCTTATATAATTAATTGAAAAAAATGAAGTGTGTAAAATAAACGTTTAACAATACTGAATGCTCTGCCAACCCAAAATTACATAGCATGTTTTCAATACGATAGTCATAACAAATAATAGAACGCTTCAACAATGAATATCAAATGATTTCAAACTTATTCATAGATACTTTTATTCCCTACTTTAGAAGAGATTTATGATTAATAAGTGCCATAAAAAATTGATGATGTTTATGCAACATGGGAGTTAGGACCATTCACCAAACACCAAAAGTACTCACCCAAGTGAGCTCTTCCTTTGCTGCTACTTTTCTGCAAGTGAACAAGGCAAACTGCACAAGTCGTCATATTAAACATGTGAGTAAGCAATTAGAGTTTGTCATGAAACAAAAGGTAATCAAACAGAAACTGGAACTTCAGGGGTTTCAGACTTCTCACATGATAGTAGTAATGCCCTGGGACTTCAATTTCAACAGGGATCTCAACCAAGTTAGAATCATAACACCTGGATGAATGACATAAAATCAATGCAGAATCTATTATATTCCCAGATTCTAAATATTATAAGTCAGATGCACTGCCTAGCCACTCTATTTCATGAAAGTTCCCAGGGGTGTGTGGTTTGTTTTTTCATTTTCTGTTTCGTTTTTAGTATTTTCTGGATTTTGTAAAAGAAAAGAAAAAAATAGTAAAAACAATAAAATTCTGTTTTCTGCTTCCACCTCCAGTTTTCTCTTTGTTCTTCACAAAATTATGAAAACAGAAAACACTGGAAATAGAAATATAAAATGAAAATAAAAAACAAATGCACAAAACTATATATAGCTTGCAGACGAAAGAATCAAACTTTGCTTATATGCATTTATTAATTTCTTGATCCCTATCCTTGGACAACTATTATTTATTATCCTGATCCTGCTTCAAGCTCTTGTATTTGGTACTTCTAACTAAACAGGACAAAACAATTTATTTCTCAATTATAACAATTACATAGAATCAAAAAATGTTTCCTCCTCTTATTAATTAGTGCATGTCCCATGAATTACTTCCAATTTAAAATATTGTTTATGTTCATATAAATACATATCAAATTCTATTACATTTTCAGTTCTAGCCCTACTGTCTACTTTTTGGTGGTCAACCAATTTTACCCTTATGATTTATACTCATCATCACCATCACCATCATCATCATCTTCACCACCACCACTACCACCACCACCATCATCATTGATCAATACTACCCCTCATCCCACCCCACAACCACCACCACTGCCACCCACAGCTGCCGCCACCACCACAACCACCGTGAGCCACCCCTCACCCACAACCACAACTCAGCCACTATTCTACTCTAACAACCAACCCCTCACTTCAACCTACGACCACCACCCCATATTCCAATCACATTATTATGAAACTACAATATGGCACTTCAGAAATGTTACTTGGAAGAGAGATTGAATTGAAGAGATGCAGATCTTATGTTGCTGTGTCATTAATTTTCCTTCAGCGAAGCAATCAATTAGTCGTTTTACTAATTGCCAATCAACCTCTATATCAAGCCCCTTAATTTGATGAGAATAATAATTTTAATTGAAATATCGAGGCAGTGGCTGTGGATGAAGTGAGAGGTGGGGGTTGGAGTGGGACAAGGGATAGTTTTGCTGATGATGATGATGGAGGAAAGGGTGGTGGTAGTGGGGATGGTGGTGAAGATGATGATGTGTATAACTATAATGAGTAAAATTGGAAAAGAAGATTTAACTAAAAGTTTATTGTTAAAAATAGAGAGTATGAACAAAATTAAAACTTATTTCAAACATGAGAGAAAAAATTGAATCAAATTAAACATTCACGGTATTTTTAAAACTTTTCGAAAACTTTAAGGATAAAAAATAGAGTTTAAATTTAGGGCAAGTTACCAAAATAAATTATTTGCACATAATCAATATTACTGAATTACAACTTTTAAATATGGCATACGGAAATGCAACTTTCACATATCTATGGAAACCGCGAGAGGGGATGAGCAGATTAGGGATTACACGTAAACCGCTACAGGGGTATAGCGGTTTACGTTGGAACACGGAAAAGAAGAAACCGCAGCAAACCCCCCCCCCCCAGCGGTTTCTTCACAAATGCCAAAACTGCATAAACCGCGAGAGAGGTATAGCGATTTATGCTTGCCTATAAATCCGCCAAACTCAGTCGCGGATTCTTCATTTCGACTGAGTACCAACCATTTTAGAGAGAGAAGTTGTTTGTTTAGAGAGAGAAAATTGTGGATTGAGAGGGAAGGAGGAAAAAGCTCTTTGACATAAACATCTAAATAAAAGTTGCTCGAATATCTTGTGTATAACAGTCAGAATATCTAAATCATCAACTAGTCATTGTAAAAGCCACAATAAAGTACATAAATGAAAATTTTTAAATACAACTTCCAAAACAGTGTCATAATATATAAATCTATTAGTACATACATCATTTATGCAGTTTTGGCATAAACCGCTGTACCCCTCTCACGATTGATGCAGTTTTGGCATTTGTGAAGAAACCGCTGGAGGGGTGCCGTGGTTTCTTCTTTTCTGTGTTCCAACGTAAACCGCTATACCTCTCTAGTGGTTTACGTGTAATCCCTAATCCGCCCAACCCCTCTCGCGGTTTCCATAGATATGTGAAAGTTGCATTTCCGTATGCAATGTTTAAAAGTTGTAATTCAGTAATATTGGTTTGCAAATAATTTATTTTGGTAACTTGCCCTTAAATTTATGCGTTTAGACGAGTTTTTTTAGTAATGGGTTTGAAAATTAATTATTTTTTATGATGCAACAATACACGATTTGGTTGTCTGTGTAAAACTCTTTCACATGGACCATGCATTAAAATTAAACTATAAAAAATATATTTTCCTGAAATTCAAATTATTAGTTGTTGAAAATTGTAGAGACAACTTACATCTATACTGGATAAGGGTAAAGGGAATATTTTTGCTTCAAACAATGCAAGTTGCAACTGAACTTAGAATTTTAGAATTTGAATATAGAGAAATCAGAATTTTGCTTAGTTTTGCAGCGAAAGATTCCCTCAGTAAATTACTTGATTGGTTCTCCTATACTTGAACCTTAGGATGCCAAATCTGAAAGAGAGGAGAAATTCAATACCTGTGATTGATAAACCTAGCAGCATTACCAAAGGAAGCAGCATCCAAGCTTAGAGCTTCTTCATCCTTCACAAATCTTGAACCCCAATCTGCATCCAGTAGAACCGGGTATGTATATTCCCCAGTTACAGCATGTTTCATGTTCCTCTCATGCAACTCTTTAATAGTTAATATCTCTCCAACAAATTCGCACACAAATGCACCTTTTGGCAGCTCTTCTAAAGTACGAAGACCCCATCCTTTTCCTTCCGGAGTGAAAAATACCTAAGTCACAAGTCATCATTATTGATAATATTTGGATATTCTATTATCTATTTCCGTCAACTCGACATTGAAGAAAATATATTTGAATACCGGTGAAAATTTTAATTAAACACAAACCTGCAGATTGCAAGTTATTCCACGCTGAACAATCCGATTGCCACACTGTTTCCCACAGCCACATTTGCTCCAACATTCTTTAATAAATTTCCTCTTCAAGTGTCCTTTACATGGTTCTAAACAATCATCATTCTTAGATCTTTCAATTGGGCAGTCTTTGCAAAAGACGTAATATCGTTTAGGGTTACGGCTGATGGCAATGCACCCTTCCAAAAAGCCTTCCTTCAATAGGCCTCGTGCATTATATGCAAATTCCCCTCCATTTTTGTTTGCACAAGCACAGGGTGTAGGTGATGAGACACAATTTCCCACACAAGATGAGCAACAGTCCTCATCCCCAATACGAGATAGCAAAATGTTCACAGAAGCATTTTGGAACACAAGGTTTTGGGGTATGTAGTGAAAAGGAGGCAGGAAATCCTTAGTAACTTCATTGACCCATGAAATTTGAACACTTTCCTCTGCTTTTGTGAGGTCATTAACATCGTGAATCGACCGTATATCATCAGCTGTAAGTTCATGCTGTGGAACAACCACTAAACTGCGTGAATTTGAGGAAGTAGGATCCTCCAACTCCATTCCATCATCATTTTCTGACAAATGATGTATAGCATCCCTGGAAACCAGTACAGCATCAACCTGACCAGTGTGGTTGGCAAGAGAAAAGGGATTTCGGGGAGATGGCAAGGTGGCAGAAGACTCAACATGAATTGTTCCACTTGGTGGAAGAGAAAGCACATCCAAATCCTTATTTCTTGTGACACTCAGTGTGCCATGTGTCTCAGATTCCTTTAACATATCGTCCCTTGATCTTATGAGAGCTCCTTCCTGGGAACCATCTGAATAGATTTTGAATTCCAGGACACAGTCACATATATCTTTCAACAGTTTCGGAACAGAAAAATTCGGGTCAGTGATTTTATATGAATGCAGACATTTATCCTCCATCATTTTTAGAATTTGATCTTGACTAGGCATATGAAAATCTGGTCCCCCAACAGCTGAGCTGCAGCTCAGAGAAATTTTTACCTCTCCCTTAGTAGACGAGGCTATCTCTATACTAGATGTAGCTCTTTCATTTGAGTCTCCAGCTGTGCATTGTGATGATGCCATATTGACATGACCATTTTGCTTTCCAGCTGCATTTTTGTTCATTGATGAGCCCCCAACACTTGATAGCTCTTCAAAAATAGAATAAATAAAAGAACCATCAAACAATTTCTTTACAAGAATGAATATGATCTGGCAACACAATAACTAAGAGGGGGAAAAAGTTAGAAGACACAACTACTAATCACATCAGATCAGAAGTTATGCAGCCAACTAAGATCAACTTAGGAATACAACACTTTCCAGAAAACATAGGTTTACATATTGCATGCTGGTATTGGGCTCACAGTGCCTGAATTCCATTGGTTTACATCTGACATTATCAAAGTATGCAAGCATCACAACTAAAATACTGCCATAGCAGGGTAAAGAAATATTTGGCTCAGCTAAAGTAAAATATGTTTACAACCAAACCAAGATTTGTGTAATGGATTCTTTCTTCCTTTCAGGTAGCAAGAGCATTGAAGTTTCTTGACGTATTTTCCTAAGTAAACATTCCAATCTAATCCTAAGTATTACCAAGAAAATATAAGGTACTTATTAATAAATTGATTAAGTTCAACAAAATTTAACTAAATGAAACGTTGCCACTAAGATGACACGTCAAGGCAGCTAAAACAGAAAGTAAATTAGTAAGCAGCATGGAAGAAAGTTGTCATCTAGGAAAGGTCGGTTGAATACCAGGAGGAATCACTGCAATGGGAACATTATAATCAGGCAATTCATCAATAGGCTCACCCGTGGGTAAGAACATTTCATGATTATGAGGCAGCAAACCTGGTTTGGCTGTTGGATCTTTAGAAGGGACTGATTGGGATGCTCTTTCGGATTCAGATATCAATCTCCTTCTTCTGGGATTAAGATCGGGTGACACGGGTTGTTTTCCCTTGCCAACAATAACATCTTGCGTTGGAGCTGGGTGCACTTCAGTTCTCAAATTTCCACCAGATGTGTCAGATTGTTTTGATGGGGAGGTGGCAAGTGTGGGGGAACAGCTAGCTGTAGGATGCAAAGACTGACTCTCTTGGCCTCTTAGACGCACTCTCTTCAAAGGGCGGGCTGACTCCAAATTCATCTCAGCTTCTTCTTCGTTCTCCATCTCTTCTTCCTAGTTGTTTGAAAATACAAAACAACATTTCAGCCGCCACACATAAAATTAACAAAGTAATGCAGACTAACCCAGATAACATAGAATAATGAGAGTCATGTACGTTAACTTTCTTCTTTTTCTTTTTCTGTTCTGGAACCCTTTTCTGGTCTGGGACCTGTTCAATAATATTCAGCAATGGAAGGAAGTATAAGACCAACAATGTGGAGGGAAAAAAAAACCCATTACAAATAAATAAATTTAAAAAGAAAAAGGCAGATAAAGTGGGAAGTTCACCTGATTTTCGTCATCAGGCTCAAATATGGCATCTGCCAGAGCTCTATAATTCTCTTCTTCAATAAGTGCCCAATTTTTATCATACAATTTAAGGAGCTTCTTTAGTACTGGTTTCACTTGTGATTCAGAAATCCCAAGACCTGCCATAGCACGATAGGCCGCTTTCACATTTGCATTCGGTGGTGCCATTTATGATCAACCAACAGCCACTTTTACCACAGACCCCAGATGTAAACACCCCCAAATTTCAAAGATTTCTGAGATGTGAAATACCACATATAATTTATGAGTAATTAAGCCAGAAATCAAAAGCAAAAGTAAAGAAAAATGCAAAATCAATAACAGGAAGGGTAAAGAGCATAAACCCAAAATCCAGACAATAATAGAGACAGAAAAATAAATAAAATAACAAGAAAACTTTGTATTTTGACTAGTAGATACAAAACTCAAAAACTCTTTCCATCAATCGAGCAATACTTAATGAAACAAGTTACACAAAACTGTCAAACACATTGAGTGGAAGAACCAGTAAATGCACTGAAATCTCTTTTGGATATGCCACAACGGAGAGCTTTCAAGCAAGAGCTAAGGTAAATTTTTTTGATTTGTCAATTTGGATTTGCAACAAGTTGATACACTGAATTTGGACTACAGGGAAATTTCATGAAAATTTATCATTTTTAGTTTGGTCAAAGATCATTTATAACTCTATTATTCATTTCATTGAAAACAAAATAAAATCTTACTAAATTGAAATAGCATTCTTAACCAACAACAACCTCATCCCAGAGAATCTTCCAAAACAAAAGCTTGAACAAAAGTTATTTTGAAAAAACGGGATTTCTAGAGACGGTACAGTTCACACATCTGTTCAAAACCAAATCTACAATTAGCTACAAAGCAATGAAAGTGAGAATCTAACAGATAACACCAACATGCAATGCAGAATTTGCACACATTGATTAGACATTAATCTTACACCAACTCATATTAGGGCATTTAGCACCAAAATGAAAATAAAAAAACCTGGGAATGACCCAAACCAACAAAAAAAAATTCCATTTAAAACAAAAAGATACAAGTTTTACCAAAAAATAAATAAATAGAAGTTAGAAGAATCAAATACCTAAAAGGATCGAAGTGAGAGTATTTCAAGAAAGAGTAACAGCAATGTACTGTGACAGGTTCAGAAGCAGAACGGCATGCGTCGAATACGAAAGCAAAACGCCGCTTCAAATATGAAACTGAAACTGAAAAAAGAAGTGACGAAATCAGAAAAAAAAAACGTCATCAGCTTGAAAACAAAACGACACCGAAAACGAACAAAACGAATAACAAAATTAGAGTGATAGTGAACAGAAGCGTTTGCTGAGTATCGAGAATATTTACCTGCATTTTTGGATGATCATCATTCTTTTCAAAAAGAAAATCTTTTGATTTTCGGAGTGGAGTGTGGAGAGGAGAGTGAAGAGTTGGAGAAATGTATATACTGTGTACTGTGTAGGGCAGAAGACGAAAAAGTTGACCTCCCGTTTTTTAAAATTAAAATAAGAATTTAATTTTAATACAGTTAGAAGTATAAAACTGTTTTATACGTATATTTAATTATAAAATATTATATTAATAAAAATAATTATTTTTTACATTTTTTTACTAAAGATAAGAAATTTGAATCACGATTTAAGTATGGAGAGATTATGTTATTTAAGTTATAACTTATTGGCTTAAATAATTTTTTTATCAAAGATAGAGAAACTCTCACGGTAATCTCTTAGATGAGTATGGGAGACTATGTCATTTGAGCTATAATTATCTTTTACATTTACCATATGAATGATCATCAAAGAGAATGATTGTAATTGTACAACTATATAAAATATCAAAAATATTATTTGTACACCAAAATCAGCCACTAATATATTTGTATATAAATACATATGTGGTTTAATTTATTTTCAATGTGTATTTGTATTTTAACATGTATTTTATACTGGTGGCTAACTTTGATAGCTAATTTTAATGTACATGTAGCATTACTCATAAAATATTTTATACTACAAAAAAATTAAACTCTTAAAATAATATTACATATTCAAATTTTTTTATTTGCCAAATCTAATTAAATTGGTTGAACATAACAAAAATAAGTTATAATTAAGGGTTAAGTATGATTTTGGTCTCTAAATTAAGGGTAAAAAATTTTTCGTCCTCGACATTTTTTTTGCTACAAAATGATCCCGAAAGTTTAACGTAATTTTAAAATCGTCCTTTTTACTAAATTTTTAATTTTTATTCCGAAAATATCCCTAATTAAAAAAATAAAAATAAAAAGAAAAAAATGATGGGAAAGGAGAGGGGAAGCGCCGCTGCTCCTCGTCGCCATCGCCGCCGCTGCCGCTCCTCGTCATTCGGTCACACTAACGGGAGAGGGGAGGGGTTTCAGATCTCACTCGTACTAATGGCCAGAGAGGAGAGAGCAGAGGGATAGAGGAAGAGAAGCAGAGAGGGAGAGAAGAGAGGAACGGAGGCGCTGAGGAAGACCGCGTCCAACCATGCCCTGCCGTCGTCCTCATCGCGAACCGCTGCCGCTGGAGTGAGGTCATGTCAACGCCAGCAGATCCGCGAGGTTGGACGGTCGTCGATGCTCCTTGCCGGATGCCAGCAGATTGGTGTTTCAATGTTGTTGCTTTTGCTTTCTGTTTTTGCTTTTTGCTTCTACTTCTGCTTCTTTTTTGTTTTTGTTGTTGCTGTTATTGATTCACCTTTGTTGATTCACCATTTACTATTGTTGTTGTTGTTGATTCTGTTTTCTGCTTCTACTTTTGTTTATCCTTCTGCCTCTGTATCTGCCTTTGTTTTTTGGTTGATTTTGGAGAAGAATGAAAAAGGGTATTTTCGTCCGAAAGACAATTTTAAAATTAAGTTAAACCTTCAAGACCATTTTATAGCAAAAGAAAAAGGTTGGAGACGAAAAAAATTTTTAACCCCTACCTTAAGGACCAAAATCATACTTAACCCTATAATTAACATTATTCTAAATTTAATTATTTAACTTAGTTTCACTTAGTACATAAAGAAATTTGAATTTGTAACGTTACTTTTTAAATTATTATTTACTAATTTATATTTAAACCCTCGCATATCCTAGTCACAAAAAAAAAAAAAAAAAAAACCTCGCATATCCTGAAAAGTTGAATTAATTTTGTAATGTAATGAAGCTATAGCACTGTTTTACTCCTCTTGAGAAAAAGAAATAAACTTGTTTGAGATAATATATTAGTTAAATGGTTTATTTTTCTTAAATATTCTTCTAATTAGTTTCTTTTTAATATTAAAAACATTCATTCTATAATTTTTTTTTTAATTTAATTTGATATATTGTAAATATAAAATAATTTTATATGAGTATCTAATTTTATAATATTACATTATTAAAAATAAATTTTGATTATATAAAATATTTTACACATTCATTCAATTTTATTATTTTTTTGAATAATCATTCATACAATTAATATAAAAATAATTATTTATACTAACATAACAATACGTAATTAGATCTATAAATAAAACTCGTTTACATAAAATTTTTATATTAAAATAAATTTATCACTAATCAAAATACTTACAAACGAACAAATAATTAACTATTGCATAAATATTATTTAATTATGTGTGAAATAAGATGAATTTAATTTTATGCACTATCCAATTTATATTATTATTTAAATAAAAATAATTATTTTTTATCTTTATGATGTAAATGATTATTTGAATGGAATGTGTAAAATATTTTAACTAATAATTTTTTATAAAACAAAATAAAAATTCATTAACTAATGTCTCGGCAAACTACGTGATGATTACTTCAGTTTGCTTAATAATTCAGTGAAATACATATTGAAGATGTAATTCGCCTAATGATTTGGTAAATAGCATGGAGTCCATCTAATTATAAAAGGCGTTCCTCCCTTTGACATTTTCACTTTCACTTCTCTCTCAAAATCACCTTTAACCTTCTTTCTCAATTCCCTCTCAATTCACTAGGAGGAACCGTACAGGGTGTAGAGCAAACGCTCAATCTCCCTCGACTCATGATGGGTCGGAGGGTCAAGGCGAAAGCATCACAGCAAATAACTCATTAATCGTCTTTCTCCCCAAGATGACATTGTAAGCTGTGGAGTCTCTTAGGACTACAAACTTTGTCATTACCGACCTCCTCCTTTCTCCTTCGTCGATACAGACCAGGAGGGTGACTATCCCGTCGGACTTTACAAAGTTGTTTCCTAGACCAACGACCCTGTGCTGATGGGTTTTTAGGTCGGTCTCCAGGAGTCCTCAGGCGTCGAACACGTTCCTGAACATGATGTTGGAGTCAGCTCCAGTGTCCACGAGAATCCGCTTGACCAGGCCCATTCCGATTCTTGCCGTGATCACCATAGGGGGATTTTTCGGTATGTCATGAAATCATTGGTCTTCTGGCCCAAACGATATTCTTGGAGGTTCCCTGGACGAGGGCCTATAGCTCCCCGAGGATACGGCCAAGACTCTGGCGTCCTTTTTGGTAGCAGACCTTGATCTGGGACGTTTCTCTCGACCATGACGTTAACCACAGTAAGGGAGTTGTCTGCGTCTTCACTAGGTCCTTGTCTCGGCATCACGGCCTGGCCACGATCTTCCTTGGAACGTTTGCGCTCCCTTCGCCTGGGATCCCTTATGAACTGGGAAATCTCGGTCATCTTGCCCCTGCAGATGGCTTGTTTCAAGGCATCCTTTAGATCAAAATAATCCTGGGTTTTGTGGCCAAAACCTTTATGGTGGTCACAGTACAAGCTCTTGTTCCCACCTGTCCTGTCTTTCAGTTGTCGGGGCTTTGACAAGATCCCCTTATCAGCGATCTGCTGGTAGACTTCCACGATTGGGGCTGTAAGGGGGAATAGTTTGTGAACTTCCCAACTCGGGGGAAAGGCTTGAAAGGTTTAGCCGATCCTCCGTCCTTGGAGGGTTCTTTCGACCTTTCTCCGTGCCCGGGTTGACGAGGGGTAGGGTTGGCCGGCTGTCGCTTATTAGCCTCTACCACCTGGGTAACCTCCTCATCGTTAATGTACTCTATCGCTATGTTCTGGATATCTTGCATTGTCCACACGGGCTTGGTAGTGAGGTGCTTTCTAAAATCTTCATTTAACAAACCGTTCGTCAGGCATAGGCTGGTCACTAAGTCGGTCAAGCCATCAATTTCTAGGCACTCGTCGTTGAATCTGTCGAGGAACTTCCTAGTCGGCTCCCTAGCACTTTGGGTGACCCTTAAAAGGTTAATAACGTGTTTGGCTTTGGCAATGCGTGTGGTGAACTGTGCTAAAAAGCTGCGCGTTATGTTTGAGAAGGTCGTAATGAACCCTTGCGGGAGCGTATTGAACCACCGGATTACCGGTCCTGCCAAAGTCACAGGGAAAGCACGACATTTCACCGCGTCGCCAACACCCTCGAAGTTCATCCTGGTCTCAAAGGCCGTCAGGTGTTCCTGAAGGTCTTGGGTTCCATCATATCTCATGTCCGTTGGTTTGTCGAAGTGTTTCGGCAGTGGTTGTCGAATGTAGTCTTTGTCAAAAAAGACAATGAGAAATGGAGGATGTGTGTCAATTATTCGGACCTCAACAAAGCGTGTCCCAAAGACTCCTTTCCTCTCCTAAACATCGATGCCCTGGTAGATGCGGTAGCAGGATTTCAGTTCCTGAGCTTCATGGATGCGTACTCTGGATATAACCAGATACCGATGCACCGACCTGACGAGGAAAAAATGGCGTTCATAACGCCAGGGGATACTTACTGCTACAGGATGATACCGTTCGGACTGAAGAACGCAGGAGCGACCTACCAGAGGCTAATGAACAAAGTGTTTAGCGATCTCATCGGGAGGTCAGTTGAAGTCTACGTCGATGACATCTTGGTGAAAACCAACCAACCAGAAGACCTGGTCGGCAACCTAGAGACTGTCTTCACGTCTCTCCGTAAGCATATATTGAGACTCAACCCACTCAAATGCGCCTTTGCCATGGAGGCTGAGAAGTTTCTCGGCTTCATGATAACCCAGAGGGGGGTTGAGGCCAACCCAGACAAGTGCGAAGCCATTTTGCGAATGATAAGCCCAGAATGTGTTAAAGACGTGCAGAGATTGGCCGAAAGGCTCACGGCCCTATCCCGTTTCCTCAGTGCGTCGGCGGCCAGAGCTCTCCCCTTCTTCAATCTCATGAGAAAAGGGATAGCCTTCGAATGGACCCCAGCCTGCGAAGAAGCCTTTGACCATTTCAAGAAGATACTTTTGACCCCACCAGTCTTGGACAAGCCCAAAAACGGTGAGATGCTGTTCCTATACTTGGCGGTGACGGACAAGGCCTTGGCGGCCATCCTAGTCCGAAAAGAGGACAAAGCCCAACAGCCGGTTTATTTCATTAGCAAAGCCCTACAAGGTGCATAGCTAAGGTACACCAAGCTGGAAAAGCTGGCTTACGCACTTCTGACTTTGTCTCGAAGGCTGAGGTAGTACTTCCAGGAGCACTGGATCACCGTTAGAACTGACCAAGAAATCCGCCAAGTTCTGCAGAAGCCCGATTTGACGAGATGGATGATGACATGGGTAGTCGAGCTATCCCAGTATGATCTGTAGTATGAGCCTAGGCATGCAATCAAGGCTTAGGCAATGGCAAATTTTCTAGTAGAGGTGACTAGGGATCCCACGAGAACTCAGGCACACGGTGGAAGCTCCATGTCGATGGAGCCTCCAACCAAGCGTTTGGGGGAGCAGGGATAATCCTTGAAAGTTCAACTGGGGTGGTTTACGAACAGTCTATCAAGTTTGACTTCCTGGTCTCAAATAATCAGGCAGAGTACGAGGCCTTGATAGGAGGCCTACTCTTGGCAAAAGAAGTCGGGGCAACATGGGTTAAGGTAAATAGTAATTCTCAAATCATCACTTCCCAAATCAACGGGACCTACCAGGCTAAAGATTCCTTGTTACAGAAGTATTTGGAAAGGGTTAAAAGTCTGAGTGAGGACTTTGATGAGGTCGTGGTGCAGAATGTCCCAAGAGAAAGTAATGCACAGGCCGACCTCCTATCAAAGCTGGCGAGCACGAAGCTAGGATCAGGAAATTGGTCTTTGATTCAAGGGCTGATAAAGGAGCCTACGGTGACCCTGTTCGTGACCTAAGCATTGAACACTCCCTCATGGATCGACCCAATTCTCAGCTTCTTGGAAGGCGGTAAGCTCCTCGAGGACGAAAAGGTGGCAAAGACGATAAGAAGGGAAGCGGCCAATTACGTGATGATACAAGGCCAGTTGTTCAAGCGAGGGCTGAACCAGTCCTTGCTAAAATTCCTACGCCTCGACCAAACGGACTACGTCCTGAGCGAAGTCCACAAGGGATGTTGTGGCCACCACATTGGGGGAAAGGCCCCGGGCAGGAAGCTCGTTAGGGCTGGTTACTATTGGTCCTCGATGATGTCGGATGCCCAAGAATTTGTGAAGAGATGCAAGAAATGCCAAGAAAATGCCAACTTCTACAGGACCCCAGCAGCGGAGTTAAGCTTACTAATGGCCCCCCGACCTTTCTGTCTGTGGGGAGTTGACCTACTGGGGCCCTTTCCGGTAGGCCCTGGACAGGTAAAATACCTGATCGTGGCCATTGACTACTACACTAAGTGGATCAAGGCGGAGCCACTGGCTAGTATATCATCGGCAAACTGCCAAAAGTTCATGCGGAGACAAGTAATCTCCAGGTTCGGGATCCCAGAAACCGTGATATCGGATAACATAACGTAATTTGTCGATAAGAAGTTTGGTGAGTTCCTTTCTGGCCTGGGGGATAAAGTAGAGGTTCTCGTCAGTAGAGCACCCACAGTCAAACGGTCAGGTAGAAGCAGCAAACAAAGTCATCCTTCAAGGCCCCAGGAAGTGACTTGACCAGAAGAAAGGGGCATAGGCAAACGAACTCGCTTCGGTCTTGTGGTCCTACAGGACGACCCTACAATCCTCCACTGGGGAGATGCCTTTTTGGCTCACCTATGGAGTCGATGCGGTGATCCCTATGGATGTAGGGAGCCGAGCCCACGGCTGCTCCTTAGTGGAGTGGAGGAAGCGGTAGAGAATGACCTTATCGATGAAACTAGGGAGATGGCTCATTTATCAGAAACAGCGCTGAAATAGAGAGTGGCCCTAAGGTACAATGCCAGGGTACCAAAGAGGAATTTTGAACAAAACGACTTGGTTTTATGATACAACGATGCAGGACTTCCGACCCCTGGAGAGGAGAAACTAGCAGCCAATTGGGAAGGCTCGTACAGAATAAGAGAGGTAGTCAGCAATAGAGCTTACAAGTTAGAACGACTGGACAGGAGAGAGGTGCCTAGGACATGGAATGCGGCAAACCTGAGGAGGTTCTACTCGTAAAGGCCAGTACAGGACCTGACGACCAGCCATGTTCCCGATCTAGTAACATGTGTTTCTGTTCCTCTATTTTGTTTAAGTGTTTACTTGTCTCATCTCACTTGAGTTGTTACCCATTCCATTTTGTTAAAGCTTTTAATTGTCCTCTTATTCATTCCCGGCATGCTACTCCTAACGTGTGTTCAATTCTGTTAATGTTTTACTTTCTATTTTCTACTCAATTACCAACATCACAGCACCTCGGGATTGATCACCCCGGGAGCTATCGAAATTGTAACCATTATTCAACGGCTATTAAAATAAATGCCACGCAATATGAACAGTTAAAAAGCCCTAAAGTCGGCCTGACAATAATCAACCAACCACAAAAACAGTAAACAGTTTAATCTTAAACTACCACATGCCTGGAAAGTACAATCTTACCATCCTTGATGATCTTGAAGGCACCAATGGTGGAGACATCGAAGTCGGGAACAAGCAGCTTTATCTGGGCCTTGATCACCTCTTCAGTGCCACTTATGGCATTCCGAGCATTCTTCACAGTCTCCTTGTTCTTTTTTTTTCAAATTGGCAATCTCAGCCTTAGCAGCATCTGCCGACGTGACGGCGTCGGCGAGTTTCCTCTCTAGGTCTTCTACTAGGCTCCGAGCAGCGCTAAGATGGCTCTCCAAGGTAAGCTCCCGCTCAATGAGCCGAGCAACAGTCTCGTCGGAGACCTTTACCTTCTCCTCAAATATAGCCAATTAGGTCTTCACCGACTCCACCTCCTCCTTTAACTTGTCCACAGAACGGAAAGCTGCTTAGAGCTTGCCTTCCAGAGTTTGCGCACCCGCTAGGACGGGCTCCGCCTTTCTCGCTATTGCGGCAGCACAGAGCAGGGTGCGGTACACCCACTAAGCTTGAGAAGCGAGGTCCCCACTATGGAAGAAATCCTCGGTACCCGACAGGAGCTGAGCGTGAATGAAGGTCATAGCATCGAAGTTCCTCTCCATCACAGTGAGAACCCCTTCCGGGCTGGAAGCCGATTTTCTCTTTTTAGGGTTATCAAGGATGGTGACCTCGAGACCCGACTCCTCCTCCAAAACCTCGTTCGATGGATCACACCAGCGCTTGTGCCGGCGATCTCCCCTTGAGGAGGCTGTGATTGAACCTCTAGAGTTGGAGAAGTCGGAGCATCGGCTGTAGGAATGACAGAGTTGTCATCACTATTCCCAGGGAGGAACTGGGCCATCAAGTTCTCAAGACCAACTTGCTCGGCAGCCATGGACACTGAAACAAAGAAACAAACAAGTTAACCAAGTAAGCAAGTCGAACGAAAAAGACACAAAGTGACGCCTACCTGACAACCTACCTATATAGATCCTACCCATCTCACGATCACCAATTAAGAGGTGAGGGTTGACATTATTTTTTCCAAAGATAGCCAACAACATGTCAGCTGTATTTTTATTTTGCTGGTTTAATCCCCTGTAAGTAACTTTTATCAAGTGATTAGCCCCGGCACCAAAGCTCCAGTAGGTCGGGATCCATCGCTCTCCCTCTAAGGTAAGCCAGAAGGGGTGCCGACCTTCGGCGGGCTAATGCGTGAGCATCTTTCCGATCTTTTCCTAGTAAATTTGTATTTAATTTGTTGAGTTTAATTAAGAATTAATTATCTTTTAGCCACTATGGATGCTACTTTGAGTCTTGTGCAATTCTATTTATTATAGGTAACATTTGGTTGGATTTGATGGAGCTTCTGCAGAAAAAGAGAAGAAGGCTATATAGGGCAGAAATGCTTAGAGGATGGAGAGAAAGCTTGCACAAATGGAATTAGCACAAGAATTAAAGGAGATGACAGCGAGGAGCGACGCATGCGCGTACCTGACGCGTGCGCGTGTAATATCTGAAAACACTTAACACACATATCAAGGCATCTAATGGTAATAAGAGAGGATTAATAATAAGCAAATATAAGATCAAAGAAGCATGTTTTCAATCAAAGCACATAATTAGGAAGGCAAAAGTAAAACCATGCAAATAATATGAATAAGTGGGTAAAGAGTTGATGAAATCCACTCAATTGAGCATAAGATAAACCATAAAATAGTGGTTTATCAGCGTGATTTGGAGCTTTCCAGGGCGACGTGTTCACGTACCTGACGCGTACGCGTGACATGCGAAGAAGACCATCGATGCGTACGCGTGACTGACGCGTACGCGTGACAAACGCGAAGTGCAGAAAATGCTGATTAATTAATTCTGATTTAAAACTTTATTTTTATTTTAAAATAGAAAAAAGATATTATTTAGTTTTAGAAGATAGATTTTAAATTAATTAGGATTATATATAAAAGGGGAAAGAAACTTCCCTTCGGAGAAGGGGATTCCATTCCACCTCTACAAAAATACATTTATCAGAATCTTTATTTTCTTTGCCATGAGCAACTAAACCTCCACTGTTAAGGTTAGGAGCTCTGTCTATTGTATGGATTGATTCTATTATTTTTCTATTTTAATTCATGTTTTGATTTATATTTCAAGAATTATTTTCGTTCTTTATCTTATGAATTTGGGTGGAACGGAAGTATGACCCTCTTTCTAATTGAGTTCTTGTATAACTTGGAAAAGCTCTTTACTTGAACAACAGCTTGAAAACAATTTCTCATAAACTTCTAATTATCTGGATTTAACGGGATACGTGACATATAATCCTTTTATATTTGGGTAATTAGAGTTTCTGTGGCACATAAACTAGAATTAAACTTCACCCCCTAATTGGAATTAATTGACCAAGGAATTGGCGGTTGATGAATTTTAGAGGAGACTATAAAGGTCTAAGGAATTAGGGTCTAGTCACATATAGTTTGTTATGAATTAAATTTTGCATGATTAAAATAGTTAGTAAGAAAAGTCAATCCGGAAAATAGATAACTCTGAAGCCTTAACTGCTTCTCCATATTTTATTCCCAACTTATTTATTCGCCTATCTTTAATTTAATGCTTTTGAACTCTCAAACACTATTTTTTGCTTGCCTAACTAAGTAAATTAATCAACCATCGTTGCTTAGTCCATCAATCCTCGTGGGATCGACCCTCACTCACCTGAGGTATTACTTGGTACAACCCGGTACACTTGCTGGTTAGTTTGTGGTTGTAAATTCCGCACCAAATTTTTGGCGCCATTGCCGGGGATTGATAATGATTAACAACTATTAGTTGTTTGATTGCTTAGATTAGGCGTTTTAATTTTAATTTTATTTAAATGTTTCTTTATTATTCTCGAAAAAAAATAAATAGCACTAATATTTTTTCTTAATTTCTGAAATTAAGTTTGGTGTCACCTAGTTAATTTTATTTTAATTTTCTTGTTTATTTTCCCTGTTAATTTCGAAATTTTCTGTCTAATTTCAGTTATCATTTTCAAAATTTATTTATTTATTTTGTTTAGTACTTTTAATTATTATTTTACACAGGTTACCTCATTGGGAGTTCTCTGCACTCTGACGTAGAGAATCACATCTTTTCTTGTTTTCTGTCTATTTATGCGCAAGAACAGAGACAAGGAATCTCTTTTAGACTTTGATCCAGAACCTGAAAGGACTTGTAGGCGACGTTTACAACAAGCAAAACTTTGCAAGGCTGCAGAATCCACTATGGATCACAATAATGCTGTTAATGCCAATGTGGCAAATCCGAATGGAAATGAAGAACAAAGGAGAGTGCTTCGCTCTTACTCTGCTCCCACTGCAGATCTTTATGGAAAAAACATTGTGGTGCCTCCTATAGCTGCGAACAACTTTGAGTTGAAGCCACAATTAGTCACCCTGGTGCTACAAAACTGCCAGTATCATAGTCTTCCCCACGAAGACCCAAATCAATTTATTTCTAATTTTCTGCAGATTTGTGATAATGTGAAGACAAATGGAGTGAACCCAGAGGTGTACAAACTCATGCTCTTCCCGTTTGCTCTGAGGGATGGAGCAAATATGGCTAGATTCCCAACCCAAGGAGAGTTTGGATACTTGGGACAAGGTTGTTACTGAGTTTCTTACTAAATTTTTCCCACCAAAGAAGCTGACTAAGCTTAGGGTGGAGGTTCAGACCTTCAGGGGGTGTTCAAAACCGATCTGGACCGAACTAAACCGGTCAACCGAACCGAAAAAACCAAAAACCGAATAAACCAAAAACCAAAAAAACTGAAAAAAATATATTTTGTGGTTCGGTTCGATTTTCGGTTCTGACTAGGAAAACCCTAATCGAACCGAACCGAACCAGTGGTATAAAGAAACCCTAAAATACCAACCCCACTCCCCCACCCCCAAACGGCCAAACCCCAATTCCCTTGCCTTGAGCGCGAGTCCTGAGCCCTAACCCCACGCCTCCCACCCCTAATCGAAAACTCTCAGTCTCAACTCTCAACCTCTCACAGTCGCGCTCTGCCGTTCTCCTCTTAGAGTCGCGCTCTCCTCGGTCGCGCTCTCCTCTCTCGGCGGTGAACCCACGTTCCTCCCAGTCTGCCACCACGTTCTTCGTGGACAGAGCACCACGAAGCCCCAGCCACAGCCTGAACGACCCTCGCACACAATAGTAGCAGCCTAGCAAAGCGCGACCCTTATCCCTCGCACCTAGCGCTAGAAGTAGCAGAGCGCGACCCTCATCCCTCTCACCCAGCGCCACCAATCACCGATTCAAGTCTCCCACCCACTGATTCAACACAGCACCCAGCCACCCACCAGTCACCGATTCAAGTTAGGTATGGAGCCTGAGCCACCGAGTCAGGTATTGTTTACTTTATTGCTAACTTGCTGACTTGTTGATTCATTGTTAATCTGGTTAAATTATACTCAGCATTAGTATTGTTTACTTTATTGCTGACTTGCTGACTTGTTGATTCATTGATAATTTGGTTAAATTATACTCAGCATTGGTATTTTTAACCCAATTTTGTTACTGACTTGCTGTTTGTTGATTCATTGTTTGCTGTTTGTTAGGAAATGTTCTGTTTGTTGAATTATTTTAATCATTGATGCTGACTTGGTATTGTTGCTGGTTATTGATTTATTTTGTTAGGTATTGTTGCTGGTTAAATTATTGTTGCTGGTTATTGATGCTGACTGGCTGATTTTGTTCTGTTTGTTGAATTGTTTGCTGACTTGGTATTATTGTTGGTTATTGATTTATTTTGCTAGGTATTGTTGCTGGATAAATTATTATTGCTTGTTATTGATGCTGACTTGCTGATTTTGTTCTGTTTGTTGAATTGTTTGCTGACTTGGTATTGTTGCTAGTTAATAATTTATTTTGTTAGGTATTGTTGCTGGTTAAATTATTGTTGCTAGTTATTGATGCTGACTGGCTAATTTTGTTCTGTTTGTTGAATTGTTTGCTGACTTGGTATTGTTGCTGGTTATTGATTTATTTTGCTAGGTATTGTTGCTGGATAAATTATTGTTGCTTGTTATTGATGCTAACTTGCTGATTTTGTTCTGTTTGTTGAATTATTTTCTGACTTGGTATTGTTGCTGGTTAAGTGGTTATTGATTCATTGCTAGTTATTGATTCGTTTATGCAGTTTGATGTCAGTTCAAGTGAAAATATGGGCGACACTGAATTGCCGCCAGTTCCTCTGCCGAATGAATCAACTAGCATCAAATCTCCAAGTGCATTGCCTGCTGTGCCAACTCCTCATAGAAACACAAGAAAGCTTACTAGTAGAGGCCGAGGGAAAGCTTTGTGAACTTTTAAACTTCTTTAATTGTATTTGAATTTCTTTTGTTGTTAAATTTTATTATACCAAGACTTTGTTAGCTATTGTGTATTTGTGTTGGTGGATTTCAATGTTATGACTTTGTGAAATAGTATGGTAGTATTATTTTTGAATTGATTAAAAAACTGAACAAACTGAACCAAACCAAACCGATTTTAATTGGTTTGGTTTGGTTCGGATGGCTTCGATAAAAAACCAAACCAAACCAAACCGCAGTTTAATTAGATGATCGGATCGGATGACTTTTCCCTTAAAACCGAACCAAATCGCACCGCAAACACCCATAGGCAGAGGAATAGTGAAACTCTTTATGAAGCTTGGGAGAGGTACAAGCTACTAATTAGGCAATGCCCTCCGGACATGTTCTCTAAATGGATCCAACTAGATATCTTTTATGAAGGCTTGGGTGAAATGTCCAAAATGTGCTTAGATAATTCTGCAGGTGGTTCATTGCACAAGAAGAAGACACCGGAGGAGACTATTGAGCTGATTGAATTGGTTGCTAGCAACCAATATTTATACTCATCTAACAGGAACCCTGTGAACTCTGAGACTCCTCAAAAGAAAGGTGTTATGGAAGTAGAAGCTCTTAATGCTATTCTTGCTCAGAACAAGCTTATGTCTCAGCAAATAAATCTACTTACTCAGCAGATGGGTGGAATGCAAGTCTCAGCTATCAACACCCAAAATCCACCTCAAGAGCTCTCTTATGACATGACAGGTAATTTTGTGCAAAATGATAATTATGATTATGCTCAATCATCTTCGAACAGGTCAATTACATGGGGAGCGGTCCTAGAAATCCCAATAATGATCCATATTCTAAGACATACAATCAGGGGTGGAGAAATCACCTAAATTTTGGGTGGAGGGACCAATCTCAGAGACCTCAAAACTTCAATAATTCTCAGGGCGGCTTCCAACAAAACAATTATAATAACCACCAATTTCAGTCTTAGCAACAATAACTACCTCAGTAGGCAAACTCCAAATCCCAAGAAGATTCTAATTGGGAGATGATGAGAAGTTTGATGCAGGAAACCAGAGTCTTCATTAGAAACTTAGAGGTGCAAATGGGCCAACTGAGCAAGCAAATACCTGAGAGGTCTGCAAGTACATTTCCAGGTGATACAGTGGTGAACCCAAGAAAAGATTGCAAGGTTATTCAATTGAGAAGTGATAAAACAGCTGGATCTGAGACAAACGCCAATGAAGAGCTAGTTGAAAAAGAAGCTCTAGAGGAGAAGAAGGAAGAAGTGGAGCACGCCCCTCCAAAGCATTCAGACAACCCGTTCCCTGACTCTCTTGACACGTATCCTACATTGCCAAAGGCTCCTGAATACAAGCAAAAAATGTCATATCCTTAGAGACTTCAAAAGGCTTCCAAAGAAACGCAGTTTCTCTAAATTTTTAGATGTCTTCAAGAAGCTACAGATCAACATTTCTTTTGCAGAGACTTTTGAGAAAATGCCCCTTTATGCTAAATTTATGAAAGAATTGTTGACTAACAAGAGGAATTGGAAGGAGCAAGAAATCGTGGTGTTAACCAAGGAATGTAGTGCTATTATTCAACATAAACTTCCTGAGAAAATGCAAGATCCAGGGAGTTTTGTGATTCCTTGCACCATTGGAGATGTCACCATTCAGAGAGCTTTATGTGATCTTGGAGCTAGCATCAATCTCATGCCACTTTCAGTGATGAAAAAGCTTCAAATTGAGGAGGTAAAACCCACTCGTATTTCTCTTCAACTTGCTAATCTTTCTATTAAATTACCTGTGGGTGTTGTTGAGGATTTACTTGTGAAAGTACGACCATTTATTTTTCCTGCTAATTTTGTTATATTAGACATGGAAGAGGATGTAAAATCCTCTATTATTCTTGGTAGAGCCTTTTTAGCTATAGGAAGAGCTCTGATTGATGTACAAAAGGGTGAATTAACCCTGAGGATAAATGAAGAACAGGTGGTCCTTAATGTTTTTGAAGCACTTAAGCACCCTAATGATTCTGAAGGGTGTATGAGAATTGATGTTGTTGAACCGCTTGTTCAAGAAGTACTGGAAGCTAAGGTACTTGATGACATTCTGAATCCTATTTCTGAGTATAAATTAGTTGAAGTTGGTGATCCACCACCCCAGAAGGCTATGGTTCGCACGCCTAAAGCAAAGGAGGAAGCCCCCAAGCTTGAGCTCAAACCTTTACCTCCTTCTCTGAAACATGTATTCTTGGGTGAAAATGATTTCTATCCAGTGATTATTAGCTCTTCCCTGAAGCACTCAAATACCCTAATGATTTTGAAGGGTGTGTGAGAGTTGATGTTGTTGAACCACTTGTTCAAGAGGTACTGGAAGTTGAGGTACTTGATGATGTTCTGGATCCTATTTTTGAGTATGAATTAGTGGAAATTGATGATTCACCACCCCAGAAAACAATGGTGAACATGCCTAAAAGGGGGGAGGAAGTCCCCAAGATTGAGCACAAACCATTGCCTCCTTCTCTAAAATATGTGTTCTTGGGTGAAAATGAGTCATATCCAGTGATTATTAACTCTTCTATGAAGCCTGGAGAGGAAGATGCGCTTATTACAGTGCTTAGGAGCCATAAAACAGCTCTTGGGTGGACCATTGGTGATTTGAAGGGGATTAGTCCAACCAAGTATATGCACAAGATCCTCCTTAAAGATGATGCTAAACCAGTTGTGCAACCACAAAGGAGACTCAATCCAACTATGAAAGATGTGGTCCAAAAAGAGGTAATAAAACTATGAGAAGTAGGTATTATTTACCCTATTTCTGACAGTCCTTGGGTAAGTCCTGTACAGGTAGTTCCCAAGAAAGGAGGGATGACAGTGATTAAGAATGAAGAGAAAGAGTTTATTCCTACAAGAACAGTCACAGGATGGAGAATGTGTATAGACTACAGGAGGCTCAACACTGCTACCAGGAAGGATCACTTCCCCCTCCCTTTCATTGATCAGATGCTTGAGAGGTTAGCTGGTCATGCTTTTTACTGTTTTCTAGATGGATATTCTGGATATAATCAAATTGTAGTGGACCCTCAAGATCAAGAGAAGACAGCATTCACATGCCCCTTTGGAGTATTTGCCTACAGGAGAATGCCTTTTGGACTTTGCAATGCTCCAGCAACTTTTCAGAGGTGTATGCTTTCAATTTTTTCTGATATGGTTGAAAAGTTCATTGAGGTATTTATGGATGACTTCTCTGTTTTTGGTAATTCTTTTGACTCTTGCCTTAAGCATTTATCTCTTGTCTTGAAATGGTGTCAAGAATCAAACCTTGTTTTAAATTGAAAAAAATATCATTTTATGGTTACATAATGTATTGTTCTTGGACACCGAATTTCAAGTAAGGGAATTGAGGTTGATAGAGCAAAGGTGGAGGTAATTGAAACATTACCACCACCAGCTAATGTTAAGGCAATCAGGAGTTTCTTAGGTCATGTAGGATTTTATAGAAGATTTATAACGGATTTTTCTAAAATTGCTAAACCATTAAGCAAACTGTTGGTTGCTGATGTTCCTTTTGTCTTTGATTCTGATTGCCTGCATACTTTTGAAACTCTGAAAGCAAACCTTACTTCTGCTCCCATCATAGCTCCTCCTGACTGGAATTTACCATTTGAATTAATGTGTGATGCTAGTGACTTTGCTATAGGAGCTGTTTTAGGACAGAGGCATGATAAGCTTGTACATGTCATTTACTATGCCAGTCGTGTGTTAAATAATGCCCAAAAGAATTACACAACTACAGGAAAGGAATTATTAGCTGTTGTGTATGCTGTTGATAAGTTTAGGTCCTATTTACTTCGTTCTAAGGTTATTGTTTACACTGACCATGCTGCTTTGAAGTACCTTCTAACCAAGCAGGACTCTAAAACAAGATTAATCAGATGGGTGTTGCTCCTTCAGGAGTTTGATATTGAGATAAAAGATAGAAAAGGGTTAGAAAATCAAGTAGCTGACCATCTCTCCAAAATTGAGCTTGAAGTAGGAGTACAATCACCCACAGTTGTGATTAAGACGTTTCCGGATGAGCAATTGTTCCTCATTCAGCAGGCTCCATGGTTTGCAGACATTGCAAATTATAAGGCCATGAATTTTATTCCAAGGGAGTACAGTAGGCAACAAGTGAAGAAGCTATTGACTGATGCAAAGTACTACATTTGGGAGGAACCATACCTTTTTAAAAGGTGTTTAGATGGTATCATCCAGAGATGTGTCCCAGATGAAGAAAAACAGCAGATTCTTTGGCACTGCCATGGTTCTGAGTATGGAGGCCACTTTGGTGGTGAAAGGACAGCTACAAAGGTCATTCAGAGCAGGTTTTACTGGCCGACTCTCTTCAGAGACTCAAGAGCATTTGTAAAGAACTGTGACAGACGTAAAAAAGCCACAAATCTCCCTGCCAACCATGAAATGCCACAGCAGGAGATTCTTGAGGTTGAGTTGTTTGATGTGTGGGGTATTGATTTCATGGGACCTTTTCCACTCTCACATTCAAAGAACTATATTCTAGTGGCAGTTGATTATGTGTCCAAGTGGGTGAAAACTGTGGCTCTGCCCACCAATGATGCCAAGGTGGTAATGAATTTTCTTCAGAGATATATCTTTAGCCGGTTTGATGTCCCAAGGACACTCATTAGTGATGGAGGAAGTCACTTCTGTAACAGACAATTGGACTCTCTTCTGCAGAGATATGGAGTCTGTCATAAAGTGGCAACCCCCTATCACCCTCAGACAAGTGGACAGGTTGAAGTTTTCAACCGGGAACTCAAGCGGATTCTAGAGAAGACCGTCAGTGTTTCAAGAAAGGACTGGTCTAGGAAGTTTGATAATGCTCTTTGGGCATACCGGACAGCTTACAAGACTCATATTGGCATGTTTCCTTATCAGTTGGTCTATGGCAAAGCCTGTCACTTGCCAGTTGAGCTGGAGCATAAAGCTTACTGGGCAATCCAATATCTGAATCTTGATTCAGAAGCTGCAGGAATCAAGCGAATGCTTCAGTTGAATGAGCTTGATGAATTCAGATATTCAGCTTATAAGAATGCCAAGCTCTATAAAGAGAGAACCAATTTACTGCATGACAAGAAGATTGCCATCAGAGTCTTTGAGCCAGGACAGAGAGTGCTTCTATATAATTCAAGGCTCAAACTCTTTCCCGGAAAGCTGAAATCCCGGTGGTCAGGACCGTTTGTGGTTACCAGAGCTTCACCATATGGTTATGTGGAAATACAGGAAGAAAATTCTGACAGAAAATTTACAGTGAATGGCCAGAGGTTGAAGCACTATCTTGGAGGCGAGATCGATCGCCAGAGGTCCGCTCATCTGCTGAATTAGCAGAACTGACCGTCAAGCTAGTGACGTTAAAGAAGCACTTGTCGGGAGGCAACCCGATAATTTTGTATCCTTAGTTATTTTTTGTAGTAGTAGTTTTCTTACTTACTTGATTTTTTATTGAGTTTTTACTGTTTTTCTGATCATGCAGCTATTCTATCAGAGGAACCGAACAATTTAGGCGACAAAAAAAAAAACGAACACATGATGCGCAAGCGTCGCTGACGCGTACGCGTCATATGTGTGTACGTGAAGAATAAAATTGGACAGAGAGTTGAGCAGGAGTGGGGCTGGAACTGTGCTGGGCGCATAAGCCGCATCACGCGTACGCGTACCTGACGCGTGCGCGTCGTTTGTGCAAATGGCCACCCACGGGTGCGTGTCCCTGACGCGTACGCGTGACCCTGGAAAATGGCGTCAACGAGTGTTTGGGCAGAGATTTGTGATGGCTTGGGGCTGGAAGTGTGCTAGAGGCACAAACTTGATCACGCGTACACGTCCCTGACGCGTGCGCGTCCTTTCCGAAATTGGCCATCCACGCGTGCGCGTGCATGACGTGCACGCGTCATCCGTAAATTTTGATTCCCAGGCCACGTGAGCAGAGAGTTGTGCGTGCACGTGGCCGCCTTCGCGCAATTCGCACAAATCAATCGCATGCGTACGCGTGCCAGATGCATACGCGTCATATGAAATTCGCGCGATCCACGCGTACGCGTACCTTACACATACGCGTCGCATGCGACGCCCAAATTAAACCCCCCAGCACCTGATTTCAATTCATCCACCCCCAATCCTAATTCTCTCTTGTTCTTTTATCCTTTTATTCTTCTTTTATCTTACTATTTGTTTTTGTTTTCAGTTCTTCTTTGCTTGAGGACAAGCAAACCTTTAAGTTTGGTGTTGTCGCTACGCTTATGGCTTTTCTGCTTATTTTAATAGCACCAAAGGGAGATGAATGTTCTTAATGAAGGAATGAGATGGCCACTAGCATAACTAAGGTGGTTGAGTTTCCTTCATTCTATTTCTCTTCCGTTCTTATTTTGTTGTTTTCTGTTTTCTGTTGCTTTGATTGCCTGTATGGTCTTTAGTACTTTCAGTTCTTAGAATTAGTTTCATTCTATTATTTGTCTCATGTACCGCTCACTGAACTTGAATCTAAAAAGAAAAAGAAAAAGAAGTGATGTATTGCATGAGAAATTGAGTTTATATTGAAGAGTAGTCTTATTCACTAAAAATGTGGTGGTATTTTCTGTGACTCTGAATGCATGACATGAACAGTGCATATTTAAATTTGAATAAAAGAATGTTGATGTACAAGGAACAAGAATTTAGAGCATTATTTTGACTTCTCTGAAATAAATAAAAATTTAATCCTTGAAGCAAAAGAGACAAAAAAAAAAAGCAAGGTCCAAGGCTCTGAGCATCAATGACTAGGGAGGTCAGACATGATTAAAAGCTCAAAGAGTTGTTTCCCTAGTCACATGCTTGTGGTGTTCTTGTGTCAAGTAATCCTTGAGACAAAATATTTAGAGTCGAGATCAATTGCAGTTAGCAGAGTATGCCAAAGGCTTTGAGCACCACTGTCTGGGAGTGATTGAAAAAAATTCAGAACTTAAAGAGAGTTCCACAGTTAAGTGTTTGTGGTGTTTCTGTGTCAAGTAAATCTTGAGACAAAACATTTAAAGTCACGGCTAGGCTCGAGGTGCAAAGCACCAAAGAAAATAAAAATTGATGTGTTCAAGGGTTAAATTGAGTTACAAAGGATCAGAGAATTCATAATATTATCCGGATTCTAGTTTCGAATGACACTGACATCCTTCTGATTCAAAGGAGAGTGAGATGCCAAAACTATTCAGGATTGCAGTTGTAAACCCCACTATAATAAGAGACATGAGCTTAATCGAACTCTTATTCTCATGCAAATTCACATCCTAAGCCTATATTAGTTTGGGTGCTTGAGGACAAGCAACAATTCAAGTTTGGTGTTGTGATGCGTGAGCATCTTTCCTATCTTTTCCTAGTGAATTTGCATTTAATTTCTTGAGTTTAATTAAGAATTAATTATCTTTTAGCCACTATGGATGCTACTTTGAGTCTTGTGCAATTCTGTTTATTATAGATAGCATTTGGTTGGATTTGATGGAGCTTCCGCAGAAAAAGAGAAGAAGGCTATATAGGGCATAAATGCTTAGAGGATGGAGAGGAAGCTTGCACAAATGGAATCAGCACAAGAATTAAAGGAGATGACAGGGAGGAGCAACGCGTGCGCATATCTGACGCGTACGCGTGGATTGAAGATTTGCACAGCGATGCGTGGGCGTACCTGACGCGTACGCGTGACACGCGAAGAAGACCATTGACGCGTACGCGTGACAAACGCGAAGTGCAGAAAATGCTGATTAATTAATTCTGATTTAAAACTTTATTTTTATGTTAAAATAGGAAAATATATTATTTAGTTTTAGAAGATAGATTTTAAATTAATTAGGATTAGATATAAAAGGGCAAAGAAACTTCCCTTCGGAGAAGGCGATTCCATTCCATCTCTACAAAAATACATTTTATCAGAATCCTTATTTTCTTTACCATGAGCAACTAAACCTCCACTGTTAAGGTTAGGAGCTCTGTCTATTGTATGGATTGATTCTATTATTTTTCTATTTTAATTCATGTTTTGATTTATATTTCAAGAATTGTTTTTGTTCTTTATCTTATGAATTTGGGTGGAACAGAAGTATGACCCTCTTTCTAATTGAGTTCTTGTATAACTTGGAAAAGCTATTTACTTGAACAACAGCTTGAAAACAATTTCTCCTAAACTTCTAATTATCTGGATTTAACGGGATACGTGACATATAATCCTTTTATATTTGGGTAATTAGAGTTTCTGTGGCACATAAACTAGCATTAAACTTCACCCCCTAATTGGAATTAATTGACCAAGGAATTAGCGGTTGATGAATTTTAGAGGAGACTAGAAAGGTCTAAGGAATTAGGGTCTAGTCACATATAGTTTGCCATGAATTAAATTTTGCATGATTAGAATAGTTAGTAAGAAAATTCAATCCGGAAAATAGATAACTCAGAAGCCTTAACTGCTTCTCCATATTTTATTCCCAACTTATTTATTCGCCTGTCTTTAATTTAATGCTTTTGAACTCTCAAACACTATTTTCTGCTTGTCTAACTAAGTAAATTAATCAACCATCATTGCTTAGTCTATCAATCCTCGTGGGATCGACCCTCACTCACCTGAGGTATTACTTGGTACGACCCGGTGCACTTGCCAGTTAGTTTGTGGTTGTAAATTTTGCACTACGGGCCGTACTTTGAAGTATTTCTCCTTGAAACCATGGAAAGAATCCTCGAATAACCCGAAGACCCGTTTACCCTGAACAGCTCGGAAAGACATATACCCCTTCTTATGTCTTCCCTCTTTGGAAGAGTTGGTCAAGAGAAAAAAGTACAAGAAAACTTCCACGGAGATCGGCAGATCCAGGTACTTGCATACCATCTCAAAATACCGGATGGAAGCCCAGCTGTTAGGGTGAAATTGTGATAGGGCCACATCACACCGGTTCAGGAGGGAGATAACGAAGGGGGAGAATGGAATCTGAACCCCCAAGCTGGTGAACATAGCCTTATACACCCAAAGCCAGTCGGCAATTCGGGGGATATTCATGTTTATCTGACAAATATGCTCTCAGTCCGCGGGAACAAAAACATCGTAGTGGTCCTCCTCGGGACCCCATCCACAAAGAAGGTTGGAGTTGTGAAGCTCCTCGAGCTCCTCAAGGGTTATTCGAGAGGGCATATCTTTAACATCCGAGGTGACCCAGAAGTAACGGTCCACGAAAACTCTCGGGATGGGTTGCTACGCCATACTTATAGTGGGGGCACCACTTAATGTTAAGTCCGGGAGGTCGAAGAACCGGAAAAATCGGAACTATCTCTACGAAGTTACAGTAAACTAATCTACGGTCAAGCAAAAGTCAAAAACTGCAGATCTAATTGCAATCCCCCTAGAATCTATCTAACGATAGCATGACCCAAACGAACAATTATGAACAACCTAAGGAACTAAAAAAGCGAAATGGCAACAATGATGAAAGCAAAGGCAAAATCAATCCACACAAGATAAAGGGAATCAGTGCTTACCAGGAATAGCAGTTATGGAATGGTGAATTCTGAGGAGATGCAACAGAACAGGAACGGATTGAAGCGTCAGAATCAGGAGGGATTAAGAGAAAAAGTGAAAGGAGAAACATGGGAGAATGAAGGAATGATTTGAAATAATAGAGGTATGAAACGTGAAAGGGAAGAAGGAGAATGGAAACTGAAAGGTAATTGACACTGAGAAGCGCGAAAGGCAGGGGTAGAATAGACTTTTCACCAAATTTTCAAATCAGTTATAAATGGGCATTGAATGCCCAGCGCAAAAAACGAGACGACGATCGACGTCCCCCCAGAACGGGCAAAGGCTACACGCGCGTAGGTGATACGCCCCAATCACAAGCGACCGACCTATCGGGAACCCCACCAGGGGGAATTGAGAAGAACGCGCCAACCACGGTGCCCACAACCGTAGGTGGCACGTTGGGGGCACTGTTCTGGCCTAGCCCAATAGAAACCAAAGAGCCAGGTTCAGACGTCAGAATGGCCCGACGGTTTACCGAACTCGGACCGGGAGGTGACCCAAACGTCACTTCCCCTCCCACGTGAACCTAGACAACTGGAAAGGAAGCTTCCAGGAAAAAAGGTCCGCGTCCGCGGGACCCACTCGAGGACAGAGTATATGTGGGGAGGGCCCTACCCCTCCCCAGAGGTACATCATCTAACCCTAACCCTAATAACCGCCTCTTATACAGACACTGACTAGAGCATTGGAGTTCTTGCAGGTGACCCCACCTCATCCTCAACCCGTCAAGTCAGAAGAGTCGTTCACCGGAACTCTCCAGCACCCATCTTTTAGTCACCCACACCTTCATTACTTCTAGATCCGACCCGTTCGATATTCGAGTGATCGAACATATACTATGATTTATAAGAAATTTGTTGCACTCTAATTTTAGAAAGCGTTATTAGCTACTTGTAAATTTATAATCTATAGCATCTTCTTTAAATTTAATACTCTTGATAATTTTTTATTCTTTATTAACATTACGGCCAATATATGGAACTAGATTTCATACATGTGTATGTTTACAAATAATATGTACTGAACAATAAATATTAATAATGCTATAAATTAATTCGAGTGTTGTGTGTTTTAAATTGCAACAAAAATTATAAAAAATAAGCCATAAAAAACTATCATGTCTACAATTATGTAATTATTATATTATGTCACTCAATCTGACGATAATTACTGTCGGATGAAAAAAATTTGACGGTAAATATTTATTGACGAGATTTATACCGTCTGATTGTTTTTTATAATTTTGACCGTATTTAAATTACCGTTGAATTTTATTCATTTTTTCGACGATAAATTCGACGGTTCTCAGCATTTTTCTTGTAGTGGTAAGAATCAAATTTAAATATTAATTAATATATGAGATTATATTAAACATTTTAATTTTGATAAGTATAAGTTATTTTTAAAAAGTTCATCCCTTATCTGCTTTCAAAAGCACCCCTAATTTACACAAACAGATGAGCTTTTTAATTTACCAAATACAGGTACTTATACTTTTAAGTATCTCTTCGAAAAGTTTTACCAAATCAAGTTATAGTTATTTTTTATTTTTTCTTTTATTTCTTGTTGAATTGATTTCTACTCAACTTTAAGATGTTGAGATTTTTGTACTCACTTTTAAAAAAAAAATATAAAACAAATTATTATCCAATTTCTTCTTCTTTTTCTTATATACTTATTGAGATTCTCCTTAATAAAACTCTCTTAATTAGTTTTGAGATTTAGTTTTAAGATATATCAAATGTAAGAATTTTTTAGACATGTATTTTTAATTAAAAAAGTATATAGAACTAATTCTTAATTACCTAATATTAACCAAATTTAATGTTTAAGTTTATAATTTAGAATTTAATATTAAAATTTATAATTTAAAGTCTAAATTTAAGAAAAATAAAATAACTTTAAATTTGACAGAATGTTAAATAATGACATTCAAACTTATATATATGTATATATAGAGTCACAAAAAAAAAATATGTATATATAAATATATATATTTTTAGAGCAAATGTAATTAAAGCGACAAAGCTAATAATATAAATAATAAATAATAAATAAAATATATAAATTTTGTTTGTTCTTTTTTTTGTCAAATATAACAATAAAATCTAATAATTTTGGTTATCTTTAAAGAACATTCTAAAAAAATTATGTTGATCATTTTCAATTATATTTTAACAAATATTTTTGTAATAAGTGATACCGTGAATATTTTTTTTTCATATACATTTAGATTTATAGATATAAAAATTATATTTTAATGTATTCTAATACTCTATGTAAATATAGATTATAATTTAAAATAATTTTTAAGGATAAGTATTATTTTGGTCCCTAACGTTGAGGGTCAGAATCGAAACCGTCCCTAATATAATTTTTGACTTAAAATCGTCCTTAATGTTGCATTTCATTTTAAAATCGTCATTTTTAATAAATTTTTTTTATTTATTCCTAAACTATCCCTACTATATTAAAAAAATTATATATATATAAAAAAAAGAAAACGCGTTTGGGTGGGGTGGGGGGAGGGAAAGGGTATACGAAGAGGGAGGGGAGGGAAAGGGGGAAGGGGGAAGGGGAAGGGGGAGGGGGATGGCGACGGCGGCTCTGTGGTGGTGGTGATGGAGGAGAGGGGAGGAGAAGTGGAAGAAGTCAGAAAAGAAAAGGAAGGAGACGCGGGTTCGGGGTGGGGGGAAGGGGAAAGGACGCGGGGTGGGGGTGGGGGAAGGGGAAGGGGGGAGGGGGACGCCGGCCGCCTCGCAACCTCGCCGCCTCTGCCTCGCCGCCTCCGCTTCGCAACCTCGCCGCCTGTTTTTTTGCTTCTGCTTTTTTGCTTTCTGTTTCTTGCTTTTTTGCTTCTGCTTTCTTGTTTTCTGTTTCTGTTTGGTGTTGTTGCTGTTGTTTGGTGTTTTTGATGTTGGTGGTGGTGTTTGTGTTGGTGTTGGTGGTGGTGGTGGTGGTGGTGATGGTGGTGGTTGTGGTGTTGGTGTTGGTGTTGGTGTTGGTGGTGGTGGTGGTGGTGTTGGTGTTGGTGATGGTGGAGGAGGTAATTGTGTTGGTAGTGGTGAGGGTATTTTTGTCCAAAAAAAATTAAAAGAATGATTTTAATACGAAAAAAACGTTAAAGATGATTTTAAATCCAAAATTACAATGGGACGGTTTCGATTCGGACCCTCAACGTCAGGAACCAAAACAATACTTATCCCTAATTTTTACTAATTAAGTATTTACAGAATAAAATTCATGTTATATAATGATTTTTTAATTTTAACCGTATAGATTTTGAATTTACTAATATATTTATAGAAAAAAAAGTGTAAAATGTATATTTAACTGTGAGACTAAAATTATTGTAAAATATTGAAAAAAAGTTTATTGAGTTATTTGAATTAACAGAATTAAATAAATGCTGCAATTGTTTTGAGAGAGACATGTATAAAAGCCAAATTTTAATATGTATTTGTAGGTGAATCGTGAACAAGCTTCACATATTAATAAATAGACTTCATCTTCAAACTCTAAAGCCAAACTGGGAGCCAACTTTCATTCACAAGATGATAAACACGCGTCAAAAAATACATGAACAAAAAAAATTTCTTTAACTTTATACAAATTTACATATGCATACTATAATTGATCTTATTTAAATTATTAATTTAATATATTTATTATTTAAAAAGTAATATAATAAGAATTTAGAATTAGAAAAAAATGATAAAACATTTATTTTATTTATATTATTTTAATTTTAATTTGAATTTAATTTTTTATTTTTTATTTTATTAATATATAAAAAATATAAATTAATATTTTTTTACAGGTAGGATAGAATTAAAATTTGATGGTACTAATAAAGTTAGAATAGAATCTAATACCTTGTCCTTCTTATTGTCACCCTACATACGTGAGATGACTTTGGAAGATAGACCTGCCACTATTTCGTGCGTGAGTCGCGAATTGCAGGCCCAATTTGGCTACAACGAGGCTTGGGTTGGTTAGTTCACAGTATGGCCCACATGAGTACCATTTCCTAGGCGGTGTTTGTAAACTGCTAAAAGAATTCCTTTCGCAGGTGCCATTTGCGACTTGGACGTGCGCATTTCAGTCCAAGTATTCAGTATGCATTGTCATGCACATTTTTTGGAATTAATCTTTTTTAAATATTTAAATCAATAAAATACTCTGTCTGCATCATAGTTTAGCACATTTTTACGAGACAAGAATGCTAGAGCACTAGTAGATTTTATGATTTGAAATTATTAATTAGTCATCATTAATATTTTTAATAGTGTAAAATTATTTATTTTTTTTTTGCTAGTTAAGTATTTGCCAAATTTAAATAAAAATATTAGTCTTCTAAACTTTCTCCTTACGAGACCAAAACGTTTATCAAATTGCTCTTACAAAAACTGGATTTAGTAAAAATTCATCTATGCCCAATCCATCTCCAATATACCAAAGGAAGGTATGGTTGACAAAGTAATGGAAGGATTTGAAATTGAAATAATCTAATGAAATTTTTCAATACCAAGACTCAAGAATTGATCATATATCTCAAAAACAGAGACACAAACACGCACAAATAACAATTATTAAGGTAGACTTAGAAATTACTAAATCATATCCTTTAAGAAATTGAATTTAGGAATTGGCATTCGGCTCATATTTGGAGTCAGCTTCCTCTTGCAATTGCAATGCATGTTCAAGCTCCACTTCCACTTCACCCATATCTGGCCTCTCTCTTCCATCAACAACCAAACATCGATGAGCAATGTCAACAAACAAATTCCAACAACTTGGATCAATCTTTGACTTCAGAAACGGATCAACAATTTCCTCTGCATATGACTTCACCAAATACTTATGTTTCAAATGTTCCTTAATAAGATCCATTGCTGACTTAGCACTAAAAACTTCTAATAGAACTATACCAAATGAATACACATCCGATTTTTCAGTTAAATCACCGGTTGCTGCATATTCTGGATCACTATATCCACATGTTGACATTACTCTCGAATTAACTCTAATCAATGATTTTGACATGCTATATGGACCTCTTTTGGACAAGAACAACCCCGAAATTTTCGGTTCCCAGTTATGATCTAAAACAATGTTGCGCGATTTAATGTGACGGTGTATGATTGCATACTTGAGTCCTGTGTGAAGATAGTGTAGTCCACGCGCTACTCCAATGCAAATCTTAAGCCTAAGTTTCCATGGGAGTGGATCCCTTATAATTTTATTAGGATGAATATGATCAAAAAGGGAACCATTAGACATGTATTCATAAACAAGAACTAACTCGTTTCTTTCGACACAAAATCCAACTAATGACATGAGATTAGGGTGGTGTAGCTGTGAGAGCAAGACAACCTCGTTCTTAAACTCTGAGAAACCGAAGATTGATTCTTTTTTGCATCGCTTGACGGCGACTGCGGCGGAATTTTGCTTCAAATGACCTTTGTAAACAACGCCAAATCCGCCTTCTCCGATTATGGAAGAATGGTTGAAGTTATTTGTTGATGATTGTAACTCAGCAAGTGAAAAGTGGTGGCAAAGTTCTTTTATTATGGATGATGGTTGTTTTGTTGAGACAAGTCTTTGATTTGAAAAGAGTTGTTTTGTTGAGGTGAGGGTTGGATTAGAAGGTTTTGTTTCTATTGAGATATTTGACTTAGAGAAACAACACATGCCTCGAAGCAAACCCATTTTGGATAAATGCTTTGAACAACATTGAGTTATATATATATACAAATAATTTAAGAATTTAATTTTGAGACAATATCAAATATTTTTATATGTATGTTCAATTACACCACATCACATTTTATTTTAATTACATAAAGATTAAATATAATTAAACTATAGTATAAATTGTTTTATAATATCAATGTATTAAAATTAAATTTATAATTTAATTTAATATATTATTAGTCTAAAATAATTTTATATGTATATTTAAGGATAATATTTTATAGTATCAGTGTGTTAAAATTACACTCGTATATAAATAGAAATCTTGATCTTTTTAATAGAAAGAAGTCAAAGAACGTATACATTAAGTTAACAAGTCTTGGTGTTTGTCCGAGTGAAAGTCAACATAAATCAAAGCCGTCTCAATTGACTTCGTAGTTCTGCGGGTTCCACAACAACCCATTTGATAACAATAGTGATCCTTCTCTGAAATCCCCTGCTTTAACTAGCAGGGATGAAACAAAACATTTGTGTCGCAGCTGAAACTTGAAGCATTAAGAGAACAATTGCATGATCATGTAGGTAGGTGGGTTGTGATTTATTTAGGTTTAATTATTTTTGTTAGTTTTTATAATTTTATTAAATTTGTAATTAGTTTTTTATATTTTTTTTTGTAAAAATTTATGTATGGCCAACTTTATGTGAAGTTGATAATTGAGAGTTATTAAATGATTTGACTAAATTTTTATCTAACCGCTCTTAATTATCAACTTCACGTAAACTCACTGCACCTAAGTTTTTTTACCTTTTTTCTTTTAATTAGATTTTTATACTGTTTTTAATTTTGTAGTTAAGTTATTTACGTATCGAAAACGTTAAAATTAACAGAATATTTCTTAAAAAAACATGTGGTCAAAGATTTAATTAGATTTTTGATGATGAGTATCTTTAATTTGTAAAAAAATATTCTGTTAACTCTAATATTTTTTACATTAGCAAAAATCTAATTACAAAATTAAAAACAGTATAAGAATATAATTGAAGGAGAAAAAAAGTATAAAAATTTAATTACAAATTTAGTGAAATTATAAGAACTAAATAAATAATTAAACCATTTATTTATTTATGGATTTTGCAAATGAGCTAATAAGAATACTGGTTAAGGATGTAAAAGTAGAAAAGTTTTATAAAAAAGTTTGTAATAATAGAAGCTCTTTTAAAATTTTTAAGTATTTAATAATTGGAAGTATAACAAATTCATCATTATTTCAGTAATTTTTAGTAAAATATCTTCTTTTATGACACTTTTAAATAATATACTTAGGGTATATGTTAGCAAGACAAAAGGAAAAAAAAAAGCGAATTTCGTAAAATTCTAATAACATTAAGAGCATGTGAAAGTTGAATTTTTATTTACTTTGGGTAAAGTATATTTTTTGTCCCTAAAGTTTGATAAAAGTTTTAAAAATATCCCTAAGTTTTATTTTGTTTCAATTTTATCCCAAAAGTTTTCGATTTGCATCAAATATACCCTTGACGGGTAATTTTTCAAAAAATTTAAGATCAATTCAATAACAATCTCATAAGAACAACCCTCAACACAAGCAAATCAAGCATCATTTTCATGCATTATTGTTAGATTGGTTTTAAATTTTTTGAAAATTTAGACGTCGGGGGTATATTTGATGCAAATCGAAAACTTTTGGGACAAAATTAAAACAAAATAAAATTTAAGGATATTTTTGAAACTTTTGCCAAACTTTAGGGACAAAAAGTATACTTTACCCATTTACTTTTATATGACCTTAAAGCATGCTATTTATTTTTCATATTTTTCTTTTAAATAATATCACTTCATTTTATTTTAATATTATAAGTAATGTTATTTCAACAATTAAATATCTGTTTGCTTTTCTGTTGGCATTCTAAAACATTTGTTAAAGTTGCTACGGATAAAGTGACAAGCTATTTATGTGTTTTAATGTCATCATGATTTAGCCTCTAATCAACATTTTTTCCCTTCAGCGCCAGTTAAGTCAGTCAGTTGAAGCAAAATCCACACTTTTATTACTACGGTTAATGTTATTCAACAAATTTAAGTTGTTAAAATTTTTACAAAAACATTTTTAAAGTGATTTTTTTTCTTTAAAAGATCTTTTAAAAAAATAAAAATAATTTTATATTTAGATATTTCATATAAAAATATTTTTATTTAGAATATAATATATTTTTTGTTTTTAAAATTTATAATTTTTTTTTGAAAATATCCCTAACGTTTAATTTTATTCAATTTTGTTCTTAATGTTTTCGATTTATTCAATTTTGTTCTTACCGTTTTCGATTTATTTTAAAAATATCTCTAAACATTTTTAATTTTGTCTCTAATATTTTAGATGAAGTTAATATTCAGAAGTAATTCTGATATAAATTGAAAACGTTAGGGACAAAATTGAATATATTAAATATTAAGAGTATTTTTGAAGAAAATCACAAACGGTAGAGACAAAAATATACTTTACTCCTTGTAATAATTATATTTGGATATAACAATATAAAAGTATGTTTTTATTCATTTATTATATTAAAAACATCTTTTTTTGTAAATAAAAAAATCTTTAAAAAAATATAAATTATCATTTTAAAAAAAATATTTTTTAATTTTTTAAATATTTTTATTTTTATTTTAAAATTTTACGACACACACTTAAAAAAACATCTTTTTCGACTAACTTAATTCCATTCAAACAAGCACTGTGTCTCTATGATGGGATGAAAATTAAAAGGGCATTACATTACTAGAAGCCTGAAATCCAACAATAGAGTCAAGAAAAAGAAAATCAAAATTGAGACAAAAATTAAATGGACAGTAATAGATCTCTTTTAATTTCCATCTGTAAATACTAAATACAAAGTGGAAAAGGAAAATGATACCACCCTATATTAGAATATATATGAGTGGCTAATGACCATAATTTCAATAAAAAGAATAGAGAAAATAACATTCTTTTTTTTTTATGAGAGTGAGACATCTAAATGATATTTTTTTCTATTTATTATAAAATATATACTTCTATTTTCTACAAAATTAAAATAACATATACATTAGTCCATTTAACTAAAATATTTTTCAATAATCATTATAATCAGAAAAAAAGAGAATGTCATTTAAGAGTTGATGAATCATGAATGTCATTTCAATTAATAATTCGTTCATATTTATCTCTTTATAGTAACAACAACTTAAATTATTTCCCTCTTTATTTACTATTATATTGACTAATTATTAGTATCATTAAAAATAATTAGTTCCCTCACTGAATCTCACCAAGGCCAAAAAGGAAAAAGCTTTAGGAGAAGGACCAATGTACCTTGCTTCCTTCACACGAGCCACAACTCTTGAAGACATAAAGTAGAATGTTTCGTTCCCTCTAATAATGTTGCCCTAATTCGCTTGTGTTTACAACTGTTGTCATGGCTACATACTTTTCATGTGAGTATGCATGTGACATGCAATATTAATATCTTGAATATGTTTCAGTCAAATGCATATTCAAAAGTTACTCTTGATGCCTTTTTTCGGTCAAATTTCCACTGTACTATTGCATCATCATCATCAAATCATATGGCATGCGACTGTTACTGTTTACCCTTTTTTAGTACGTGATTATTATAGTATTTAAAAAGTGGTGTCTAAATTGTTATAAAAGATTAAAAATTAATATTTAATTTAAAAAAATAAAAATAAATAATTTTTAAATTTTAAAAATTATTATAAAAAATAAATTAGACAAAAATTATACACCAACTTATAAACACTATAAAATTTATCGTATTAGTGATAAGAATAATCTCATCAAGAGAATTATTTTTGTTGTTGCAAAACTTTTAAAAGGTATGATAATTCGGTATGATCATTATCATCATCTTTATTTAATCATATAATGAAGGCTAATAATTTTTATGGATATGACACCTACTTGAGTGTAACGCAGCGTTATAGATGTTAGGGAATGTTTTACACTGTTGTGACGATGGTGGTGAAGAAATCGGACAGTCCAATTTCGTTGAAGAGAGAGAGGAGTACAAATCAGACCGTCCGATTTGTGCTGACATATATTTTTTTTGTTAGAAAATTGGACCCATCGATTTCTTGCATGCAGGACTGATAAATTCATTTTTAGGGTTTATCTTGTGCTTAATTGAGTGAATTTTATCCATTATTCTCACACTTATTCATAGAATTCACATGTTTTATATTTTCCTTCCTAATTTTGTACTATGATTGAAAACATGCTTCTTTAGCCTTAAATTTACTAATTTTAATCATCTCTTATTACCATTCGATGTCATGATATGTTTGTTAAGTGTTCTCAGAGTTTATCGGCCAAGAATGACTTAGAGGATGGAAAGGAAGCATGTAAAAGTAGAAGGAATATAAGAAATTGAAGGAATTGCTAAGTTGTCAATCATGACCTCTTCGTACTAAATTGATCATAACTTGAGCTACAGAGGTTCGAATGAGGCGGTTCTAGTTGCGTTAGAAAGCTAACATATGGGGCTTCAAAATGATATGCAATTTGCCATAGTTGCCATGCAGTTAGGTGACGCGCACGCGTGGATCACGCATACGCGTGACCTTGCGAAATTTCAGCGACGCGTACGCGTGGGCGACGCGTACGCGTGACAGAGCCACATGCTGCACGTATCAGAAAATACTGGGGGCAATTTCTGGACTGTTTTTGACCCAGTTCCAAGCCCGAAAATATAGATTAGAGGCTGCAGAGTGGAGGAATCATTCATTCAACAATTCATACAACTTTCATTCACATAATTTTAGGTTTTAGATATAGTTTTCTAGAGAGGGAGGCTCTCTCCTCTCTCTAGGTTTTAGGGTTTTAGCTTTATTTCTTCTTCAATTCAGATTTTCATCTTGTTTTATTTTAGTTTCTATTCTACATTCTACTAGTCTAGCACTTTAGTTTATCTTGTTGATTTATTTATTCTCCACTTTAGTTTATGCACTCATGATGTTAGATTCAATTTTCATATTAATGCAATTTGTGTTTTCCATATTTATGATTGCTTTCTTCAATATATGTTATTGATGCTTGCAATTGGTTGTTTAGATTTTATTATCTCTCATTAATTTTCTATGCTTTTATTTTGTACCTACCAAGTATTTGATAAAATGCTTGGTTGGATTTTAAATTAGCTTTTTATATTCTTAACTTAGATTGAGTAATTAGAGACTCTTGAATTGTCAAAATCTCTTGTTAGTTGGTGATTGAAACTAGCTAGTTGGCTTGAACTTCACTAACTCTAGTCTTTGATTAGGACTTGTGAACTCAAGTTGATTTTCTCAGTTAACTTACCTTCAATTGTTAGAGGTTAACTAAGTGATAGTAAAAGACAATTACCATCACAAGTGACTATGATAATAGGGATAGAAATTTTAACTATCAATCCTTGCTAGGACTTTTTTTAATCATTAGTTTATTTTCTTATCATTTACATTCCTTGTTCAACCTTTAAAAATCCAAAAATATACTTTCCCGTAACCAATAATAACTACACTTCCCTGCAATTCCTTGAGAGACGACCTGAGGTTTAATACTTCAGTTAATTTTATTGGGTTTGCTTGAGTGACAAACAAATTAAATTTGATTGAGGTTTAATTGTCGGTTTAGATCTATACTTACAATGCGCTTATTTTTGTGAATTCTTTACCGACAATTTTTTCCATCAAGGACCAATTTTTTTTATGCAAAGAAATCGGACACATCGATTTTCAGTCTGCAAGACAATTTTTTTGGACAAGAAAATCGGACCCACTGATTTCATGCATGCAAATTATTTTGCCCAACGCAACTCTAATCGGACTGTCCGATTTAGGTCCTCCAAAAATTTGAAACAGTTGGACGGTCCGATTTCAACGTTTATATATATAACAATGGTCTCATCGAGCTCTCCACTTCATTTTTTTCTTCTCATAATCTTCAAATCGTCTGAAGCTCCTCTCTGCTCCTTCTCTTCTTCTTCAGTGTTTCAAAAAAATTAACATCAAAATTGAGGGAGTGCAATGTGAGTATATCATAATGAATGATAGAGTTATGTTAAAAGTATATTATCATGGACAAGTTTTATTACAAACATATGAAGAAGTGAAATTTGTGTATGAAAATTCATTAGAGATCAAATTATTATTCCATTTATACTGTCATTTGAAGAATTAAAAGGTGTGATTTGTGAGAAGATAGATTCTCAAATATTTAAAAGAGTGTCGTATATTTTGTACAGATATTCCATATCTGTATTTAGTAGATTCATTCAATTTCAAACGAAATACGTGACCAATGAAGCGAGGATGCAAAAAATGTTCTCAGTGTATCTTAAAAGTCGGTCCCAAATATCGTTCATCGAATTGTATATTGGATTCGAGCAATCTATAATAGACCGAGACATTGAATTGAAATAATAATAATAATAATAATAATAATAATAATAATAATAATAATAATAATAATAATTCACTTTCGCCAATAAATTATAGTTCAAATGGCATAATCTCTCCATACTCATTTAGAAATTGCGAGTTCGAATCTCCCTATCTTTGATAATAATAATAATTCACTTTCAACAATTATTATATTAAAACAATTTTAACATTTACACTTCCAACATAACAAACAAATTTAACTATTCTATTCTATTCTAACAACACACAATAATAAATCATTAATCTTTTATTAAATATCTATATTATACTCATAATAAAATAATTAATTCAATAATTTTTATATATCATCTACAATAAATTTATTAATAACAATTAATAATAATTATTTTATTATCATACATAGATCTTAATAAAAATTATTACTACAATAAATTTATTCAAAACAATTGTAATAATTAATTTATTATCACACCTATAATCTTAATAAAAATTATTACTACAATAAATTTATTATTAACAATTAATACTAATTAATTAATTTATTATCACACGTATAATCTTAATAAAAATTATTACTACAATAAATTTATTAATAACAAATATTTTATTATCATACCTACATCTTATATTAATAAATTAATTAATTCACTTTGAATTGGTATAATAATAAATTATTAATCCTTTATTAAATATCTATATTATACTCATAGTAAAAATAATTAATTCAATAATTTTTATTTATCTTCTACAATAACTTTATTAATAATTATTATTTTATTATCATACATATGTCTTAATAAAAATTGTTACTACAATAAATTTATTAATAACAAATAATAATAATTATTTATTATTATACCTACATCTTAATAAAAATTATTACTACAATCTATTAATGATAATTAATTTATTATCCTACATCCATAATCTTAATAAAAATTATTACTACACTATTTTTATTAATCTTTAACATTATCACTATTATTTTAATTAAATCAAAATATTTATAAATAAAAACTTACATAATTAGAATGATCAAGATAATTAACAATGTAAAATTCTGGACGATTAACGTCTTTTATTATCATTCTCTTTGGCATTGTTGAAGACTAGTGGTCCAATTTTTTTTCTCAAAAGTCCGATTTCATCAACAATAGAGAGTGGAATCAGTGGAGTTAAAGGTGGGATTGGGGACTTGGAATGAGTGAGGGAAGGATGGAACGAAAGTGAAAGGGATGGAGTAATCACCGAGTAGTATACAAGTAGGGGCGAGGGTGCATGCATGTTTGACGCGTGGCATGCAGTGCGCAAATTGAACGGTCCGATTTATTTACCTGCGATGTCTCTAATCGGACCGTCCGATTACTCTACTCCAAATCAGACCGTCCAATTTGTTGATCACAGTCGTCACATCTTCGTTAAATCTCCCACACTCCCATAATTTGGCTATACACCATACTTATCCCAATATCAAAATTAAAAAAAGTGTATAAGGAATAGTCTTCACCTTTTATTTATTAATTTTTTTCTTAATTTTACAATTCCCTTTAGGTCTTATAATTAAGTTATGCTAACAATTGTAACAATAACAGTCTTCGTTAGGCTATCCATTCTGATTAACCACAATAATGAAACCAAATATAGTTTAAGCCCAAGCTTCATATTAAAACATGATTTTAATAACAAGTGAAATTAGTGAAAGAAGTAAGTACTTGATCTCAACTAAATGTATCAAATTTGATACTAAAAATTAATAAAAAAGAATGACAGGAGAATTTTTACTCATTTTGTAAGACTTCGTTTGAGTATAGTAATCGAATTTCTAATAATGGAAGAAAAATAAAAAATAGAATAAGACATAGAAAGAATAAAAGAAAACAACAACAATAAAAAGAAGTCACAAGTCACAACTCACAACATTAGCATGATCCAAACACCATACTCGACTGGTAAAAATTGTAGCATATAAAGCAATCATGGTACCAGGACAACAGAAGCAAAAGTTACAAAAACACCCCTCAACAAAAGCCAAAACCACCAAACCAAGTAAGCCAGAAAACTATATTCCAAAATCTTCCTTGTTGTGAGTGAACAAATAAATAGAGCATAAGAACGTTAAAATTGAATAAAATCTTCACATTCTGAAACCCCAACAAAATGAGCATTATCAAAAGGCACTATTCTCACCCTTTTCTTCTTCTCTTCACTACTGTTATTCTTCTCTTCCTTCTTCCTCTGTCAGATGCTGCAGATAACACAAGCTTGGTTTACAAAGTTTGTTCAGATCAGAAACTACATGACCCATCTGGGGTTTACTCACAGAACCTCAAATCCTTATTGGTTTCTCTTGTTTCACAATCTTCACAAAAACCTTTCTTCACAACAAATTCTGGCACTGGCCAGAATAATATGATCATGGGTTTGTACCAATGCAGAGGAGATTTATCAAACACTGCTTGCTACAACTGTGTCAGCAAAGTTCCTTACATTTTGGAAAATCTTTGTGGCAAGGTTGTTGCCTATGATATAAATGCTTATATTTATTGTTTCTTATACTAATTTGTGTAAAATGTTGATATAAGTATTCCTCTCCTAGTTAAATATTTGAGTAATGTTAAGAAACAAACTTTTTTCAACCGATTTCAGTCCATTTTTTAAAATTGTTTTGTTTGTGTTAAATTCTATATTCTAAATCATAAATCATTAACTTTAAATCTTAAATTATATATTTAAATTTTAAAATTGACTAATATTAATTAACTAAGAGTGGATTTCCTATATTTTCTCTCTCTCTCTCTCTCTCTCTCTATATATATATATATATATATATATATATATATATATTTTTTTTTGTGGATATTCCAATGAAGACTCCATAGTTCTTTTCATGTAAAGATGTTTCATTTTGATCATTGCATGGTGGAGTGTAAAATTTAATTTTATATCTTATAAAAGTGTGACTAAATAAATAAATTATACTTTTAAATAAAGATCTTCGTTAGAGTTAGTGCTTTTTCTTTTATGTTAAATTGTTTTACAAATTTTCTTATGTTATACATCAATGCATTCTTGTATAAATCTGATATGTATTAAGAGTTCACAGGTGGTGGCTGCGAGAATCCAACTAAGTGGTTGTTATCTGAGGTACGAGGTTGTGGGGTACAAGCAGGTTCCTGAGACTCAGTTACTTTACAAGGTTTGTGGTTCAAAACAAGCAAATGGAGATGGTGGTGATGGGTTTGAGGAGAAAAGGGACTCAGCTTTTGGCATGGTGGAGAATGGAGTGAAGAGTAGTAATGGTGGGAAATTGTTCTACAAAGGGAGTTACCAGTCTTTGAATGTAATGGGGCAGTGTGAGGGTGATTTGGCCATTGATGATTGTGGTGATTGTGTTAAGAGTGCTGAGGAACAAGCCAAAGCTGAGTGTGGTGACTCATTTCAAGCACAGATTTATCTCCATAAGTGCTTCCTCAGTTATAGCTTTTACCCTAAGGGAGTTTCTTCCACCATGCCATCTTCAACTGCAGGTAAGTAAACTACCAATCTAAGATATTTTTTCAAATTTTGTTTTTCATATTTGAAGAACATGTATTTCACTTTTTTTTTTCTTTTAGGGACTAAATTATCAAACTATAATTTTTAAGGGGCTTGATGATTTACTTGAAAAACTTATCTTTAAACAATAATTTCTTGTATATTGTATATTTAGCACACACTTTATTACTATTAAACATTTTCTACTCTAACACTCAAACTTTTATTTTGCAGTATTAGATTAGATTCCATAAATGTCACAATTTTGGGTATGCAAGTATCATAACTCTAGAGAAAAGAAAAAAATATCCCGTCTTTCCCCTTTTTTTTTTTTTGGTGTGTTTGTTAATTATTGTAGGACTCTATATGGCTGCTTTTGAGTGTTGTGTCTTTGTGTTTCTGCGATGTTAGGCAATAAAGAAAAGATCTTCATTTCTTTAACTTATTTTGATGTATTTTCCCCTCACTAATCATTAAGGAACGATCTATCTGCCAGTGTTCTGTTTTTGTTCGTGGCTATATAGCAAATAACAATAAACTAACATAAATTTGATAGCAATAACAATTATGCTTGAAATAAAAAAATAAAATATTATCGGAGTATTGGACCATTTTTCATTTGGGTATTTGAGAAACGAGGTGTGCGAAGGGGAAAATAGGCTCTTTCATTTCACATTTGCACTTCACTATTGTTTATGATTGTATGTTATGTCTCCAACAACAATAAAGCTTGTGTTTCTGTGTTTGATTGAATCAGAGTCAGCAGCCCAAGGAGACACTAAAAAAACAGCAGCCATTGCTCTGGGGGTATTTGCAGCTATTAGTTTCTGCTGCGTTGTTTTCTTGTGTGTCAAGTCAGTGATGGATAAAAAAAGAGATGGAACTTGGAAGTGAAGTTGACAATTTGTACTTATTTTAACCTCTTACACCAGTTGAAATAGTGTCAGATATATGGGCATTTAGGTTCTACAACTTGTCAACTTAGTATATGAGACAGAATGAATACATACATTATTTTCTATATATCTTACATGTCAATATAGAGTTAGCTTCTAACATTTTAGCTTAAAATATACAAGGCTATATAGTTCAGACATTAAAGGTTTAAAGTTATTGCTGCTTCATGGTTGATGTGTTTTGAGTCGGATGTCCAAAGTTGATCAAACTTTGGTTTCTCATGTTGTGAATAACGGATGCCTATCATCAACATGGTGGTTTGTACAATTGTACTCATTCAAATTAATGTTTGGATGAGTTTCGTTGAGTCTCTTTCACCACTAAACCGCCCTAACCTCAACTCTGAAGTCCCATCTTGATTGTGTTTGTTCCCAACATAACACTGCGAGCTACATTAGCAACACATGATTTCCCCTGCACCACTTAATGCAGCAAAATCGCAATGGCAGTTTAAGACTATGATTAGCAACATCAACTTACAGACTCATCTCTCAACCATAGAAATTCTAACAATAACACGAGACCCCAACAATCCCCCAAATTCGCTTTCATGTTCAAGAATAAGCATTACGATAATCATAGCTCGACCTACACGGGTAAATTAAGCATCTAGTACTACCATTATCACAAGAAATCTGTTATATCTACATCCAGAGTGCGGGTTTCCCACCGTATCTCTCCAAACCAAAGACTAATCTATTATGAATCGGAATTTCATTTAAAAATTTGTCACTTACAGATCAAATTTTATATGCAAAAATCGGAATTTGAACTTCTAACACTTGTTAATGCAGATAAATGAGTTAACTACTTAACCAACCCAATTTGATTTGGAAAATATTTTTATCTGAGGAATGTTAGGGACCAGCAACTTTTGTAATTTGTAGCCATCAAATAGCCATTAATGATGGTTTTAATGGTGTGAAATTTCATCCAATGGCTTACTTTTTTTTGTTGATTACATGCTGACCAGAATTTAACAAAGTTGCTGGCCTAGACTTTTCCTTTGTATCTAGTATCCAGACATAACATAATATTGATCAAATGCTGCAATTCATCTGGAATTATGCCAATCAAAGTCCTAAAAAAACCATTAAATAAATAAATAAATAAACTTGTTGCTAAAAAAGAACCTTGATGAATGCCCTAAGGGTCTTCATTATAAAAATCCATCACAGCTCAAACCTTAACAGCAAATTAAATTCGGCATCCAGCAACATAATTACCATCAAAATCATAATTAAATAATAAAAACATGATGACTTATCAGTGTAAGTAACAAAAAGAGTTCTCTACTAATAAGGTAAATCACACGAATTATTGAATCTAAAAGCAATAAAACCCTAAAACCCTAGCTACCACTCGCTCATTCAATCAACCAACAGTGATGCTCTCCAAACGTCGAAAAATACAATAACAGAAAAACCGAACCGAAGGAATGAGAGAGCAGTTCTTGATTCTTCACTTAGGAGGACCAATGGAGGCGGGAGTTCCAAGGATGCTGGCCTGCTGGAGCTCGTACTCGTTGAGCTGCTGCTCGCGATCCATTTCGATGATGAGAGGGACAACGAGGATGAGGAACGTTGTGCCGGCGATCCATGCGGCTTTTCCGGTGCTGCGGAGGAGCTTCTTGGCCACGAAGGCGGCGTCTCCGGCGGCCTGTTTTCCGCGGGCAACGATGGGGGAGCGGGAGATCTTCACGATGAGGGAGTCGTCTCGGCCTCCTGGCCTCTCAGGGAGGGACACTCCGCCTCTTCTGGATTGCGATGACGACATTGTTGCCGAAGAAGTGAAGGGAAGCAGAGAGACGGAGAAAGAAAGAAGGAGACGCCGAGAGTGAAGGGTGTAGAAAAAGTGAGAGAAACTTTCTTTTATTTGTGAGTGAATCCCCAATGGGCCCTTCACAATTAATTCGAAGCAAGAACGATATTCTCAATAGAAAATATTTTTAAAGATAATTTATTATTTGATTAGGTTGTTATTTTTAAAATTTTTAAATACGTTTTTTTAGATTATTGAGTATTTAGTTTTTAATATTGTTGAATTAATAATTTGTTTAAGTGTTATTACTAAAAATTTTTAAAATGTTATTTATAAATTATAATTTATTATTTACATAAGTTGTTACTTTTTAAATTTAAAACAATCTTTCTTTTAAACCGAATACAAAAAGGGAGATTTTTTACTGACGTGACACTCATAGTCTCATATATTGAATTTTGAGATTATTTGCTTAAATGTATTTATTAAAAATTTTTGTAATTTTATTTATAAATTAATAGATTATTTGGTTAGATTGTTAGATAATAATAAGGATTTAGTTTTTGAGTTTATTAGCAAGGTAGTTAGAATGTTAGATATTTAAATCTTAATATTATTGAACCAATTTAAATAAAGTTATTTATAAATTATTTATAAATTATTTTAAAATTAGGACGGTTGTTTAATAATAAAATCAACAATTTAAAAATAATAACAAAACAATAAGAAGCAAGTAGTAGTAAAAAACAAGTTTGAAAACAAAATAATAAGAGCTTAAATTTGAAAACGGAAACAAAACGTCATTTTAAAACAAAACAATAAAAAATCAAATTTAAAAAAGGTTGTTACTTTTTAAATTTAAGTTATTTACTTAAGTTGTTTTGTTTAGGTTGTTATTTTTTTATTTTAAGTTATTTTAAATTGATTGTACATAAATTAAAATTTTCAAAATAAATTCAAAAAATACATGCTTCAGTTAAGAGAACTATTGTGTCTCGATTCATGAATTTGCTAAGAGAAGTTGACGACGGATATATCTAATTGTGTTAATGGGATTACATATGAGTCTATTAGGACAGTTAATGAGATTTACATATCCTAGCTTCTAAGATATTTTCTATTGTATGGGACTACTGTGTGACGATAGAAAATTCATTGCAGTTATTAATGAGATTTGGTTATCAATTGAGAAAATTGTTTGTGATACTATTGATATCTAATAGTCTTAACAAATCAAATTGTTTTTAAAATGCAACTTAGACATTATTGATTGACAGAATACTATATATGACGAGAAAAATATTGAAAAACTAAGGTATTTTACTAAGTGTTCACTAATAGGCAATTTTACATTGCTTTGTCAAGAGTTAAGAGTCGCAATGGTCTGAACATTCTAATTCTAGATGAAGACAACAATCCAAACTCATTAACAACAAATGCCGTATTCAACGAAATTGTTAATAATATTTAGATAAGAAAATATTATTTTCATTTTAGTAACATGTTATGATTTACACTTTTGTACAAATATTTGTCATAGATATAACTAATTTATTAATTATACTTTCAAACTTGAAATAAAATGTATAACATGGAACACAATATTATATGCCAATTGCTTTTTTAATGAGGTTAATAAAATACTAGGTTGTCGATAAATTTTTTTTTTTGGTTTGCGTCGATAAATTTTTATTAGCCTTATAATATAAAGTTTAGTGTAAAATTGACATGCTATTATTACAGTTATATATGTTCTTATTTTTTTTAAGTTTCTTTCTTTATGACTCAAGAATATTATAGACTTTAAATTGTTTTATTTGTATTTTATTTTGAATAAAGATAAAACAATATATTAAGTACGTTTTATTATATAATGATGATGATAGTATTATACTAAAGCAAGCTCTTAAGTGTAGACAGAGAAATTTCATCTACATGTATAGATGAACGTTGGCAGTATTTCTGTGTGACAAATGTAGATTCAATGAGATCATTTCTGAACGAATTGCAGGTCGTTTCAGCTTCTCTGCTAAACCGATCATGTGCATGTTTGGATTATCCCATTGACATAAGTAGTTGGTAACAGTAATAAGTAACTAGGATGATGTTAATTATGTGCGGCTTTTATGGGCTATTTTTGTGTTTTTTATTTATGAGAGCAAAAGTGATATAGGATCTATTGTTATAATGTTTAATCTGTTGTGATAAGTATGGGTGGATGCCCATTTAATGCATGGTGACTTTCTTCACAATGTTAGGCGGCTAAGCTTTTCTAATAGAAAAGTTCAGTTCTTCAAAGAAGACTAAACTTTATGAAGCTTTAAAAAGGAATTCTTTGTACGTGTATAAATAGAAGTAAGATCTGAGACATATTACACACTACAATCAATAAGAATTCTCTCTCTCTATTTATATTGTATATATACAAAATTCTTCCTCTCTTTCTTTCTTTCATACGTTAATACATATATATAAATATATAAGTATCATATCTTTTATATTGAGATAGAAATTGTGGTTAATATTGTTATCTAATTATATTTCTTTACTTTATGTTTGTTACCTCTTCCTTATTTATTTATTTAGTTATTTTATAACACGTTATCAGCACAAAGCTTTAACGAAATTTTAGGAAGACTTCAGGTAACAAATTTTTATTATGTCGAAACTCTTTCATCTTGAATATAATGCTTTTGATATATTTGGAAATAATTATTTATCATGGATACTATATGCTAAAATCCATCTTGATTCAATGGATCTTGAAGATACCATTGAGGTTGAAAATAATACATCCCAGAAGGATAAAAGTCAAGGCCATGATTTTCCTTCATCGTCATCTTGACAAATGATTGAAAAATGAATATCCCACATTAAAAGATAGATCTGTGGAAAGACCTTGAAAAAAGGTACAATCATATGATACTTCCTTAAACCCGATACGTTAGAGAAAACTTTCTCAACCTTCCATGCCTCGAATGTGCTCCTGCAGCAGCAGTATCGAGAAAAATGATTTTAAAATATTTTGAGAAAATTTCTTGTCTTCTTGTTGCTGAGCGCAACAATGAGTTACTCTTAAGAAATCATGAAGCGCGCCCAGCTGGTGCCGCCCAATTTCCTGAAGCAAATGTGGCAACTTCTAACCCCAGAAGAGGTAAATGGCAAGGCTTTGGTAGCAAAAAAAATTATGGAAGGAAAAGGAATTATGTTCACAAAGGATCTCACCAGAAGTGGGATAAAGAAAGAAATATTGGGTAAAATAAATCAACAGAGGATAAGTCTTTTCGTTGTGGTGGAAAGGGCCATTGGTCACGTACCTGTCGTACCCCAAGGCACCTAGTTGATTTTTATCAAGCATCCTTGAAAAAGGATGACAAAGGAAAGGAAACAAATTTTGTTTCAAATGATGAAAATTCCACCACTCATTATGATGTATCTAATTTCTTTAAGGATTCTGAAAGAAATATTGGCTATTTGATCAATGATAGAATAGTTTGATATGTGTATGTGTGTTTGTTAATAATTCATGTGAATAATTTTACTGTGCATGTATTTTTACTCATTTTATTATTATTATTATTATTATTTGTTTTTTTGAAGAAAAATGGCAAGAACATATTCTAAAGATATTTGCCTTGCGGATAGTGCAAGTTCGCACACTATTCTTAAAAGTGATATATATTTTACCCATTTTGTGCCAAAAGAAGAGTATGTTAATACTATTATTGGCTCAGTTAATGTGATAGAAGGCTCCGGAAGAGCTATAATTTTATTTCCTGGAGGAACAAAATTTATAATAAATAATACACTATTATCTACGAAGTCTTTAAGAAACTTGTTGAGTTTTAAAGATATTCGTCGAAATGGATATCATATTGAGACAATGAATGAGGGAAATCATGAGTATTTATGTATTACAACTCATGATTTAAATAAAAAGGTTATATTAGAAAAGTTACCCTCACTTTCATCTGGATTGTATTATACCAAGATTAGTGCAATTGAATCACATGCCATTGTAAACCAAAAGTTTACTAGCCCAAATGAATTCATAACTTGGCATGATAGATTGGGTCATCCGAGAACAACCATGATGAGGAGAATTATTGAAAACTCTCATGGACATTCACTAAAGAACCAGAAGATTCTTAAAACCAGTGAATTTTGTTGTGCTGCATGTTCTCAAGGAAAGTTAATTTTAAGGCCATCACCAGTAAAGATTGGATTTGAGTCTCCTGAATTCCTAGAAAGGATTCAAGGTGATATATGTGGACCTATTCATCCACCATGTGGATCTTTTAGATATTTTATGGTCCTGATAGACGCATCTTCGAGATGGTCACATGTGTGCTTATTATCTTCTCGCAACCTGGCGTTTGCGAGATTACTGGCTCAAATTATTCGATTAAAAGCATAATTTCCAGAAAATCCAATCAAAGCAATTCGTCTTGATAATGCTGGTGAATTTACTTTCCAAGCATTTGACGCTTATTGTATGGCTAATGGAATAAGTGTTGAACATCCAGTAGCTTATGTTCACACACAAAATGGGTTAGCAGAATCACTTATTAAACGCCTCCAATTAATTGCTAGACCCTTACTTATGAGAACAAATCTCCCAACCTTGGTTTGGGTGCATGCTATTTTACATGCCGCAGCACTTATTCGTTTGAGGCCAACGAGTTACCATCAGTTCTCTCCTATGCAATTAGCATTTGGCCAGCAGCAAATGTTTCCCATTTAAGAATATTTGGGTGTGCGATATATGTTCCCATTGCACCACCTAATCGCACCAAAATGGGACCCCAAAGAAAATTGGGGATATATGTTGGATATGATTCTTCCTCTATAGTGAGGTATCTTGAGATACAAACGGGAGATGTATTTAAAGCCCGGTTTGTGGATTGTCATTTTGATGAATCAAAATTTCCAAAATTAGGGGGAGAGAATAAGATTCCTGAAAAGGAACTTAATTGGAATGCATCATCGTTGATGCATTTAGATCCTCGATCAAGGCAATGTGAACTAGAAGTTCAAAAGATTATACATTTGCAAAGAATAGCAAATGAATTGCCTGATGCATTTTCCGATACAAAGAGGATAACCAAATCTTATATACCAGCGGAAAATGCCCCAATTCGAATTGATGTCCCAGTAGGACAAGTAGCCACTGAAGCAAATTCACGCCAGAAGCGTGGTAGGGCAGAAAATGCCCCAATTTGAATTGATGTCCCAGTAGGACAAATAGCCACTGAAGCAAATGCACGCCAGAAGCGTGGCAGGCCTGTCGGTTCCAAAGATAAAAATTCTCGAAAGAGAAAAGAGGTAAATACTATTCCTGTTGAAAAAGACATAGTAAAGACACCTGCAGTTGTCCAAAATTCTGATATAATTTTAACGCCAGAAGACGTTCAGGTACCTGAAAATTATGAAAATGATGAGATCTCGATAAATTATGTCTTTACAGGAGAGAAATGGGACTGAAATAAGACAATTGTCAATGAAATATTTGCATATAATGTGGCATTAAGTATCATGCATGAAAGTAAGGATCTTGAACCAAGATCAGTCGAAGAATGTCGACAAAGGAATGATTGGCGAAAATAGAAAGAAGCCATGAAGGCTGAATTAGACTCACTTGCAAAACGTGAAGTCTTTGGACCTGTAGTCCGTACACCTGAAGATGTAAAACCTGTTGGATACCGATGGGTATTTGTGAGAAAACGAAATGCGAAAAATGAAGTTGTGCGCTACAAAGCCCGACTTGTAGCACAAGGTTTTTCACAAAGGCCCGGTATAGATTATGAAGAAATGTATTCCCTAGTAGTGGATGCGATAACATTGCGTTATTTGGTCAGTTTATCTGCATATCATAAACTGCATATGCATTTAATGGATGTGGTAACAGCCTATTTATATGGCTCATTAGATCGGGATATCTATATGAAAGTCCCTGAAGGACTAAAGATATCTAAACCATCTAATGAATATTCACAGGGGTTATACTCAGTTAAATTGCAAAGATCTTTATACGGTCTAAAGCAATCTGGACGAATGTGGTATAATCGTCTTACTGAGTATTTGGCCAAAAACGGATTTAAGAATGATGATATCTGCCCCTGTGTTTTCATAAAGAAAACTGCATCTGGATTCATTATTATTGCTGTGTACATTGATAATTTAAATATCATTGAAACTCCTGAAGAGATTCCAATAATTATAAAAACTCTAAAGGAAGAGTTTGAGATGAAAGATCTTGGAAGGACTAAATTTTGTCTCGGCCTGCAGATCGAGCATATAAAAAATGGGATCTTTATTCATCAAACAACATACACAGAAAAGATCTTGAAAATATTTTATATGGATAAGTCACATCCATTAAGTACCCCGATGATTGTAAGATCTTTGGATGTGGAAAAGGATCAATTCCGTCCTAAAGAAGAAAATGACGATATCCTTGGTCCTGAAGTACCATATCTTAGTGCCATTGGAGCGCTAATGTATCTTGCTAATAATACGCGACCCGATATATCATTTGCTGTGAATTTACTAGCAAGATATAGTTCATCTCCAACCAGAAGACATTGGAGTGGAATCAAACAAATCTTTCAATATCTTCATGGAACGGTTGATATGGGATTGTTTTATCCCTATGGATCCAAGTCACAATTAGTTGGCTATGCAGATGTTGGATACTTGTCTGATCCACATAAAGGGAAATCTCAAACTGGATACCTGTTCACATATGGTGGTACAGCTATATCATGGAGGTCCACAAAACAAACGATTGATGCAACATCCTCTAATCATGCTGAAATACTAGCAATACATGAAGCTAGTCGCGAGTGTTTTTGGCTGAGGAGTGTGCTCCAATATATTCTGTCATCATGTGGACTGATTGATCAGAAGATAGCTCCAACTGTCCTGTTTGAAGATAATACATCATGCATTGCTCAACTTAAAGGCGGATACATCAAAGGCGATAGAACAAAGCATATTTCTCCCAAATTCTTCTTCACTCATGATCTTCAAAATCAAGGGACAATTGATGTCCAACAGATCTGCTCAAGTGACAATCTGACAGATTTATTTACAAAGTCACTTCCAAAATCCTCCTTTGAAAGATTAGTACATGAGATTGGGATGCGCCGATTTCGAGACATTAAATGATGTTGGCAAGAGGGGGAGACTGTACTCTTTTTTTCTTTGGTCAGGTTTTTTTCCATTGAATTTTTCTTGACAAGGTTTTTAATGAGGCAGTCCCATCCCAAAGGATATTGTACTCTTTTTCCTTCACTAAGGTTTTTTTCCACTAGATTTTTTTAGTAAGGTTTTAACGAGGCAATAATCCTAAATGGTCATCAAAGGGGGAGTGTTGTGATAAGCATGGGTGGATGCCCATTTAATGCATGGTGACTTTCTTCACAATGTTAGGCGGCTAAGTTTTTCCAATAGAAAAGTTCAGTTCTTCAAGGAAGACTAAACTTTATGAAGCTTTGAAAAGGAATTCTTTGTACGTGTATAAATAGAAGTAAGATCTGAGACATATTACACACTACAATCAATAAGAATTCTCTCTTTCTATTTATATTGTATATATACAAAATTCTTCCTCTCTTTCTTTCTTTCATACGTTAATACATATATATAAATATATAAGTATCATATCTTTTATATTGAGATAGTAATTGTGGTTAATATTGTTATCTAATTATATTTCTTTACTTTATGTTTGTTACCTCTTCCTTATTTATTTATTTAGTTATTTTATAACATAATCTATATGACGTTTATGGATTTTCTTGTGTTTGGTTGGACACAGAAAAACAAGGTTCTGAAAACCGAATCGGTCATCGAACCGCTCTAGCTACTGGTTCATTGGTTCATAGGTTCAACCGGTTCGACCGTGGTTGAACCGAAAAACCGTTTTATAATAAAATAATAAATAAAATATAAATAAACACATGAAAATATAATTATATTCTAATATAAATTTTAAAATATCATTCAAATTAAAAGTACTACATAAACCAAAATGTTATAATCTCATTCAAATACAAATTCAAAAGTCAAAAAATAAAACAAAGACATGAAGTAAAATCTCTGGAGTGTACATGAAGTAACAAAGACACATAGACCATAACAAAAACCCCTTTACTGTTACAATAACAGGGATAAGATCAAATTAATGTTTTTGATCTAATTCAACAATAATCAATCATTATCCTTTATCATGGATAAGTGCACAACATACCTTGATTTGTCATATGGTTGTACCAGAAGGGAACTGGCATCAGGGGTGCTAATTTGAGCAATGCTCTTCAAGCTAACTGGACTTCCATAGTATTCCACCTAGAAACATGTTATAAAATTGCTTATCTACAGAAATAAACTATTGATGAATACATTGATATCTAGTTCATCGTATAAATAATGCATTATGGTATAAGCAATGTGGTGGGTTGGATCAAAAGTACAAGTTGCCAATTTGGTGTGGCAGTTCCTCAATGTAGGTTCCGTAGAATTGTTAGCAATACTAAATAACAATGTGACAAGCAGATGAAGTACAAATGAAAAGTAGTCCACCAATCCAAGTCAAATGTTGGAGAAAAATTGAGAAATGAGATTGATCAATCAGAGTTCACAGTTTCAGAGTTCAATAGTTCATCATGTCACAAAATCAAAGAGCTACTCAATGAACAGAGTTCACAGTAATCCAACCCAATGATCTCAACTCTCAAGTTCACAACAAATGAACAAACAACATCCAAAATTCAAAGTTTAGCAGTTCATCATGTCTCAAAATCAGTGTTGATAAAATCAGAGTTCACAAAATCATGTCACAAAATCAGAGTTCAAAAAATTCTTTGTTCACAGAATCATCTCTCAAAATCAGAGTATACAAAATCAGAGTTCACAATGACAAAATCATGTCACATAAATCAAAGTTCACACAATCATATTTCATAAAATCAGAGTTCACACAATCAGAGTTCACAGTTTCATCTCTCAAAATCAGAGTTCACAATGACAAAATCATGTCACATAAATTATAAATCAGAGTTCACACAATCAGAGTTCACAGTTTCATCAGATTTCACAGTTTCATCAGAATTCAGTCAATTCACAGAGTTCACAGTATCAGATTTCATCACAGTATCAGAGACTCAGAGTCAGTTCATCATGCAACAGTTCATAACTAAATTAAAAATTACCTGGAACTCTATTGCTTTCTCTCAGAGCTCGAAGGCACCTTGAGGCTTCAGGCTTCACCTCTTCAACGCTTCAACCGAACTCTATTGCTTTCTCTCAGAGCTCGACGGAGGTGACTGGTCGAAGTGGCTGAGTGCGCGACGGAGCTGACGGCGCAACGGACCCAACGGCGCCACGGAGCTGACGGCGCGACGGTGCTAAAGGCGCGACGGATTGTGATGGCGTTCAGGGCTTCAGGCGTTCTCTGTCTCTCACTCTCTCTGACGTGATAGTGCGACGGATCGTGACGGTGATGAATGATGAGAGTGGAGCTGAAGTGCGAGGGTGTGGGTCTGTCGGTGTGGCCGTGTGGAACTGGGAGTCTGGGATGCAACACGCAAGTGCGAATGGCAAAGGAGAATTAGGGTTCACATTTCACAAAACGCAAAACAGCAGTGTTTTGCTGCACGGCTAAAAAACCGGCCGGGTTCCGGTTCGATTCGACCGACCGATAACCGACCGGTTCGTCGGTTCAACGCCAATTTCTTAATTTTGCAGTTTTTCTAATTGTTCGAACCGCTTTAGTTTCCGGTTCACAGTTCAACCGGTTTGACCGGCCGATTCGAACCGGTTTTCAGAACATTGCAGAAAAAAGAGTCATTACATGTCAAAAAAGATTAAAAAAAAAAAAAAGAAAAAGGAGAGGCATACTAATAAAAAAAGGCAAGGCATACTTATATCATAACATAGGAGTTGTTCACTTTTGAACGAGTGTTTATGAAAAATAAACGTAAAAATAATTTTATATTTAGATGTTGCATGTAAAAATATTTTTTTATTTAAGAATTATATTTATATATAATAATATAAAAATATTTTTATTTATTTATTATGTTAAAAAAAAATTTTAAGCAGAAAAATATTTTTTTTAGTATTTTTACTTTTATTACTAAAATTTTATCAAACATATTAAAAAATAAAAAATATTTTAAAAAAAATATATTTTCCTAACAATTTAATAACATCCAAACCAGTTCATAATAATTACAGGGACGGATTTATGTTATTGGATGTGGGGGCAAGTGCCTCCGTTACAATTCGAAATTTTTTTGAGTAGTATATGATAATAATATTTATTTGCCCTTATTAAATTATTAAATTTGACCCCACAATATTTTTTTATTCAACTTTTGGTACATAATAATTAATTTAAGAATTTTATATTAGATGTCTATTAGAATAATCAATTATAAATTTAAATGATATTAGTATTCTTTCTTAGAAATCAACTTGAAAGAGTATTATTTATCTTCTTTTAAAATTAACTTTATTTTTTTTTCCGTAGCAATTATATTAATTGAAAAAACTTTTTCAACTATGAATATCGGTAAGAGTTGATTTCTAATGGTATAAAAAGTAAATTTTTAAATAATTGTTTAGTGATATATATATATATATATATATATATATATATATATATATATATAAAGAGAGATGTTTCGATTTTGTTGTTAAGAAAAAGATTACTCAATTTTTTTAAAATAAAAATCTAAAAAATAGAATTTTAAATTATATGTTATTGTTTAAATTATTATTTTAGTGTTTAATTTGTAAATTAGATATTTTAAAGATTAATCATATTTTATAATAACAAAATATAATTATAATAATCATGCTATATGTTCGTAAAAAAGAACTATCTGTATAGAATATATACTGAAATACAAAATAAATATTAAAAATAAATTAAAAAATACATGTATGTACACATATACATAATAGTTAATAGATAATTTAATAGTTGATTTTTATATACACATAATAATTTTATTATAAAAATTATTATTATATTATATATATTTTGCCCCTATCAAAATGTTTTCAATGATAATAAATGAAGTATTCAATATTAAAATGCATAACATTATATATTTCTGGATATAATTATCTTGTGGGTTTTTAAAAAGTTCAAATTACAAATACATATTTTAAATAGATTTTTTCACAGCTAATATCTTATATCTATATAACAAATATTTTTTAACCACATTATAACTTTAAATATACTTTATACTAATTACATAATGGCCAAAGTTTCACATAAAAAGAAACGTTCTCAATTCTTTTAATACAAATCTGAATAATTTATTAGACCCTTTCTATACTCATGGTTACATACAATCGAAAAATCATTACAAAAGCATGCGAATTCTATCTGAACTAAAAATTCTACCATCTCCTCTGTATGTGCCTTCTTTTTTTTTGTTTTTGTTTCTTTTTTTTTTTTTGTCTGTGCTATGGTGCTCCATAAGAATGAAAATCATTTCCACCCTAAAAGAAAAAACCACCTGAGGGTAAGCCTAATAACATATTGCTTCCCAATGAAAGCTTTAACAACCAAAATTACAGTCAAGGGCTTAACAAATTAAAATATTCAAGTTGCAGATTTATAAACCAACCAAAGCCCATAAAAGCCCCAAACCACAATAAGGATGCAACGGCCCATCTTCAATGACAATCACACACTATCTCAATGACATAATTACCTACATTTAATCAGAACGTCATCATGTGATAACTGATTAACCCTGCGGCAAGCACTGGAACGAACTGCAACTTGTTCAGAAATTATCTTATTCCATTCACACTTGTTAAATTTAGGCGCTGCCAACATTAATCTACACATGTAGATAAATTCACCTTTCTCCATAGTAGAATTTATCTTATACTAAATTTAAAAAATTTATAATTATTAAATATTATTTTCAATGTAAACTCCGGTTTAATACTAGTAATCTTATAAAAATAAAAATTAAAAACTGAAAAAAATAATTTTTTTAAGAATATTAGTATTTTGAAACAATTGTCAAAAATTGTTAAGGTTTTTTTTTTTTTTGTCGCGGAGTTGAACTCTATTTAAGAGTCTACCGTTGGCCAATGAATTGCTTCATGCATAAGGTGAAATTCGAATCCCCAACACTTAATTTAAGCTGACCACTGGACTAACTGAAATTTATTTTAAGGTTTATTCTTTGTTGGAAGTAAGAGTACGCCAGACCCAAGCACGTATAAGCTTTGTTGTTTCCTTAAAACTTAAAAACGACCATGCCAAAAAAATGATAAAAACTACCAACTAAACCAACTTGAAGCTGTCCCACACAAAAAATGCAATCTCAAAATTGGCAAAATTGTACCAAATTAATCTCTATGAATACTTGACTTAAAAGAAATAAAAGATTAATACGGTATACTTTTATCAATCTCAAAAACATAATTAATACATTAAGATCTTAAAAATTATTTTAATACATGTAATTAATTTCATTTATTTTAGAGTCTAACTCCACCAGAAGCACATGAGGATATTTGTTCTTTAAATATATTACCCATCCCTTGTAAGTTGAAACCTAAGTAAGCCAATGAAGGAGTTAAAATCTACCCGGCAAAAAAAATGTTAAAAACTAAAAACTACATTACCTAACAAAAATACAAAAGTTTAAAAACTAGGATTCTTGTTAAAAATAACACCTAATTTAAGGTGAATGATTCTTTGATATTTTATTATTTAATCATGATATGTATATATGAAAAATAAGTTGCTAAATCAGTAATTTATATAAAATATATGTTTAAATACAAAGTATATATTGAAAATAAATTAAATAATATATATATTTATACATAAATACATAATAACTAATTTATGAGAATTTGAAAACAAGAAATTTTTGTATGTATAAATAGAGGACATATTATCAGACAATATACACAAGCAAGCAATAATAATTCTCTCTCTTTATATATATATATATATATATATCACTTTTATATATATACACATTATTTCATATAATATTAAGTAAACACATATATGAATCATTTTTATTGAGCTAATTGTATTAATACAAGAATTTCTATTTACACTTTCTTATTTTATATTTATTATATCTTCCTTAATTATTTATTTTACAACACGTTATCAGTATGATACTCTGATCAAATTTTTAGGAAGACTCAGGTAATAAATTTTTATTATGTCAAAACTCTCTCATCTTGAATTTAATGCTCTTGATATATCTGGAAATAATTATTTATTATGGATATTAGATGCTGAAATCCATCTTGATTCAATGGATCTTGGAGATACCATTAAGGCTGAAAATAATGCATCTCAAAAGGATAAAGCCAAGGCCATGATTTTCCTTCGTCGTCATCTTGACGAAGGATTGAAAAATGAATATCTCACATTAAAAGATCCTGCAGATCTTTGGAAAGACCTTGAAGAAATGTATAATCATCAAAAGATGGTGATACTTTCTCAAACCCGATATGAATGGACGCACTTGCGTCTACAGGATTTTAAATCCATAAATGAATATAATTCTGCAATGTTTCAAATCACCTCACGAATGAAATTATGTGGAAAAAGATAACTGATAATGATATGTTAGAGAAAACTTTCTCAACCTTTCATATTTCGAATGTGCTCCTATAGCAGTAGTATCGAAAAAAAAAGATTTAAAAAATATTCTGAGCTAATTTCTTGCCTTCTTGTTGCTGAACTCAACAATGAATTACTTTTAAAGAATCATGAAGTGCGCCCAACTGGCGCCGTCCCATTTCCTGAAGTAAATGCGGCAAATTACCCCAGAAGAGGTAAATGACAAGGTTTTAATAATAAGAAAAATTATGGAAGGAAAAGGAATTATGTTCAAAAGAAAGGATCTCACCAAAAGTGAGATAAATAAAGAAATATTGGGAAAAATAAATCAACAGAGGATAAATGTTTCCGTTGTGATGGAAAGGGCCATTGGTCACGTACCTGTCGTACCCCAAGGCACCTAGTCGATCTTTACGAAGCATCTTTGAAAAAGGATGACAAAGGAAAGGAAACAAATTTTGTTTCAAATGATGCTGAAAATTCCACCACTCATTATGATGTATCTGATTTCTTTGAGGATCCTGAAGGAAATATTGGTCATTTGATCAATGACGGAATAGTTTAATATGTGAGATTGTTAAGTGTCCATGTAAATAAATAATGTAAAGAACTTATTGTTAAGTATTATTTTCTATGTATTTGAGTTTCAAATATGATGTATATAAATAATAAAATATTAATGTTCATGAATTTTGAAATCATTAAATGTGTCATATTTTAAAATAAAATTTTAGTATATGACATTATTTTTATGTACAGTATTTCTTAGAAAAATAATTCCGATCAAGTATTCAATTTAACTGTGTATACTACTCATTTTATTATTATTTGTCTTTGAAGAAAATGGCAAGGATATATAATAAAGATGTATGCCTTGCGGATAGTGCAAGTTCGCAAACTATTCTCAAAAGTGATATATATTTTACCCATCTGGTGCCAAAAGAAGAATGTGTTAATACTATTATTGGCTCAGGCAATGTGATAGAAGGCTCCGGAAGAGCTATTATTTTGTTTCCTGGAGGAACAAAATTTATAATAAATAATGCACTATTATCTACCAAATCTCTGAGGAACTTGTTGAATTTCAAAGAGATTCGCCAAAATGGATATCATATTGAAACAATGAATGAGGAAAATCATGAGTTCTCATGTATCACAACTCATGATTCAAATAAAAAGGTTATATTAGAAAAGTTACCCTCACTTTCATCTAGGTTGTATTATACCAAGATTAGTGTAATTGAATCACATGTCATTGTAAACCAGAAGTTTACTAGCCCAAATGAATTCATAATTTGACACGACCGATTGGTTCATCTGGGAACAACCATGATGAGGAGAATTATTGAAAACTCCCATGGACATTCACTAATGAACCAGAAAATTCTTAAATCTAGTGAATTTTGTTGTGCTGCATGTTCTCAATGGAAGTTAATTTTAAGGCCATCACCAGTAAAGATTGGATTTGAGTCCCCTGAATTCCTAGAAAGGATTCAAGATGATATATGTGGACCTATTCATCCACCATATGGATCTTTTAGATATTTTATGGTCCTGATAGACGCATCTTCAAGATGGTCACATGTGTGCTTATTGTCTTCTCGCAACCTGGCGTTTGCGAGATTACTGGCTCAAATTATTCGATTAAAAGCACAATTTCCAGAAAAATCCAATCAAAGCAATTTGTCTTGATAATGCTGGTAAATTTACTTCCCAAGCTTTTGATGCTTATTGTATGGCTAATGGAATAAGTGTTGAACATCCAGTAGCTTATGTTCACACACAAAATGGGTTAGTAGAATCACTTATTAAACGCCTCCAATTAATTGCTAGACCCTTGCTTACGAAAACAAATCTCCTAACCTCAGTTTGGGGGCATGCTATTTTACATGCCGCATCACTTATTCGTTTGAGGCCAACGAGTTACCATCAGGTCTCTCCTATGCGATTAGCATTTAGCCAACAGCCAAATGTTTCCTATTTAAGAATATTTGCGTGTGCGATATATGTTTCCATTGCACCATCTAATCGCACCAAAATGGGACCCCAAAGAAAATTGGAGATATATGTTGGATATGATTCTCCCTCTGTAGTGAGGTATCTTGAGATACAAACTGGAGATATATTTAAATCCCGGTTTGTGGATTGTCATTTTGATGAATCAAAATTTCCAACATTAGGGGGAGAGAATAAGCTTCCTGAAAAGGAATTTAATTGGAATGCATCATCTTTGATGCATTTAGATCCTTGATCAGGGCAATGTAAACTAGAAGTTCAAAAGATTATACATTTGTAAAGAATAGCAAATGAATTGCCTGATGCATTTTCCGATACAAAGAGGATAACCAAATCTTATATACCAGCAGAAAATGCCCCAATTCGAATTGATGTCTCAATTGGACAAATTGCCACCGAAGCAAATACACGCCAGAAGCGTGGCAGGCCTGTCGGTTCCAAAGACAAAAATTCTCAAAAGTGAAAAGAGGTAAATACTATTCCTGTTGGAAAAGACATAGTAGAGACACCTGCAGTTGTCCAAAATTCTGATATAATTTTAACGCCAGAAGACGTTCAAGTACCTGAAAATTGTGAAAATGACGAGATCTCGATAAATTATGTCTTTACAGGAGAGAAATGGGACCGAAATAAAATAATTATCAATAAAATATTTGCATATAATGTGGCATTAAATATCATGCATGAAAGTAAGGATCTTGAGCCAAGATCAGTCGAAGAATGTTGACAAAGGAATGATTGGCCAAAATGGAAAGAAGCCATGAAGGCTGAATTAGACTCACTTGCAAAACGTGAAGTCTTCGGACCTGTAGTCCGTACACCAGAAGATGTAAAACCTGTTGAATACAGATGGGTATTTGTGAGAAAATGAAATGAGAAAAATGAAGTTGTGCGCTACAAAGCCCGACTTGTGGCACAAGGTTTTTTACAAAGGCCCAGTATAGATTATGAAGAAACATATTCCATGTAGTGGATGCGATAACATTGCGTTATTTGGTCAGTTTATCTGTATATCATAAACTGCATATGCATTTAATGGATGTGGTAACAACCTATTTATACGGCTTATTAGATCAGGATATCTATATGAAAGTTTCTAAAGGACTAAAGATATCTAAATCATTCAATGAATATTCGCAAGGGTTATACTCATTCAAATTGCAAAGATCTTTATATGGTCTAAAGCAATCTGGACGAATGTGGTATAATCGTCTTACTGAGTATCTGGCCAAAAATGGATTCAAGAATGATGATATCTGCCCGTGTGTTTTCATAAAGAAATCTGCATCTGGATTCATTATAATTGCTGTGTACGTTGATGATTTAAATATCATTGGAACTCCTGAAGAGATTCCAACAATTATAGAAACTCTAAAAAAAGAGTTTGAGATGAAAGATCTTGGAAAGACTAAATTTTGTCTCGGCCTGCAGATCGAGCATACAAAAAATGGGATCTTTATTCATCAAACAACATACACAGAAAAGATCTTGAAGAGATTTTATATGGATAAGTCGCATCCATTAAATACTCCAATGATTGTGAGATCTTTAGATGTGGAAAAGGATCAATTTCGTCCTAAAGAAGAGAATGAAGATATCCTTGGTCCTGAAGTACCATATCTTAGTGCCATTGGAGCGCTAATGTATCTTGCTAATAATACACGACCTGATATATCATTTGCTGTGAATTTATTAGCAAGGTATAGTTCCTCTCCAACCAGAAGACATTGGAACGGACAAATCTTTCGATATCTTCATGGGACGGTTGATATGTGATTGTTTTATCCCTATGAATCTAAGTCACAATTAGTTGGCTATGCAGATGCTGGATACTTGTCTGATCCACATAAAGAGAGATCTCAAACAACATATCTATTCACATATGGAGGTACAGCTATATCATGGAGGTCCACGAAACAGACAATTGCTGCAACATCCTCTAATCATGCCGAAATACTAGCGATTCATGAAGCTAGTCGCGAGTGTTTTTGGCTCAGAAGTCTGATCCAATATATTATGTCATCATGTGTACTGATTGATCATAAGATAGCTCCAACTGTCCTGTTTGAAGATAATACAGCATGCATTGCTCAACTTAAAGGCGGATACATCAAAGGTGATAGAACAAAGCATATTTCTCCCAAATTTTTCTTCACTCATGATCTTCAAAATCAAGGGACAATTGATATCCAACAGATCTGCTCAAGTGATAATCTGGCAGATTTATTTACAAAGTCACTCCCAAAATCCTCCTTTGAAAGATTGGTACATGAGATTGGGATGCGCCGATTTCGAGACATTAAATGATGTCGGCAAGAGGGGGGTGACTGTACTTTTTTTCCCTTGGTCAGGTTTTTTTTCATTGGATTTTTTTTGACAAGGTTTTTAATGAGGCAATCCCCATCACTAAAGGATATTGTACTCTTTTTCCTTCACTAAGATTTTTTCCCACTAGGTTTTTCTTTAATAAGGTTTTAACGAGGCAATAATTCTAAATGGTCATCCAAAGGGGAGTATTGTGATAAGGATGACAAGGTGGATGCCCATTTATGATGGGCGGTCCAACATTCTCAATAGTGAATGCATTAAATGAGAGTTTGAAAACAAGGAATTGTTGCATGTATAAATAGAGGATATATCCTCATGCAATATACACAAGCAAACAATAATAATTCTCTCTCTTTCTTTATTGAGCAATATCTCTCTCTTACTATAATATATATATATCTCTCTCACTTTTATATATATATATACATTACTTCATATAATATTAAGTAAACACATATATAAATCATTTTTATTGAGCTAATTGTATTAATACTAAAATTTCTATTTACACTTTCTTATTTTATATTTATTATATCTTCCTTAATTATTTATTTTACAATAATTTATAATAGTTGGTTTTTAATATGCGCGTAACATTTTTGTTTATTATTTTGCACTAAAATTAGTGTAAGAACAAATTGACCGCAAAAAAAAATCTAATGACTCTTAATTAATGATATTTATTTTTCAAATTTTGACTCCAACTTTATTTATTATTGACAAACACGTTGAAAAGGAAAAGCACACGTTACAGCTTTTTAAAAGTTTCAATTTTTAGTTTGGCTAATCTTCTTTATAAGCGCGGAAGTGATTTTGTTCATAAAACCATGTTTACAAGAAGCAATAATTTCTAACTTTTGCTTAACAACTGACATGCAACATTTATTTTTATTTTACTAACTTTATCCTTTATACATGTTATTGTATTATTTATAAATTTCTTATTATTTCTATTATTTATTATTTATATTTTTTATTTTTTTTATTTGACATTATATATTTTTCTAATTGTGATTTTTGTGTATTATATTTATTATTATCTTTTTATAATAGAATTTATTGATCCCATTAAGTAAAATAAATTAAACAAAAGAATTAACCATAAATAATAATAATAGTAAAAAATTACAGCGTACTAAAAAAGAGTACTAAGAGTACTAAAAATATATTATATAAAAAAATATAAGAAAAAAGTATAAAAAAATTAAACATATATAAAAAATATTATAATTTAATGTCGTATCCTTTTAAGTAATTATCTATTTAAAATTAATTTAATTAATATTATCTAAACAATATTTATTTTTTTAAATTAATTTTAGTATAAAATTACCAAACATAAATTATGTTAATACAAATTTATTTTTACTTAAAATCAATTTTATAAAATTTCTTTCATTCAAACTTTAATTTCACAAATCACAATCTAAATATACACGTAGTTCACTTGTTAAGAAGGTTCTTTAACCCTAATTGCTGGATTATGAACAAAAGTAATATAATGGGCCTCCATTATACATGGATTAGGTCTAATTCTTTAAATCCGGTAAACTCTCTCGTTTTATTTTCAAATTGAGTAAAATATAATTTTTGTTATTAAAATTTGCTGATTTTTATAATATAAAAAAAAAATATTTTTTGCACGTGTAAAAAAGACACGTATATAGAAAATAACGTATTTAATGTGTGACATTGAAGGGAACATTTGACACGGCACAGTTGAGTCCATTGAGGCTGTGGGAGTTGGAACTGAAGGCCCTATATCTAATTAGAATTTTGGTTAATCCACTTTATTAAATAGATATTAGAATAAAGTATCGTTTTTGTCTTCAACATTTGGGGTAAGTTTTAAAGTTGTCCCTAATGTTTCAATCGTCCTATTTAAGTCCATAACGTTTCAAAACTGACTCAATGTTGTCCTGTCATTAGGGATCCGTTAACAAAATTGACGGCGGATAAAATTGAGACAATTTTGAAACGTTAGAGACTTAAATAGGACGAAAACATTGGGAACAAAAATGATACATAGAAATAAATTTTAATTTTATCTTTCAATAATATCAATTTTTTACTATACATAGTATTCAATTATTTTTTAATCACATCTAAGTAAATTACATTTAATCATATTACTTTCTGTTACGGTGGGTAACCGGAGATTAATGGGCTGGATGGCGTTGGTTGGCCCAAACGTACGAAGGAGGTGGCTTTCGAGTGGATCTGTTACTCGGTGTTCCTCCGTCCGACTTGTACGTGTGAAAGAATGGGGGTGGTACCTGCAAAGACACTCCGATGCCTAAGTTAGCAAGAGTGTGAGCAGGTTAGAGAGTATTGGAACTTAGAGATACCTGAATGGTGTCAGTGTATTTATAGTGGTGAACCAATAACCACCGCTGAAGTAGTGCCATCTTTTTAGGCGGATAACCGTTCCCATATCTTAGGGAGGTTAAGATATGGCTCTATGAAGTGGTTAGAGAGTTTCTAGGGGCAGTTACTCATTCGAATGAGTGTTATCTGCCAGCTAACCCTCATATCCGACTTCTTTGGAGCAGGTCGTGTTCAGTACCGACTTCTTGGGATGAAGGCTGGTACTGGGGGGAGAGCCAACCCTTCGGGTTGGGCTTCTTTGCTTGGATCCTGGGCCCTATTTATTGGGCCAGGGTATGAACAGTGCCCCTACTCGAGCCCAATTTCTTTTTAAGATTTGGGTTCGAGTATTCTACTCGGGATCGTAGCCGATTTGTAAGGGGACCGACGTGATGATTTGAAACCGACGTGACTTTTCGTGACCTTTTGGTTCTGACAGTTACGTCTAATCAAGCGTCGTGTCCGTTAGGGGTGTGCATAGGGATTCAATAGCCTTGGTAACGGTGCATCTTCATTAATGACTGCCCCTATTTTACCATTATGCCCCTAACGTTCTTATAAATACTTTTCCTCTCTTTCATTGTTTCGTTTCTGCGATCTTTCAAATTTACCTTGCATTCGTTCGTGCTGCATTCTTGTGCTTTCGAAGGCTTTTGCTTCCAACCCTCATTTCCAGATAAAGGTTAGTTCTTTAATATGCTTTTGTAGATAAATTTGATTTGCAGACTTTGGTTTCGCATCCCCCTTCCTTTAGAGACCGTGTTGGTGATTTTTCTTTTCCCTTGTAGGTTTTGTCACCCCTTCTTTAGAAAAGAAATGGCTTCTGTAGATGCTCTCTCTCACTGAGTCGATGTCACAGTTTTAGGGGAGGAACCCTCAGTCGATTCTGAGTTTATCACCCACCTTCGTACTCGCCACAGAATTTGTTCTTCTGAGGAGGACAAGCCGAAGTATGAGTTAGTGGCCCCGGGTCCAGAAGACCGGGTTTGCTTTGGGAGGGCTAATGAGGCGGCCTCCCATTTTTTCTTTATGTATGAGTGTATGATCACCCGTTTGGGTGTTTTTCTTCCTTTTTCAGACTTTGAGATGTCTGTTTTACGTCATTGCCGAGTCGCTCCTACCCAGCTTCACCCCAACTCTTGGGGTTTTTTGAAAATTTATCAATTTATCAGCCAGGCTTTAGAGTTCCCGATTTCTTTAAAGATTTTTTTCCATCTTTTTCATATGACAAAACCCTTTAGTGGGCTAAACAATAAACAACAGTGGGTATCGTTCCGAGCCATACAAGGTAGGAGGATTTTCACCTTTTTTGACGAATCCTTCCACGACTTCAAAAACTATTTTTTCAAAGTGCAAGCTGTAGAGGGTCACCACCCCTTTTTCCTGGATGACAATTCTTCCCCCCGCTTTCCTTTATACTGGTTGGAGGCCTCCCCTTGTGAAAAATATGGTCTTGACGACCTGGATGAGGTGGAGGCGGCCATTGTGGGGTTCCTCCGAGAAATTTGGGGGAGGTCTCCCTACTTGGACACAAAAAAGTTTCTCTAGGGGTCTCCAAGTTTTATCCAGGCACAAATAGGTAGCTTTCATTTGGTTCTCCGACTTGTCTGATTAATTCTTCCGACTTGTCTAATCTATCAATTGTTACTTTTTTCAGAGATGGCAAAAACAAATGCCCAGGAGTCTTACCAAAGAGTTCAGGAGGCCAAGGCGAGGTCTCGTGCCAGGTCTGGTGGTGCTAGGGCAGTTGTCTCTCCTCCTCCTCCTCCTCGGAACGTCAGGACTCCCTCCTAACCTATTGTGATTTCCTCTTCTGCTTCCTCTCTGCCACCCCCCCACCGTCCGACCTACTCCTGAGCCAGAGAAGAGGAAGCGTAAGACCTTAGAGTCTGGCACTTCTGGTGAGGCGGACGCTCTTGCGTTCGTCCAAAAGAACATTTATCCCCATGCTCGTATGAGCATGGATGATGTTTCTGTTCGGCACTACCTCACTGCTGTGGTTGAGGAGAGTCTTAAGACGGCGGGAGTTTGTGGTAAACTTTTAGATATATTTGAGAAGACTCCTCTCAGCTCTTTAGGGACGACCTCGAGGGTCGAGGAGCTGGAAGGCAGGCTTCGCATATATCAGGAGCACGAGAGGGAGTTGGAGGGGAAAGTCGCCAAGCTGAAGGAGGAGAGGGACAGCCTCCGGGAGAAGGAGAAGAAGTTGCAAGCCCAATGCAACATGGAGGTGGATTTGAGGAAGGCAGCGCAAGCCAGCTACAACAGTTTATTTGCTGATCTTGTGTCTGTAAAGAATGACTTGCTGAATGCCCGGAAGGCCTATACCGAGTTGGAGGACTCTATTGCGGATGGTGCTGATGAGGCTTGGAGGGTTTTTAAGGAGCAGGTCGGAGTCATTGCTCCTGACTTGGACCTTTCTCCTTTGGACCCTGATAAGATTGTTATTGATGGTGCCATCGTGGATCCTCCTGTCCCCGTGGTGGAGTCTGAGTCTGATTTGAAGACTCGGGGGCAGAGGATCATAGAGTCCCCTCCTCGCTCTAAGGACGCTCCGAGTTCTTCTGCCGCTCCTCCGACTTTCTCTCCAACTCCTGGTCCTGGTGGTGGTGATCCTTCTACTCCTCTTGCAAAGAAGTAATTTGTTGGCTATTGGGGGTCCGGCCTGTGGACCCCCCCTTTTTAAACTCTTTATATTTATTTGTTGATGTTTGAAAAATTTTTGGCCTTTTAAGGCCGTAAACAAAACAATTTACGATACCCTTTTTTAATAAGGGTTTAATTTAGCGTTTTAAATAAATGCCCTTTTTGGATAAGGGTTTTGAGTTACCTTATGCGCGCATGCTTTTCTATTCTTTTGATCTTTTCTGGAAAAACCCTATTCTTTGGGGCTTGCCTGCTTTTCTGAATCTTTTTGATCCTCAAGGCAGCCTTACAACTTTTTCTTAGTTTTTTTCCTATCTCTTTTTTGTTATTCCTAGTACTCAATTTTGTTTTATTGAGTTTTTCGTGACTTAGGCTACTTTTGCGATTCATTTTAATTTTACTCGGTTTCGCATTCCGACTTATGAGTCGGACTGCTCCCGAGTTTATCATGATCGACTTCTATAGCCTCTTTACGCCGACTTGTACCTCGTCGTTTTATCCTGACGACCATCTAGGTCGGTTCATGGGATTTTCACGTTTTGTCGAGCTTAAATCGGCGCGTTTCATAGAAAGAGAATAAAAAGGGAATTTAAAAGAGATATTTAAAATGAAAGAGATCTTTATTAATTGAGGAGGTACCTTATTGCTACTAAGGGCTTTTGATAATTTATTTTCCCTTAGCCCCTACTATGATGCCTCATTAAAAACCCTTTTCAGAAAAAATCATGAAATTGGGAAAAGAGTACATCAGGGAGTAGGGTTTGCTTTTAGCTGTAGTACCTTTTCATATTACAAGCATGCCATGATCTTGGTAACTCGTTGCCGTCGAAGTCGGTTACCCTATAATAGCCTTTTCCTAAGACCTCGTTGATCTTGTATGGTCCTTTCCAATTAGCAGCGAGCTTTCCTTCCCCCGATTTGTTGACTCCAATATCGTTTCTGATTAGGACCAAGTCATCTGGGGTGAAACTCCTTCGAATGACTTTTTTGTTGTATCTCGCGGTCATCCTTTGCTTCAACGCTGCTTCTCTTATCTGGGCTTCTTCTCGGATTTCGGGGAGCAAGTCGAGCTCCTCTTTATGCCCCTGTATATTCCCGATCTCGTCGTGGAAAATCACTCTTGGGCTTTGCTCATTGACCTCTATTGGGATCATGGCTTCTACGCCATAAACTAGTCGGAAGGGTGTTTCTCCAGTGGCAGATTGGGGGGTTGTTCTGTAAGCCCATAGTACTTGTGGGAGCTCTTCAGCCCAAGCTCCTTTCGCATCTTGTAATCTTTTCTTCAGCCCTGCCAGTATGACTTTGTTGGCTGCTTCGGCTTGCCCATTGGCTTGTGGGTGTTCCACTGAGGTGAACTGGTGTTTGATGTTCATACTGGCTACTAGGCTTCTAAAGGTGGAGTCGGTGAACTGGGTTCCGTTATCTGTGGTAATGGAATAAGGTATCCCATACCTTGTGATTATATTTTTGTAGAGGAACCTCCGACTTCTTTGTGCAGTGATGGTGGCCAGTGGTTCTACTTCTATCCACTTTGTGAAATAATCTATTCCCACTATTAGGTATTTGACTTGTCCTGGCGCCTGGGGAAAAGGACCTAACAAATCCATTCCCCATTTTGCAAAGGGCCATGGGGAGGTGATACTAATGAGCTCCTCTGGGGGGGCCACGTGAAAATTTACATGCATTTGACACGGTTGGCACTTTTTCACAAAGTCTGTGGCATCTTTCTGCAAGGTTAGCCAGTAGAATCCAGCTCGGATCACCTTTCTGGCTAATGACCTTGCTCCGAGATGGTTCCCGCAGATTCCACTATGTACCTCCTCTAATACCTCGGTGGCTCTTGAGGTCGGTACACACTTTAACAATGGTGTTGATATCCCCCTTCTATAGAGAATATTTTTCACCAAGGTATAGTGTTGTGCTTCCCTTTGGATTTTCTTGGCCTCCTTTTCCTCCTTGGGGAGGATGTCGAATTTCAGGTATTCGACTAAGGGGTTCATTCCTCCGAGGTTTAATCCGACCACTTCAAAGACTTCTTGTTTGTCTTCCATTTTTACCACTGAAGGTTCCTGGAGAGTTTCTTAGATCAGACTTCTGTTATTTCCTCCTGGCTTGGTACTTGCTAACTTGGATAGGGCATCTGCTCTGCTATTTAGGTCCCGAGTTATGTGCGTGACCTCGATTTCTGCAAAGCGCCCAAGGTGTTCCAGAGTTTTTTCCAAGTATCTCTTCATATTTGGGTCTTTTGCCTGATGCTCTCCACTTATTTGGGAGGTCACCACTTGAGAGTCACTGTATATCATCACCTTCGTAGCACCGACTTCTTCTGCCAGCTTCAATCCTGCAATCAAGGCTTCATATTCTGCCTGATTATTTGAAGCTGGGAATTCAAACTTGAGGGAAACCTCTATCTGGGTTCCCCTTTCATCTACCAATATTATGCCTGCGCCGCTTCCTGTTTTATTGGAGGATCCATCTACATAGAGTTCCCATGTAGTTGGTTTATCCTCTTGATCCCCTGCATATTCTGCAATGAAGTTGGCGAGGCACTGGGCTTTAATCGCCGTCCGAGTTTTGTACTTCAAGTCGAACTCGGAGAGCTCTATTGCCCATTGAACCATTCTTCCTGTAACATCCGTCTTTTGGAGGATTTGCTTCATGGGTTGGTTCGTGCGGACTCTTATTGTGTGAGCTTGAAAGTAAGGCCGTAGCCTTCGAGAGGCTACCACTAAGGAGTAGGCAAATTTCTCTAATTTGTGATACCTTAGCTCAGGGCCCTGTAGAACTTTACTGATGAAATAGATTGGGTATTGACCGTCCTCGTCTTTTCTTATCAAGGCTGTTGAGACAGCCTTGTCTGCCACGGATAGGTATAGGACGAGGTCTTTTCCGGCTACAGGTCGGGTCAAAATAGGAGGTTGGCTCAAAAACTTTTTGAACTCCTGGAACGCCTCCTCGCATTCGGGAGTCCATTCAAACTGGTGTCCCTTTCTCAATAGGGAGAACAGTGGAAGGGATCTTATTGTTGATCCTGCCAAAAATCTGGAGAGAGTTGCTAGCCGGCCATTCAGCTGTTGGACCTCTCTCAAACAAGTCGGGCTTTTCATTTTCAGGATAGCTCTACACTTGTCGGGATTGGCTTCGATCCCTCTTTGTGTTAGCATGAATCCTAGAAATTTTCCTGCCTCCACCGCGAAGGCGCACTTTGCAGGATTTAGTCTCATCCCGTGCAACCTTATGGTGTCAAAGACTTCTGAAAGGTCAGACAAGAGGTCGACTTCTTTCTTGGTCTTTACCAGCATATCGTCGACGTACACTTCCATTAAGCTCCCTAGGTGAGGGGCAAACACCTTATTCATCAGCCTCTGATATGTGGCCCCTGCATTTTTCAATCCAAATGGCATGACCACGTAGCAAAAGTTAGCTCTGGGCGTGATGAATGATGTTTTTTCCTGGTCTGGTTCATACATCGGGATTTGGTTATACCCCGAGTAGGCGTCCATGAACGACAAGTATTGATACCCTGAGCTAGAGTCTACTAGGGCGTCAATGCTTGGTAGTGGATAAGGGTCCTTGGGACATGCCTTATTTAAGTCGGTGTAGTCGACGCACATTCTCCATTTACCATTTTGTTTTTTGACTAGCACTACATTGGCTAGCCATGTTGGATACTTGACTTATCTGATGAAACCGGCTTCTAGGAGCGCTTGTACTTGCTCCTCTACTATTAAAGCTCGCTCTGGGCCGAGCTTGCGTCTTCGCTGTTGTACAGGTCGAGATCCCGAGTAGACCGAGAGCTTGTGGGACATGAGCTCGGGATCTATCCCAGGCATGTCGGAGGCTTTCCAGGCGAAGAGATCGGAATTATCTCTTAGGAGCTTAGTCAACTCTTGTCTTAGGGTTTCCCCCAGGTTGGTTCCTATGTGAGTGTTTTTCCTTCCTCTTCTCCGACCTGAATCTCCTCGGTTTTTCCTCCGGGTCGTGGTCGCAGCTCTTCTTTAATCCTTGCTCCACCGAGCTCTATTGTGTGAACTTCTTTGCCTTTTCCTCTCAGGTTTAGGCTTTCATTGTAGCATTTCCTTGCCAACTTCTGATCTCCCCTCACCGTTGCTATCCCCGACCTCAGAGGTGGGGTGTCGATACCACCGCTCCGAGTCGATTAAGGGTAGCTCTGTCAATTAAAGCATTATAGGCCGACCCCACGTCGATGACTATGAAGTCTATACTCAGAGTCTTTGATTTTTCCCCCTTTCCAAAGGTGGTGTGGAGGGGCAAAAATCCTAGTGGCTTTATTGGCGTGTCGCCTAATCCGTACAAGGTGTCGGGGTAGGCTCTTAACTCTTTCTCATCTAACCCTAGCTAGTTTGTCGAAAGCGGGCTTAAAGAGGATGTCCGCTGAGCTTCCTTGGTCTACTAGTGTTCTGTGGAGATGGGCATTTGCCAGGATCATGGTAATTACCACTGGGTCGTCGTGCCCAGGGATTATTCCTCGCCCATCTTCCTTTGTGAATGAAATGGTTGGAAGGTCGGATGACCCCTCTCCGACCTGGTAAACTCTCTTGAGATGTCTTTTACGAGATGATTTGGTGAGCCCCCCTCCTGCGAACCCTCCTGAGATCATATGGATATGTCTCTCTGGAGTCTGTGGTGGTGGGTCTCTTCTATCCGTATCATCTCGCTTTCTCTTCCCATGACTGTCCGACCTTTCCGTGAGATATCTGTCAAGCCGACCTTCCCTAGCCAGTTTTTCTATCACATTTTTAAGGTCGTAACAGTCATTTGTCGAGTGACCATATATTTTATGGTACTCACAGTAGTCGCCGCGGCTCCCTCCTTTTTTATTTTTAATGGGTCTGGGGGGCGGCAGCCTTTCAGTATTGCAAATTTCTCTGTATACATCCACTACAGGAACTTTCAGTGGAGTATAAGAGTGATATTTTCTTGGCCTATCGAGGCCGAGTTCTTTCTTCTTCTTAACTTCCCTCTCCCTCTCTTTCGTTGAGGGAGGGTGACCAGGTCGCCAACTTGGATCTCTTAGCTTAGCATTTTCTTCCATATTGATGTACTTTTCAGCTCTTTCCTGTACATCACTTAAAGAGGCGGGGTGTCTTTTTGATATGGACTATGAGAAGGGACCTTCTCTAAGACCATTGACTAGCCCCATGATGACTGCCTCGGTGGGCAGGTCTTGAATCTCCAAACATGCTTTGTTGAACCTTTCCATATAGGCCCGTAAGGACTCCCCGACCTCCTGTTTTATTCCCAGGAGACTTGGTGCATGTTTTACTTTGTCTTTCTGGATGGAGAACCTCATCAAGAACTTTCTTGAGAGGTCTTCAAAACTGGTAATCGACCTCGGAGGGAGGCTGTCGAACCACTTCATCGCTGCTTTTGACAAGGTTGTCGGAAAAGCTTTGTATCGCGTAGCGTCAGAAGCGTCAGCCAGATACATCCGACTTTTAAAGTTGCTCAGATGATGCTTTGGATCAGTGATTCCGTCGTAGAGGTCCATATCGGGACTTCTAAAGTTTCTCGGAATTTTTGCCCTCATTATGTCCTCGCTAAAAGGATCTTTCTCCCCTAAGGGCGAATCTTCTCTACCGTCGTGGGAGTTCTGACCTTTGAGGGAGGATTCTAACTTTAAGAGTTTTCTTTCTAACTCTTTTCGTCGCTCCATCTCCTCTTTTAGGTTCTTTTCGGTTTCCTTTTGTCGTTCCCGTTCCTGTTCTAGCTGCTCGAGGCGACTGTGGACTAATCCCATGAGCTCAATTGCGTGGGATGGTCCTTCTTTTTCTGATTCGCGCCCCTCCGAGGAATTTACCTTCGGATTTTTGATTCCGGAGGTGCCTTCCCTGTGTTGATCATTGGCTTCCTGGTGAAGGGTCTGGTCTGCCTCATTGTTTTCAGTGTTCAGATTCTCTTGTTCAGAATCTGTCTCCACATGACCCTCTTCAGGGGATCTATTCGCCATCACTGGTTGATCTCTCGGGTCCCCGGCAACGGCGCCAATGTTACGGTGGGTAACCGGAGATTAATGGGCTGGATGGTGTTGGTTGGCCCAAACGTACGAAGGAGGTGGCTTTCGAGTGGATCTGTTACTCGATGTTCCTCCGTCCGACTTGTACGTGTGAAAGAATGGGGGGTGGTACCTGCAAAGACACTCCGATGCCTAAGTTAGCAAGAGTGTGAGCAGGTTAGAGAGTATTGGAACTTAGAGATACCTGAATGGTGTCAGTGTATTTATAGTGGTGAACCAATAACCACCGCTGAAGTAGTGCCATCTTTTTAGGCGGATAATCGTTCCCATATCTTAGGGAGGTTAAGATATGGCTCTATGAAGTGGTTAGAGAGTTTCTAGGGGAAATTACTCATTCGAATGAGTGTTATCTGCCAGCTAACCCTCGTATCCGACTTCTTTGGAGCAGGTCGTGTTCAGTACCGACTTCTTGGGATGAAGGCTGGTACTGGGGGGAGAGCCAACCCTTCGGGTTGGGCTTCTTTGCTTGGATCCTGGGCCCTATTTATTGGGCCAAGGTATGAACACTTTCATTTTAAATAAATTATTTTTTTTATAATTTTACTCTTAAAGTTTTTTAGTTATCATAAAATATTTGTAGGATGACTAGTATATAAACTTGCAGAAAAGAAAAAAATAATATATATATATATATAATAAAATATAAATGATACATTTTGTCTCTAATGTATCAGAATTCTTTAAAATTATAAAAAAAATAAATTTATTTAAACTAAAAATAATGTGATTAAATGTAATTTATTTAGATGTAATTAAAAAATAATTGAATATTATGTACAGTAAAAAATTAATATTATTAAAAGATAAAATTAAATTAAAATTTATTTTTATGTATCGTTTTTGTCCCTAACGTTTTTGCCCTATTTAAATCCCTAACGTTTCAAAATTGTCTCAATTTCGTTTCGCCGTCAATTCTGTTAACAGATCCCTAACGGCAGGACAACATTGAGTCAATTTTGAAACGGTAGAGATTTAAATAGGACGATTGAAACGTTAGGGACAACTTTGGGACTTACCCTAAACGTTGGGGACAAAAACGATATTTTACTCTAGATATTAAATAACCAACTTAACCAACTTGGGTTGGTCGAGTAATCAGCTCACTCGTCCGTTTAAGCAAGTGTCGGGAGTTCGAATCCCACGTTGTGCATGCAACAGCTCATTGGTCAGCGGCAAATCCTTAAATGGAGCTCAGATTCGTGACAGATTAATCCTTAACCTGTCGGGTTGGGGATACCGTTTGAATAAACAAAAAAAAAAAAAAAACCAACTTAGGTTGGTAAAATGTTTAATTCATTAACTAGTAAATATATTTTGAAGTATTAAAAATTCTCTCTTTTATGTTTAAGTGTTATTAGTAAATTGGAGAATCAAAAATATAATAGTACCATTATATAAGTGAGTGATCATAAAACCAACTAATTATGTGTATTATACTTAGATGAAATATTTGCAATTCACATCGAAATTACTATATCTGTATTTCATATCGGTGGCATTGTTTTTTTAATTCCTGGAGCATATTTGAATAAATAAATAAATAAGAAGAAATGATAGTGACCCAAACTAATTTTAATATGACACCCATTTTCGAAGGTCAGAAAAACGTTATTGTAAATTTTACTCGTAAACTCAGACTCAAATGAACTTAGAATGGATTAAAAAATTCCAACCAACAAGGTTAATGATGTCTCTCCTTTCAAGTATTATTATTATAGCCATTAAGATCAAAAGTTGCTAAGAGTGCACTTTGCTCTGGGAGGATCTTTGCATTTCAATGCCTCATCTCCCTCTTTGTTAAATTTATTTGGAATTCCAATCTTATTAACTTGGTTAGACGAGACTTTAGCTTCATGATTTCCCACCTTCACTCTTACATCCCTTTGTCTATGAGCTCGAGATTCCTTGTTGACCAAGTCATTTATGCTTCCAATTAATTCATCATTTTCTGAAACGAAAATAACGTTTCTAATTAAGTCATTTATTAGAATATTGGTTGGTCAAATCTTAGTTTCAGTTAAGGTTAAAATAATAATAATAATAATAATAATAATAATAATAATAATAATAATAATAATAATAATAATAATAATAATAATGCAAAAGTTTATTTAAGCCTCTAGTCTTCACATAATATGAGCCATAATTTTCTCGCTAATTAACGAGAATTTACCGGGACTAGATAGAACTGCACGTGGACGTAAGGCAGCAGAATTAGATCTTGCAATTTGTTTTGGCCTCTCACCAACTTGTTTGCTATTCTTCAATATTCCTGTAAATCATAATATGATTTATTCAAGATTCTAAGAATCGAATCAGCTATTGAATCGGTTAAATTAGAGGTTTAATAGTTTAAAAATTTAATTAAAATTAAATTACATGTAATAAAATAGTACATATATGTACAAAACATACGTTTTTTTTTTGTGTTTTATTAAAATTAACTGCTAAAAACTGGATCGGTTCGGCCGATTTATCAGTTTTTGAAATTTTTGTACTAATTTAGTTGACAAAGAAGTTTTTATCTGAACTGAATTAGTTTTGTAGTTTTTTTTTTGGTTAATTGAATCGAACAGGCTGATTTAGTTCGATTTTTAAAACTATGGATTTATTAGATCCAACCCAATAATTATTCTATTGGTCCTTATAGTTTTACCAAATTTGTAATGAAGTTTTTATATTTTTTTTTCAATTAAGTTCCTATATTATTTTTAATTTTATAATTAGATCATTTTCATGTAAAAAATATTAAAACGAACAGAATATTCTTCTCAAAAAATATATGGTCAAAGATTTAGTTAGGTTTTTAGTTATAGATACTTTAAAATTTTAATTTGCAAAGAAATATTCAATTGACTCTAATATTTTTTAGAGTAGAAAGAATCTAATTATAAAATTAGAAACGGTACAAGAACCCAATTAAAAAAAATATAAGGACCTAATTGAAAATTTAGTAAAATTATAGAGACTAACAGAGTAATTAAATCTAAATCGATATAATGTTTCATATAAAATTTTGCTATCTAAGCTAACTTTTTACAAGAAAAAAAAAAAAACAAAACAAAACAAAAGAAGTATAGTTCCATTTATTATTTGCGTATAGTTAGGTAGAAAATGTTTAGAAACAACAAACAAGTGAAACTTTCACATCCTAACCAAGTTGAAAATGTTGGCTGGTTTAGGAGAAGTATCTAACTAACTTATTTTAGCTTTTAATCCTTTTTAGCTGAAGTTCTCAACGTTAAGTTTTTTTTTTTTAATAATAAAATAAAAAATACAATATAAGTGTCTAAACTGGTTGCCCAAAGCTGATGTAGTGATTTGCAAATAAATTTTTCTATTTTATTAGCACACTAAACAATTTCCTTTCAATAAATTAAATGATTATAGTAATAATAAATATAAGGTTAGTCAAAATAGTAAATATTTCTGTTTTGGCTCAGCCCATCAAGCCTAAGATCTGGACTCGGATGACCGCCCGACCCGACGGGTTACCAAATCCAAATCAGGAGGTGACCCGAACGACGTCCCCTTTCGCGTGAGCCTAGATAGCTAGCATAGGAAGTTTCTAAGAAAGAGGGTCTGGCCATGTGGTACCCGTCCTAAGTACAAACTATATAAGGGGAGGGGCTTACCTCTCCCCCAGGTACGTCACTCACACTAAATCTAACCGCCACCTTTTTCGTACGACTTCTAACTTGAGCGTTGGAGTCCTTTTTGCAGGTGGCACTCCCCCTCCACACATCGTCAGCTCGGAAGCACCCTGTTCGCACCTCGCTCCTGGCAAGTCCTCCCAGCCTTCCACTCTCACGCAGAACCCGACCCGTTCCAGACCCGGTCTAACGAACAATTTCATACTTTAATTAGAGGTTATCTTCGTTTAGAAATTTTGAACAAAACTCATTATTCGTTATCTTCTCCTAAAACATGCACAATCAATTTCATATTGGAACTTTGAAGTCAACGCTTAGAAAACAAATTGTTGGAGGAGTGAAAAAAGAAAGACATTGTGTTTAAATAAAACAAAATTACCTTCAAAATGTAGGGAGTCAATGAACTTCAGGAACACCCTACTTTCACTATCACTTTCTGAAAAATCATCATCATCGTCTTGATCTTCGGTTCTCACTTTCAGTCTTGGATACACTTTAAAACAGAACACATACACAAGTTTAATAAGTAAGAGATTAACACCATGATATATATATGGTTATGTAAATATATTCGAAAATATATATAATTACCCAAAAATAATCTCTTAACGGGAATAAATTAAAGCAATAATTCCATCTAACAAGAATTACCGAATGATTAGCCAACTAAAATGATATTTTGACAAATTAATAAAACAACAAATATTTAGCTAGAGCAATTAATATAATAATGAAGCCTAGTATATCATATCATAATATTTTGTAATAAGCAACAATAATATAATGTAGTAGTATTGATGAACACACATAGATGTGTGAGGGAAACTCACTTATTAATTTCTTTTGCTGCTTCGAAATTAGAGTTTGGAATATAGTTGCACGTAAAATGAGAGAACATATTCTAAAGTTGAAAATTCTTGTGGTTTATATAAAGCCTTTAATTTTAGCCTATGCTACTGGTAAATGAGTAAAAATGAAGTCAAGTTAGGAGGGATAAACTGAAAAAGTGAAAAGGTACTATGTATAATTAATTAACTATGTTTCTTTACTTGAACACCAAGAATGTCAGATCAGATTGTTCAGATACATGTGTGTGGCATTCATTGAGAACTAATTTGTTTTTCTGAATTCTTCATGTCTTGGTCAATCTCTGCAAGGTCCATGCTGATTTTTTTCCCCCCTATTTTCTTGTTGATTTTCTCTTTTAAACTGAGCTCTCCTTGAACTTTGTTGATTCTCTTTCTTGCCTTGGATATTAGCTTTATCTTTATTCTTGGTTTCATAATTTTCTCCTTAATACTTTCACATGTTTCTTCATAGATATCCTCCATGTATAGCCTTTTAACAAAAATACAGTGAAGAAAGCTTTTATTTCAATCATTTGAAGAAGATCGGTGGATGGATGGAGGAGTGATGCATATTACATGAGAGTAGTAGTTTTTGAAGGCTAAAAGTTATTAGGTTTTTTGCAAAAGGTTAAACGTTGGATTAGTTTTATTTTCAAAAATGAATCATCCCAATATAGAATTATATTTTATTAAAAAATAAGTCTATATGCTCCTTGCTAAAATTATTTAGAGCAATTTCAATGCATTCTTTTTAGAATCTTTGTTCTGAGATATGAAGACCTTTGAAAAACTTTTTTTGGTTGGAGAAAAAATGATGTCTGTCCTTGCTCACAGTTCGAGGAAGTAAAGCTCCTCTGAAGAGAGACAAAAAAAAAAAATACCAATATATATTTGCCATATTTCATAAAACATTTGGAAAAAATTAAATAGTGAATATTAGGAGTAATAACGGTAATATATTATCACTCTATAAATATTAAATACACACTTTTATTTTTATTCCCTCAATTTCTTTCTATCTTCAATATTTTTTAAATTTTTTCGACAAAAATTTTTCTAATATTTTTGTTATCATATAAAAAAAAATTGTTTAGTTATTTTTCTTATAATTTAATTAGTTATACTCTTTTCAAATCATAATATTTACCTTCAAAATCTTTTTTAAAGAAAATGAAAATTTACTTCACATTGATAAGCTATGTTTAAATTAAATATAATTTTAAAATTCTAACTTTCTCTAATTAAATAGATCTAAATCAAATCATTTAATTTTAAATTTTTACATTTAATATTTAAAATTATATTTATAAGTTTAAATTAAATAATATTAATTCGAAATTATGATTTAGTATGTCTTAAATAATATTAAACAATTAATTATTGATTTAATTAATTAGTTTTAAAAAATAATTAAATTAAATTAAACTGTTAAAATTTATTTTTATAACTATAAAAATTTACTACAAAAAATAATATATATATATATATATATATATATATATATATATATATATATATATATAAACTCATAATTAGGTGAGACCCATCCTATGTGTGCCCAGATCGGGAGGAGACTGCCCGATCTCCCCCCCTTCAAAAAAGAAATTAAATTTAAAATTGTTATATTTTATTTTTAAAAATATTTATCTTTTATTTATTTATTAAAAATGTCCAAAATTTTCCTTTCATCCCACATATCTTAGAAGAATAAAAATTCAGTTACCTTTCCTACCTTCCTCTACTTTTTTCCTCTCAACTTTCTTTCTTCTTTCCAACTAAGCAAAGCATAAATGATCATCCCACAAGATGAACCAAATTACTAAAACCACTGATATTATCAGAAGGAAAGAGTAATTGAAACATTGTTGGCTTAGTTTTCCTCATATCGAAGCTTATAGAATACCAGTGGGGGAAGTTCAAATAGGTTTAGGAGAAAAATAAAATGCACATTCCACAATGATAAATGTATGCCTCTGGAGAAAATAGACACAGATATTAATAAATGAATCGGGTAAATTAATAAATGAGCTTGAAACAAGGAACAAGTTCATAGGGCTCTCACGTAAAAATATGCAAGTACAAACTAATTCCAGGTCCTGCAAATCATTCAGCATATAGAACAGCACTAGAGCATAGAATGGATGACCCTGCAAATTCATGAAATATTATTAGAAATATTCAACTTAATAAAAGAACCGATACACAATATTATGCTACATTCTATTAATAAACTAAATTATGTCTATTGAGTCTGCTTCTCTCCTCAACATCAACCCCATGATCCACACACACACACAGACAGTCACATAAATGCTAACATGATCAATAACATTTATATGACAGGAGGGTGTGAAGGCATGGAAGAAGGAAAAAGTCAAAACATGTAATTTTAACATAAATCTATAATTTCGCTAAAACAGCAAGCAAAAGTCTACAATACATAAGGGTGTTCTTGAGAAGCTATATATAGAGAACGATAATGGTAAAATATCAACAATCACCAAGTCAACATCCATCAGATTAAGATTCAAGTTCTTTAACAGGTTAAACATTGAACAATTAACATTTGTTAGGGAATACGCCAATCAGAGTTACAAAAAGATTACAGCGGTTGAATTATGAACATTATTATACAGAAAACAACACAGCCTTACAAGTCACTATGTGGTTTAGGGAACTCTTAAAAACTATTTTATGGGGAACAAAATTACACATTAAGCAATAATATCAATTTCATGACTACGGATATTTGTATGTTTAAAAGAGAAAACCTACCACTGAATAGAGGTACCATGTAGCTCAGAAGAAGATTATTGAAACACCCATCATAAAGCAACCTACGGATACCCACGGGCTTAATCGCTCCCCTGTTTCAGCAACAACTCCAGAAGATAAAATCACTGATTATCATCCAATCAAATATATTTTTTATGCTCACTTACTTTGTAGCATTTCATTTTAGAGCTTTCTGGGCAAAATAAATATCTAACACAAAAATATATTCCTCAATACATCCCCACAATGGTAAAGCTAGGACTCAAGGATTCCACCATAATTTAGCCTTGTGATCACAGGACATTAAAATGCATTTCGAAGGAGGAATGCTCCAACATAGCTAGGATTTATAGAAAAGATACATAAATATCTATAGAAGTGGTTGAGGTTGTAAAAGATGAATATTGGCACAGAAATAAAATGAGATTACGACTAAAATCCAAACCTTCTCTATTTGCATCCATCATAAAATCATAATGAATTATTATATCCCTAGATTTTCAACCAAGAAAGGTAAGTCATAAACACTCACTAAGAGTCCATATCCTTCTTGTTTAAAGGTAAGAAGGTGCAAGTACAACTAACTATGGTTTGATAAGTCAGGATTGGACTAGGGTTAACAAACTGATTGATTAGAAAAATAGCAATACATGATAAATTGACAAATGGAGAAATCTTTAGAGCATCAATCACATGGAGCCAAAAATAAAAAGGAATTTTTTTTTTTTTACAGAAGCAAAGGGAAACATAAAATACAAATCCATGGTAACCCAAATGCAGATATGGCTTCTTCCCTACCCTTCTTTCTGCTCCAGTCATTTCCATAGCATAAACAAAGAAAACAACCAGAAATTTGAAAGTGCACATGAAAAATTAAAATGAAACTTCACCCAATAGTAAATCAAATAGGAGACTGTTACCTATTCTTGCCGCCTTCCAAAAGAACCCACGAAATCTGTCGCAAAAGAACTTGTCATTAGTGATTAGTGTCACTTGTTCAGCAAGATCTAAACATATGCTATGAAGAAAGCAAACACATTTGCAAAATCCAAAAGATATATACAATGATTCAAAGAATCAAAACATAATATAACTAGGTGAAGGTTCCAAAAAGAATTGTGATTGACGAAACATGTAAATTCACATGTGAATAAGTGAATATTATCAAACATTTGTAGAAAGAGAAAGGGTAACCGCAGATATCGTTAAAATTAGGGACTCTATTCAATAACAGAAAATAATGGTGCAGTCATGCGCACACCATCCATGGGGAAGCTATGATGCTAAAGGTGTATCAACACATGTTTCAATCACAACCAAAAGTCACACCATATAGCAGCCACTACTGCACTATGCAGACTAAAAATCCAAGACCCCTGTTTCCTATGGATTGTATAGTTTCTTTTTTCTTTTACCCTTCCGATTCTGCTTGTGTTTCTTCAAAGGTTTTTTAGATCAAAATCGCCCACTAAAAAGATTTAGCAACCAAATTTGTACGACCTGGATTTAGTTAAGTATATCAAAATAACATTTAACAAAGCAAAGAGTATTTGGCAGGATAAATGAGTCAAGAATCAAGATAAGGGAACAGATCGTCCAAATGTTAGATGTTCACAAGTCATTATCATGTGAGATTACTCACCATTGATTTTAAAAATGGGACCCAGACAAGAATGACATAAAAGAAAGAGTAAATACCTCAAATTTTCAGATCGGACACTTTGGTCCCCAACAAATTTTTGTTCACCAAAAGTCCTTGAGAGTTACTCTTGTCGGATAGATTGGTCCCTTGGTCACTTTCAATCAAATTTTCAATGTGTTGGACAAATAGGTCCCTAGTCCCCCTTCAAAATGACGAAAGGACCAATTTGTTTGGCGGGAGTAATTCTTGAGGACTTATAGTGAATAAATATTGGGGACCAAAGCATCCGATTTAGAATTCCTTGAGGACCAAATTGGGTGTTTTTTTTTTTCTAAAAGAAATAACGATGAAAAAGCAATAAGATCATTCGAAAATTTAACATGAGAGGATCCAATCCCATGGAAATGGAGAATGTGCTAGAGATGTGTTGATTTTTCATAATGATACTTTGACTTAGGGTTGATGTGGTTGGGACTGGTTCACCTATAAAAAACGTGAGGCAGCAAGCAAAAGTGAAGAAGAAAACTAGTTCAAGTCTTTCTAGATCATAGGGACAGAACCTATATAATATGTAAAGGAGGAATAAGCCAATGAAATTTACATGGAAAGTTACGTGTAGTATATTGAAGACAATTATTCCAACCAATGAGCATGTTTAGGGTTTTAAAACATAAGTTACTTTAAGTCCTAGAGACCTAAACATAACTATGCTTTGGTTCTGTAATTTGTTTACTCACTTATGCTACAGGACTTCTGTTGTAGTGACTTGTTAAATTTGCATCAGATTGATGATGATTGTGTGTTATTTATAAATGTTTGCATCTTGTGCCTTACTCTTCAATGTGATAACAATCTCACTCTCCTGTATCCTATTGAAGCATATTAAGGTTCAGCTGCTCTGTTTTAGTATTCAAGATTAATAACTATGATGATTAAGAGAACTCTAAAATTTTCGATAAAAATAACATTAGGAAGACTAGGGAGTACATTGAGGACAAGGAACTATTATCCCCAATTGTTTTCCATGTTTAGATGTTTAGATAAGTTCCCAAACAAGGTAAACTGATAAAGGTTTAGAAAAAGGCTGTTTTTGGTTGAAGGCTAAAAATGGGATAGAAATTTTCATGGCTGAACTAAAGCTTCCCTATTCTTCCATTCTCCTCCATCTAAAAATCAAGAGAGTATCACATATGCCATTTTAGTAATAAGTAAAAGCTAGTCATCGAACATGTGGGCAAATTGAATTGCTCCAAGAAACATAGATTAATATCCTAACCCTAAAGTGAATACTATATCCTCACAACAACACACCAAAAAGCAACATTCATAATGAAAGCATATGTATTTAGATGAAGCCATAATGGATAATCAACAGTTCAAGTGTTCAACATCTCCATAAACACTACCGTAGTGCAATCTATTCTATATCTATTACCTATCACTATCACTTTTTACTAAATCCTGGATCAACAAAAAGCAACAATGAAAGGTAAAATGTATGAACGAACAGTAATATATATAGAAACGTATCTATGTATGTATGTATGTATATAGATGCAAATACATACCCAGTTCTTTGTTCAAGGACTGCTGGAAACTGCATCTTGAAGTAAGTGCAGGCACATATTCCAAGTAGTATCACAGTAAGGAACGAATGGAAATTGAATAGCGCAGACTGAAAACAAATGTGTAAAATGGATGTCAAAAACCAAAAAAGCATTTGCCCTCAGTAGATAAAATTAAAATTAAAATAATAACGGACAAAAAACTCATTCAAGAATCAGAATTGAAGATCCCTTACCATTTTCACACGTTAGAATGCACTATTCTTCACTTTTTCTTACACCAACTGTAACAAAAACATAGTAAGATGTGAATCATACAAGTAATAATTGAGTAAATCATAACTCAAGAATAGATCTGATCTATTGAATGCCTGAATGGTTTTATTTATCGACAAGGTGGCATAGATCTTGAAAAGGAGGAGAAAAAGAGAGAATACGAACAAGCAAATAAGAAAATTGGGGTGGGTTACCAAAATTGAAGCAAATAAAATAAGGTGAAAACTCAGGTAAAGTCGATTTCACGTGAAGTTGATATCTGAGAGCCGTTAGATGAAAATTTAGTCAAATCAGTCAAATCATCTAACGACTCTCAGGTATCAACTTCACGTGAAGTCGACTGCACCTGAGTTTCCACCATAAAATAATCCCACGCATAATTGTCAAAACCGAACCGGGGATCAAATCGGTCAGTTACTGGGTCATTGTGTCACTGGTTCAACCGATGGGTCACAAGTTCAACCGGTTGACTAAGTCTTATTTAAATAAAAATATAAAATAATAAAAAACTTAAAATTCGGTATGCATGTCTTCACAAAGATTTTAACAACAATCGAGTCTCAAATTCTAAATATAACTAATACGAAAATAAACATAAAACTAATCATTACTACTACAATAATATCTTAATTTGATAGAATAAGAATAACAATCCATAAACTATATCCAATGAATAATTTCAAAGTCGGAGCATCTAAAAAAATTCAACATCATTCCATCAGCAACAATCAACACTCAACAAAATCACTTCGTATTCATAATCAATAAAACCAATTAACAATCAACGAAATCATTCATAATCAGCAAAATCATTGCATATTCATAGTTAGCAAAACCAATTCATAAACTCAAATCAACGAAATCATTCATAATCAGCAACATAATTCATAAACCAATTCAACACTCAGCAAATCAATGCCTATTCATAGTCAGCAAAACCAATTCATCAACCAATTCAACAATCAACGAAATCATTCATAATCAGCAAAATAATTCATAAACCAATTCAACAATCAACGAAATCATTCATAATCATCAAAATAATTCATAAACCAATTCAACACTAAGAAATCACTGCATATTCATAGTCAACAAAACCAATTCATAAACCAATTCAACAATCAAAGAAATCATTCATAATCATCAAAATAATTCATAAACCAATTCAACACTCAACAAATCACTGCATATTCATAGTCAGCAAACCCAGTTCATAAGCCGATTCAACAATAAAATTAACAACAATAACATTTCAACCATTTCAACGTTTCAAGTTCAACCTCTGTCATATCTAATCAGATTCATAAATCAAACAACAATAAAATTAACAGAAATAACATCAATGAATCAACTATTAAAACTTAATATAGAATATTAGAATAACTGAAAAAAAAAAGAGATTACGTGTTGACTGTTGTTGCAGCGGCAGAATCAAGCAGTGAAGTGCAGGCAGCAATAATCGCAGAAGAGAAGCGAGGGAGGGACGGAGGAGCGGCGCAGCGAGACGCAAGCATTCACCAGGAAGCACAGCTGCAGGAAGCGAGGCAAGACGCGAGCAGTGGAGCACACCCGGCCTTTGGTGCAGTGATGGCGGACGAGCGGAAGAGACGCGAGCGTGCGATGGATCCGGCGAGAGCACAGGATGCGGTGGATCCGGAGGAGACGCGACTCGCGAGCACACGATGCAGTGGATCCGGCGAGAGGCGCGGCACGGAAGCGAGCGTGCGGTGGCGGTGAACCGAGGTGAGAGTCAGAGAGATGGGGGAAAGAGAAGAGGGGGGGGGGTTGCTTTCTGTGTGTGGGGGTGAGAGCTGGGAGGGTGGGGTGGGGTTACGGATAGGCCTAGGGTTTTTTTCTTTAATTCTGAACCGGTTCGGATTTCTAAAACCGGCGAGTTCACCGATTTTTACAGTATCTGCCGGATCAAACCAATTTTTCACCGGTTCCTAATCTTATTCGGTCTTTTGAACTATCCGGACCGATCCAATGGCTGATTCACTAATTTTTCAGTCTGACCGATCGGTCCAATTCTTACAACTACGTTATAAGATAACGGTTTATCCCTATTAAAGTGAGATTTTGTATCATGATTTTAAAAAAGTAATTTTTGATTAAAACATAATATTATAAATTTTTAAATGAGATTCATCACTTTTATAAAATTATATTTTGACTAAAAATCATATAAAAAATAATTTCTATTAAAGTAAAAATTAAAAGATTTCTAACTTTTTTTATTCTCCGATTGAACTCATATTTTACACAACATAAACATAAAAAATAATTTATATTAAAAAATATTATAAATTTTAAAATGATAACTAACACTCTTTTTGAAATTATATTTTGACCAAAATTTATCTAAAGAATAGTTTTTATCAAAGAAAAATAAAAAATTTTTAATCCACTTTCTCATTTGATTAAATTAAAATTTACTCCAAAATCAATATACAAACTTTTTTATTAAAAAATATTATAAATTTCTTAAACATATACACTCTCTTGAAAATATATTTTTTATTGTAATTCAAATAAATAATCATTTTAATTAAATAGAAATTAAAAAAAAATCTCATGTATACTGTACCCTTCACTCGATTAAAATTTTATTTTGCACCAAAATCATATAAAAATAATATTTTATTATTGAATAACATTATAAGTTTCTAGAAGACACCCATCACACTCTTAAAATTATATTTTCTCAAACAAAAAACAATTTTTCTTAAAGCATAAATTAAAAAATTTCTAGCCCCATTATTCATACCTGATCAAAATAATATTTTGTACCAAAATTAATTTAAAAATGATTTTTTATTAATTCAAAAATTATAAATTTTTAAATGACTCCATCACTCTTTTGAAATTATAATTTTTTAAAAAATTATTTAAATTGATTTGATAAAAAATTTTAAGAAAATGATGGGAGTCATTTAAAAATATATAACTTTTGATTTAATGTAAAATTATTTTTTAAATTGATTTTGGTACAAAATATTATTTTGATCGGGTGAGGGTAATGGGGCTAGAAATTTTTTAATTGTGCTTTAAAAAAAATTACTTTTTGTATGAGAATATAATTCCAAGAATGTGATGGGTGTCTTTTAAAACCTTATAACGCTATCCATAACAAAATATTATTTTTTAACTGATTTTGGTGCAAAATAACATTTTAATCGGGTGAAGGGTATGCATGAGAAATTTTTTTAATTTCTGTTTAATTAAAATTATTATTTATTTGAATTACAGATAAAAGATTATAATTTCAGGAGAGTGATGGATATGTTCAAGAAATTTATAACATTTTTTTAATAAAAAAATATGTATATTGGTTTGGAGTAAAATTTTAATTTAATCGAATGAGAGAATGGGTTAAAAATTTTTATTTTCTTCAGTAAAAGCTATTTTTTAGATAAATTTTGGTCAAAATATAATTTAAGAAAAATGTGGGCTGTCATTTAGAAATTTATAATATTTTCTTTAATAAAAATTTATTTTTAAAATTTATTTGATGCAAATATGATTTCAATCAAGCAAGAAAAAAAGTTAGAAATATTTTTATTTTTATTTTAATAAAAAATTATTTTTATATAACTTTTAGTCAAGATATAATTTCAGAAGAGTGATGGGTGTTATTTAAAAATTTATAATTTTCTGCTTTAATCAAAAACTACTTTTTTATGTAAAATATTATTTTAATTTGGTGAAAGGAATGAATTAGAAATAATTTAATTTTTTTATTTAATAAAATAACATGTTTTATAAATTTTGGTAAAACTATAATTTAAAAAAAGTGATGGGAGTCATTTAAAAATTTATAACTTTTGATTTAATCAAAAATTATTTTTTAAATTGATTTTGAATTAAAATATTATTTTAATCAAGTAAGATGAATGGGTTAGATATATTCTAATTTTTCCTTTAACAAAATTTTTTCTTATGAATTTCGTTCAAAATATATTTTCAATAGAGTGTGGTGGTGTTCAAGAAATTTATAACGTTTTCTTTAATCTAACATTATATTTTATATACATTTCGATGTAAAATATTTATTTAACTAGGTAAGACAAAATGGTTAGAAATTTTTTATTTTTGGTTTCGTGAAAAATTATTTTTTATATAACTTTTGATCCAAATATAATTTTAAAACAGTGATGGAAGTCATTTAAAAATTTATAATTTTATGTTTTAATCAAAAATTACATTTTTATTTTTTTATGTAAAATATTATTTTAATCTGGTGAGAGAAATAAGTTAGAAATAATTTAATTTTTTTATTTTATAAAATTTTACGTTTTATAAAATTTTGTAAAGTAATCATTTTAATAGAGTGATTGGAGTCGTTTAAAAATTTATAAATTTTGATTTAATAAAAAATTATTTTTTAAATTGATTTTGGTACAAAATATTTTTTTGTTTGTATAAGAATAATAATGGGCTAGAAATTTTTTAATTTATGCTTTAAGAAAAAAAAATTTGTATGAGAATATATAATTTCAAAAATGTGACAACCGTCTTTTAGAAATTTATAACGTAACATTATTCTATAATAAAATATTATTTTTTAACTGATTTTGGTGCAAAATAAAATTTTAATTGGGTGAAGAATATGTGTGAGAAATTTTTTAATTTTTGTTTAATTAAAATTTTTATTTATTTGAATTACAACAAAAAGTATAATTTCAGAAGAGTGATGGATATGTTAAAAAAATTTATAACATTTTTCTTAAATAAAAAAGTTTGTATATTAATTTTGTAGTAAAACTTTAATTGAAATCGATGAGTGAATTGGTTATAATTTTTTAATTTTTTTTTAATAAAAACTATTTCTTAGTTAAATTTTGATCAAAATATAATTTAAAAAGAGTGTTGGTTCTCATTTATAAATTCACAATATTTTCTTTAATAAAAAAAAGGGTTAGAAATTTATAATTTTTTCTAATAAAAAGTTATTTTTTAAATTTATTTGGTGCAAAATATGATTTCATCAAGCAAGAAATAAGGGTTAAAAATATTTTAATTTTTAATTTAATAAAAATTATTTTTTATATGACTTTTGGTCAAAATATAATTTCAAAAGAGTGATATTTAAAAATTTATAATTTTTTGCTTTAATAAAAAATTAGGCAAAGTATTAGATGGTCCCAGAATTAAATGGTCCCATAACAAAATATGTTTTTTAAGTTTTTTAATAATTGTTAAATAGTCCTTATTTAATTTTAATTACAAATTAACTCCATATATTTTATTTAATTATAAAAACTATTTTTCATTTTATAAATTATTATTTTATCATTCATCTATTATGTTTATTAACAATCAAAAACAAAAACAATAACAAATTAGATCTTCGATTGATCGTAATAACTTTTTGGCAATCCTAATCGATTAAAAGTTTATCTTTGATCCATTACATCCCTCGAGCGTTGTGAAATTGTGTTTCAGAGAGAATCAATTGATTGAATTTCAAGTTTCCATAACTCAATCGATTGGATTGGACTTCAGGTTATCATAAAACAATCGATTGAAATTGCAAGGCAGTATGGTTTTCGCAAAAATCAATCGATTGATTATATTACCCAATCGATTGAATGATGACTAGAATGTGGGTTCTTTATAATTCAATCATTATTTATATTATCCAATCAATTGAAAGCTTCAAAGCAACTTGAAGTCTCACAATTCAATCGATTGGATGTGTTGCCCAATCGATTGAAGTCTTCAAAGTAATATGGATTTGCCCAATTCAATCGATTGGTTGTGTTACCCAATCAATTGAATTATGCACTATGCCGTTCTCATTTTTCTTATCGTTTCTATTAATTATTATCTTATTATTCATCTATCTTATCTTTAAAATTCTATCTTCAATGTTTTAAATTTTTATTTTGATTTAAATATTCTAATCTTATCTTTTCTTTAATATTAAGATTATAAATTGGTGAATAATCTATCACCAATTATTCAATCCCACAATTGGAATCGTATATCAATCCTTTGATTATAAAAAAATTTATTGTTTTTCTTTCGGATATCCATCTACTTAATATCCAATTTTTCTTCATTCTTTATCCGTCTATTTAATATCCAATATTTGTTCATCATTAATTGATAATCACAGTTGCAACAATCAGCAAAGGTCCAATCAATTTTTTCATTGTAGTGTTCAGAAAACAATCAACCGTTTTGATTACAAAATCGAGGTCAATGAATAGAATCTCTAATTTTGCAATTCTTCGTTTCGATACTTTATTCGTGAAATTGATTGTGTAATGAAAAAATATTTTTTTTTATCTTCTAATAATTCACAGACATTAAGAAATACTAAAAAGTAAATAAATTTTATTATTTTTTATTATTAATTAGCTAGCAAGTAGCAATATTAGAAGCTATTTATTTTTTGGGATGTTATAAGACGGAGTGTACTGAAATTTTTTTTTCATTGGACATTTTTAAGATGTCAAATATATTTACGAACACTGAGATGGATGAGCAATACCAGGAGGACGAAGACATTAATCAACAAGAAGAGCTAGTTTGTGACCAAGATATGATGGATGAACAGAATGAATTCGAACAAGATTTCAGAGATGAATTTACTGAGGGAGCGTATTTTTCTGAATCTGATCCGTCAGAAGATACCCTTGAAGCTGCTTATGTGGTTGACTCCGTGTAACACATTACAACTTTAAATTTCAGTAAAAATTGTGCGAAAAAAATTGGTAAATATCACTTTTCTACTTTGCAGCTTGCATTTGATTTTTATCTGAAGTACTCAAAGTCGAAGGGATTTAGTACAAGGAAGAGTAAGACTTTCAAGAATAGTATTGGCGAGATTTACAAACAAAAGTTTGTATGTCATAGGCAAGGATTCAGGGAGGATAAATATTACACGATGAAAAAAAAAGAAGAAGGAGCCTAGATTGGAAACAAGAACTGGGTGTGAAGCTCGAATGGATGTTAAATTTGTACCTGAAACTGGAAGGTAGCATATCTTTTATTTCTCTGATGAACACAACCATGATCTATTGGATACACAATTTAGTGCTATGTTGCCTACCCAAAGAAAAATGACAGAGGCAGATATTATGCAAATGATGAACATGCTAAAGTCCAGGATTAGCACTTCACAGAAATTTGGTCTTCTAGCTAGTCAAGTAGGCGGGTATGAATTTGTCGGCTATGGTCCCAGAGAAATGTACAATGAGATTGCTCGGCAAAGGCGTCAAGTTCCTGGTGATGCAACATGAGTGTTGAAGAAGTTTGAGGATACGCGGTTGAAGGATCCACAATTATATTTCAAGGCGTGTCATGATTCAAGAGGTTTGTTACGTAACTTGTTCTGGTCTGATGGGATTAGCCAACTAGACTACCAACTCTTCGGAGATATCATTGCTTTTGATACTACGTACAAGAAGAACAAGTATAGTTGTCCATTAGTCATATTCAGCGGAGTTAACCACCACAACCAAACAATTGTTTTTGCTGCTGTATTAATTGTGGAAGAAACTACTGATACATATATTTGGCTCGTGCGTCAGCTCATGTTTGCCATGAAGGGTAAAACCCCGACCTCAATAATAACTGATGGGGCCATGGTGATTAGGAATGCAGTAAGAGATATATTTTCCGAAGTCAGACATAGATTATGCGCTTGGCACTTTATTCGAAATGCGACTAGCAATATTGGAAATCCATCGTTTACATCTAAATTCAGGAAAATCATGTTGGGAGACTACGAAATTTCCGTGTTTAAGCGTAAGTGGGTTCAACTTATTGAAGAATTTGACCTTGAGGATAAGCCGTGGGTGAAAAACATGTATGAAGAGAAGCATATATGGGCTACTGCATATAAAAGAGGTAAATTTTTTGATGGCTTAGAACTACCTCAAGATGTGAAGGTTTACAATCAGTTGTGGCAAGGTATGCGGGGTCGCAGTATGATTTGACAAGTTTTGTAGAGCATTTTCAAAGGTGTGTTGCACACTTGCGTCTTAAAGAATTTAATGCTAATTATGAATCTATACATGGGGTGCCCGTCATGCAGACTTGTATAGAGCTGCTAGAGAGATTTGCTATTGAGGTATACGCTCATGAGATATTTCTATTATCTCGGCCATTTCTTTCTAGAGCTGGATCAATGCGGGTGCTAAACATAGAGAATAACAATGATTTCTCAAAGTACATTGTGTGTAAGCATGGGAGGCCCGATTTTTTGTGGACCGTTGATTTTCATCAAGAAGAAATGATCTTCATGTGTTCCTGTTTAAGAATGGAGTCATTTGGAATTCCTTGTGAACATATTGTGAAAGTTCTGGTTGAAAGAGACATTTGTGAGATTCTCCCATCATTAGTGTTGGATAGATAGACAAAGAAGGTGAAATCAGCACTTAATGATGCAAGTGGGTTCACCAGGGATGCTGTTGTTATTAGTCATCAAAGTGCCTTGATGGAATTTTTTAAACAATTGGCTGTTGTTGCTACTAAAGTCCTAGAGAGATTTGAAGAGACACATGACATTATTATGGGGTTGTATTTTATCTTACAAGACTGCAGACGAAACACTATGCAACCTCAATCAGGTGTAGCTAAAAGTAGGAATCCATATGTGCATCAAACCAATATAGGCTCAAGACAACCATCTAAGAATAAGCGGCAACATTGTAGTGTTTGTCAAATGGAAGGATATAAGAAGACAACATGTTCTTGGCAAAAGAACATTGACAACAACGTTATGGAAGATGAAGCTAATAATGGTTCAGATAACAGTGACATGTATACCAAACCGACTCCTAATTTAGATAGTGATAATTAGCAACCTCCCTGAACTTAATATTTTTCCGTAGAGAATTACTTACATATTCGTGTTTAAATTTTTTTTACTATATTAATAAAATTTTCTATATTCTTCCAATATTCGTGCTTATATTTTTAGTTGAAATGATTGTCAAATAAATCTTGGTTAGACAATAAACAAATTAATGATTTATTTAATTCATAGAATTATTAATTTATATGAATTATTGTTAATAAAAATTTTATTGAATCCATTGGCATTGACAAACCGGTCGAACCACAAACCGATATAAATTACAATTAGGTTATATGTTAAAACCGCAAAAATAGAAAATCAGAATTGAACCGTTAAACTGGCCCAAAACCGATAGGTCAAACCGAACTGGGACGAGACCGGGTTTTTGAATTTGACCAAAAGGACTGCCGTTTTGTGTGCTGATCCACTAATACCCTAACCATTACCAACACAGCAACCCTAACTCACTACAACGGCACAGCAGCAGCAGCACACACTCCCTCCTTCCCATCAGCTTCGAGCTTGTTGTTCCTCTCAACGCCAGCTCACTTATTCCCTCACTTCCGTTCAGCTGCCGGATTTCTCCTACCGCATCGCAAGTTGGACCTTCGAAGCTCACTCCCTCACTCCTGCTCGTGCAACTAACGATTCTGCAGTGGAAGCACAGTAGCCGGGCTCGCCTCCTGCCTCCGTCGCGATGCTCTGTTCCACCGTCGCCGGCGCCATCTTTGTTCCACCGGTCAGCGCTGCTCTCCCTCTTGATAAGAATCTGCTTTGTTCTATGCTTCTATTTTCTAGGTATTTGTTTATAACAATAATTGTTGAATAATTATTGTCTTTAATTTCTAGCATGCACTTGATTCTGCAGTAGACGCATGTAAGAGATATTGCAAATTTCGTCCATCATAAGGTTCAGTCACCACCTATCTTGAATGGACATTCATTTGGAGTACTTATCATTCAATATTATATCTCCTCTTTGGGAAGCAACAACCATGAAGGTACTTTCCAATTTCCTTCTGATTCTGCTACATGTTTTTGTAGTCAATTAAGGTACCAGTATGTTACTAATCCCCCCATCATATGAATATCATATATATCATTTTAGTGTCAAATACATACTTTCCTTGAATCTTTTCATCTGATTGAGTTTGATTCTACTAATAGAAAATACATATCCAAAGCTTAGAGGAGCTATCCTTGTCTGCTCTATGCCTCCTTTTGGTAACAGATTAGTAACTAAGATCACTAGTGTGTTATCATTACTTTTGAATAAAGTGATTGTACCCTAACTCAATTGTGATTTCACTTGTTGAGAATTCTTTTTTATTTTTATTAGTGGTCTTGTCTGGCGATATCTCTTTACCAAGCCAATTGCTGCCTTCAAGGTATTTTGAACAGACTTTCTCAAGAATGTGATTCTTCTGTATTTACCTTCTTATATGTATATATCCATTGACCTGGCCGCAGGTGACACGCAGCTTGGCAGCAAAAGCTTTTCAAACCTCTCTTCCTCTTTGTAGAGAGACATTTTTCTCAGCCACAATGGAGGATCATATTGTTAAAAGGTTTGTTTGTCATCATGTCAATTGAAATTTGATATCGGAAGAATATGGATAAGAATTTAAGTTATGTTGCATGGAGCCATGGAATTACAGAATCCATGATTTTTTTAAAGAATTAAAGCACACTGGTCTACCATAGCTATGACTTTATTTGGTTAAATTTAAATAGATAAGTCTAGAAACTAAACTTATAAACCCCTATAATAAGAGTATGCATTTTTCTATGAAATATCAAATGGTCTATTCATATTGAGTATCACTATCATGCCTTTAGCTTGGTTTGTGTTTGGATTTCAGATATCAAGAGCTAATAAAAGAAAGTTCGAGATTGCCATTGTTTGATTTAAGAAAGCTAAATTCATCACTTCCGATTCCTTCGGCGCCAAACTGCCCTGTCGATGTCCTTGTTTTGGGTGCGAAAAATGACTTCATTGTGGTATGTTGTTCTATGCCGAACACTCGAAAAGAGTTTCTGGCCCCCTCAGATGATGTCAAACTCAAATTCACTGAACTATTGTTGTTTATAGGATGCCGAAGGACTAAATGAGACCGCGAAATTTTACAGTGTGCTGCCGGATTGTGTTGATGCCGTTGCGCATGATATGATGTTGGACGTTTCATGGGAAAAATGAGCAAAAAGTTATTCTGTCATGGATTAATGGTTTGGACAAGTGAGACTTTGAGACAGAGGACATGTTTTTCGATCTTCTCTTCTTTAGATTTAAGTAGTTGTAGATGAGCAAAGTTGAAGGTGCTACAAATCTTCAACTTAAGGCAATATGGAAGGTTTCAACCAGGATTTTCATTGAGCCGTAATCATTCAAAATTATATATATTTACAAATTATTAAAATTATTTCGTTAAGAAAATTAATTTAAAACTACAAATTTATATCATTTTATAATTGTTGTTAAAATTCACCTAATATTCTTTGTTAAATAAAATAATACAATTTAATTTAAGTAAAACCACATATATTTCTCATTTTTTTTCTCACTCAATTTTCTTATTCTTCTCCTATTTTAACTTCTGAGTTTTATTATAAAGATTAATCAAATATCAAGGAATACGCTCTGTGTCAATTATAAGATTCGATGAAAAAAATTGTTTGAGTGTGATGATTGAATACTGTTTGAGTGTGATGATTGAATACAATGATCTTAGTAAATTTGTAATCTACAACTACTTTTGATATTTGAACGGTTAATATAAACCATTGTAATAAATACTTCTAGTTAAATTTGCTAGTTTGTAATTGACAATTTCAATCACATTTACATAAAAAATATTATAGTATTGGTTAATAGATTTTTAAAAATCCTTATTAGTGGAAAATTTTTTTTATTTTGGACCTGAATAAATTTAAACGTACGCCTCACAAATATAAATAAGGAAGAGGATTTAAGGAAAAAAAACTCTTTGGGAAGTGAAAAATAATTTATCATACTAGTTCAAATCTTCAATATATGAAAACATAAAAATAGAATGCACACAAATAAAAAAAATGGGATTTTATCTTTAAGGTAAATTATTTATATAAAGTAAAATATAATTCACCATACATAATATTTGTATGGCATTGTTGTTGAAATAATAAATGAAAATGACATTATTTCATCATAAAAATATGAGTTTCGTTAAACTAAGATATCTATATAGTGCATAGAAAAAGAGTGAAATTGCAAAAGCCAAAAAACTAAAAATATCTATTTAAGAAGTCATTCTAAAATAACTAAAGAAGTACATCCACCAAACCTAACAAATAAATAATCAATAACCCAAGTATTGTAATTTATCAAAGTAACTATTATTATCGTTACATCTCATGGTTTGTATGCATATTCCAAAACTCATTGGCCAACGCTATAATTCGTGACTTCTTCTGATTGATCCAACTCCTGAGTAAATGCACGGTGGTTATCATGCGAATATCATGATCCTCAAGCTGCAATTAATTTATTATGAATTAGTACAAAAAAATAGAGTATAAATATTAGAGATTTGTAAAAGCTGCTCACCTTGTTGTTACCCTTTGGTCAGTCATATCCATCCACTTCATTACCCAAGTTGCAGAGTTCCAGCTTGAACTACATTGAGGTATATCTTCTGGCCTTATAATTTTGTAGTCATGAAATTGTTTATTATACTCTTGAATGCCATCATCCTTGTAAAAGTTCGACATGATAATTTGCTGCAGTACGTTTGCCTGATTTCAATTAACTAGTTAAATAATAGAAACAAAAAATCCAAAGCAAATAAGCTTATAAAATTTTTTTATGGCCTTACTAGGGTCTTGATAACACGTTCATGATAGTGAATTCTATCATCATTAAATGGGTGTCCAAGTGATAAATTGTACGATCGTCAACCGAGATTACCATTAGATACCAATGGTCATCCTCTTGAATAGGAATATATATCTAGACTATAAAATTTGACCGTGTGTTATGTATGTTGATAAGGAAAAACTATATTTAACAAAGAATATCCAAAAAAAAATCTTACAAATTTTAAATCAGCAGTAGGTTGCATAAATTTGTATATATAGTGTTGCATCTTTTGCTCTAAATGTATCTTGTTAAAGACATCCACCTAAAAACATTAATGCATTCATATAACTGTTACTACATGATAAATCATGGTTCTTTATCAGCATTATATTTATAACTTATAATCAGTAAAATTATCTTGTTAGGTGTTATAGAACATACCACAAATTTTAGTGGAAGTTGCCATGTTGTCTTGAAACTTACATTTTCATCGATGCATCTCATTGCCACTAATTCAAGAATCAGAATCATAATCTAAATTTATTACTCAATTATGCGAAAAATCAAATGTAAATTAATTAATAGATGATTTGTGTACCTTATCCGTAATGGGTCTATCAGGTAGAAAATGATCAAAGTCTGATCTAGTAGCTTTGATTGTGTCTGTTACCACAAATTCTTCACTGTTTCAATTAAAAACTAAAACACATTAGATGGGTCTTCATTGATCGACAAGACGGATAATATCAAAATAACTTACGATGGATCTAGTAAGGCTGAAAATGTATATGCATAGGCCTTTATCTGATCTTCTAAAAGACGCATAGTTGGAGTTGGCATAAATTTACACTTCATTGACTACAAGGTTTAACACGAGTATTAGCAATACTCATTGTAGACTAGATGGTTAATTAGCATTAGGGGTGGCAAGCGGGGAAGCCTGCCCCGCCTAGTGAGGCGGTCCCAAAATTCCAGCCCGCCAAATATCTTCTTTTTTTTTTTTTTTAACTTTTAACTATTAAATAATATATATAAAAGTATAAAAAAATTTCTTCTATTTTTTACTTTTAACTATTATAATTTCTAAAACTATAAACAAATTATAATTATATTCACAAACATTAAAGTCTTTGTAATTATAAATATCTAATAAACATAATTATAAACCAAGTTTTCATCCAAAACATAATTATAAATATTGTTCCCAAAGTAAAATAAACATAATCCAAAACATAATTATAAATAGTCTCTAAAACAAAATAAACATAATCCAAAACACTCAATTTTCATCTTCATCTTCATTCTCTTGTAAGTTGGGTTGGGGGAAGTTGGGTTTTGGCAAAAAAAATTGTAAAAATACCTCTTGATAAAAAAATACTAAGCCCGGCGGAGAAGCCCGTCCCGTCCCGCCAAAGCCCGCCAAAACCCGCGGTTTAAGCGGTGCGGGTTAGGCGGGCTTTTGCTATTTGGCGGTCCTAATTTTCCAGCCCAGCCCGACTTTTTTGGCGGGTTACGCGGGTCGGTCCGGCGGGTTTAGGCCCGTTTGCCACCCCTAATTAGCACTACTCATAACAAATTAGATAATTAAAGATTAGTGCCTAAGAGGTAATTACGTTAGTAATGGAAAAGAAATAAATAGGTCTTCTATAGTCTTTTGTGGGTTGGCTCAGTGCATAAGACGCCTTGGATTTATTGAATGATTTGTGCTCAATCTTTGGCTTTTTAACTTTGACTGGGGAGTAAACGGTAATTTTTTCTGTGTCCCGATAATAGTCTTACACTAAGAAAAATAATAGGTCAGTAAACACTTATTATCGTGTTAGGAATATACTAGTAAAAAATATGATGCATGAATTTTACTACACATGCATATACCTTTGATATATTTTTCTTTTTCGTTGCGGCTCTTATAGTTGGGGATATTAGTTTGTCCATATTGATTTTGATGTTGAACGCATCATCGTGAGTGAAAGTCCTCTTGTCCAGCTCAATAAGATCATCCTCATCGTCTGATATAGTAGTATGAATATCAATATCCAACTTTAACCTTCAATCTATTTGAGAATGGACGTGTCTTTTGTGAAGAAAGTTTGGTCGGAGTCTCGAAATCATTGTTCAGACTCAGTTGTGATATCATTGTCTCAATGCGGCTTACAGATTCAAGGATTTTATTAATTTTTTTGTCCCGAGCCATGTTTACAACTCTCATTGACTGCAAACATTTTAGGTAAAATAATTTCATATAAATGTAAAAATACAAAAAGAGTGATGGTTGTTCTGATGAGATTGTCAATGGAATAAGACAAAGATTTCTCTAATCACAACTAATAGCCTAAAAATGTTTATAATATATAAAATGTATTACATAATATAAATTGTATTACTATTTGCCAAATTAAATTACCTGCATGCTAAGGAGGACCTCTTCCACTTTACTAGACAGTTCTTCACTTTTATTTAGATCCTTGTTTTGAATAACATCGTCATTGATAACTAGGTCATCCTGTAGAAAGAAAACATAATAGATTAAATTACTCATAATATATTCTACTAAAAATTAAAAACCCATTACGTCTTACCTTAGCATTAGGGATTGTAGTTCCAATTTGATCACCAAAATCAAGTGTGATAAGATCACAGTCTGTAGCCAGGGACATATTCTGTGTATTACATGTATCATTGGAGACTAAATCTTCGTTAGGAGGAATATCCATGATTATCAACTAAAGAATATTGTATGAGTAAATTTGGTTGAAAGGCAAATACTTAAAATAATTTGTCAAAGTATAAAAAATTAGTCGGAGTAAGCACATATGTATACACCCAATAAAGATAATCAAATTTTAATTCTATCTTTTTTTAAACTTTTAAATTAAGTGAATAATTCTAAAAAATTTTATGTTATCTTATCTTTTGGTTAAAATCAAAATACAAATTGAATTTTATCTTGATTTTTATTTTACAATTTAACAAAGTATCTTTTATTAATTCAAATGATTATATCTTATCTATAAGTATTTTTAAGTAGATAAATAATAATAATAATAATAATAATAATAATAATAATAATAATAATAATAATAAGAATAAGATTAGACGGATCACTAATAATTAATTAAACTAGTTGAATAGCACTATACGTGTTCAAGCACTTACCAATCGATTGAAACAATAATTGAAGATACTTCAATCAATTTCATTAACAAAACAATCGATTGAATCAGTAACTGTGGATACTTCAATCGATTGCACTAACAAAACAATCGATTGAATCATCAATTGAGGATATATCAATTGATTTCACTAACAAAACAATCGATTGAATGCATACAAACTCCTGATTGCAAGCATTCTTCAATTGATTGGTTTCCTAATTCAATCGATTGAATGCATATCAATTGATTTCAAGAATAACTAAAACAATTTCAAGACCCTGAAATAGATTTCTTCATTCTTCGAAGCATTTTCTTCATGGTCCAGGCCTTGGGATGATTCCCCTTGGGTTTGTGATGCCTAGATTAGTGTATAGAAGATCAATTGCTTCTCCTTAACGATTGATAGCTTCAGTTTGCTTGTCTTGACGCTGCCTCATATCAGCAAATTGCCCCTCCATATATAATCTTATGCTTCGCAATTTATCCATCAAATCTCGTATTATTGGTGAAGGAGGCGGTGGTGGTGGGGGTTCTTGGGATTGTGCTTGCACCTTAGGGTCTTGTGGTTGTCCTTGGATCTGAGATTCTTAGGCATCTGGATCTCTTCCCATCTGTCTTAGAGTGCTGTCATCTATCTTGGCTACATTACTCAAGACGATACTTTTCTCTTCACTCAAGTCAATTCCAAGCCATTTGAAAATCTTGGTCCATTGGCAAGCATATCCTAAATCAACACTTGATTTTTCCTTTCTTCATTTCAAGCATATGATGAACCATAAAATAAGGCCAGTTTATCTCCTTTCTAGTCACCATAGCCCAAAGCACTAGAATATCTTCGTTAAACAAGATTCCATGATTATGTTTTCTTGGAATCAACATGTATGAAAACAAATACATCAATATACACTGCTCATTACTCAAACCACTGCAACTTATATTACCTCTAGCATCCATATGTGAATTCTCATACAACAAACTCTGCAAACCAACCAATCTATTATATTCACCCCATTCCTCATCTGCCGCAATACCTCCAATAAATTTTGCCCCATGATAAACTAAATTCCATTGTTCAGCTAATTATTCCGAAGTAACTCTAAAATGCCGTAACCCTAAATCAAACTCAATCAGCGGCATTACTTCCTTATCATCTTCATCAGTTTTAGGAACAACATAATTTAAAGTACTATAAACAGCCCTAACCAAGTGCGGATAATAATCATCTTTAGTTTGTACAAAATTAGTCAAGTGCTGTGTTTGCAAAGCATTCCAGACCAAATTATAATGTCTATCATGAATGAACTCGGCTGTTATGTACCTGGGAGGAACAATTGCTCATGACTCAAACTTTTCCACATAGTTGTTCAATGCCTTCGGAGACGGCAGCCACCTTGCCATGTAATGGGATGAAGCAACTAGTCTGGCGGATGTAGAACTTTCACCCTCAACCCTAGCTCTTTTGGCGTTCTTAGTTCTGGCCATTTTGGGGGATATTGGTTTGGTGAGTTTTGTAAGAATTTGGATGAGGATTAATAATATGTATGTAGTTTGGAGTGGATGTTGGTGAGATTGGAGAAGAAGAAGAGAGAAGCTTTCTGGATTTAGAAAGAGAAGAGAGGTGCAGAAATGGTGATGTTATGTTTTAAAACGGGGAGAGAGTCTGAATACGCATGGTTACCAGGTTTAATATATAGCGCAATTCAAAATTCAATCGATTGGATTATCTTACCAATCGATTGAATGCAGAAAAAACTTATTTACATCACATTCCAATCGATTGAATTCTCATACCAATCGATTGAATTGAAATATACCATTAGTCACGTACAAACTTCAATCGATTGGGTAACACAACCAATCAATTGAATTGTGAGACCTCAAGTTGTTTTGAAACTTTCAATCGATTGGGTAATATAAACAATCGATTGAATTATAAAAGACCCACATTCTAGTCATCATTCAATCGATTGGGTAATATGACCAATCGATTGATTTTTGCGAAAACCATACTGCCTTGCAATTTCAATCGATTGTTTTGTGATAACCTGAAGTCCAATTCAATCGATTGAGTTATGGAAAACCTGAAATTCAATCGATTGTTTTGTTAATCCAATCGATTGATTCTCTCTGAAACATGATTTCAAAGCGCTCGAGGGATGTAACGGATCAAAGATAAACTTTTAATCAATTAGGATTGCCAAAAAGTTATTACGATCAATCAAGATCTAATTTGCTATTATTTTTATTTTTTATTGTTAATAAACATAATAGATGAATGATAACATAATAATTTATAAAATAAAAATAGTTTTTATAATTAAATAAAATATATGGGGTTAATTGAAAATAAAATTAAATAAGAACTATTCAGCAATTATTAAAAAACTTAAAAAACATGTTTTGTTATGGAGCAATTTAATGGTCCAAACATTCTGGGACTATCGAATCCGATGCCCAAAAACTACTGCTTTAATATCAATTCAACAACACTAACTAGCCCATACTTTAAAAAAAGTTAGTCAATTATTAATAATACTATAATGTTTACGTGTATAAATTTACATATATTTTTCTAAATCATTATATATGTTATACATACAGATAACTATTTGAAATTTATTAAAAATCTTAATGAATAACATTTTTTAAATTTGAATAATTTATTATACTATAAATTCAAGAATTTATTAAAAAAATTAATATAATAAATATTATAATAAAAAATTAATTTAAAAAATATTATATCAATTTTTTTAGAATAAATACACCCTTAACTAATTTAATATTAAAATAATATCATTTTATTTGAATAATATGGACAAATAAATTTTCGACCAATTTAAATTTAAGAACGAATGAATCTCGTTCGGATGCTGACATTTCTACTCATGTAAAATGGAAATTAAAGTTATATCCAGAAAAAATGAGCTTTTGCAGACAAAATTATCCAAACCATAAAAAATTAAATAAAATTTCTAAATTATCCTCTAATATACCTAAATCTAACTTCTAATTTTTTTTCACACCACCACTCCCTCAATTCCAAACTCTACCATCACTCTCATGCCCTAACAAGTAACAACCATCATCACTACCGGCATCATCATCACCACCACCGCCATTGCCACTCTTCTTCTGCCATGTTCCACTTTCACTCTCTCCTTTCTCACTATCTTTGCAACTAAGGCCGCCAATTTTTCTCCTAATTCTCCTCCGCCACATCTCACCCACACGAGCTACCGCTTTCCCACCCAATCTACATCATATGGGGATCCAATATCGACGTCAGCAAAATCCTCGTCTCCATCGACATCGTAGCCTCATCCCTCCACTCCTCCCATTCATATTTTCACTACCTCAAGCCCCTTGAGACCGGCTTCCCTTCTGACTTTAACTCCTGCTTCCTTCTCACCAAGCTCCACCACCTCTTCCTCTGCCGCACCGACTCCTGTCCTTCCCTCTCCACCTCACATGTCCTCCTTAGTGCCTCCAGCATTGCCACGGGAAACCATGGCAACGATGCTAAGTTTCCAGAGGAAGAGAATATGGTTGGCAACGAGAGAATTGGGTCCTCGTGGTTATTTTACAAGACGTTATACGCGTGAAAAGAGGATGTGTCATTTGGTAGTAGAGAGAGAAAGTGGAGATATGGAGGACTCGGTGGTGCTGGAAACATTATAGAGGTATTTCAGGGAGGTGGTGGAAAGTGGGATTGGTAAGGAGAGATTAGAGGTTATGCATGTAGTGAAAATTGCAGGTAGAGTTGTGAGTCCTAGTGCTTTTGAAATTATGTTCTTGTGTTATTTTTCTGTTCTAGCAGACCATTTCGTATTCCGACACTTGACGATAGTAGTTGGGGATGAGAGTAATGGTAGGGTTTGAGATTGAAGGAATGGTGGTGTGAAAAGAAAAATACAAGTTAGAGTTAGGTTATATTATAGGATAGTTTAAAATTTTTATTTAATTTTTTAGAGTTTGGATAATTTTGTCTGCAAAAGTTTATCTTTCATAGATATAACTTTAATTTCTCTCTTACATGGATAAAAATGTCAGTATTCAAAAATGATGGGAGCTAACCTATGGTACCATAAATGTCAAGGGAAGGAAGAAACAATTCTTCATGCTTTGAGGGACTGCCCAAGAGTTGCTTAGGACTGGAATAAATTGCTACAACCTAGCGTGATTCCCATGTTCTTCTTTATACAATTAAATGCATGGTTAGATCTAAATTTACTAAATGAGATAGCAAATGACTCCTCTATGAAATAGATTGATCTTCTTATGACAACAAGTTGGTGGAGCTGGAAATGGAGAAGCAAAAAAATTTTTAATCCTCTTTTTGACAAGCCTCACAATGTAAACCATTTTATAATGGATTATACAAAAAGTATCAGAAAAGCTTTCACAAAATATAAAATAAACAAATAGTATAAGAAAAAATTCACACTAAAAATAACAACCACTAACAGCCTCCACCACAAGGTTGAGTGAAACTCAACACTGATGGGGCAATACATAATGACAACAATAAAGCAGCATGTGGTGGTCTTATCATAACAGATAAATGAGAATGGTTTGGGGGTTTTATGATTAACTTAGGTATATGCTCAACAGTGCAGGTAGAGCTATGGGGTATTTTTCATGGACTTCGAGTTGCTTGAGAGCTGGGAATGAGAAGACTCATTGTTGAAGCAGATTCGAAAGAAGCCGTTGAAACTATCAAGAAGAACCAAAAAGAAATCATGTGTCATAATATTGTTGTAAGAGAGATTGGAGAGATAATTAATAAATGTTGGGAGGTGACTTACCAAAATATAAAGAGAGAAGTAAACAAGAGCGCAAATTTCTTGGCTAAGAGAAGCTTCCGCAGCAAGTTTTTGTTCGAGTTTTTGGACTCTCCGTCGTTAGTGCTTCAAAGTCTATTGATGAATGATGCTGATAGGGGTATAATGTCCCGCTAAGTTGAAATGTAATTGGTGTTTTTGTTTGGACCTTAAAGTTCCTTAGGTCACTAAAAAAAATATCCTTAAGATGTATATGGTTCAAGTATTACTTTATTACTCAGATTCCATTTGTATGAGAATCAAATATACCTGGAGGAAGGTGAAAATTGAAATGATGGTATTTTGATTCCCTAGAATCAAACTTATTGAGAAATAGCTTTTCAAACTTTGAACCAAACATGAGAATATGATATTCCCATCTTAAGATTTCTAGGAATTATTTATAATTCCTCCAACTACACACACTCTTAGATATTTTAGCAAGACATTTGATAGCTGAATACTTGAAGATATTTGTTGAGGTGTTATAAAGGAATATTTCATAGGAATGTCTCTAAAACGATCATTTTTGAAAGAATTATCTAGTGATTATTTGATTTTTCTAGAAATTAGTACTCATGTTTTACTTTCATATCATTGTGTGACTTAAGTCACCAAAAAAATATCCTTGTGTGACTTGAAAAAAAAAAAGACTTCATATCAATTTGTTTTTTTGGGTGTGATGACAAAATAATCAGATTCTTAAAGATAAAATATTAATTACCTTATCAAAATATGATTATTGAAATAATACCATTTAAATATTTTAATATATTATATTTAAAATATAAAGAATCCAAGACATTTAGAAAGATGTTATAATGAAAGATTTTATAGTAATTTTTAAAATAACATGTATTTAATTAGATGTTCAAAATAGAATAAAATCAATGATTTGAACAAAAAATTGAAAATAATTTTTTTTACTAGTTCGATTTTGTTTTTCGTATAAAATAAATATGAAATAAACTAAACCGAACCAAAAATATAAGAAAAATTTTTAAAATTATATTTTCTTGCTTTTTTTCCTATTTTTCTTGATTTTTTATTTTTAAAATTTTTTTAAATATCTAATGTTTTGTTATGTTCTGATATTATTATTTACTTATGTATTTATTTTATTCTAATTTTTTTTATAATGATTAGAAATACAATTCACTATGTGCGGTACATATCACTGTATAGTGGAATAGGTGGAAGATTATGGTTATAAAGTAAAAGAAAAATATGATGTGATTAGAAGTTTCATCTAGATAGAATTCTATTTAAAGATACTCAGATAAAAATCTTTAAAATATAATTTTTAAGATATTTAATTTTTATTAATTAAAATTTAGCACATGTTGGTTAAACTGTAATACTTTTATCAAAATCAAATCGAACAAACCGTTTAGATTTAAAAAATCAATGAACTAAAATTTTAAGCGATTAGAATTAATAAATTTTTTTTATAAAAATGATTACAATACTTTTATTATAGTAAATGACTAAAATACTCATATATATAGTTTTGAAAATTCTAAATCTTTTCGATCCTTTTTCTTTTTTTCTCCAAACTCTTTTTTTCCACCTCTACTCTCACCGCCCTCAAAAGTAATATATATATATATATATATATATATATATATATATATATATATATATATATATATATATATATTATTTCTTATAAAAAAGAATATTTTTTAATCGGTTCAATATTTGATTCATTGGTTTTTTAATCGATACGACTTGTCCGATCTCTAACTTTAACAAAAATAACACTATTTAATCAATTATATGTGTTAAATTTTAATTGATAGAAATTAAACGTCTTACAAAAAAAAGATGTTTTAAACGTCTTTAAATGAGTGATTTTTTTTACTTATAGAATACTTAAAAGTATTTGTTCAGTTTGGAAAACTTAATTTATAATGATGATAAAATATTATTAAAATATTATTTAGAAAATTATTAAATTGATATTTGCTTCCAATAGATTGTTTAATGTATGTATTAGTAGTGTGCAGAAACTAAAATAAAATTGTTTCTTGGCCCAAGTGAAGAAAGCCCAGTTTGGTTACTAAACCATGTTTAGCCCAATAATAATTGTTCACCACAAGTGGCAAATAGAAGAAATCCATAAGTTGGCCCAAGAATCTGATAAGCCCAAGCAAACTCCTCTCTTGGCCTAGCAACATCATTTATCCGAATTGAAGAAGAAAAGAATGGATTAAGGGTTGGTTCGGTTACTTACTACATATGTGATTGGAATTAAAAAAAAATCAATTTGGTTAAATGCACTCTTTGGTAACCGAAACACAAAATTAAATTGAGTTTAATTTTGCATTGAAAGCTTTGTCTCTTCTCTCTCCTCTCTCTTTGCTTTTCGGTCATATCAATCAACAAAGAAGAAGATAGAAGTTATCAGAAGAAAAGTAAAATTACAGATAAGTCTAATGGAAGAAAAGGCTAAGATGAAGAAAGGCTTTGAAGAAAGAAGATCTGAAGTAAGGAATGGGAAGATCTTTGCCATTGAAAGCAAGATTTGAAGAAGAGCTTCAAGATTTTTCTTACCAAGAAAAGAAAGGATCCGCCTCTGTCAGAGAAGAAGATCTCAGTTGCTAAAGTTCATTTCCATTTTTTTCATCAAAGAAAGAAGATAGCCTCTGGAGCTACGCATAGGAAGAAGCAAAAATAGAAAGCAAGGAGCTGTCCTGGGTTAGAAGATCATCAAGGATCCGAAACCTTTCTTGGAGCCAAAGTCAAGATCAAGGGCTCAGATGGAAGGAACTTAATGAAAAGGACTGAGAGAGGTACATGCATGTTGGTTTTTGTTTTTCCCTCTCTCTTTTCTTTGTCCGAACTGCGGCTGTTTGTTGGAGAAGATGTTGCTGGGTTGGTTGAACCGGTTTCAATCTTGGAAACTTTCCCTTCTATATTAAGGGTGAACGGCCAAGGGTTGAGATCAAGGAGAGTAGTTGAAAGCACAGAGTTCTCATAGCTACCCAAGCTTGTTGAGTTCTTCTCCTTCAAAGATGTTCATTTTATTTTCTTTTTCTTAGTATTGTCTGTCTGAGTCTCATGGTAATGGGAAAACATTGTGAGGTTTGTAAGAAAAAGACAGTGAGAGAAAAAAGGCAATGATCAATATTAGAGAAAAAGCCATAGATGTCTCAGAGTTTCTTTGTACATCTGTATGTTGTGTTTCATGATCCTGTGGAGATTCCTTTGCAAGTTAGGTTAGCACTTTGCAGTTGAAAGCTAGGTTTTGAGTCCTAGTCAAATTCAAATTGGGTGTAGGATCTAGATTTGCCCCAGATAGGAATGGGTAGTTCCTAGGGTGAAATTGATGTTTGTAATGTTGTGAAAACATAGTGAAATTCCATCATTATTATGGTGGAGACTAGATGTAGGCCACATTGCACCTAGTGGCTGTACCAGGATATATCTGGTGTTAATTCTTCTTCCCTACTCCTTTCTCTGTTTCTGTTCATTAGGAGACAAAAACAAAAATATCTCTCAATTCGGAACGGAAAAAACAAAAGTGTCTCTTAACTCAACACGAGACAAAAAGCAGAAATATCTCCTGAAGTTCCTTTAAAAGTCAAAAATTAATATTTAGTGAAAAGGGGCTAAGATTCAATCCCCCTTCTTTTAGCTATTGATTGCCATCAATTGGTATCAGAGCTTGGTCTCAAAGAGATCAAGCTTTGCAGCTTGAAGAAAAGATCCTGATGGTAGTCAACAGTGGTTCAAATCTGGTGGCTTATACTCTGACAGAAGGGCAGTCAAGCAACAGACCACAATTCTTCAATGGGAAGAACTACATCTACTGGAAAGAAAGAATGAATATTTTTGTTCAGTCTATTGATTACAGGCTTTGGAAGATAATCTTGGAAGGTCCACAATTTCCAACCACCACGGGAGCTGATGGAGTTGTTGTTCCCAAGGCTGAGGCCGATTGGAATGAAGATGACAGAAAGAAAATAGAGCTCAATGCTAAAGCTGTCAACTTGCTCAACTATGCTGTCAACTTTGAGGAATACCAACGGGTGTCAAGATGCACTACAGCAAAGGAAATCTGGGATAAGCTTCAAGTCACTCATGAAGGCACAACCCAAGTCAAAAGATCCAGAATAGACATGCTGAACAGAGACTACGAAATATTCTCTATGAAGGAAGGAGAAACTATTGATGAAATGTTTGAAAGATTCAACATTCTCATCACTGGCTTGGATGATATGGGAATCAAATATCCAGAATCTTTGCTTGTGGGGAGAATATTGAGATGTCTCACTAAAGAGTGGGAAACCAAATCTATAATAATATCTGAGAGTAGTGGTATTGATGAAATGACTTATGATGATCTGAGAGGAAACTTACTTGCTTTTGAAAATACTTATTTAAAGAGAGATACAAAAAAAAGGAGTTGCTCTCAAATCAGTCGTTGAATCTCTGGATGATGAATCCAGTGATAATTTATCTGACGATGACTTTGTTTTGTTTGCTAAGAAATTCAAGAAAATGATGAAGTTGAAGGAACGGAACAAAGGAGGCAGTTCAAAGAAACTGAAGAGGGACCTAAGCAAGGTGATCTGCTACAACTGTAAGAACACTGGACATTTCAAGTTTGATTGTCCAAAACTGAAGAAGGAGGACAAACCACAAAGAGAAAAGAGGAAAGGACTCATGGCTTCATGGGAAGACTTGAAAAATGACACTGATGAAGATGAAGAATCAGAAACCAAGTCACAAACTTGTCTCATGACTGATCACATAGAGCAGGTAGTATTTCTTGACCCTTCCACTGAAGACCTTCATCTTATGATTGATCATCTTTCTGAAAAGATTTAATATTTCTTAAATGAAAACCAAGATCTTGAGTCTCAAATAGAAATACTAAAAGTTGAAAATGGTTTTCTTAAAGAAAAATTGAGAGAGGCTGAAACCACTGTTGATCTTGTTGAGGAAAACAAGCGGTTGAAAGCTGAAATCAAGGGTTGTGAAAAACAGCATTCTGTGATTGCATATCTTAACTGTTTTGGGAAAAATGAGAAGCTGCTCAAAGAGGTAAAAAGACTTAAAGAGGACTTAGCCAACTTTACTCAAAGTTCTGAAAATTTAAATCAACTCTTGCCTAGTCAAAAACATCTTTATGATAAAGCTGGTTTGGGTTTTCACAAATATGAAAAATTTATTGAAAAATCTTCTTTTACTAACAGGGCATCCTCTTCGGATGACATAAGGTTTCAAAATCCAATAAGCTTTAAAAAATAGCAACACAAAAAATTTTGTAGATTATGCAATCGGAATGGACATTTTCCTATTCAGTGCTTCATAAGTGAAAGGATGATTGGAGATAAAGTTTACAAGATTGTTTGTGATTATAATGGCTTGGGATAAAGAAGATGGTTTGACATTAAAGGATCCAAAAAGATTTGGATACCTAAGGTCACTTAAGTATTTTTGTAGGTTTGCCTAGCATCCAAAAGAAAGGACAATATGTGGTATATAGATAGTGGGTGCTCTAGGCATATGACCGGAAAGTCAACATTCTTCATCAAGTTTGATGAGTATGATGGAGGTTTTGTTACTTTCGGTGACAATGAAAATGGAAAAATAGTGGCCATAGGTAAAGTGGGTAAGAACTTCTCTTATTTCATTAATGATGTTTTGCTTGTTAATGGATTAAAGCACAATCTACTAAGCATTAGCCAATTGTGTGATCTTGGATATTTGGTTATTTTTAGAAAATTGGATTGTTTGGTTATTTGTGAAAAATCCGGTGATATTTTGTTTGAAGCAAAAAGATGCAATAATGTGTATGGATTAACGCTAGAGGATTTAAAGGATAAAAAAGTAACTTATTTTACCTCTCTTGAATCTGAAAAATGGCTTTGGCATAAGAAATTGGGACATGCAAGCATGTACCAAATTTTCAAGCTTGTTAAAAAGAATTTAGTTAGAGGAATTCCAAATATTAAATTTGAGAAAGATATTACTTGTGATGCTTGTTAACTAGGCAAACAAGTAAGATCATCTTTTAAACCCAAAGATGGAATTTTTACTAAAAGGCCATTGGAAATGTTACATATTGATCTGTTTGGTCATACTAGAACTCAAAGTTTGGGAGGAAAATATTATGGTTTGATAGTGGTGGATAATTACTCTAGATTTTGTTGGGTTCTTTTCTTAGCTCACAAAAATGATGTGTTTTATGCTTTCTCCTCTCTTTGCAAAAAGATCTAAAATGAAAAAGATTTAAAAAATTTTCACTTGAGAAGTGATCATGGAAAGGAGTTTGAAAATCAAGATTTTGAAAATTTTTGTAATAAATTTGGAATATCACATAACTTTTCATGCCCAAGAATACCTCAACAAAATAGGGTTGTTGAAAGAAGGAATAGAAGCCTTCAAGAAATGACTGGGGTAATGCTTTGTGAAAATGATGTTCCAAGGTTTTTGTGGGCTGAAGCTGTAAACACAGCTTGCTATATTCTAAATAGAACCATCGTTAGAAAAGGTTTAAAGAAAACTCCATATGAGCTTTGGAAAGGAACCCCACCTAATCTTAAGTATTTCCATATTTTTTGATGCAAATGCTTTGTACTTAATAATAAAGAAAATCTTGAAAAATTTGATCCAAAATCTTATGAAGGAATGTTTGTTGGATACTCCACCACTAGCAAAGCGTTTAGGGTTTACCTCAAAGAACATAGAACTATTGAGGAATCCATACACGTATCTTTTTGTGATTCTAACTCTATTTCAAGTGCTGTGTTAGATGATGATGCAGGTAGTGAAACTGATGTGAACCAAAAAGCCAATCAAGAAAATCCCAAATCTGTCCCAGTAGTTGAATCTGTCTGCCCAAAAACTTCTCTTCAGAATGAAGGAGACATTTCTGTTTTGTCTCCTGAACAAGCCAGAGAATCCAGAACAGAGTTGCCTACTGAAACTCATCAAGGTAGAACCTTTCCTCAAAGGCCACGTGAATGGAAATTTCTGAAGGATTACCTTCATGAATTCATCATTGGATATCCTTCACAAGGCATAACCACCAGATCCTCAAGCAAGAAGCAAATGGAACTAAGCAATGTTGCCTTCTTGTCCCAATTGGAACCTCTTAATGTGAAGCAAGCTCTTGAAGACCCATCATGGGTTAAAGCCATGGAAGAAGAGCTATCCCAATTTGATAAGAATGAGGTTTGGACCCTTGTACCGAATCTCTATGGTAAAAAGGTAACCGGTACAAAATGGATTTTTAAAAATAAATTAGGTGAGGATGGTAGTGTTGTTCGTAACAAGGCTAGACTAGTGGCCCAAGGTTACGATCAAGAGGAAGGTATTGATTTCGATGAGTCATTTGCTCTGGTGGCAAGAATGGAAGCAATTAGGTTGCTTCTAACCTATGCTGCCCACAAGGGTTTCAAAATATTTCAAATGGATGTCAAATGTGCTTTTCTTAATGGCTTTATAGACAGGGAAGTATTTTTGACACAACCCCCCGGTTTTGAAAGCAAAGATTTTCCAAATCATATTTTTAAACTTTCAAAGGCCCTTTATGGCCTTAGGTAAGCACCAAGAGCTTGGTATGAAAGACTTAGTACCTTCTTGTTGGAAAATGATTTTCAAAGGGGTACCATCGATACTACTTTGTTTATAAAAGGATCTAATGATGATATTTTGCTTGTCCAAGTTTATGTGGATGACATTGTGTTTGGATCAGCCAATGAATCCTTGTGTGAAGAGTTTGAAAAACTAATGACTAGTGAGTTTGAAATGAATTTGATGGGAGAATTAACTTTCTCTTTTGGTCTCCAAATCAAACAAACTCCTAGTGGTATCTTTATTCACCAAGGAAAATATACCAAAGAGTTAATCAAGAAATTTGGCCTAGAAAACTCCAAACCAATGGGAACTCCTATGTATCTAAACACTAAACTAGACAAAGATGAAATTGGCAAAGATGTGGATGAAACAAGGTATAGAGGAATGATAGGATCACTCATGTATCTTACATCCTCTAGGCCGGATATTGTTCAAAGTGTGGGTGTGTGTTCTAGATTTCAATCTCACCTAAAAGAATCCCATCTTTCAGTCGTCAAAAGAATCATTAGATACATTAAGGGCACATGTGATCTTCGCTTATGGTATCCTAAATCTAATGAGTTTTGTGCAGTAGGGTTTTGTGATTCAGATTACGCGGGAGACCGAGTGGATAGAAGAAGCACGTCCAGAATGTGTTGCTTCTTTGGAAGCTCACTTAACATGTGGTCAAGCAAGAAGCAAGCCACTGTTGCTTTATCCACGGCTAGAGCCGAATACACATCCATGACTGCTTGTTGCTCTCAACTTTTATGGCTTAAAACTCAATTGGAAGATTACAAATTGAAAATCAATAGTATATCTTTGTTTTGTGATAATATGAGTGCAATAAATATTTCAAAAAATCCTGTACTGCACTCTAGAACTAAGCACATTGAAGTGAGATATCACTTTATCAGGGAACATATGCAAAAGGGTACTATTGATATCCAATTTGTAAAATCTGAAGGGCAACTTGCTGACATTTTCACTAAATCGCTGTGTGAAGATAGATTTTGTTCATTGAGAAACAGTTTAAGGATGATGGATTTAAGTTCTGTTGAATAATTGCATTGTTTCATGCCTCTGTTTGTTTTTGTCTCGTAGGCAGCAGGGAGACAAATCTGGGCAAGTGATGAACAAATCATTCAAACAGGGGGAGACTGAAACTTGATACCTTAGACTCAAGCCCGTTCTACCACCTTTGGGCCCACTCCATGATTCTGGCTCATTATATTTTTATGGGTATCATAATTTTTAATAAATTATTTTTTAAATAATTTATTTTGAGAAGGTTTTCACATCATATCTTTTAAAAATGGAAGTTTTGTCAAATCAAATCTTTTTTCTATAACTTCTCCCACTTCTCAAGGAAAGGTCTTTTCAATTATTCTTTTTGATTTTTATATTCCTTATTGAAAACCATTTTTCATTCAATGCTGATTGCTTTAAATGAGATATTTTTCACTAAGCATTTATGATGGTGTAACCTCTCTCCACCTTCCACTCTCTTCGCCACTCTCTTCAACTTATTCTTCTTTATTTCACTTCCTTCATTATGAGAAAGAAACTTCCTACCCAAAGAAGCACCCAAACCCCCATTCCTAAAAATCCTCCATCTTCCAAAGGACCTCAATCCCACACTTACATACACATTCACTCTCACTCATCCTCTTCACCATCTTCTCATTCCACTGCTTCTATGGCTAGAAAAGTCATCCATCCGAGGGGTTCAACATGCAAGGAAGTAGGATCATCAAAAAAGAAGGCATCAAAGGAAAAGGGGCCTATGCCCGAAGAGGAAGAAGACTTTCCTTCTCCACCTTATCGTCATTCATCACCACCACGGCGCTCCACTCCTCATCCCTCAAGTCGTTCTCAATGCTCAAAATGGCCTATTCTTCATGACACCCGAGAACCGTCAAACCTTGATTCATTGGATTTCAAGAACAAATATGGTAAAATCCACTCTCACTTTGACCCTTACCGCTTTATATCCTGTGAGGCTTATGAGTTTCATTCCCAAGTTTTGGTAAACCACCCCTTATGTGCATCATTTGTTGTTAATCTGGAAAATCTTGCTGAGAAAGGAATTGATTTTACAATATTTTTTTCATGATTTAAAATGGACTTCCATTTTTAAAATCCGAAAACTTGTTTATCCAAACTTGGTGAGAGAGTTTTATGCAAACTTGATTTTTCATGATGGGGAACTCCATTCTTATGTGAAAAAGGTTCATCTTTCTCTGAATAATAAAACCATAAGTTCTGCATTGGGATATCAAGATGAGGGAGCCAGGACTTATATGTCTGGAAAATAGGATGCCAATGTTGGTATTTCCCTTCAAGAGGCTCAGGCTCGAGTTTGTGAGAATTTTTCTTCTCTAGATGGTACAAATTTAACTCATAAAGCTTTTGGACCTGTTCGACCTCTGTTGCATTGGATCATTACTCATGTCATTATGCCACAAAGCGGGGCTTACCAAAGGGTAACAGTCTGTGACACACTTGTGTTATATGCCATTCTGTCTTCTGCCCCCTATATCTTTTGCATATCTAATGATTAGACATATGTGGGACTGTGTCTGTAGTGACAAAAAATCTTATCTGCCATATGGTATGTTTTTGACATGTATTTTTGAGCATTTTAATGTGGATCTTAGTAATGAGCCGGTTGAGAATAGGGTCTCTACAATCAAAGGTGGAGGAGTTCCCGAATCTGCAAAAGAAAAAAAGGCTAAAAGTTCAAAGGCATCAATATTCTCTGAAAGTGAAGATGAAAGTCTTCCTCCTGAAACTTCTGACCAAACTCGGTTCTCTGAAATAGTAAAGGATGTCCTCACTGAGTTCTCCAACATGTCTAATCTGATGGTTAAATCATATAAAGAGGCTAGAAATCAAGCCTTTGAGAATGAAAAAGCTTGGACAAAGTGTCGTGAAAGGGTGAATTTGCTTATTAAGAGTTTGGAGACTGTTGACAAGGACACGGCCAACTCCGAAGGGGAAGCTTCTTGATTCTGATGTCAACTTGTCTGATGCCTAAGATTTGATCTCTGCTGTTTCTTCCTATGAACACACTTTATTTTGCTACATTTGAACTTAGTTTCAGTTGAACTATTTCATTTTGGATGACTGTACTTAATTACTTTGATACTTTGATTATGTTTTAATACTATGGACTACATTGCTTCTCACTGTTTTGTTTGCAGGATCCCTCCTTGATGACAAAAGGGGGAGGAAAAGACTAAAAACAAGGCTGAATTGAAACTGAAATTGGGGCTGCTAATTACTCTGATTTATTATCTTGTGCTCTGTTTTGATGGCTGATACTCTGTTTTATTGATTGCTCTGATTTGCTTTATTTTGATGGCTGGATACATTATTTTACTAGCTTGATGCTTTGCTTTGAATATCTATTTTTTAATAGTTTGTTAGTGGGTTAATATCAACCTGAGCCTTGATCAAATTTGATAAAAGTGTTTGCTCAAGTACAAGCATTTTTATAAAACATGGCTCTGTTTCTTAAGGTTCCATGTTTTGAAAGTTGGTATCTATTTGGAACTTTTAGAACATGCACACAGGTATTGCTTCCATGAAAATTGATGGATAATTAGGCACACATTAAGGGGGAGCATATTGAACAACGGAAAGGGGGAGGATTCGGCCAAATCATTAAAGGGAGTTTTCTAATCCTAATCCTTTCAATTCAGTTTTAATAATGTTTGTCATCGAGGAGGAGATTGTTAAGTTTGGAAAACTTAATTTATAATGATGATCAAATATTAAAATATTATTTAAAAAATTATTAAATTGATATTTGCTTCCAATAGGTTGTTTAATGTGTGTATTAATGTGCATAAAGTAAAATAAAATTGTTTCTTGATCCAAGTGAAGAAAGCCCAGTTCGGTTACTAAACCATGTTTAGCCCAATGATAATTGTTCACCACAAGTGGCTGAAATAGAAGAAATCCATAAGCTGGCCCAAGAATTTGATAAGCCTAAGCAAACTCCTCTCTTGGCCTAACAACATCATTGATCCGAATTGAAGAAGAAAAGAATGGATCAAGGGTTGGTTCGGTTACCTATTACATATGTGATTGGAATTAAAAAAAAAATTCAATTTAGTTAAATGCACTCCTTGGTAACAGAAACTCAAAATTAAATTGAGTTTAATTTTGTATTGAAAGCTTTGTCTCTTCTTGATGAACGGAATTATTGACGGTTTAGAATTCACAAATAAAATCTCGTTGCAAGTATATTTTCTAAACCAACAAAGAATCCTTTCATACAAATATTTGGTTGTCACAAGTAACAAACCCCTATAAAAATAACCGAAGTATTCAAACCTCAGGTCGTTCTCCCTAGGAATTGCAATAAAGTGTCTTGTTATTGGTTATGGAGTATGTTTTGGGGTTTTGATAAGAGACATGAAAGATAAATGGCAAGGAAGTAAACTAATAGCCAAAAAGGTTTTGGCAAGGTTTGGTGGTCAAGGATCTATATCCCTATCACTAACCACAACATAAGAATTGGTAAGGATCAATCCCATTAAATCATCCTCTAACTAGTAAAGGAAAGTCAAATGAGCTATATCAATCCAAGTCCATAAGTCCTAGCTATCCACTAAATCAATTAGTGATGGCTAGAGTCAACGACTCCCAATCATCAATTACTTGGACATTAGTGACTCAAGAATTCCTAAGTTACCTTCCCAAGTCAAGAACACAAAAATCTACTCTAACATCCTTCCAAGCATTTTATCAAACACTTGGAAGGTATAAAAAGAAAGTAAAATCAAATTACAAGAAAAATAAATCTACACTACTCAATTGCAAGGAATTAAACAACAACTCAAATCAACAATAAAGGAACATGAAACATGAATTGCATTGAAAGAGAAATAGAAGAACAAAAGTGCATCAACATAAAAGTAGAGAATTACAAGAATTAAATGCTAAACTAGAGAGAGCAAGGGTAGAAGAAGAAGAAATTGCAAAGGAAAAGTAGATCAAACAATGAATTAAACCTAGATCTAAGAGATTCTAATCTAGATCTAACCTAATCATAATTCTAGAGAGAAGAGAGAGCTTCTCTCTCTAGAAACTAACTTTTCCTCCAAAACTAAACTAAAACTAAAATATGAAGTAGTGTCTTGATTCCCCTTCAATCCTTGGGTTAAATAGCATCAGAGATGAGTTAGATTTTGGCCTGGAAAGCCCATAATTTACCCCCAGCGTTTTGCCTTTAAGTGAGTCACGTGCGAGCATCGACGCGTACGCGCCATGTACGCGCACGCGTCGCTTGGAATTTTGCTATCCACGCGTACGCGTCGCCATGCGACTCCACAATCCACGCGTGCGCGTCTGCTGTGCGTGGGCGTCGATCTCAACATCCCAAATCCTTGTTTCTTCATGAGTTCTCCACTTGCATGCTTTTCCTCTCCATCCCTTTGATCCATTCCTAGCCTTTCTAATCTGAATTCACTAACAAACATATCAAGGCATCTAGTGGAATCAAAGGTGAATCAAAACTAGCAATTAAGGGCTTAAAAAGCATGTTTTCATACTTAAGCACAAATTAGGAGACAATCATAAAACCATGCTATTTTCTTGGCTAAATGTGGGTGAAAGGTCATGAAATTCCCTAAATTAAGTACAAGATAAACCCTGAAAATGGGGTTTATCAACCTCCCCACACTTAAACTATAGCATGTCCTCATATTATATCAAGAAGGGAACAAAGGGTATCAATATTTATTGAAATGTAAACTAACTATATGCAACCTATCTACATGCAACTATCTAAATGAATGCAACTACTTCGTCAAAATAAATCAATTCCCAAGAATACATACATAAGAACAAGGGCTAAGGGTATTAATCAACCAAGCCAAACCACAATTGATTTGAGTTATTAAATATTTTTACAAACTTGCAAGAAAAGTGATGATCATAGGTGAAAACATGTAATTGAGCAATCGAACCCTCACCGGAAGTGTTTGCACGCTAGTCGCTCAAGTGTTTAGGGTTGATTCTCTCAATTCCCCCCTAATAATGTTTTCTAAGATTTGTTCTTCTTCTAACAATCAACATTTATTTCGTGCATGCATACACATATCATGAGGTCTTTTCCATAGGTTGTAATAGGGGTAGGGTCAAGGTAGGATGCATATTTGGTCAAGTGGACTTGAAATTTGAATCTTTGATAAGCTTAGACTTTCCACCTAACCTATGACAACCTATACAATCAAGTTCTAACCTAACTACCCATTCTTCACTTTTTCACATACTCATGCATTTTCTTTTCACTTCACAACACTTATGCATTAATTTTTTTATTGAACTTTACTTTGGGGCATTTTGTCCCCTTTTTATTTCTTTCTTTTTCTTTTTCTTTTCTTTCTATTTTTTTTCTTTTCTTTTCCATACTTTTTCCTTTTTCTTTGTTTTTCTCATTTTTCTTTCTTTCAAACTATATACAAGAACATCAATACATAAGGTCTATACATTTAATCAATACGTGAGTATGCACCCAATTCCCAAATATAGAAATACAAAACAAAAACACCATTTTCTCTCGACCAATGTCCCAAGTTTCCCCACTCTTGAATGATACTCACACTCACTAGCCTAAACTAATCAAAGATCCAAATTAAGGACATATATTGTTTTTCGCTTTAAGGCTTGTAATGTGCTAAAATTAAGAATGAAGTGGGTTAATCATAAGCTCAAAATTGGCTAACAATGGAAGATAAAAGGTAAGGCCATTTGGGTAAGTGAGCTAAATGAAATTATGGCCTCAATCATATAAATGCATGAATATACAAAATAATGGACATAAAGAATCAAAGAAATCAAAGATTACAATCATAGGAAGAGAATAATGCACATAAGAAGGAAAATAAGTGGTTATAAGATGTAACCACGCCATTAGGCTCAAAACTCACAAGGTTGTATGTTCTTAGCTCAAAACATGATCCACAATATATATAATTCAAGCAAGTTCTATGAAAAGTTTTCACTCAAATCAATTGAGGTGCCAATGCCCTATTAAGAATGTTTTTCTTGGAGAATTTTCTTATTTTGACTAAACTTATTATACATATATACAAAATAAGAAAATGCAACTAAAATCCTAAAAAACCTAAGATGAAATGTACAAGTGTTGAGATTAGAAACTTGTCACCCAAAAACGCCGAACGGTCGAACGACCTCCCCACACTTAAGTCGGTGCATTCAAAGATGAGTAAGGGGGTACGGCGACTCTCCGGATTGCCACCTTCAGCCAGTAGGTCAATCGGTTGCTGCGTGTTCTTTCTCCTGCTTTCGTGTTTGCTTGTGGTGCATCGTTCATAAAAAACAGAAAACAACACCATAAGAAGAGAAAACACAAAAGCAAGGAAGCATACATTGTTGGTATGAGGTAAATCACTAGAATTGAGTGAGTGAATTAGTGTGACATTAATGACGAGTAGGTGTGTGAATTCCAAATTAGGCGCCTTTTAGAACACACACTAGCATTAAAAGTGATGTCACAAGAGAAGCATGCATTTCACTCGTTCTAGTATGCTTGAAATGCTCTAGATTTGTAGGTGAAGACAACTAAACAAGAAATAAAGAGGCATGAGAGCATTCAAGCCAAAATCCTATGGATGCATATGATCAAGAAGCACAATGCATGAAGATAAATGTACAACATCCATCAAGAAATTGCCTAATCAAAGAATAGGGTTCAAATCACATGGTGGCCAATTCATGCAATTCAAAAAGATATAGAATACTTGAGAGGCAATTCTCATGTAGTTAGTATTCACAAAATTAAGCATGCAAAGTTCAGAACCAAGTAGCAATATATAACCTCAATCAAAGAATCCAACAATGAAAATTAACAACAATGATGTTAAAAATAACATCCTACTTAGTGCTCAGCAGCAATAAACGGTAAACAAGACTAGCAATCCAACACTTCCAAAGAGAAACAAAAAAATAAAATGAAAAATTAAACTAACGAAACAACTATTAACTAACTAACTAAAAGAAATGGTTATGGATGGTTTTTGGAAGTGTTGGATTAGGGGTAGGAGAAAGGAAGAAGAAAGAAGAAGGAAAGAAATGGGAAGAGGAGAAGAAAAGGAGATGAAAGAATAAGGCGATCCATGCGTACGCGTAGGTGACGCGTGCGCATGGATGGTGGCAAAATGGAGGCGATGCGTACACGTAGGTCACGCGTACGCGTGCATGGCAGACCAGAGAGTCGACGCGTACGCGTCTATCCCGCTTACGCGTGGTTTGGTCTGTGCCTCAGGCACAATGTTCGCACAGTGTTCGCGCAACTCTCGGGTTGTGGCTGGGGGGTGGAAATTCGCAATCCACGCGTACGCGTGCATGACGCGTGCGCGTGGATGGTCAAAAATGCTTGGGGGGTGTGTACGCATGGATGGTGCTCTATTTTTTCAAAATTTTTCTATGTTTTTGCACCACACCAAGTATTCCAAACCTCCAAACAGCTACCAAAACACCATAAAACCTTATTTAACATACCAAACTACCAACTAAACTTAACAACCCAATCAAAACATGAAATTGAACTAATCTACCAATATGTACAAAAGAGAAAATGAAAAGATTTTACCATGGTGGGTTGTCTCCCACCTAGCACTTTTGTTTATTGTCCTTAAGTTGGACTTATGGGGAGCTCCTTTCAAGGTGGCTTGTGCTTAAATTCATCTTGGAACATCCACCAATGCTTGAATCTCCAATAAGCTCCATCATTCAAAGTTAATGTCTTCAAGCCTTAATGGAGTTCCGCACAAGCTATGAGCTCCCAAAGTTGATCCTCATGTATCCCCGGATCCCATATCTTGTTTCTACACCCATCTTCAAGTTGACTATCGTTAATCCATGCGGGTGGTAAGCAAGGTGAATTCTCAATGAAGTGACCAAACATTATCCTAGACCCAAGAAATCTAGTCTTACACCAACCCTTGCAATTAAGATTTGAGCATCTAACCATAATGAGCCTTGATTTACGATGCCAACCACTAACCATCTCCTTTTTGCTCTTAAAGCCACAAATATGTCTAAGTTGACCATCCGTTTCAAGCAAACTGTATTCAAGGGGAATCTTGAAACTTAAGTATAAGGAATTTACCCACTTGAATGAAAGAATGGATCGATGGTGATGGCTTGGTGAGAGGTATTTCCAATATCCTTGCAAGCTCTACTCCCTCGTGTTCTTCCTTGGTTACCTCCACCTCTTCACAAACTTCTTCACTTTCAATCCTTTGTTCATCAATTTCACCTAACTCTTCTCCATCACTCAAATCATAAATGGGAGGATGAGAAAAATCTACCTCTACATTGCTTTCTATCTCATTGGGAGAGGGTTTTTCAAATTCAAAGAATTCACCACCAAGAAGATTGGATGCATGATCTTCATCTCCAAGGGAACTCAACTCTTGCTTCATTCCTTCCAAGTCTTCATTCAACAATTATTTTAGAGGTTGTGCACTCCCCTCCTCAACATCAAATTCAATCTTCTTAGAGGAATTCTCTATGATTCTAGCTTCCCATGGAGCTTCCGCATCTCCTAGGTCTTCAACCACTTCTTCCTTTTCTTCAATGATCATAGGCTCCTCCAATTGTTCCAACACAACATAGCATTCCTCCTTCTCCACCGGAGTTTCCAATCTCCCCTTCATGCTATGCTCTTCAATTGATTCTCCACATGTGAACATGGGAGTACCTTGAGTACTCAAGCATTGGGAGGCTAATCGGCTTACTACCTCGGTCAAGGTAGCCACAAATTTTAGTGTCTCCTTTTGTATTTCTCCTTGCCCTTGAAATATAAGGTCAAGGGTTTCATCCATTGAGGATTGGGGTGGATAGGAGGGTTCATTGTCTTGGGGAAATGACTTATAATAGGAAGGTGGTTCTTCTTAGTAAGGATGTGGTGGTGTATATTGAGGTGGTTCTTGGGAGTATTGATATTGGAATGGTAGTTCCATGTATGGCTCATATGGTTCAAGAGGTGGTTGGCATGGTGGATATAGGTTAAGGTCATATGGAGGTGTTTGGTGAAAAGAGGCTTGTAAGTGTGGTAGATGATTATGTTAAGGATATGGCTCATAGGCGTATGGCGGTGGTTCTTGAAAGTCACAAGGAGATTCACCATAGCCATTTGATTGGTATGCATCATAGAATGACTCTTCTTCATAGTTCATTGGTGGAGGTTGTTGCCATGAGGATTGATCATATGCGTATGGCTCCTCCCACCTTTGATTGTCCCATCCTTGATACACATCCTCATTGAAGCTTCCATTTCCTACGACATAGTTAGAACCAAACTCATAGCCAAAGTGAGAATTCATAATAAAAAGAGGAAATAAAACAAAAGCTAATAAGAAATAATGAAACAAAGTCCTAAAACTAGCAAGAACCAACAAGCAATCCAAAAATCAAGCTATTCACACTATTCACATATATACAATAACCAATAACACAACACCATTGCAACTCCCCGGCAACGGCGCCATTTTGATGAACAGAATTATTAACGGTTTAGAATTCACAAATGAAATCTCGTTGCAAGTATAGTTTCTAAACCAACAAAGAATCCTTTCATACAAACATTTGGTTGTCACAAGTAACAAACCCCTATAAAAATAATCAAAGTATTCAAACCTCGGGTCGTTCTCCCTAGGAATTGCAATAAAGTGTCTTGTTATTGGTTATGGAGTATGTTTTGGGGTTTTAATAAGAGACATGAAAGATAAATGGCAAGGAAGTAAACTAATAGCTAAAAAGGTCTTGGCAAGGTTTGGTGGTCAAAGATCTCTATCCCTATCACTAACCACAACATGAGAATTTGTAAGGATCAATCCCATTAAATCATCCTCTAACTAGTAAAGGAAAGTCAAATGAGCTATATCAATCCAAGTCCATAAGTCCTAGCTATCCACTAAATCAATTAGTGATGGCTAGAGTCAATGGCTCCCAATCATCAATTACTTGGACATTAGTGACTCAAGAATTCCTAAGTTACCTTCCCAAGCCAAGAACACAAAAATCTACTCTAACATCCTTCCAAGCATTTCATCAAACACTTGGAAGGCATAAAAGGAAAGTAAAATCAAATTGCAAGAAAAATAAATCTACACTACTCAATTGCAAGGAATTAAACAACAACAACTCAAATCAACAATAAAGGAACATGAAACATGAATTGCATTGAAAGAGAAATAGAAGAACAAAAGTGCATCAACATAAAAGTAGAGAATTACAAGAATTAAATGCTAAACTAGAGAGAGCAAGGGTAGAAGAAGAAGAAATTGCAAAGGAAAAGTAGATCAAACGATGAATTAAACCTAGATCTAAGAGATTCTAATCTAGATCTAACCTAATCCTAATTCTAGAGAGAAGAGAGAGCTTCTCACTCTAGAAACTAACTTTCTCTCCAAAACTAAACTAAAACTAAAATATGAAGTAGTGTCTTGATTCCCCTTCAATCATTGGGTTAAATAGCATCAGAGATGAGTTGGATTTGGGCCTGGGAATCCCAGAATTCGCCCCCAGCGTTTTACCTTTAAGTGAGTCACGTGCGAGCATCGACGCGTACGCGCCATGTACGCATACGCGTCGCTTGGCATTTTGCTATCCACGCGTACCCGTCATGTGCGCGTACGCGTCGCCATGCGACTCCACAATCCATGCGTGCGCGTCTGCTGCGCGTGCGCGTCGATCTCAGCATCCCAAATTCTTGTTTCTTCATGAGTTCTCCACTTGCATGCTTTTCCTCTCCATCCCTTTGATCCATTCCTAGCCTTTCCAATCTGAATTCACTAACAAACATATCAAGGCATCTAGTGGAATCAAAGGTGAATCAAAACTAGCAATTAAGGGCTTGAAAAACATGTTTTCACACTTAAGCACAAATTAGGAGACAATCATGAAACCATGCTATTTCCTTGGCTAAATGTGGGTGAAAGGTCATGAAATCCCCTAAATTAAGCACAAGATAAACCCTGAAAATGGGGTTTATCACTTCTCTCTCCTCTCTCTTTGCTTTTCGGTCATATCAATCAACAGAGAAGAAGATAGAAGTTATCAGAAGAAAAGTAAAATTACAGAGAAGCCTAATGGAAGAAAAGGCTAGGATGAAGAAAGGCTATAAAGAAGGGCTAGGATGAAGAAAGGCTATGAAGAAGGAAGATCTGAAGTAAGGCATAGCAAGATCTTTGCCATTGAAAGCAAGATTTGAAGAAGAGCTTCAAGATTTTCCTTACCAAGAAAAGAAAGGATCCGCCTCTGCCAGAGAAGAAGATCTCAGTTGCAAAAGTTTATTTCCTTTTTTGTTCATCAAAGAAAGAAGATAATCTCTGGAGCTACGCATAGGAAGAAGCAAAAATGGAAAGCAAGGAGCTGTCCTGGGTTAGAAGATCATCAAGGGTCCGAAACTTTTCTTGGAGCCAAAGTCAAGATCAAGGGCTCAGATGGAAGGAACTTGATGAAAAGGGTTGAGAGAGGTACATGCATGTTGGTTTTTGTTTTTCCCTCTCTTTTCTCTCTGTCCGAATCGCGGCTGTTTGTTAGAGAAGATGTTGCTGGGTTGGTTGAACCGGTTTTAACCTTGGAAGCTTCCCCTTCTATATTAAGGGTGAACGGCCAAGGGTTGAGATCAAGGAGAGTAAGTGAAAGCACAGAGTTCTCATAGCTACCCAAGCTTCTTGAGTTCTTCTCCTTTAAAGATATTCATTTTGTTTTCTTTTTCTTAGTATTGTCTGTCTGAGTCTCATGGTAAAAGGCAAACATTGTGAGGTTTGTAAGAAAAAGCCAGTGAGAGGAAAAAAGCAGTGATCAATATTAGAGAAAAAGTCATAGATGTCTCAGAGTTTTTTTGTACATCTGTATGTTGTATTTCATGATCATGTGGGAATTCCCTTACAAGTTGGGGTAGCACTTTGCAGTTAAAAGCTAGGTTTTGAGTCCTAGTCAAATTCAGATTGGGTGTAGGATCTGGGTTTGTCCCAGATAGGAATGGGTAGTTTCTAGAGAGAAATTAGTGTTTGTAATGTTGTAAAAACATAGTGAAATTCCATCGTTGTGGTGATGGAGACTGGATGTAGGCCACATTGCACCTAATGGCTGAACTAGAATATATTTTATGTTAATTCTTCTTTCCTACTCTTTTCTCTGTTTATGTTCATCAGGAGACAAAAACAAAAATATCTCTCAACTCAGCATGAGACAAAACAAAAGTGTCTCTTAACTCAACACGAGACAACAAATAAAAATATCTCCTTAAGTTCATCTAAAAGTAAAAAATTAATATTCAGCAAAAAGGGGTTAAGATTCAACCCTTCTCTTAGCCACTAATTACCATCAGTATTTTAAAGAGATACATAATATATTATAATCTAAAATTTGTTATTTTAGAAATACAAAAATTGGCCAATTAAAAATTCTTTATTTATTTTTCTAGAGAGTATGTATTCACTTTCTATTCTTAATATAGAAAAAATATTTGTATTTAAATTGTATAAAATATTTTACAAAGTATAAGTTATTTATAAGTAATGAATAAATTAAAATAATAAATGCATGATATTCTATATTAATTAATAATAGTATACTAATAAATATATGGATATACTAATTTTTTTTTGTGACTATATGAATATACTAATTAATCTTATGGTATCATTATTTGAGTTAAAACAAAACTCTTTTTCTATCAAAAATGCAATTAGCCTTGTGTGTACATTATTGGTTATATAAAAAACTCTGCCTTGCTCCCACTGATTCTCTCTCGCTTTGAATCCGCCGCTGCTTCCTTACTCCTTCCGGTCTCCATCCTTGAGCTGTCACGCCTTCATCAGCCTCCCACCCTCCGCCGTGGCATTTCTTCTGCTCCACTGCCCATCGTCTCTTCTCATCTTCTCCACCGCCCTCGCTCCTGGTGCGCTCCGCTACTGGCGCATCACGCGTCCTCTGCCTCCCTCGCTTCCATCTTGTGTGTGAAGCTGCTCTGCCGATCTTTGCGAGTCTAGGTATTTTCCCACTTCTCTCATCTATTTCTGATTTGTTGTTACGCTATTTCATAGATAGTTTAATTTGCTGTATATATGTTTCCAATCTTGCAAAATGGTTTTTCTAATATTTTTGTTAGGTAAGATTGTGATGGTCTTAATGAATCTGTTTGTGCCTTGCTTATTTGATTGTGATGAATGACTTGATAATGCTGTATGTTAATTAATTCTTGAATTCAGGAATTGAAATGATGAGATTGTAGATTTAGATTATGAAATTGGTGTGCAAAGTTAGGCGTAGATTTTCTAAACTCAACATTGGGGTTTAATTCTTTGATTGGCTTTGCAAATTGCAAGTGACATACTCCCGTAACAAAGATTAAGTAATGTTCTCTCCTAAAGTTTCTTTATAGTTATGTTATGTGTCATGAGCCTTTGAAACGAAAGCTTCTGAAAAAGAGGAATAGATTAAGAGTGGGGAGAGAGTTGTGTAAGCGTATCTTTGTTTGATGAAGGCCATGGAGAGGGATGGCATGCATCACCTTTACCAGTGGGCTTCAACTGAATGTTGCACTTCAAGGTGTAAAGTCACTGCCAAAAATGCCTCCGGCAACTTCTTAAATTGGGAAGTGATGGTGACAACTCAGAAGGACCTCCTGGGATGAGTTATTGGCGGCACCATACAGTGGCAATGCCCTTGGATAATGTGGGAAAATGACACCCAAGTATACTTATACTCAGTTATTTACATTTAGCTCCCAAACTTTTTTGGTATTAGGAGATGGTATACTCAAACACATATTGTGCTATATTTTTAGACATTTTCTAATTTTATAGTAAGATTAATTTTTTTTTAAGTAAAAAGAATAAATAGGAGACGGAAGAAATGAAGATTGAAGAATATAATTAAATTACATTACATTGTGTTGAATTCAAATGTTAAGGGTAAGAAAAAAGGGTTAGGAATCTAGATTGATTTGTATGGTTTTTGGAATTTTGACAATAGAGGGCCTCTAGTTTGATTTTAAATTTTGTGGACCAGGCTAATAAATATCAAATTGATTCAGTCCATAACCAATTAATGTAAGCAGGTTCATCGGTTGCTGGAAGCAGGAGAAGGAGGGGGGATGACTGGAAAGCTGCAACTATGGCGATGCATATGGCAACAAGTTGCTGTAAATCGCACATCTTTGTTCCGCACGGAGCGATTCTTGCACGATGGGCCTGACAATGTAGAGGAGCTTCTAGATAGGCATCTAGTGAAGAAGGAGAAGTCCCTTGACGACGATGAACAGGAGCTCTTGAATCGGAGGAAACTCACCTCCACCCGCCGGGAAGCCCTCAGCCTCTACAGGGACATCCTCCGCGCCAGCCGGTTTTTCATGTGGCCTGATTCCAGGGGCGTCTTGTGGCGTGACGTGCTCAGAGACAACGCACGAAAGGAGTTTGAAGAGGCAAAATTTGAGACCGATCCGGAAATAGTTATCAAATTGATTGTTGGAGGCCGTGAGGCTGTTCAGTCTGCCCTGGATAAGCTTGCTAATAAGCAAAGGGAGCAGATTGACAAGGAACGCGGCGGCGGTGGTTGAGCAACTGCTCCTTTATGTGTTTGTTCGACCATTCTTGTATTGTAGTTGCTTTCCATATAGTGTATTTATTCCTCTGTTTTCTTCCTTGGGTGTTTATATCAGTTGTTACAGATCATTTATAGTTCCAAGATATGTTTATTTAAAACTAATTAATAATTGAACAGCAACTGGAGCAACGGCACTGGCTTATGCTAATATTGTTTTATAAGAAAACTTCCATCTGATCACTCATTCAATTCTATTGGCCAATAATACTAATATATTGTTGCTTACTTCTATTTCTTTGCAAGTATTGAAATATTAACAACATTTGTTTAAATATTTGCAATAGGGATACTTCGTAAATTCTTACAGTATTTTTGTCTCTTGTAAAGTTTAGGCCTCAGTTAACCTTGATTATTTATGCTGAAAACATCTCATTAATACTCCTAACTTTAATGTTTCCTTCATTGAATTTAATTGTAAAATTTGGAGATTATATAAACATTTTTTAATTGTTTTTAGCTTATCTTGCATGCAAGATCTTGAAAATCGTGAAAGATTTAAGAATTTAGCAGTGAAATTTTTTAAGAAATTACACCAATTTTTTAAGATTAATTATACTAGTTGCAGAATTTCAGCAATTTGAAATGAAAATAGTCTCGAGTAGAAATGTAGGTATGGTATTATCATTGTCAGCGAGTAAACTCTAAACCACAAAATTCAAAACATGTCAAACTAAATTCCAATTTCCAAATAGTTTGTCCAATTTTTTGTCCTAAATACCATAATAATGATCATCATAAGATACTTTCTTTACATCATTGTTTCACCATAAAAGATGATAATATTACTTGATATATAACAGCCAATTCATTTTAAAACAAATTAATGCTTCATTTTTTTTGGTACTTATGAATGTTTCATGTTTGGGGAAATGGATTATCTCCAGTTTTTTTAACACTTGACAGAATCCAGTGTGATCACCTTTGATTCTATAAGTGGGACCAGAAATAAATAAGAGAGAGAGAGAATAATGAATGATTAGATTAAACACTGCACACCATCCAGTTTTTTTTTTCACTGGAGAGGATCCACTCGCGTATGGCACCTCTACTTTCTTCTGCTGCACTTTCTTTTTCTTTCCTTAGCTTCCCCAAAAAAAATATAATAATAATAATTCCTCAAACTCAAGTGCTAATAATATGAATCCAATGCAAAAGCATAAACCAAAAACACAAAGGGTAAACAAAAGTGGCACCGCTCAAACTTTAAAGTGGTCAAGTGTTAAAGTGACAGAAACTTGGTTTGTTTGCAGCAGAACTTTTTTTGGAGGAGAGGTTAGGCAAAATTAAAAAGTTTAGCACTTCTTTATTCCAGGTTGTATAGTTAGAAATTGACCCAACATTATAATTTCCTCATGAATCTAAGTCATGATCTTTTATAGAATTCTTAATTTGACTATTGCAAGTAGTTGTAGTTTTATATTAAACTAGCTTAAGTGAGTTTTTATTAGTTCTCCTTGCCAAATTCAATTCTATACTTTTATGTGATTTAAGGTAGTGTTTATTGAACTGGGACTAGGAGATTCCGACTTAGTATTCCGACTTAGTATTGTATTTGATAGCCAGAAACTGAAACTAAAATTTTAATTCTGGACACTTTACATGAAACACAGTATAGCAACTTAGTTTAGTCTTTGTCTTTCATGCTATGTCTCTCATTCTCTCCCCCAAACGCGGCCAAAGAGTGTGATAGGTGATAACCTAATGATATAAATTTCCTTTGCAAGTATGCTTCTTTACAATTGTTGAGAGACCAAGTTGAACATTTACTTGATTCTATTGCTACCACAAAAACAAACCCAATATACTCCAATTTGGGCACAACACTCTGCATCGAAAATATGATAATTCAGGAAATTCATTAATTTCTGGAATATACTTCTTTTCCTCCCTTTTTAACACAACCTACTCTATCATTGAAAGCACTTCACAATTCACAATCCCTGACATGAAACTACCTTAATGTCAAAAATTTTCCCACTTGAATGACACAAGCAAAAGCATTCAAGGGAATAAAATAACACTAACTCTACACAAGCAAAAGAAGCTAATTCAATTCAATTCATGGCTTCACCTAGCAAATAAAAACACCTGAAACATATTACATAAAATTACTTTGTCAGGCAACAACAGTAAAAATGTTCAGTATTAAATATGCAAAATCAAGATCTAACTTCAGAAAATGTGTAAGCTCCGAAATGAAATCTTCATCTGAGCTTTGATATAGGCTTCCTTTTTTCCTATTGCGATCCACGCTGAGGAAAACCGTTGCTTCTTATTCTGTGGTAGTCAGCACCATCGTGATTACTTCCCCTACCCAAGCCCCTACCACCAAAACGCCCCCTCAAAGCATCGGTTGGATAACTGCTTCTGCCCCTTCCCCTTCCTGATTCAGTACAGAGGAAATAGACAACAGAAAATAAGCCTACTCATTTCTAACCATTGCACAAGAAAAAGCGAAATGATGAAACATTGCACAAGACTAAGGGTGCATTTCCTTTATTCTTTATTTTGGGGCAAAATCTCACAGCTTTAATTTAAATAAAAAACATGTATTCGGTTCTTACATACTTAGACAATTTTTTAAAATAAACAGAACCACCCCCAAATTTGTGTAGTTTGTTAGCAAAAGCTAAAGAGTACCTTCTTAAAAAGATATCTGTTTAAGCAACAGGAGGATAACATAAGAAATTTTCCTTAATGAAAAAGCAATACACAGATCAAAAACAAAACAAACAACCTTACTAGTCCACTATGAAGACAGACATAAACAAAGGAGCCAAAAATCATCCTCTTGCATGACATATTTCATTTTACCATTTTTGTTTTCATCAGATATTAGTAGATCATATAACCATGAACTTTTATATATTTAATGTTAACAGTATTATGCATTACTGGGGTTATCAACCAAGTTCAAACTTAAGTATACAACAACAGATCTTGTTAATGGTTTTGTTTATAGTTTTTCTTGGTCATTGATAGAACTGATTCAGAAATCATAAGAATGATCTATTGCTACGGAATTTTTGGTCAATGTGGCCAAGGATCCAAAATATCTATAGAGATTAGGGATCTTTCAAAAGAATATCCCTCTCAAATACCGAAAAACATGATTGCCTTTTCTCCATCTCTTATTCTTATTCATACCAAACTTGTGCCACACAGAAAAGAAACCAACTGTTCTATACTCCTATCAAAGCCTCCAAAGAATTCATTTCTTCATAAACACAATAGATAAAACACACAAAGCAACAATGCTATTGATGCTTTTTATGCTACATATATTAAGCAATAAGCATGGAGACACAATCTAGCTTGTGTTAGATCTTATATCATACGGTGAATATATAACTACACATTCAATTTAAGAAATTATTTTGACTCAAATAAGCCAACCCCAACTAGTCGGATAAGGCTTTGTTGTTGTTTTATTTTGACTCAAATACTGTTAGGGACAAAAAGACGGACAAATTATCAGTAATGAATATCTTACCGTTAGATCTTGAATTATATTTATATACATTTTGTGCCGTAGTCCTTTAGGCTGCGTTTGTTTATAGACACAGGACACCAAAACAAGGACACAGAGATACAAAATCATGTTTGGTAGATGAGACATGGACACATTGTGTCCAGAGATTCTGAATTAGTGTATTTTGTGTCCTTCTCAACAGGAAGAATGCAAAAACACTAACGAGAGACACAACTTATTTTTTCTATCATTATTCTTATTAATTTTTCATAATTATATTTTTGTTACTATATTTTTCTTTCTAAATTTTTTGTATGGAAAAAAATTAGAATAAATTAGACTTTTATAATTTGTTTTTTCTTATACTTAGTTTATCATCAAACAAGATACAAAAATACTAATTTTTGTGTCTCTGTCCTTTGTGTCTTGTCTGTGTCCTGTCTTGTCTCATTCTCATAACCAAATGCAGCCTTAATTAATAAAATTTGGTATGTCCCTCACGTATCAATGTCCATGCTCATATATATTTAAATAATGCAAGAGAAACTAAAGAAGTGGGACATTACTTCCACCCCGAGCTGCAATGCCATTGTTTGGTCTCCGCTCCTCGATGTATACTTGCCTGCCAGCCAATTGTATAGGAGAAGCCTACAGTGATAGAGTATTAACAGGTAAGATATTTATAAGGGAAATAAATAAATAAATAAAATAATGTAAAATGTCATCTGGACACAAATTATTGCAACACAAAAAGAAAGTTGATGACAGTTAAAAATAATTGAGTTCACGTGCAGTCCAACTTTAATTCCGGGCTAATACTAATGATAAAAAAAATCCACATATTATTTAGAAGCAAGTAAAAGAGAGAGGGTAATAACTAATAGTAAAGCATCAACGGAAATTAATAACTGCGCCTACTTATATAAATACCATAGCTAATATTCAGATATCAGTGTAAAGCAAACAAACAATAAACAGACATCGATGTTTACTTTATTTACGGAATTCAATAATTAGATCAAAAGATATACATCACATCTCACAACAAAACAAATAATAATAATAATAATAATAATAATAATAATAATAAAAAATTAACTTCCCAACCTGAAGCGAATTCTGAACCCCGACAATGTCTTCAAATTCCACAAAAGCATAACAAACTCCGATTTCCTGCGCACATCAACTCTATTTAGGCTTGTTCTCTTTTCAAGATTGAATATGTGGTTATTCAGTTAACAGCAATGAAGGAAGCTTACCTTCTTGACCCTAACGAATATACCATTAGGCTTAATCCTGCCAAAACTCTTAAATTCATGATCAATCTCAGCTTCAGTAACTGTAGCAGGCAAGTTCCTCACATAGACAGATGTTACTTCACCTGAAAGATTATATATCAAACATAAAAAATGTGGACATGGACAGAAAATGTTATAATGTAGTTTCCAAAATGGTGTAATAGCAAAGCTAGTAAACTATCATGGAATAGTATAATTTAATTTCTCAAGTTCCTTTGGACCCATGGTCTCTGCCTAAGCAACCTCTTACCTAGCAGCATTGATCTGTTTTAAAATATTAGATTTTTTTTTTTGAAAAAAAAAAAAAGAATTTCAATAAGATGAGAAGGATTTATACAAATTTGGGAAAAGGGATCCCCTATACAAAAGCTAAACAAAACAAAAGATTTATCTATAAAGCATAGCTTTCCAATCTCTGAACACGTCTGAGAGGAAAAGGCTTCTATACAGATTATGAGCTTTACACCGAATAGATGCTAGGCATCTAATCCTATCCTATATAACTTGCTTGTCAAAACATCCGTCACTGGAGGTGTGTGCATTCCTAAACCCTTAAAATATTAGATATTAGATAACAACTGTCACTCAATGTTGGTAACAAGATCGCCAACAAAAAACCTCCACTCAGAGTGTGAACACAAATAATTTCCATCTTATATCAGCAAATGAGCGAATAAATATAAACATATAATTCCACCAAATGTGCCAAAAGGAATATAACAACAGTTACCTAAAGTATCCTTACAGTCAGATGCCAAATTGGTGAAAATAAGAAACAGTAAAGCAAACAAAGATATACAAAATTAAACCTTCTTCCTCTGCCCCATAGACTTCTTCTGCTAACTCAAACCGTGAATCAGGAATGTACGCAAATGCAGAGTTTGACTGTTGAACAGGCTGTGCTACATGATTTGACTCTGAAGGAGTTGGGGTACTTTTGAAAGACTGCTGTACAGCAGCAGATGACACAGATCGACCTTTTGCTACTTGTAACTGCATGATTGTTGTAACATAATCAAATTAAGACAAAATATTGAAGAGGAGGTGAAAGGATTCTAATATTCTACAAATATGGAAAATGTGCTTACTTGTAAGAGAATTTTGCAACCATTTGAGGAAACAGAATAGGGAATTTAAATAAGGATAAATGCACTGATAAACACACACTCACTGCATTAATATGCGAGCCTTCCCCCCCCCCCCCCCCCCCCAAAAAAAAAAAAGGATTTAATCTATATCCACTGATTAAGTAAAGAAATGACATCACATTTGAAATTCAATTTCCTTTTTCTTTTTAAATTACAAGCGGAAAATTTATGTCACTTCTATAACACAATGTAACACTTTGTTTGCTATTAGTGTGCAGTGCTTTATATTTAACAATCAATGAAGGAAAAAGAAGGGGGAGCTAAACAAGAAACATGCTGAAAGAGAAAGTGATACATACAATGGATGCATAAGTCTTCTTAGTAGACTCCTCCAAAGGTTCCTCCCCATAAGCTATAGGGGATTCGCGGGTAGTATGAGCAAAACTCGGGATTGTAGGGGATGCCTTCTCTGCAGGAGTTTCCTCAACCACAATTTCTGTTTCAAGATCATGATGTAGCTGCTGCGGCTGCTCTGGAAGGCTATACTTGTCAACCAGGTCATCTTCTACATGAACTGAATTGATATATTCAGTAGTTTCTTCCACCGAACCATAGTCAGAAGCTGGTAAAAGCAACAAATTCAGGACTCTGAGGCATGCTGTTTCGAAGTTTAACAAAACAGAGGCTTTGCATACTACTTATTATGAAATGGAGGCCATAGTGCTTAAGTGGACAAAAAGAATGAATACCAAGATTTTTCAGATTTTGTCACAGAAAGCATGCAACTTTTAGAATAACAAAGAAGCATGTTCCCTATTAGGTAGAGTGGGATTCGTACACCAACCAGTGGAATTCATCAGAATTTCACTTTTTTAAAATAAAAAATGCTTACACCAAAATTCAAATAATGAAAAGAAAAAAATTGAAGAAGAACCAAAGCTACCCACCACTTTTCATTATAGTTATTGCCAGCAAAGCAAACGTGTTATTATTAGTGCCTAACTATGTGGGAAAAATTCGGTTCAAAATCAAATGTCTTTGGAAAAGGATTCAGCAGTCAAATTACCAGGAGGCTCTCCAAGAGAAGTAAGTGGCTTTGCGTCTATCTTTTCGGATGCTACAGATACTGGATTTGAGTATGATACTGATATTCCGTCATCAATGAAATGAAAAATGTCATTAAGCACAAAGTAACCCTTCTCCTGGGGAGCAAGAAAGAATGTTTGGACAAACTTTCGCCTTTTCTTGACATCCCTAATCTTGACAAACCCTGAGACCATTACAAGCACACCTCCATCCAAAGAATCAAGAGAATTGATAGTCTTGATCTCTATTGTACCAAAATTCAATGATAAAACAAGTTCATGGATTTGCTGTATAGGAAAAAAGTAACTTGATCAACGTTTTGCTAGATAACTTACACCAAGAATCAATTAAGAAAATGGAAATGGAAATTAAGTTCCACTAAGACAACGACAACAACAACAAAAACAACCACCACCACCGTCAACCTTAATCCAATTAGGCATGGTCAGCTACATTATGCCATAATGCGTTATTTCATATTCATTCATTACTCTTTCTCTGTATATAGCTATTGGCTTACACTGCATTTGATCAACTCTCCAGCCTTACTTGGTTTTACATGTCTTCTCCACAATGATCAATCACTTAACGGAAACCGACACTAAATACCAAAAAAAAAAAAAAAAATAAAAACCTTGCTACACTAAATGATTTTGATCTATGCATGGCCTATTGCAACACCAAAGGCAAACTACCAAAAGAGAAACTATTCATGACTACATTAGGAAAGCTCTTTTTTCTCTAGGAAATGTTGAAGACAAATCAATTAAGACTCGAACAAACATAAGATAAGGAACAATCCCTCCATTTTCTGATATCTTGGGGGCCATTAGGATTCTCATTTTCTATTTTTGAAAAAAACAATACAAAAATATCTAAGATATAAATTGAACATGACCACAAACTGTTACAAACACAGCATACAAACATGAATGCAAAGAAAACATGGATTCTTTATCTTAGAACACTTAGGTACCAGCACATTCGAAGCGGTTTCGGTGGAAACTCCATCAACACGGATCATTGTGCTGTTATCTGAGTAGAATTGATGAATCAGATTGGGATGTTGTGGAAGAACCTGATAATACTGTCCAACAAAGTATGAACCCACCTGCATTCACAATTTCACACCAATGCGGTTTAAAACTAAATATAAAAAGATACAGAATCCTTAGAATCAAAGCTGTTTTCAAAAACACAAACAAAAACAATACTAGTAAGTGAATTTAAATTAAAAATTAATAACAATACAATATAAAATATAGTAATAATACCTGGGCAGCACTAACACCCATTCTCAGCTCCCTTAAGTTCACAGCTTCTTTTTTTAATAAGAAAAAAAAAAGATAATGTCGCTTTCTTCGAACTCTTAAACAACACAGTAAACCTCAAATAGAAAAATTGTTACGGGATTCTGAAGAAGAAGAAGAAGTGGGCGCAGAAAAATACAAAAGAACTAAGGTTAGGGCAGAAAGCGAAACAACGGAATCTTCAAAATCTGAACGCAAGTGAATCTAATTCTAAAATCTGTAATCAGATCAGAAGAGAGAGAAGAAAGTACTGTGAAGAGTGAAAGTGTGAAACAGTGAGAGGAATTGAGCGCGCGAATTCTTCGCCTATGGATTAGATATCTGACGAGGAATTTTGACCGTTGATGATATGAACGGTTTGATCATGGTGCCAAACCTAAGAAATAAACGGCTCAACGGATGGGATTACGTAACGTGCAGAATACTGGACAAGGGAGATTTCAAGAGAGAAGTAGGGAGTATGGACTAGGGCATTCATAAGGGTTTTTTACTTAAATAAATAAAACAAGGAATAAATGATCATTTTTGTATCCATAAAAGATGAAAATACTGACATATGTATCCATATTAGATCAAAACTAAACTTGTACCCATGCAAGATGTCCTTCGTGTGACAAAAGTACCTACGTGGTGCTCCAACCCTCCAAAGACAGGGTACTTTTGTCACACGGAAGGCATCTTGCGTGGGTACAAATTTAGTTTCGATTTAGTGTAGGTACATATGTCAGCATTTTTATCTTTCATGGGTACAAATGGTCATTTATTCATAAAACAAGAGTGGAACCAACTAGGGTCCAGCCAACTTCTGCCAACTCTCTAATAAATTGGATCTCGAAGCCCATCTTAATAAAGATAAGTTGATATATATATAGATGTTTTTTTTTGTTAAGCATTATGATGTTTCTTTTTTATACTAAATAGATATTTTTTAATGTATTTTTCGAATTTTTTGTATTACAGATGTGGAAAGAGAAGGTTTTTATAGTTTTTAATTAGATTTACTTAATCAGTTTCTAATTATTTAAATTTTGAATTTAAAAAATTTAAAATTAATTATTAATAATTATAATTAATTGAGTAGTTTAATTCTTGACTGATTACACACTTGGTTACCTATACTTTTCTATAAAACAAAAACCAAATTTACTGGATTCTCCTGAAACAAATTTCGAAACATAATTTACCTTATTCCTAATATTATATAAATCGTCCTAGGGTGATAAGCGTTATATAATACGTTAAACATGGCATCTTAGAACGATTTATGCATGCATGGCCTAGGGAATTTCACGAGTAAATTATCACAGGACTGGCAAGGTTATATATTACGCATAAATTGTCCCACCTTGCCCGGAGTCACCTGATTTTGGGCTGAAGCATAAAGGTCTGCCACGATTCACATGCAATAGCGAAACCTAGGTAGCATGGGCACGATTTATGGTCTTTTTTGATACCCTCAAAGCCCAGGGACAATTTATGCTTTAAGACTTACCTTAAGGAGGCTGCAACGAGTTATTTCTTGAGTAGAACCTCAACACATTGCGGCGACTAACGTTGGTTTAGGAGGAGCCAGCATCTTTAATGTTTAGTATGCCATTGGCCGGAGCCACCCACCGTCTTCCGCAAGTAGGGCAGCCTTGACGGCATTGTGCCGGTCAGAGATCACTAAGAGTCACATGTTGACGAAGGTGACTTAGAAAAAACTTTCACGAATCTGTGTTTTCGCCTTCGACTAACCCGAATGCTACTGGGAGAATGTTCGAGTTTTCATCTTGGGCAATCGCCATTAGCAGAGTACCTCCATACTTTTCATATAAATGAGTACCATTGATGGATATTAGTGGCTTGCAATACTTGAATGCCTCAACACACAAAGAAAACGTCCAAATAATCGATGAAAGAAAACCTTCGTTCCATCCACCGTATTACCTGTCCTCACTGGAAAAGTACGTAACACCGCTATAGTGCCCGGCATATACAACTGAACTCCGATGATCCACCTAGGTATGTGGTTTTAAGACTCCTTCCAATCTCCATATATCTGAGCAATGACCTTCTACTTGGCCATCCAAACCAATGTTCTGAAAATCGGACCGGATCGGCCGGTCGAACTGATTCAACCAAAAATTGGCATAGAAAACAATCCGGTCCTCCTGTTTAAACCGTCGATTACGAAACCGCTGAAAAACTGCTGAACTGGCCGGTTATTAGCCGGTTGGACTAGACCGGGACCCGACCAGTTCATATGAAATGGCGTCGTTTTGGTTATGTTAGAAAAAAACCCACCCCCACGCGAGTTAACCCCCTCCCACCCCGCCAAACACCCCCTCCTTCAAAAGACAAACACACAGCAAGCCCTAGCTCCTTCCCAAACCAAAAACCCAGCTCCCTGAATGAAACCGCCATCGCCGTCTATGGTTGCCGGTGCCTCCGCGGCCTCCTCCTTTCCCTGTCCTAATCCCATACGGCCGGACATTCCATTCTAGCTCGACACATCGTCCATTCCCCAGGTGAAATCACTGTTCGAGGCCTCCAACTGCTGCGCCGTTGTGTCTTCGTCGTCTCGCCGTCGTCTTCCTACTGTCAGTGGAAGGTTATTGGGACTTTGATTTACTAATTTCTGTTGAGTCTGTTACTCTGTTTTAGGGTTTTGAGGTTGATTTTCTGATTTGTGACTTCCATCATCTTTTGTTATGCTGTTGTTGTTGTTACTTGTTATGCTGTTTGTAAAATCTGAGAGATTAGTAAATAATTAGTGAATAAATTAATTATTACTCAAGAAAAATAGAAAATGAAATTTTGTAGTTTAACATGATAGAGAAAATTAAAATAAGAATTTTGACACTAATTTTAAAGAATTTGGCCTAAGATTGGGCCGAACCGGTCGAACCGGGCTCAAATGGGCCAAAGGCCCAACTCATTGGCCCAGTACTTAATGAAGGGAGAGCCCCTTCTTCCCCATTCAGCAAAGAAGGACGCTGAAATAGCCAAGGGGAAGAGAAGGGTTTCAAACCCTAACCTCCATTTTAAACCACCATATCTCTCCACTCTGAGCTCCGATCGCCGCACCGTTTGCAGCCACGTGACCACCGCGTCGAGCTCTACGAATCTATCGGAATAATTTTATTGGTAAGCCTCACTTTCACTCTAGTTGTTCTACCCCTTTTGATTTTCGAAAATTATTGGAGTGGTGGTGAGATTTTGCTTCTTTGATGTTATAGGACCCGATTAGCTTGAGGAAAACATTTACTCTTGCTTATATGACGCTTGGATAAGGTGAGGATCATAGACTCTAGCTAATTCCTTGAATTTGTGTATTGGGTATTAAGTCTTGGATATATGCATGTGTGGTAATGTGAATTTAGGTATATATATATATATATATATATATATATATATATATATATATATATATATATATATATATATATATTGGAGTTTGATTTGTGGGCATTGGAAGCTTGATTGGAAGCTTGGGAAGCTGAATTATGGTGAGGAAGGCTTATGAGCTTGCCTTGAAGGTTGCCTTGGTTAATACATAGAAATTGACTAATGTATGGTTTAGGTTTCACGTATTTAATATGTAATATTCTGTGAAAACTTATGCTAGATGACCATAGGATAGGTTGGAATACAAGAATATGTTTGATGCTTAGCACCCTTAATGATGATTTTGATAAAAATTGAGTATTTGTTGGATGATTGTGGTTTATAGGAGGTTAAGTGATGAGTTAATGATGAACAACATGATGATATGAATATATATTGAGTAAGTGGATGGGAATCTTGTTGGTTTAAAAATGAGATATTTATGCGTGAAATTGTGATATATTGAAGCATAAATGAATGTGGTATGAAGTGGGAGTTTTAGTGCTGTGTGGGTGTGTTATAATATGTTGTTAAGCTGAATATATGTATAAGAAGTGGGATTTGAGTTTGGTTTGTAATGAAAATTGAGTTTTAAGGTGTTTGTGAAAAACTGATTTTTAGCCGAACTTCGGTGATCCATAACTTGGCTTCCGGACCTCCAAATTATTTCAAACTTATTTCAAATGAAAATTGGGTCCGTGAAGTTTACGCCTTCGAAGAACGAACGAAAAATATTTTAAAACAAAAAAGTTATGCGTGTCAGAAGTTTGGAGTGCAAAGCTGAAAATTCTGCAGCATTCAGCATTTTTGCTGTTCTGCATAACTCGCATACGCGATCATCTGCACACGACGCAACCAACCTTTTTGGGTTGGATATCTCGTGTATGCGTGACCTTTCAGAAATGCACTCCCACGCGTACGCGTTATCCATGTTTTCAGCAAATGAGATTTTTGCATTTTAAACATGAATTTAAACTTCTAAACCTCTATTTTCACTCTTTTACCCCTATATCTCAGTATTAGGCCTAGTAATAGGATGAAACTAGGAAATGGTGGTAACTTGGAGGTAAAGTAAACTTGGAAAATGAAAATTAAGAATGAAAAGTGCGAAGATGTGATTGAATTAGGATTTAGGAGTGAATGTTGAGACTAGCGATGACTGGAATGGTCGCTTTGGTCGAGATGGCAAGGTTTGGGTGCGAACCCGCTTGCGCGTTAACTTGAAAATGTTTTCGGATGGCAAGTTAAGGACGGAAGTTCCCTCTCTTGTCTTGATGGGGATGTGGGGAAGGTGGAAAGACACTCTCCTTCGTATTGTTTTCCCCACATTCTTCTCTGGTTGCAAGGTAGAAAGGCACACTCCTTCGATGTGGAAAGGCACTCTCATTCGTGAAACCTCCAGGAGAAGGTGAAAAAGAACTCTCCTTCGTTTATGATCCTCCTGGAGATGCGCAACCTAGAGACCAATGTCTAGGTTAGCTACCAGATGTGTCGGGTTCTGGAAAAATAACCGACACGTGAGCTCACAGCCAGTAGGATAGACATTCATCATATGCATATGTGTGCTTTGTTTGATTGTGCATTAATTGGGATTGCCTGAGTGATTATAATATGCTATTTGTTGTATTTGCTATCTGTATTACTTGTATTCTACATGTGTTTAGTATTATCTGCTTGGTTGTCTTTGTAACTTCACTGGAGATGGAGAAATGGAGGAAAGGCGGAGATATTTAGGGTTCTAGTTAAGTTTTAGTTAGATTTAAGGATATGGTTAAGTTTAGAAAGTCTTAGAGAACTACCCTGATTTATGTTTTCTGTCTTAGTTTCTTTAAGCTTTATAATCTGAGTGTCAGTGATCCAGGATTGCCTCCGGCATTCCCAGGACCTTATATCTTATGCGTGGCACCTTTATCATACTGAGAACCTCCGGTTCTCATTCCATACTATGTTGTTGTTTTTCATATGCAGGTCGAGATGCACCTCGCTAGACGTCTGGAGTTCTACAGCGAAGTGGTTTCATTTTGGGGCTTACTTTTGATATTTTGATATGTATATGTATTAGACTCTCCTCATGTGTATATTACTGCTTTACTTTTGTACCTCTTAGAGGTTTATGGAGAAATAGGATTATATGTACGTATTTTTGGGCTTCGGGCTATGTATCTATGTATGTAATTATCCTCTGGCTAGTCTTAACTTCGCAGGCTGAGGTAGGAGCTTGTTATTTTGTACTTTTGACCTCCTATACCTATTTTCTATTTAGTTATATTGATGATGAGCTTTAGATTTCTTCACACGCAAGTAATCTCATTTTCCGAGCGTTGTGTTTTTTTTTTATTTTGCGTTTTTGCTTTATCCATTTTTCAAGGCTCCTTGTATACTGTATCCTTTTCAATATTATTATGTATATATTTTATTTTAGAGGTCGTAATACCACGCTACCTCTGTTTTATGGCTTAAGCGTAAAGCTCTGTGTGGTAGGGTGTTACACTGTTATTGTCGTTATGCTGCTGTTTTGTTATGGCACTGTGATTTTGTGATTTCTAAATCTGAAATTAAGTAATCTGTGATCAGTGTTTTGTATTTGAAATTTGTGATTAGTGATTTGTTATGCTGCTGTTATTGTTATGCTGTTGTTGTGAATTAATTTAGGGGTGATTATTTGTTATGCTACTGTTTTGAATTAATTTAGGGGTGATTATTTGTTATGCTACTGTTTTGAATTAATTTAGGAGTGATTATTTCTAGTTGTACTGCTAATATTTTTAATGTTGATTATAATTTATTGATTCCAGTTATGGACAAAAGTATTAATCAAGAAGCAGTTGCTAATAACAATGCATCTGTTAGTAATAATTCACCTGCCAATTCTCCTAATTCGAATGATGCTGCTAATCCTAATCCTCCTAGTTCTAACAATAGTCAGTCGCAAGGTTCTTCTAATTTACAAAGAAAAACAGATTTAGCTTGGAAATATGTTGCTTTACAAGTAGTGAATGGAAGACCACAATATCAATGCTTGTTTTGTCTACAAGTTTTTAATGGAGGTGGAATTCTCAGAGTGAAGAAATATTTGGCAAAGATTACTGGAGACATGAAAAAGTATCTTAAAGTTCCGTATGATGTGGAAAAATAGATGGAAAGCTTATTGAAAGAAATTTAGAGCAACAAAAACAAAAGAAAAGTAAGTTTCAGTGAAGAGGGTAGTGATGAGATAAATGATACAATTTATGAAGCAGTAGGTCAAGAAGAACAGCAGCGCACTTCGAGTCAGCAAGTGGTTGGAGGCGATCCAAAAAAGAAAGCCAAAGTGATTCCTCGTATGTTTGCACCAAGAACAACTCCAGATGCTCAACCAAGCCTTAAAAGTGTTTTGCAAAATAAAGAGGCAATACACGAGGTTGATAAACAGTTTGCAAGGTGGCTTTTGGATTGTAGAATTCCCTTTAATGCAGTGATGTCGCCATGTTTTCAAGATTTGTTAGATGGTGTTGCTGGTATTGGACCTAGTTATAAGGGTCCTTCTTATGATAAATTAAGGATTCACTTGTTGGTTGATCATAAAAGAGAATGTCAAATGCTAGTTGGACAGATCAAAGACAAAGAACATTGATTAATTTCTTGGTGTATTGTTCTAGAAGTTTGTGCTTTGTGAAATCTATAGATGCTTCAAGTATGGTAAAAAAAATGTTTCAATGTTGTGTCACTTGTTTTCTGAGGTGATTGAATGGATTCGCCCTAATGATATTGTGTATGTTGTTACTGATAATGCAGCCAATTATGTTGCTGCTGGTAGGCTTATCAATCAGAAATATGAGAATATCTATTGGTCACCATGTGCTGCTCATTGCCTTAATCTTATTCTGAAAGATATAAGCAGTATGGCGTATATTTCTAATCTTGCATCACGTGCTTCAAAGATTACAGTATTTGTGTATAATCATATAGTTTTTTTTATCTTGGCTTAGAAAAAGACCTACTTGAAAAAAAATTGTACGCCCTGGTGCAACTTGTTTTACAACTGTCTTTATCACATTAAAGAGCATCTTTGATCAGAAATCGGATTTGTAAGCATTGGTTGTAGATTCATTTTTTACTGGTCACAAATTAGGAAGCAGTGCTAATGGTAGGACTATGAGTGCTATTATTTTGGATAGCAAGTTTTGGGATATTGTTTTACTGTATGTAAAATTGTGGGCCCTTTGATTAAATTGCTGAAGATTATTGATGCTGATGATAAGCCATCTTTGGGATGTGTATACGACAGAATGCTAAGGGCAGAAGATGCAATTAAAAATATGTTTAAGCAAAAAAAGATTGCATATAAGCCATACACATATATTATCAACTTAAGATGGGACAAGCATTTAAAAAAAGATATTCATGCTTCAGCTTACTTCCTAAATCCTACTTTCTTTTTTGGTGAAAATTATAAAGAATCACCTGATGTTATGTGAGGTTTACTTGATCTTGTTACCTTGTATTGCAAGTGTAACAATTTGGATTCAGTTGAAGCAATGAAAGAAATACATTTATATAGAGACCGGAAGGAAAGCTTCGATAGACCAGAAGTTATTCGAGCTGCAACAAAACTTAAGTCTGGTAAGAATATTTGTTTAATAGCTATTATTTTATGCTTTCACTCTTTTAATTGATATCTACTAATATGTTATGGTTTTATAATTGGTAGATGAATAGTGGAGGTTGTTCGGTAGTTCTGCTCCATGTTTACAAAAGATAGTTGTTCGCATTCTTAGCCAAGCATCTACTTCTTCTGGGTGTGAGAAAAATTGGAGTCTTTTTGAACAGATTCATACAAAAAGAAGAAATAGGTTGGAGCATGACAGACTAAATGACATTGTTTATGTCACTAATAATTTGTGTCTTAAATCTAGGTAATATATGTTTTGTGCAATATCATATTATTTCATATATAATCTTTATGATAATAAATGTATATCAATTTTTCATATATTGTGTTTAATTTTTTAGGAAGAAAAAAGAAAAAAGAAAGGAAAAGATACAATATGATCCAATTGATTATGAAAGCATCAATTTAGTTGACTTTTGGGTGACGGAAGAGGATGTAGAGAAAGAGGCTGATTTTCCTAGTAATGTGGATGACTTATTGCATGAGTATTATAGTTTATTTTCTTATGATTTATTAGAATGTTGTTAGTTTTTAATATAATGAATTCATGATAACATGCATATTTTATTAGGTGATATTGATGCTGATTTATACGGCGGTGGTAGTAGTGGTTTTATGCTGCATCTCTTGATTCATCTGCTCAAGAGGGTGGAAATGAAGGTGAAGATGGCCCCACCGACGCAAATCTGCAACAAGTTCTTGCAGATTTTGATGATTGATAAATCTTTATGATATTTAGATATTTCTTTTCACTATTTAACTTTTGATATTGTATTTTGATAAGATCATATGGATTTGGTTGATGACATTTCATGTAATGTTTTAAATTTGAAAGATATTTAAGATTTATATTAAACTATAATTATATTTTATGGTATTTATTTATAATTTATTTATTATTTTATTCTAAAATGGTTCTTCTGGTTGAACCACCAGTTGGACCAGTGAACCAGTAGCTAGAGCGGTTTGATGACCGGTCCAGCTTTCCGAAACTTGATCCAAACCTTCCTGTAGTTGGGCTTGAAACCAAACTTTAACAATACCGCATTCTGTAATACCTTAATGGAGACTGATGCATCCGCCATGACCAACGATAGAATTGAAGCACAGATAACATGATAATCGAACTGCCTATGATCCGTCGATATCTTAGTTGCTAGATATGTGTGCAGTCCGTTGTACTTTCTAACTTCCCAATAGCCTTTCCTTTGCCTCGTAGTCACGCGTATCAGCCAGTTACATCCATTCCCAAACTGCACACACTTTCCATAATGGTTCAATTGGTCAGACTCAAACACTTTATATTCTACACCACGACGAATATTATAACTCTTGACTGTCAGTACAGCTTCTTCTTTGGTTTCGAACTGTTGTCCAATTTCAAACTCGTCCATGCCAATCATACTAGGCCTGCCTCCTGAATAGTAGGGTGCTGCTGATCTGAAAATGTAGGCTGGTTCACTGCATCAAGGTCCAAAGTTGAAAAGTGTTGAGGGTACTGCTGTGTCTGAGTGCTTGCATGGGTTTGTGCTCCCCTGGCACGTGTGGTGTCTTCCTCGCCATCACTATCATCACCAATAACTGGTGGCTCTGAATTCGACCCATCGTCGCTATAGCCTTCGCAAATGAATCTCTCTCTCTTACCTCCATGAATGTCGGTGCACCATCTACTACAGGTGCTGCTCCCATTGCAACTGCGAGCTGTCCAAAGATACGCCCATCACCCAAGTCATCTGTCAGAATAGACAAATCAGCCACAAATGATGGGGATGAAATAAAAGGAGTCACTGGTTTCCAGCTGGAACTTCCTTCTATGATGCTAGTTAGCATATTCAGAGCGGATCCACCAGAGCTACCCTCTACATCAACCATTCTGGCAAACAACTCCATAGCGCCCAAGTCAGAAAATCTTGCTTAATTGTGGAATATAACTCACATGTCCTCATCGCCAAGCATCTCGTACTTTCCAAACTTAACAATACCTTGCCTTAGTGATATAGAAATACAAAAAGGTAATTGTTTCACATGTTTTTTGCCACACTTTCCTGCCTTCTGTAATATACTACTATGTAATTCCATCAAAGTCATTAATGGAATTAGAAACACACCTATATGCTTTTTTACTAGAGAACACAACACCTTCACTTGTGTTTTCATCAATCTTTTCTCAGTGATGAACTAACAAAAATATACTCTCAGCCATCTCTCCCTAAACTCACTAAACTTCAAGTGTGATTTGTTGATGACATACTCGTTTATTTATAGATTTTTTATCATCATAAATCGTTCTAGCCTCCTCAGGGTTACTACGTTAAAAGTAAATCGTGGCAGGCCTATTAGGTTTAGTAAAGACAAAGTAAATCACGCGAGGGTTGTTAGGGTTCGAAAAGCACATTAATCTTGGCAGGCCTTTGTGTTTCAACCCAAAATCACGTGAATCCTACTAGAGTGGGATGATTTACACTCAACTAGTAACCATGGGTACCCTGGCACGATTTATGGCTATTTCGCCCTAGGCCATGCATACATAAATCGTCTTAAGTTGTCATATTTAACGTATTATATAATCCTTATCACCCTAAGATGATTTATATAATATTAGGAATAGGGTAAATACGTTTCGAAATTTGTTTTAGGGGAATCTAGTAAATTTGGTTTTTGTTTCATTTATTTAAGTAAAAAACCCTATTCATAATTAGTAAATGAGTAAACTAGATCAACCTTTTATTAAAAGCAAAAATACGTTTAAAACATTTTAAAATGTGGTAAATAAAATAACCCCATCATTAAATATATATTCTAAAAAATTATAAATTGAATTTTGATATAATTATTTTGGATATATGACAAGAAAAAAATATTTTTATTATTAAAATTTAAAATTTTATGCTAAATATATATTTTTGCATTTTATTTATAAGTGACTAAAAATATAGAAAGTTTTCTAAAATAAATTAAAAATAATAATAATTTCCTAAAACAAACTTTTTTATCTTTATTTTTTGAAATTCGTTTCTTTTGGAATTGGAGCGAATTCGCCCATTGCATCAGCGAACTTGTAGATTTTGTTGAAGTTCGCCAACTACATCGGCAAACTTCATTGAAATTAACAAGTTTGTCTATTGGTGCAGTGAACTTGCTCCTATTTTCCTAAGATTTGAATCGTATTGGTATATTTTTTTTATTTAATATCACATATTTTTCCCTAAAAATATTGTTTTAAAAAAATTAAAAATCTAATTTTTGTCTTTTTTACATATACTTTGTAGAAAGTTATTCAAATATTACAATAAAATTTTACATTAAATGCACAAATAACTTACTAAATATAAAAATTACATGTAAAAGTATTTTTATAATCAAATTCAATTAACTTGCATAAACCATGTTGGTATATAGTTATTGTATATAGGTCATATAATTATTGTAATTGCGAAATTCTCCGTTCCAATTATAAGTATTGACCGATGATGAAGTTCATTAGGAATTAAATAGTTATTCTATTTTCTATATATTCCATTAGGGAATTATAATATAAATAGCATAATTGGTCATTTTACGCGTGTGCTTTTCTTCATTAAGTGTAACATTGTTTTCTTTCATCATTACTTTCTCATCTCTCGAATTTTGAATTACTCTCTTCTTTATTCTCAAGAGTTCTGCAATTTAGAACAACAAGTTTAACATGGTGCGGTGAAGCGTGGAGAAATTGCATATTGTTGAATCAACAAGTGAATTCAAGAACTTTACTCCTCTCCTTGCAAGCAACAATGGCGGATAGAGAAGAAGGAGTAATTGATCCGATTGATCCCCCAAATTAAAATTCAAATAAGAATTTTTCAGTTCCAGATCTGCAAACTTTAACAAGATTGATGAACCAGTTAATAATGTTTCAATCCCAAATAGCAAGAAAAGCATTGAGTCCAATTTAAGATCCAGCCAACCGATACTATCTCCAACCAAACAAAACTCCAGGTTTAATTCTCACTCAAACTCCATTGACAACTCACAATTATCACTCTTGGGCAACATTTACTTGGTTATCCATCAAATCAAAGAACAAATTGAGGTTCATTGATGGCACTCTCCTAAGTCAAAAAGAACAAATCCAAATTTTGCAGCTTGGGATAGATGCAATACTTTTGTCGTTTCCTCGATTCATTCATCCTTAAGCATGGAGATCTTGCAGAATGTGCTAAGATGCCCTATAGCTTCAGATCTTTGGAATGACCTCAAACACATATTTTATCAAGGTGATCTATTTCGAATAGCAGATCTCCAAGAAGAGATGTTTGCCTTGAACAAGAAGATCTTTCCATCATAGGCTATTACACCAAGCTTAAAGGAATTTAGGAGGAGATAGATGAGTTCAAACCCATCCCAACTTGTAACTGCCAAGACCCATACTCCTGTGGATTGAAGGTTATGTGTGAATATAGAGAACAAGAGCATGCAATTCAACTTCTCAGGGGCATCAATGATCAATACACTACAGTAACATCCCAAATTATGTTAATGACACCCTTCCCAATGTCAATTCAATTTACTGTTTACTCTTGCAACAAGAACGACAACTACAAGGATTGGACAATCAAGAAGAAAAGATCTTAATTAATGCTATCAATGGCAACAGTTCTACTGGATCAAACAAAGACTCCACTCCGACCTTCAACACATCAACTCACGGAGGAAGAGGCACAAGTGGCCGTGGCAATAGAGGAAGAAATGGAGGAGGCAGAGGACCTGTGAGAAGTAGTTCTCATTGTGGCAAAACTGACCACACTATTGACACTTGCTATCATAAATATGGTTTTTTTCCTCACTAATGCAGATTTGCTTCTGCAAATGTCAACAATTTTATAGCTGATGAAAGACCTTGTGAGGACAACCAGAATCCTGTATTACACTAAAACAACAATCAAGAAACTCAAAGTCTTGTGCTTTATTCACTGAAGATAAAAAAAAAGGCTCTCCTTGCTCTCTTCCATCAGCAAGGCAATGATCTTCCTCATACTTCCCTTCAAACTCAAGCAATCAACACTGTAATTGCACCCTCAGCAGGTATACACTACATTTTGTCCATTTATCATATTTTCTTTAATTCCAATGATTGGATCATGGACACAGGTGCCACTGTCCATGTCACTTTTTTCTTAACTGCCTTTCAGTCACATCAAACAATTGATCCAATTTTGATAAAATGCCCAAATGGGACTGAAACCATAACTTCAATTTGTGGCACCATCATTTTATCCAAAAATTGGACCTTAACTAATGTTCTATATGTACCATTCGTTAAATTCAATCTTATTTCTGTTTCTAAGGCAACTAATTTGCTATCTTGTAAATTTCTGTTCAAAAACACATTGTGAGGTCCAAGACATCCATTTTTTTAAGATGATTGGGCATACTTGATAGTGCTACACCAAATAAAACTACCTCCATTACCAACAATTCTAAGGTTGCAGCTGTCACTACTAATTCTACAGATTCTGAAATCTGGCATTATAGGATAGGTCACATATCCGATAATAAATTACAAGAAATGAAAAAATATTATCCTTTCATTGTCTATCCATCTAATGATATTCCATGTAAACCATATCATTATGCCAAACAAAAATGTTTACCTTTTCTTTTGAGTCATTCTCAATCAAAAAAGGTTTTTGACATTGTTCACATGGATATCTGAGGTCCTATTTCTACCCCATCCTTTGCTGGTCACAAATATTTTTTTATCATTGTTAATGATCTAAGTAGGTTCACATGGATTTTCTTCATGGAAAATAAAAGTGAGACTTCTTTGCTTGTCCAACTTGTTGTGCAATTTATTAAAGTGCAATTTCATACTACTGTCAAATGCATTAGGACTGATAATGGGATTGAATTCAGAATACTCTATTTTCATCAAACACATGGGATCCTCCACCAAACCTCATGTGTTGAGACACTTCAAAAAATGGGATGGTGGAGAGAAAATATTAAGACATTCTGAATATGGCTAGAACACTCCTGTTTAAGGCCAATTTGCCAAAGATTTTTTGGAAACATGCCACAGCCCATGCTGTGCACATCTTAAATAGAGTACCAAGCTCCACTAATCATATAAAATTTTCATATCAAATTCTATATAATAAATTACCTGACATTCAACATTTCAAGATTTTTAGTTGCTTAGTTTTAGCTTCTACTCTAGTTGCACATAGAACAAAATTAGAAAAAAGAGCAAAGAAATGCATATTTCTTGGCTTCCATTGTGGAACCAAAGGCTATTTGCTCATGGATATTGAAAGTAAACAATTCTCTATTTCTAGAAATGTTATTTTTTATGAAAATTTTTTTCCATATTCAACATCACATCATATAACTCTCAATAATAACAAGTATGTGCATACATCTCATCATTCATCTTCCTATGACATACAAGAATTTAATGTGCATAACCCTTACATGCTTGACACTACACTTTCACCTCCTATTCCCCTCTCATCTGATTCCACACACACAATTCATTGCACCAGCACTTTTAGATAATGATGAGCGGATAATTTATACGCTTTTGGCATTGTTTTTAGGTAGTTTTCAATATGTTTTAATTACTTTTTAGTATATTTTTATTAGTTTTTATTCAAAATTCACATTTCTGGACTTTACTATGAGTTTGTGTATTTTTCTGTGATTTCAGATATTTTCTGGCTGAAATTGAGGGACCTGAGCAAAAATCTGATTCAGAGGCTGAAAAAGGACTGCAGATGCTGTTGGATTCTGACATCCCTGCACTCGAAGTGGATTTTCTGGAGCTACAGAACTCTAATTGGTGCACTCTCAATTGCGTTGGAAAGTAGACATCCTGGGCTTTCCAGCAATATATAATAGTCCATACTTTGCTCGAGATTTGATGGCCCAAACCGGCGTTCTAAGTCAGCATAAAAATTCTGGCGTCAAAACGCCAGAACTGGCATAAAAGCTGGAGTTAAATGCCCAAACTGGCACCAAATCTGGCGTTTAACTCCAAGAAAAGTTTCTTCATGTGAAAGCTTCAATGCTCAGCCCAAGCACACACCAAGTGGGCCCCGGAAGTGGATTTCTGCATCATTTACTCATTTCTGTAAACCCTAGGTTACTAGTTCTCTATAAATAGGACCTTTTGCTATTGTATTTTAAGGACACAATATATCTTTGATTAGTCTTATGCTATCTTAGACCTTTATGGGGGCTGGCCATTCGGCCATGCCTGGACCTTCGTTACTTTTGTATTTTCAACGGTGGAGTTTCTACACCCCATAGATTAAGGTGTGGAGCTCTGCTGTTCCTCATGAATTAATGCAAAGTACTATTGTTTTTCTATTCAACTCAAGCCTATTTCTTCTCTAAGATATTCATTCACACACAAGAACATGATGAATATGATGATTATGTGACACTCATCACCATTCTCACCTATGAACGCGTGCTTGACAACCACTTCCGTTCTACATGCAAACAAGCTTGAATGTGTATCTCTTGGGTTTTTAATCTAAGATTAAAACCTTCGTGGTATAGGCTAGAATTATTGGCGGCCATTCCTGAGATCTGGAAAGTCTAAACCTTGTCTGTGGTATTCCGAGTAGGATCTGGAAAGGGATGACTGTGACGAGCTTCAAACTCGCGAGTGTTGGGCGTAGTGACAGACGCAAAAGGATCAATGGATCCTATTTCAATATGATCGAGAACCGACAGATGATTAGCCGTGCGGTGAGAGCACATTTGGACCATTTTCACTGAGAGGACGGATGGTAGCCATTGACAACGGTGATCCCCCAATGAATTACATAAGTATCTCTATCTTATTTTCTGTTTTAATTATATTTTACCACATCAAACTCATGAACATTTGAATCCGCCTGACTGAGATTTACAAGATGACCATAGCTTGCTTCAAGCTGACAATCTCCGTGGGATCGACCCTTACTCACGTAAGGTTTATTACTTGGACGATCCAGTGCACTTGCTGGTTAGTTGTGCGAAGTTGTGACAAAGAGTTGAGATTACATTCGTGCGTACCAAGTTGTTGGCGCCGTTTTAGAGATCACAATTTTGTGCACCAGATAACCAACACAATCTTACTTTTAATAACAATGACACACACACCACTAATACACAATCTATCATCGGTAACACCACTTCTCCAAAAAGATCAACAAGAAAACAACATAGACCTCAATACCTCAATGACTATCATTGTATGCATACCAACTCCTCTGCAACACATGACCAATCCCCCTCCTTCAAGAGATATTCCATCTCAGATTATGTCAATTACAGCTCTATATTTGAGAAGCACAAGGCGTTGTCCATCATAATCTCTACTAATCCATAACCAGTAACTTATGAGCATGCAATTATTCATGATTACTGGAGGGAAGCCATTAAATCTGAATTACAAGCCTTCGAAGACAGCAAAACATGGAAGATTACAACTTTGTCTCAAGGAAAGAAAGCGATCGGGTGCAAATGAGTTTTCAAAATAAAATATAAATCAGACAGGACAATTGAGAGGCATAAGGCAAGGCTTGTAGCAAAAAGTTTCACTCAAACATAAGGGTATGATTATTTTAACACATCCAGTCCTGTGATTAAAATGACAATCTTATGTGTTCTTCTAGCAATTGCAGCCAGCAAGCAATGGTATCTACAAGAGTTAGACATTAATACAACATTTTTACATGACGACTTACCTGAAGAGGTCTATATGAAGTTGCCACCAGGATCAATTTGCAAGCTTCAACATTCTTTATATGGTCTCAAGTAAGCAAGTCACCAATGAAACTCTAAGCTATGCTCAGTCCTCATTAGCTATGGATATATTCAATCTAAAGCAGATCACTCGCTGTTTACCAAGACAACCAAAATGGGATTCACATTAATTTTGGTATATGTTGATGATCTAGTCCTCGTGGGAGATGATTTTGAAGAAATTTAGAATGTCAAGAAGATGCTAGATCACTTGTTCAAGATAAAAGACTTAGGAGAATTAAATTTTTTTCTCGAGATGGAAGTCGCATGAAGTAAGAAAGGCATAAATTTATATCAAAGGAAATACACCATTGATTTATTGAAAGAGTATGAACTTTTGGATGCTAAACGAGCAAGTACTCCTATGAATTACTCTATTCAGCTGTCAAAGTCATCTAGCACACCTTTGGAGGATTCAAAACCATATCGAAGACTTATTGGCAGATTAATTTATCTTACTAATACCAGACTAGACATTAGCTTTGCTATTAGCAAGCTAAGCCAATTCCTGGACTGTACTACAGATGAGCACTTCAAGGCAGCACTTCACATACTTAAGTACTTGAAGCAAGCACCAGTAAAAGGGTTGCTGTTTGAAACTCAATGTGCCTTCACCCTTAGAGGTTTTTCGAACTCCGATTGGGGCACTTGTTCAGATAGACGCTGCTCAGTTTTAGGTTATTGTTTCTTTCTCAAAAACTCCTTTATTTCATGGAAAAGCAAAAAACAACACACAGTTGCACGCTCATCCTTTGAAGCTGAATATAGAGCGATGACGTCAGCAACATGTGAAGGAATCTGGATAACTTATGTCCTGGACAGCTTCGATATCAAACAACAATAGCCTATGACCTTATTTTGTGACAGTCAATCAACTCGGCATATAGCTACTAATCCTGTGTTTCATAAAAGAACAAAACACATAGAGATTGACTATCATAAAGTCAGAGAGAAAGTGCAGGATGGAACCTTGAAGTTGCTATCTATTCCATCAAGAGAACAGATTGCAGATTTGCTAACCAAATCCCTCACTCCAAAACTTTTTGAACAGTTATGTGATAAGCTAGGCATGTATAATATGTACACACCTAGCTTCTTTTTTATTTAAATAAATAAAAAATACATTAATTTTCAGAATACGCAAGGATAGAAAGGAAGACGAAAATACGCAGTGCCACTTCAGGGGAGGCACCCATGAAATGGATTAAGCTTTCATTTTAGGGGGAGTGCCTGCGAATTGGATCTGACATGGCAGAACCACTTCTCACTTGGCGCTATCAAAATGGGCAGGAGTGGCCATTTTGTAGCCGGTGCCCACGAAATGACACATCAGGTGGGGCAAACAAGAAATGGTGACCAACTCATTGGTTGCACTTAATTGTTGCTACAGCCTGGTTGCACTGACCTAAATTAATAACCTCTAAATTGAAAGACTGAGATGCTTTTAAGTTTGCACCGAAAGCTGTGCAGGAATAGTTGCTATTTGTATTGGTCAGCTGTCACTTTTTCCCGTGCTGATTCATACCTCAAACAAAAATAAAACAACATCAATTATCGGTTGTGCTCTTTCCAATGTGTTTGCTTTACAAAGTTTATCCTGGTGTGGAATATACACAAACAGAGATGGGAAAAACTGTGAGGCATTTAGGAAGGAAAAAAGATAGGGCAACAATGCCACCAATATAGAATGCAAACAGAAAGATATATTGAGTAGCAAGTAGTAACAATCAAACAGGAATACATATAAGGATCAAATTAAAAGAACCTTTGCACCCACAAATTTTGGTACAAAAGTCAAAATTCAAGTTAACTAGAACTGGAAGCACAACCATATTTGAACCATATGTGAAGTGCCAAAAAGAAGAAGATACAATGGAAAACAAGGGTAATAAACAGAGTTATGAAGGAGAAGTTTATACAATTATACCTAGAATGATTTAAAATATTTATTTTCTTGTTTACGAGTTGCCCAATTCATGGGCACCGCTAATGAGTTGCTCCATTTTGCTGCTGCTGCATCTGAAATAGGCCACTTTGCAAGCGCCATCCATGACTTCCTCCAATTCGTGGTCGCCAGCAATGGATTGGGTGGTCAATCCTTCAGTCTGCCATGTCAGACGCAATTCGCGGGTGCTTCCCCTGAAGTGGCCCTGCACATTTTTGTCTACCTTTCTATCCCTATGTATTTAGGGAATTAATGTATTTCTTTTATTTATTTAAAATAAAAAATCCTTCCACTAGGGAATTAGAATATAAATAGCATCACTAGTCATTGTACGCATGTGCTTTTTTTCATTAAGTATAACATTATTTTCTTTCATCATTACTTTCTCATCTTTCGAATCTTCAATCACTCTTTTCTTTATTCCCAAGAGTTCTGCAGCTTAGAACAACAAGTTTAACAAATCCAACAAAAAAATCGTGCACATACGTCATTATTTCTCCTTTTCTGCAGCACAAAATTTTTTTTTATGGAGAACATCGAAACTAATGATTCAATGGATTCCTCGGAGTATTTGTGTTGGAATGGTGGTAGTTCTAAGTATAGTTCATATAGCTCATATAGTTGTTCTTGAGGCACATAAGGTTGGTGATATGGTGGTGGATATGGATTAGAATCATATGGAGGTGTTTTGTGGTAAAATGGGGCTTGTGAGTGTTGTGTTTGAGGACAACATTGAGGACAACGTTGAGGAGGTAGTTCATAGGCATATGGTGGTTGAGGTTCATTACCATAAGGAGGTCCACCATATCCATAGGATTGGTATGCATTATGGGGTGAATTGTGTTCATAGAGGAGCGGAGGAAGTTGTTGCCATGAAGGTCGTACATAAGGATGAGACTTCTCCCGCAATTGATCTCTGATAAACCACTATTTTATGGTTTATCTTGTGTTTAATTGAGTGGTTTTATCAAGTCCTTTCCCACTTATTCATATAAATTGCATGGTTTTACTTTTTCCTTCCTGATTTTGTGCTATGATTGAAAACATATTTCTTTGACCTTAATTTTATTAATCTTAATCATCTCTTTGTACCATTTGATGCCGTGATATGTGCGTTAAGTGATTTCAGGGATTACAGGACAGGAATGGCTTAGAGGTGGAAAGGAAGCATACAAAAATGGAAGGAATACAAGAAGTTGAAGAAATTGCTAAGCTGTTAGCCTGACCCTCTCGCACTAAAACGGTCATAACTCGAGCTACAGAGGTCCAAATGAGGCGGTTTTAGTTGCGTTGGAAAACTAACATCCGGGAATTCGATTTGATATATAATTTGCTATAGTGGCCATACATCTAGGTGACGTGAACGCATGCTCCACGCGGACGCGTTGCAGTGACGAAAAACTAGCGTGGCAGATTTCTTCTCCAGCAATTTCTGGGCTGTTTTTTACCCAGTTTTCGCCCCAGAAAACACAGATTAGAGGGTATAAAGCGGGAAAATCCATTCATTCATGAATCATTAACTCATATTCACATAATTTTAGGTTTTAGATGTAGTTTTCTAGAGAGAGAGGCTCTCTCCTCTCTCTTAGATTTTAGGATTAGGATTTCTTCTTCTCAATTTCCAGGTTCAATGTTCTTTTAATTTAAGATTCTTATATTCTACATTTATTCCATAATATTTTTCCATTTAAATCTATTATTTGTTTAATTGTTTCCAATTGAATTTTAATTACCATATTCCCTTTTTACTTCTTTTATGATTTATGAAAATGGCATTCATATTAACTGAGTAGACTCCCAACTTGATTTTGGAGTTGATTATTATTTGGAGACCCTTGAGTTGGAATACTCAATAATTAATTGGTAACTGGAAGTTGTTGGCTAGCACTCTAGTTACTACGCTAATCCTTCCCAAGGGAGAGGATTAGGACTTGTGAACAGAAGTTGGCTCCCAACTTAATTTTCCTTTATTTAGTAAAGGATAACCAAGTAGAAACAACAACCTATTACTGTTAATCTTGAGAAATCCAATGAGGATAGAACTTCCGATTAATCTTCTCCGGGTCAAGGCTTTTAATTTAATTATATAAAATCTCTTATTTATTTTTATTGCTTTAATTTATAATTATATCTGTGCCCATTGCCCAAACTCCAAAACCCCCCAATTTACAAGACGCATAACCAATAATAAGAACACCTCCCTGCAATTCCTTGAAAGACGACCCGAGGTTTAAATACTTTAGTTATAAATTTTATTGGGTTTTGTTACTTATGACAACCAAACTTTTGCATGAAAGGATGATTGCTTAGTTTAGAAACTATACTTGCAACGAGAATTTATTGTAAATTCTAAACCATCAATCTTCAGTTCGTCAAAATGGCGCCGTTGCTGGGAAATTGCAAATGTGTGCCTTATTATTGGTTATTGTAAATATTTACTTTTAAATTGATTTTTTTCGAAGAAAAAAAAATCATATTTTTATTTTTAAATTTTTTTATCTTATCTTTTCTTAGTTTTAAATTTCAAAATTCAAATCTTTTTTCAAAAATCATATCTTTTTCAAAATCTTATCTTATCTTATTTCAAAATCAAATTTCAAATTTCAATATTTAAATTCCAAAATTCAAAATTTAAATTTAAAATTTTAAAAATCAAACCTTTTCAAAATTTAAACATTTTTCAAATTTATATCTTATATTGTTGTTAGTGTTTCTAGTTTTAAGAGTTTATTTTCATTAATTTTTATTAATTTTTGTCTTTAATTACTACTATAAATTCTCACCCATCTGGTTTTAAGTTTGGTTCTAATGTTATTGAAAGGAATGGAAGTTATAACAGGAACATGCATTAAGGTCGGAATAATCAAAGATGGAAGGAGCCACGAGGATCTGATCAACCCTTTAGACAACAACACCCTCCAAGATACCATGGACCATGACCATTTCACAATGCATGTCAAGACAATAGTTATGGTGGACCCTTTCGTGACAACCAACACCCACCAAACTACTATGGTCAGGAGCCATTCTGAGGAGCATACCAAGATGATGGATATGGTGGACCCCTTGTAGTTACCAACAAGGCCCACCATATGATTATGAACCGCCTCCTCAACACAATTCTGGACCACCATACTCACAAGCCCCCTACTACCAAACATCATCACATAATTCTAACCTTTATCCACCATATCAACCACCCTATGAGCCATATGATCCATACATAGATCCACCCCAATTCCAACCCAGTTACTCGCAAGAACCACCACCTCCATATACACCACATCCATATCCATCAATCCAAGATCCTTATGATCCTACCTATGATATCCGAGCAGAACAAGAGTCAAGGGATCGTTTCAAGGAAACAATGGATCGATTTCAAGCAACCCTGCGTCAATTGGACCGAGCGATAAACCAAACAGCACCCGAAGCTTTCATGGCTAAGAAATCTCAATTTGAGAGAATTGAAGTGTGCTGTGCAACAAGTGGAAAAGATGGAGAGTGATGAACCACCCTCTTATCATGAACATTTCCTCCCAAATAATGAGCCCTCACATCTACCTCAACCTTCAATGCATGATACTATTGGTGTTCTTCTTCAAGGGCAAAGAGAGATGAAACGGGGAGTACTAGAATTCGCAACTGCCTTTACTGAGGTAATAAATCGATTAGCTTCCCAACATCTGAGCACTCAAAGTACTCCCATGGCTACATGTGGAGAATCAAAAGAAGAGCGTAGCATGAAAGAGACACTAGAAACTCTGGTGGACAACGAGGAACATGGCTTTGTATTGGAACAAGTGAAAGAAGCCATAACAGTTGCAGAGGAAGAAGTGGTTGAAGATTTAGAAGATGCTGAACCTCCATGGGAATCTAGAATTGTAAAGTACCCCTCCAATAAAATTGAAATTGATGTCAAGAAGGCCAGTGCACAACCTCCATGGCATATTCCTTATGAAGACTTGGATGGGATAGATCAAGAAGTAAGTTCCCTTGGTGAAGAGAATCATGCATCAAGTCCTCCTAGTGATAAATCTACATCCGCAAACGAACTCCTTGAGTATGAAGACTCTTCTCTGATTGAGTCTGAAATGATGTGGAAGTAGAAGCCCTTCGAAAAGGATGGACGGGAGTTAAGTACGCTTTGTCAAGAACGTTGGAGACTTCTCCACCTAGGTTGTCATCTACTCCTTCACTTGAGTGGGTAAAACTTATCTCTATTCGTCTTTCTATCCCACTTGAGTACGGTATTCTTGAAACGGACAGCCAACTTAGGAACCTTTGTGGCATAAAGCGTAGGAGGAGACTGTTTAGTGGTTGGAGTTGCAAATCAAGGCTCATCAAAGTTGATATTTCAAGGGCTAGATGTAAGGGCTCAACTGGTGATAATTTGGGTAGATCTAAAAGAAAAGTTTGGTACTCCGTAGAGAATTCAGATTGCTTACCATCCGGTTGGAACAAAGATGGTCAACAAGAAGACGGGTGCAAAGGCAAGGTCTGGGACCCCTGAATTCAGTCTAGAAATCAACACTCTTGGGGCCTTGTCACTTGCTTTAACCTACTTAAAGGATTTCTGCGCCTAGTTTGGGATCCCGGAGGCCATTGGAATTACAAATATTGGTGGAGATTCCTGGATGAGTTCAAGCACAAGCCTCCATGACAAGGAGCTCACCAAATTTCCAACTTAAGGACTCTAACTAAAAGTTCTAGGTGGGAGACAACCCACCATGGTATAATCTTTCCTTTTAATCCTAGTTTATTTTATTTTATTTTTACTAGTGTTCATTCATAATTTCTGCATATTCACCTGCATTCTGCATTTGCATCTACATATTGCATATAAAAAAATTGCACGCGACGCGTCAGCGTCACTGACGCGTCCGCGTCATTCTGAAAAAGAGCCTCCCACGCATGCGCGTCACCCACGCGAACGCGTGGCTCTGTGAATTCGATGTAAATGGGTGTATGGAAGAAAGTTGTGAAGGAGTGGGGCTGGAACCATGCTAGAAGCACAAGCCCTACCACGCGAACGCGTGCCCCACGCGTCCGCGTCATTTTTAAAAGAAAGGCCATTCGCGCGATCGCGTCAACCACGTGAACGCGTCACCCAGATTTTTGGCAATATGCATTTAAAACAGAGAGTTGCGCGAACGCAAGGCTGTTCTCGCGCCACTAGCCCAAATCAAGTCACGCGTACGCGTGATCCACGCGTCCGCGTGATCCACGCGTCCGCGTGATCCACGCGTCCGCGTCACCTGCGTCGCACAACTTATCCAAATCAGCGCCAATTATCTTACCTTTTCTTTTCTAATCCTAATTTCTTCTATCTTTTCTTCTTTCTTCTTTCTTCTTTCTTCTTTCTTACTTCATCTCTTAACTTCTCATTCTTCTTCACTTTCATTCTATTTTACTTAATTTATTTGCATACTTTCATTCATTGTATTTTAATTTTGTGCATATTTTTACTTTTTATTTTTCTTTTCTAAATTTATTATTTTCCATTGGTGCAAATTTTCTTTTTCAACTGTTGTATATTTTCTGGTATTATTTTGGGTGCTTAGTGACTTATTTTACACTGTTGGGTAATATTATTTATCTGTCAATGCCAATCTTTTATGATACATGTATCCCTTTTTGCATTGACATGAACTTACACTATCTCTCATTACCCACACTCTTCCCCCTTGTTGCAAATTCTTGCACCACTGGTATGCCATGTGCTTCTATTATTTTCTCACTTGCATGTTGTAGCTACCATATAATTGAGACCCCATTATTTGGCATTAACCCACCCATACTTTATTTGTTTCCTATCTTTATTTCTGGGTTACTTTTCTTCTTTTCCTCTTCTTTCAGGATGGCCACCAAAGAAGGGAAAGGGAAAGCTTCTAAATAGGGAGACAAACAAGTCTATCTGCACAATCCTTGGAGAAAAACGTCAGTTGGAGCCACCCGTCCACTTGCACATCTCAGCATGCACCGAGGACGGTGCAATCATTAAGTGTGGGGAGGTCGATACCGATCCCCATGGGTTAGTTACTCTTCTATCTCAACATCAATGGTTTATTTTCCTTGTTAGTTGTTGCATTTGCATGTTTGATTGCATATTTATTTGATTTTGTGCATATTCTACCACTGCTTGGTTGAAATAACGAATTTATTTTTCAAGAAACTTTTTATAGCATTTCACTAATTTGAATTAAAATTTTTGTTAAACTTGTTTGAAGAAATTTTATTTTGGAACATGGTTTTAGAGCTCGAACATACAAAACCAGTGAGATTTTGAGCCTATTTGATTGGTTGCATTTTATCAATCAATATTTTATTTTTTGGTGTGTGTTGTTCTCTCTAAAATTGTGATCTTTGTCTTGCTTGATTCTATATTTCCATTGTTTGATGTATGCATGCACTTACATGATTGAGGCCTTATTTCACTGAGCTTACATACCCATATGGCCTTAACCTTTCTTGCAAGTATATTTGTACTTCATTTTTAGGATTTGAATTAGTGAAATCCAGTTCATATTTATTCTTGGAGAATTTATTTACTTTTAAACCAAGTAGGTAAAGACATTTTGCATGTAGTTGCATTCATATAGATAGGTTACATTACATACTTTCTACCATTCTTCTTCACCTTTATAGCTTCTCTTGAGCTTAGCATGAGGACATGCTAATGTTTAAGTGTGAAAAGGTTGATAAACCACTATTTTATGGTTTATCTTGTGTTTAATTGAGTGGTTTTATCAAGTCCTTGCCCACTTATTCATTTAAATTGCATGGTTTTACTTTTTCCTTCCTGATTTTGTGCTATGATTGAAAATATGTTTCTTTGACCTTAATTTTATTAATCTTAATCATCCCTTTGTACCATTTGATGCCGTGATATGTGCGTTAAGTGATTTCAGGGATTACAGGGTAGGAATAGCTTAGAGAATGGAAAGGAAGCATACAAAAATGGAAGGAATACAAGAAGTTGAAGAAATTGTTAAGCTGTCAACCTGACCCTCTCACACTAAAACGGACATAACTCGAGCTACATAGGTCCAAATGAGGCGGTTTCAGTTGCGTTGGAAAGCTAACGTCCAGGGCTTCGATTTGATATATAATTTGCTATAGTAAAAGTACAGATAGGCGACACGAACGTGTGCTCCATGCGGACACGTCGCAGTGACGAAAAATCAGCGTGGCAGATTTCTTCTCCAACGATTTCTGGACTGTTTTCGACCCAATTTTCGGTCCAAAAAATACAGATTAGAGGCTATAAAGTGGAGGAATCCATTCATTCATGAATCATTAACTCATATTCACATAATTTTAGGTTTTAGATATAGCTTTCTAGAGAGAGGGGCTCTCTCCTCTCTCTTAGATTTTAGGATTAGGATTTCTTCTTCTCAATTTCCAGGTTCAATGTTCTTTTAATTTAAGATTCTTATATTCTGAATTTATTCCATAATATTTTTCCATTTAAATCTATTATTTGTTTAATTGTTTCCAATTGAATTTTAATTACCATGTTCCTTTTTTACTTCTTTTATGATTTATGAAAATGGCATTCATATTAACTGAGTAGACTCCCAACTTGATTTTGGAGTTGATTATTATTTGGAGACCCTTGAGTTGGAATACTCAAGAATTAATTGGTAACTGAAAGTTGTTGGCTAGCACTCTAGTTACTATGCTAATCCTTGCCAAGGGAGAGGATTAGGACTTGTGAACAGAAGTTGGCTCCCAACTTAATTTTCCTTTATTTAGTAAAAGATAACCAAGTAGAAACAACAACCTATTACTGTTAATCTTGAGAAATCCAACGAGGATAGAACTTCTGATTAATCTTCTCGGGTCAAGGCTTTTAATTTAATTACATAAAATCTCTTATTTATTTTTATTGCTTTAATTTATAATTATATCTGTGCCCATTGCCCAAACTCTAAAACCCCCAATTTACAAGACGCATAACCAATAATAAGAACACCTCCCTGTAATTTCTTGAGAGATGACCCGAGGTTTAAATACTTCGGTTATAAATTTTATTAGGTTTTGTTACTTGTGACAACCAAACTTTTGTACGAAAGGAATTCTTATCAGTTTAGAAGCTATACTTACAACGCAAATTTATTTGTGAAAATTCTAGATCGTGCGAGAGTTTCGTTCGTCAATCTCTCGTTCCATAATGCGAACCATCATTGAAGTTTCTGGTATTATTTTGGGTGCTTAGTGACTTATTTTACACTGTTGGGTAATATTATTTATCTGTCAATGCCAATCTTTTATGATACATGTATCCCTTTTTGCATTGACATGAACTTACACTATCTCTCATTACCCACACTCTTCCCCCTTGTTGCAAATTCTTGCACCACTGGTATGCCATGTGCTTCTATTATTTTCTCACTTGCATGTTGTAGCTACCATATAATTGAGACCCCATTATTTGGCATTAACCCACCCATACTTTATTTGTTTCCTATCTTTATTTCTGGGTTACTTTTCTTCTTTTCCTCTTCTTTCAGGATGGCCACCAAAGAAGGGAAAGGGAAAGCTTCTAAATGGGGAGACAAACAAGTCTATCTGCACAATCCTTGGAGAAAAACGTCAGTTGGAGCCACCCGTCCACTTGCACATCTCAGCATGCACCGAGGACGGTGCAATCATTAAGTGTGGGGAGGTCGATACCGATCCCCATGGGTTAGTTACTCTTCTATCTCAACATCAATGGTTTATTTTCCTTGTTAGTTGTTGCATTTGCATGTTTGATTGCATATTTATTTGATTTTGTGCATATTCTACCACTGCTTGGTTGAAATAACGAATTTATTTTTCAAGAAACTTTTTATAGCATTTCACTAATTTGAATTAAAATTTTTGTTAAACTTGTTTGAAGAAATTTTATTTTGGAACATGGTTTTAGAGCTCGAACATACAAAACCAATGAGATTTTGAGCCTATTTGATTGGTTGCATTTTATCAATCAATATTTTATTTTTTGGTGTGTGTTGTTCTCTCTAAAATTGTGATCTTTGTCTTGCTTGATTCTATATTTCCATTGTTTGATGTATGCATGCACTTACATGATTGAGGCCTTATTTCACTGAGCTTACATACCCATATGGCCTTAACCTTTCATTATCCTTTGCAAACCAATTTGAGCCTATTTTACCCCTTTTATTCTTTACTTTAGCACATCATTAACTCTAAGCGAAAAATAATAATGTCCTTAATTTGAATCCTTGGTTAGCTTAGACTAGTGAGAGTACTCATGAATTAAGTGTGGAGAAAAGTGGGTTTGGAAATATTTGGTTTGAGAATTGGGTGTTGTGTATTCTTGAGAAAATATGAACAAGAATGTTAAGAACATGTTTATGCATTCAATACCTTAATCATAAGCATTGAAAAAGAAAAGAAAAAAAATAAAATAAAAAAATATAAAAAAAAGAAGAGAAAAAGAAAAAGAAAAGAAAGAGAGCAAATAAGTAAAAGGGGACAAAATGCCCCAAAGTAAATGGTGAAAGCAATGCATATGTACTGTACTCGAAATTAGGATACATGAATATGTGGAAAACATGGTTAATGGATAGTTAGATGTGGTATTATGATTACATGGATTGGCTTAAGTTAGGTGGAAAGTTTAAGTTAATTAAGGATTTAGATTTTAGTCCACTTGGCCAAATACAATCCTACCTTGACTCTAACCCCATTACAACCCTTAAAAGACCTCTTGATATGTGTATTTCACTACAAGAAAAACACCCATTCAGGTACATTTGAAAAGTGTAGCCAAAAGTGAAAAAAAATTATGCCTTAGGCTATGGCTACGCTTTCTGGGCTACGGCTACGCTTTTTGGGGTGATTCCTATTCGGCCGTTGCCTATTCTCAAAGGCTACGCTTTTCTGCACCAAGGGCTACACTTTTGGCGTTTGGGAATAGGGTGCGCTTTTCAAGTGATGCTGTTTATGACCAAAGACTACGCTTTTCAGCTTCCATTTTTACTAGAATAGGCTACGCTTTTCAATGCTACTGCATCACCTTTGAAGCGTAGCCACTTTGTATACCATGGCTACTGTTTATAAGTGTAGCCTTAGGTTTCTCTTTTTTTTTTGTATTCTATAGCTACTGTATATAAGTGTAGTCTTAGGTCTCTTATTGTTTTTTTTATTTTCTATATATATATATATATATATATATATATATTCTAATAATTATTAATACAACATAATATTTAGTAATATAATTATATGTATAATAATTATGCAATTTTAATTAAATGAGTTAAATATTATAAAATAAAAATAAATACATAATTATATTAAATAATTTTTTTAAATAATAAAAATTATCTAACCAAAATATATTTATAATAATGATCCAAAAGTACTAGAATGAAGTTAATTGTGAGTATTCATACATCTCACACTAAAGTAAGCATAGCCATATCAAAATAACCATGATGCTACTTAGAATTTACTAGTAATACTCTACGAGAAACATATCCTACATAAGCATCTTCTAATAAAAGGCATTAGTAGTCAACCATACATGTATCCATTTTCAACACTACTCTATCTTATAGCCAATAAACCACAATAATAATCAGCTTAATCTTCATTATCATCCTCAACATTATCCTGCATAATTATATAGAAAAATAATTATTAAAAAATATTCATAATGACATTTGCAATTATAAAAATTATAAAATCAAACTCAAAACTATCAATGACTGATATCATTAATTCACCTCTGCCTTCTTTATTCTTTACTAAATGCTGGCCACACTTGCAAAGATATATATGAACATGGTAATCAAATCACACAAGTCAGCAAAAATATATATGAACATGGTAATCAAATCACACAAGTCAGAATCGAGAATTGCACTATCCAAACTATCTATGCTAGCCAATGTTCTATATCCACTAATTTTTTGTTTTTCAAAATTTCAATAAATTTCGCTTTGGAGATATGAGAGTTAAGAGTTCACCTTTATAGGAGGGATTTATCAGTGCTTCATATATTAAATTAACAATGTCATCCAAATGAATCCAGGAAAACCTGTACAAAAAAAAAGAAAAATAACTTAATTATATCAAAGTATTATTTATTCGGGAATGGATCTTTTTAATTATGTGGCAAACTATATATGATCGAAATTCGAAACACTTACAATTTTCTAACCACTCGTGATTTTTGCCAAACCACAACTATATCTTCTGAAGTAAAATACAATATATGAGAAAATATACTTAAAACACAAATCTGTTTCTAGACAATGATGTAGCAAGCTAACAGCAATCATAAAATACTAACCCCTCTCAGCCTTCCTACAAATCAAATAACAAGCATAGGCATTATTTACTATTTAGTTCATTTAGTTAAATTTAAAAATACTACAGACTTCATAGTAATAATGCAGAAGCAGAACTGTTTTGCTTTCAAAAGAAACTTTTACATAACACCAGAATAGACTAATAGCTAACGAGTCTCTCGGGATAATTGGTTTAATAATAATGTGAACCTCCTTCAATAATCTCTGTTTATAATTAATAAATAATAAAGTTTAGTGCTTTTAGTAAAGTAAACTCAAGAATTGATGCACAAACCTAAAACTTTTAATATTATCTCCCTAATGTACAATAACCTGTGCTAATATATAGAAAAGGCACTCCTACACTGCTTCCATACTTCTGCTGAATCCAGATTTTTAAGCTATTAAATGGATAGGTCAGAGGAAGAATAAGCAATTTCTTGTAAGTAAAACTTGCTTAACTTGATGCACATATATTTGTCAAGAAAAATATACATATAAAAAGGTTCATTTTCAATTTGTACCATCAGGAATCATATGCTTACTTTTGATGTTACTTTAATCCTGCTCTGCTTGATTTCTGTTTTTATCTGCAGAATTAAAACGAGCGTTGGAAAGATGTCTATTATCTCTTAATAACCAAAACTCTATGAATCTTTAAGTCAATACAATCCAATAATGACAGTGATAGGAACAAGGCAATAACCTCCGAAGACCATCTGGTACTTATGGATATTCCAGCCAAGTTAACCACCCCTGTTGAGCCCTGAATGCTATTCTTCCATTCCGACTCCTCCGCAATCTTAATTCCTGGAAAGTCTTTCACTGGAAGGGCAAGGCAAAGTTAACCAATGAATCCAAAGTGCATGATCTATCTACCTTTTTTATTTATTTAAAAGGAAGATAAATGTAAGACTTTCAATAGTGAATGGATCTAAATTAGGTATGAATTTAAACCAAATGCAGCATAATAAGCTTAAGAATGATTAGGATTTATGAAGTAGCACTTCACATGGCAGAGTTATATAACTTATATCTAATGGGAACTCAACCCCAACCCCAACCCCAACTTGTTATGATACTATTAATCAAATATCAGTAAAGCCCAAATTACTGTCTGCATTCTCACATCAAAACACATGGAATTTACTGTCTGTCACCTCAAGCGTTGGCCACTCAAAAGCTGGATAGAATTTCTTTGTGCATACAAATCCAAAGAGTATTAACAGTAATGAAAGAGGTATAAAGAACGGTGCGTAGTAGAACTTCTGCACCCCAAAGTAACCAAGCATGGTAACTTGGTATAGAATCAAAGATGCTAGTATGCGGTTGTGTATGTGCGGCCACATCCTTCCATAGCTTTCATACGATGGAACATACACTTTTAGAGCCTGTTGATAACAAAAAAACACTACTCATTCATGAGATTTCAAGCTATTAAAATGACACGGATCAATTAATATCCTGGTTGGGTAAATAGAATCATGAGAACTTCACCTGATTTCTTAGTATAAGCCATCCGAGGCCAAAATACAGAGCACCAAATGGGACTATCAGAGGAGCAATCACAGAATAGCAGAAAACGATTGTGACGATGAGCATGTCACCAAGAACTCTAGTCCCATAACCAAGATCTCCAGGAGCCCAAGCCTCTTTCACCTCCGCATCAGTCTTGCAAAGATACTTTTTCTTCAAATGGAATAAAATAAGAGGAACTAACCCGGACAGCTCAAGACCATAGCCAACAAAAAATCTGACAAACAGAATAGAAGTCATTTAATTTGGTTGAACATTAAATCATATGCACAACCCAACTTCATAAGAAGATGATAACTAACAAGATCATGGAAACACCATTTGTAAATCAAGTTTGCATTAATGCACCCTTTAGCATATATAGCAAACAGACTCAATCAGCATTGCCAGAAGAACAATAGTAAATAAATAAATGAAACATGAAATATTATCTTACTTGAGAGCCACATAGGTCAAGAAGAAAGTAGCATTGCATGGAAGGCTTGCAGCTAGCAAAGACACAAGTTATTGTCTGCATTCTCACATCAAACACATCAAAAATGGCTTTACCACTACCAAACCTCTAATCTTCCAATCCAAGCTCCTCTGTTTTTCTCTGTTATACCTCTTCACAACTCTTTTCCTCGCTCTCTACACCATTCTCTCTCAATCCAAATGCTTATTCAGATCTTCCCCTTTGGATCCAATTCAGGATCCTCTCTTCTCTTACCCTTCCTCCTATGGAGAGCACAAGTATGCTGTCTCAACCACACGTTCTACATGCACTTCTCCTATTTTCTTTTCAGGTGCTCTGCGTCGATTCCTCTGTTCTGTGTGATTCTCTCCCAATATAGAAAATGCTGAATTTGTGTTGTTGTTGTGATAAAGCTGAAGAATTTCCACTAATGAATTGTGGTTATCGGATTCAGATTACTTGGATGTTGTGAAGGAGATCAAGAATTTGATCAAGGACTCTTCATCAGCTGAGGAGTCAAGTGCTCTACTCTACATGCTTCTCGGCTACCAGGAAGCCAAAACCATTCATGCAGTAAAACCCCCAATTCCTATCAGTGTCATATCCAGAAGCTACAACCCCTAATTAAAAACCCTAAAATTGGAACCCAAAACCTCCCAAATTTCACAGAACAAACTGAAAATCGATACATACCTTCTCAGGTGAGCGGCGATGACGATGCTGAGCGACGACGACGATGCTGAGCGACGACAGTGAGCACATGCGACGATGATGCTGAGCGGTGACAGTGAGTGCACGAGAAGGCGATGCGAGGCGACGGTCAGCGCACGCAACGACGATGGTCCGCACGGCAGAGCCCTAGCCGGTGTCGTCCTCTCCTTCCTTCCCCTCTCCTCTCTTCTTCTCTTCTTCTTCCCGTTCTCTCTTTTTCTGATTTTTCCCTCTTTTGTGTGTGTGTGAGTGAGGATGAGAGTGTGAGCTTGTGAGTGGTGAGCTGGTGACTGGTGAGTAGCGTAGCCATGTGGTGAGTGGTGACTGGGTGGCGACGGTCAATAGCGACGGTGAGAAGGCGAAGGTGATGAGTGTCGTAGGTGATGTGTGTTAAAGGTGAGAATGGCGAAGGTGAGAATTGTGTGCCAAAGGATTGGCGAAGGTGAGGGTTCCTCCAATTGAAGGTGCTGTGTGCGTGTCTGCTTTTGGAGGGAATTGAAAGAGGAATAAAAATTTCACGAAGTGTTAGGATTTGGTCTTATACATTAGGCATCACTTTTAAAATGCACCCAAAACTTAATAAATAGGCTACTCTCTAAAAGCGTCCTCTTTGATACAAAAAGTGAACCTATAGATATCAAGCTACGGCTACGCTTTATAAGTGATTTCTAAAATACTTAAGGCTATACTTTTTAAATGATGCCACAATTGTGTATCCTTTTCTCATATAAAAAGGCAACACGGAAAAAAGCATAGCCTATTCTATGAATAGGCTACACTTTTCAAATGTAGCTTAAAAGAAGTGTGGCTGAATGGGTATTTTTCTTGTAGTGTTTATGCATTAAATTTTTGTTGATTGTTAGATGAAGAGCAAGCCTTAGAAAGCAAGGTTAGTAGAGAATTGAGAGAATCGAACCTTAAACACTTGAGTGATTAGAGTGTATACACTTCCGGTGAGGGTTCGACGCTCGATTCTTTGTTCCCGGCTTTCATGAGCTATTCTCTTCTTGCAAGTATATTTGTACTTCATTTTTAGGATTTGAATTAGTGAAATCCAGTTCATATTTATTCTTGGAGAATTTATTTACTTTTAAACCAAGTAGGTAAAGACATTTTGCATGTAGTTGCATTCATATAGATAGGTTACATTACATACTTTCTACCATTCTTCTTCACCTTTATAGCTTCTCTTGAGCTTAGCATGAGGACATGCTAATGTTTAAGTGTGAAAAGGTTGATAAACCACTATTTTATGGTTTATCTTGTGTTTAATTGAGTGGTTTTATCAAGTCCTTGCCCACTTATTCATTTAAATTGCATGGTTTTACTTTTTCCTTCCTGATTTTGTGCTATGATTGAAAATATGTTTCTTTGACCTTAATTTTATTAATCTTAATCATCCCTTTGTACCATTTGATGCCGTGATATGTGCGTTAAGTGATTTCAGGGATTACAGGGTAGGAATAGCTTAGAGAATGGAAAGGAAGCATACAAAAATGGAAGGAATACAAGAAGTTGAAGAAATTGTTAAGTTGTCAACCTGACCCTCTCACACTAAAACGGACATAACTCGAGCTACATAGGTCCAAATGAGGCGGTTTCAGTTGCGTTGGAAAGCTAACGTCCAGGGCTTCGATTTGATATATAATTTGCTATGGTAAAAGTACAGATAGGCGACACGAACGTGTGCTCCATGCGGACGCGTCGCATTGACGAAAAACCAGCGTGGCAGATTTCTTCTCCAACGATTTCTGGACTGTTTTCGACCCAATTTTCGGTCCAGAAAATACAGATTAGAGGCTATAAAGCGGGGAAATCCATTCATTCATGAATCATTAACTCATATTCACATAATTTTAGGTTTTAGATATAGTTTTCTAGAGAGAGGGGCTCTCTCCTCTCTCTTAGATTTTAGGATTAGGATTTCTTCTTCTCAATTTCCAGGTTCAATGTTCTTTTAATTTAAGATTCTTATATTCTGAATTTATTCCATAATATTTTTCCATTTAAATCTATTATTTGTTTAATTGTTTCCAATTGAATTTTAATTACCATGTTCCTTTTTTACTTCTTTTATGATTTATGAAAATGGCATTCATATTAACTGAGTAGACTCCCAACTTGATTTTGGAGTTGATTATTATTTGGAGACCCTTGAGTTGGAATACTCAAGAATTAATTGGTAACTGAAAGTTGTTGGCTAGCACTCTAGTTACTATGCTAATCCTTGCCAAGGGAGAGGATTAGGACTTGTGAACAGAAGTTGGCTCCCAACTTAATTTTCCTTTATTTAGTAAAGGATAACCAAGTAGAAACAACAACCTATTACTGTTAATCTTGAGAAATCCAACGAGGATAGAACTTCTGATTAATCTTCTCGGGTCAAGGCTTTTAATTTAATTACATAAAATCTCTTATTTATTTTTATTGCTTTAATTTATAATTATATCTGTGCCCATTGCCCAAACTCTAAAACCCCCAATTTACAAGACGCATAACCAATAATAAGAACACCTCCCTGTAATTTCTTGAGAGATGACCCGAGGTTTAAATACTTCGGTTATAAATTTTATTAGGTTTTGTTACTTGTGACAACCAAACTTTTGTACGAAAGGAATTCTTATCAGTTTAGAAGCTATACTTACAACGCAAATTTATTTGTGAAAATTCTAGATCGTGCGAGAGTTTCGTTCGTCAATCTCTCGTTCCATAATGCGAACCATCATTGAAGTTTCTGGTATTATTTTGGGTGCTTAGTGACTTATTTTACACTGTTGGGTAATATTATTTATCTGTCAATGCCAATCTTTTATGATACATGTATCCCTTTTTGCATTGACATGAACTTACACTATCTCTCATTACCCACACTCTTCCCCCTTGTTGCAAATTCTTGCACCACTGGTATGCCATGTGCTTCTATTATTTTCTCACTTGCATGTTGTAGCTACCATATAATTGAGACCCCATTATTTGGCATTAACCCACCCATACTTTATTTGTTTCCTATCTTTATTTCTGGGTTACTTTTCTTCTTTTCCTCTTCTTTCAGGATGGCCACCAAAGAAGGGAAAGGGAAAGCTTCTAAATGGGGAGACAAACAAGTCTATCTGCACAATCCTTGGAGAAAAACGTCAGTTGGAGCCACCCGTCCACTTGCACATCTCAGCATGCACCGAGGACGGTGCAATCATTAAGTGTGGGGAGGTCGATACCGATCCCCATGGGTTAGTTACTCTTCTATCTCAACATCAATGGTTTATTTTCCTTGTTAGTTGTTGCATTTGCATGTTTGATTGCATATTTATTTGATTTTGTGCATATTCTACCACTGCTTGGTTGAAATAACGAATTTATTTTTCAAGAAACTTTTTATAGCATTTCACTAATTTGAATTAAAATTTTTGTTAAACTTGTTTGAAGAAATTTTATTTTGGAACATGGTTTTAGAGCTCGAACATACAAAACCAATGAGATTTTGAGCCTATTTGATTGGTTGCATTTTATCAATCAATATTTTATTTTTTGGTGTGTGTTGTTCTCTCTAAAATTGTGATCTTTGTCTTGCTTGATTCTATATTTCCATTGTTTGATGTATGCATGCACTTACATGATTGAGGCCTTATTTCACTGAGCTTACATACCCATATGGCCTTAACCTTTCATTATCCTTTGCAAACCAATTTGAGCCTATTTTACCCCTTTTATTCTTTACTTTAGCACATCATTAACTCTAAGCGAAAAATAATAATGTCCTTAATTTGAATCCTTGGTTAGTTTAGACTAGTGAGAGTACTCATGAATTAAGTGTGGAGAAAAGTGGGTTTGGAAATATTTGGTTTGAGAATTGGGTGTTGTGTATTCTTGAGAAAATATGAACAAGAATGTTAAGAACATGTTTATGCATTCAATACCTTAATCATAAGCATTGAAAAAGAAAAGAAAAAAAATAAAATAAAAAAATATAAAAAAAAAGAAGAGAAAAAGAAAAAGAAAAGAAAGAGAGCAAATAAGTAAAAGGGGACAAAATGCCCCAAAGTAAATGGTGAAAGCAATGCATATGTACTGTACTCGAAATTAGGATACATGAATATGTGGAAAACATGGTTAATGGATAGTTAGATGTGGTATTATGATTACATGGATTGGCTTAAGTTAGGTGGAAAGTTTAAGTTAATTAAGGATTTAGATTTTAGTCCACTTGGCCAAATACAATCCTACCTTGACTCTAACCCCATTACAACCCTTAAAAGACCTCTTGATATGTGTATTTCACTACAAGAAAAACACCCATTCAGGTACATTTGAAAAGTGTAGCCAAAAGTGAAAAAAAATTATGCCTTAGGCTATGGCTACGCTTTCTGGGCTACGGCTACGCTTTTTGGGGTGATTCCTATTCGGCCGTTGCCTATTCTCAAAGGCTACGCTTTTCTGCACCAAGGGCTACACTTTTGGCGTTTGGGAATAGGGTGCGCTTTTCAAGTGATGCTGTTTATGACCAAAGACTACGCTTTTCAGCTTCCATTTTTACTAGAATAGGCTACGCTTTTCAATGCTACTGCATCACCTTTGAAGCGTAGCCACTTTGTATACCATGGCTACTGTTTATAAGTGTAGCCTTAGGTTTCTCTTTTTTTTTTGTATTCTATAGCTACTGTATATAAGTGTAGTCTTAGGTCTCTTATTGTTTTTTTTTATTTTCTATATATATATATATATATATATATATATATATATTCTAATAATTATTAATACAACATAATATTTAGTAATATAATTATATGTATAATAATTATGCAATTTTAATTAAATGAGTTAAATATTATAAAATAAAAATAAATACATAATTATATTAAATAATTTTTTTAAATAATAAAAATTATCTAACCAAAATATATTTATAATAATGATCCAAAAGTACTAGAATGAAGTTAATTGTGAGTATTCATACATCTCACACTAAAGTAAGCATAGCCATATCAAAATAACCATGATGCTACTTAGAATTTACTAGTAATACTCTACGAGAAACATATCCTACATAAGCATCTTCTAATAAAAGGCATTAGTAGTCAACCATACATGTATCCATTTTCAACACTACTCTATCTTATAGCCAATAAACCACAATAATAATCAGCTTAATCTTCATTATCATCCTCAACATTATCCTGCATAATTATATAGAAAAATAATTATTAAAAAATATTCATAATGACATTTGCAATTATAAAAATTATAAAATCAAACTCAAAACTATCAATGACTGATATCATTAATTCACCTCTGCCTTCTTTATTCTTTACTAAATGCTGGCCACACTTGCAAAGATATATATGAACATGGTAATCAAATCACACAAGTCAGCAAAAATATATATGAACATGGTAATCAAATCACACAAGTCAGAATCGAGAATTGCACTATCCAAACTATCTATGCTAGCCAATGTTCTATATCCACTAATTTTTTGTTTTTCAAAATTTCAATAAATTTCGCTTTGGAGATATGAGAGTTAAGAGTTCACCTTTATAGGAGGGATTTATCAGTGCTTCATATATTAAATTAACAATGTCATCCAAATGAATCCAGGAAAACCTGTACAAAAAAAAAGAAAAATAACTTAATTATATCAAAGTATTATTTATTCGGGAATGGATCTTTTTAATTATGTGGCAAACTATATATGATCGAAATTCGAAACACTTACAATTTTCTAACCACTCGTGATTTTTGCCAAACCACAACTATATCTTCTGAAGTAAAATACAATATATGAGAAAATATACTTAAAACACAAATCTGTTTCTAGACAATGATGTAGCAAGCTAACAGCAATCATAAAATACTAACCCCTCTCAGCCTTCCTACAAATCAAATAACAAGCATAGGCATTATTTACTATTTAGTTCATTTAGTTAAATTTAAAAATACTACAGACTTCATAGTAATAATGCAGAAGCAGAACTGTTTTGCTTTCAAAAGAAACTTTTACATAACACCAGAACAGACTAATAGCTAACGAGTCTCTCGGGATAATTGGTTTAATAATAATGTGAACCTCCTTCAATGATCTCTGTTTATAATTAATAAATAATAAAGTTTAGTGCTTTTAGTAAAGTAAACTCAAGAATTGATGCACAAACCTAAAACTTATAATATTATCTCCCTAATGTACAATAACCTGTGCTAATATATAGAAAAGGCACTCCTACACTGCTTCCATACTTCTGCTGAATCCAGATTTTTAAGCTATTAAATGGATAGGTCAGATGAAGAATAAGCAATTTCTTGTAAGTAAAACTTGCTTAACTTGATGCACATATATTTGTCAAGAAAAATATACATATAAAAAGGTTCATTTTCAATTTGTACCATCAGGAATCATATGCTTACTTTTGATGTTACTTTAATCCTGCTCTGCTTGATTTCTGTTTTTATCTGCAGAATTAAAATGAGCGTTGGAAAGATGTCTATTATCTCTTAATAACCAAAACTCTATGAATCTTTAAGTCAATACAATCCAATAATGACAGTGATAGGAACAAGGCAATAACCTCCGAAGACCATCTGGTACTTATGGGTATTCCAGCCAAGTTAACCACCCCTGTTGAGCCCTGAATGCTATTCTTCTATTCCGACTCCTCCGCAATCTTAATTCCTGGAAAGTTTTTCACTGGAAGGGCAAGGCAAAGTTAACCAATGAATCCAAAGTGCATGATCTATCTACCTTTTTTATTTATTTAAAAGGAAGATAAATGTAAGACTTTCAATAGTGAAGGGATCTAAATTAGGTATGAATTTAAACCAAATGCAGCATAATAAGCTTAAGAATGATTAGGATTTATGAAGTAGCACTTCACATGGCAGAGTTATATAACTTATATCTAATGGGAACTCAACCCCAACCCCAACCCCAACTTGTTATGATACTATTAATCAAATATCAGTAAAGCCCAAATTACTGTCTGCATTCTCACATCAAAACACATGGAATTTACTGTCTGTCACCTCAAGCGTTGGCCACTCAAAAGCTGGATAGAATTTCTTTGTGCATACAAATCCAAAGAGTATTAACAGTAATGAAAGAGGTATAAAGAACGGTGCGTAGTAGAACTTCTGCACCCCAAAGTAACCAAGCATGGTAACTTGGTATAGAATCAAAGATGCTAGTATGCGGTTGTGTATGTGCGGCCACATCCTTCCATAGCTTTCATACGATGGAACATACACTTTTAGAGCCTGTTGATAACAAAAAAACACTACTCATTCATGAGATTTCAAGCTATTAAAATGACACGGATCAATTAATATCCTGGTTGGGTAAATAGAATCATGAGAACTTCACCTGATTTCTTAGTATAAGCCATCCGAGGCCAAAATACAGAGCACCAAATGGGACTATCAGAGGAGCAATCACAGAATAGCAGAAAACGATTGTGACGATGAGCATGTCACCAAGAACTCTAGTCCCATAACCAAGATCTCCAGGAGCCCAAGCCTCTTTCACCTCCGCATCAGTCTTGCAAAGATACTTTTTCTTCAAATGGAATAAAATAAGAGGAACTAACCCGGACAGCTCAAGACCATAGCCAACAAAAAATCTGACAAACAGAATAGAAGTCATTTAATTTGGTTGAACATTAAATCATATGCACAACCCAACTTCATAAGAAGATGATAACTAACAAGATCATGGAAACACCATTTGTAAATCAAGTTTGCATTAATGCACCCTTTAGCGTATATAGCAAACAGACTTAATCAGCATTGCCAGAAGAATAATAGTAAATAAATAAATGAAACATGAGATATTATCTTACTTGAGAGCCACATAGGTCAAGAAGAAAGTAGCATTGCATGGAAGGCTTGCAGCTAGCAAAGACACAAGTTATTGTCTGCATTCTCACATCAAACACATCAAAAATGGCTTTACCACTACCAAACCTCTAATCTTCCAATCCAAGCTCCTCTGTTTTTCTCTGTTATACCTCTTCACAACTCTTTTCCTCGCTCTCTACACCATTCTCTCTCAATCCAAATGCTTATTCAGATCTTCCCCTTTGGATCCAATTCAGGATCCTCTCTTCTCTTACCCTTCCTCCTATGGAGAGCACAAGTATGCTGTCTCAACCACACGTTCTACATGCACTTCTCCTATTTTCTTTTCAGGTGCTCTGCGTCGATTCCTCTGTTCTGTGTGATTCTCTCCCAATATAGAAAATGCTGAATTTGTGTTGTTGTTGTGATAAAGCTGAAGAATTTCCACTAATGAATTGTGGTTATCGGATTCAGATTACTTGGATGTTGTGAAGGAGATCAAGAATTTGATCAAGGACTCTTCATCAGCTGAGGAGTCAAGTGCTCTACGCTACATGCTTCTCGGCTACCAGGAAGCTAAAACCATTCATGCAGTAAAACCCCCAATTCCTATCAGTGTCATATCCAGAAGCTACAACCCCTAATTAAAAACCCTAAAATTGGAACCCAAAACCTCCCAAATTTCACAGAACAAACTGAAAATCGATACATACCTTCTCAGGTGAGCGGCGATGACGATGCTGAGCGACGACGACGATGCTGAGCGACGACGACGATGCTGAGCGACGACAGTGAGCACATGCGACGATGATGCTGAGCGGTGACAGTGAGTGCACGAGAAGGCGATGCGAGGCGACGGTCAGCGCACGCAACGACGATGGTCCGCACGGCAGAGCCCTAGCCGGTGTCGTCCTCTCCTTCCTTCCCCTCTCCTCTCTTCTTCTCTTCTTCTTCCCGTTCTCTCTTTTTCTGATTTTTCCCTCTTTTGTGTGTGTGTGAGTGAGGATGAGAGTGTGAGCTTGTGAGTGGTGAGCTGGTGACTGGTGAGTAGCGCAGCCATGTGGTGAGTGGTGACTGGGTGGCGACGGTGAGAAGGCGAAGGTGATGAGTGTCGTAGGTGATGTGTGTTGAAGGTGAGAATGGCGAAGGTGAGAATTGTGTGCCAAAGGATTGGCGAAGGTGAGGGTTCCTCCAATTGAAGGTGCTGTGTGCGTGTCTGCTTTTGGAGGGAATTGAAAGAGGAATAAAAATTTCACGAAGTGTTAGGATTTGGTCTTATACATTAGGCATCACTTTTAAAATGCACCCAAAACTTAATAAATAGGCTACTCTCTAAAAGCGTCCTCTTTGATACAAAAAGTGAACCTATAGATATCAACCTACGGCTACGCTTTATAAGTGATTTCTAAAATACTTAAGGCTATACTTTTTAAATGATGCCACAATTGTGTATCCTTTTCTCATATAAAAAGGCAACACGGAAAAAAGTGTAGCCTATTCTATGAATAGGCTACACTTTTCAAATGTAGCTTAAAAGAAGTGTGGCTGAATGGGTATTTTTCTTGTAGTGTTTATGCATTAAATTTTTGTTGATTGTTAGATGAAGAGCAAGCCTTAGAAAGCAAGGTTAGTAGAGAATTGAGAGAATCGAACCTTAAACACTTGAGTGATTAGAGTGTATACACTTCCGGTGAGGGTTCGACGCTCGATTCTTTGTTCCCGGCTTTCATGAGCTATTCTCTTCTTGCAAGTATATTTGTACTTCATTTTTAGGATTTGAATTAGTGAAATCCAGTTCATATTTATTCTTGGAGAATTTATTTACTTTTAAACCAAGTAGGTAAAGACATTTTGCATGTAGTTGCATTCATATAGATAGGTTACATTACATACTTTCTACCATTCTTCTTCACCTTTATAGCTTCTCTTGAGCTTAGCATGAGGACATGCTAATGTTTAAGTGTGAAAAGGTTGATAAACCACTATTTTATGGTTTATCTTGTGTTTAATTGAGTGGTTTTATCAAGTCCTTGCCCACTTATTCATTTAAATTGCATGGTTTTACTTTTTCCTTCCTGATTTTGTGCTATGATTGAAAATATGTTTCTTTGACCTTAATTTTATTAATCTTAATCATCCCTTTGTACCATTTGATGCCGTGATATGTGCGTTAAGTGATTTCAGGGATTACAGGGTAGGAATAGCTTAGAGAATGGAAAGGAAGCATACAAAAATGGAAGGAATACAAGAAGTTGAAGAAATTGCTAAGCTGTCAACCTGACCCTCTCACACTAAAACGGACATAACTCGAGCTACATAGGTCCAAATGAGGCGGTTTCAGTTGCGTTGGAAAGCTAACGTCCAGGGCTTCGATTTGATATATAATTTGCTATAGTAAAAGTACAGATAGGCGACACAAACGTATGCTCTATGCGGACGCGTCGCAGTGACGAAAAACCAGCGTGGCAGATTTCTTCTCCAACGATTTCTGGACTGTTTTCGACCTAATTTTCGGTCTAGAAAATACAGATTAGAGGCTATAAAGTGGGGGAATCCATTCATTCATGAATCATTAACTCATATTCACATAATTTTAGGTTTTAGATATAGTTTTCTAGAGAGAGGGGCTCTCTCCTCTCTCTTAGGTTTTAGGATTAGGATTTCTTCTTCTCAATTTCCAAGTTCAATGTTCTTTTAATTTAAGATTCTTATATTCTACATTTATTCCATAATATTTTTCCATTTAAATCTATTATTTGTTTAATTGTTTCCAATTGAATTTTAATTACCATGTTCCTTTTTTACTTCTTTTATGATTTATGAAAATGGCATTCATATTAACTGAGTAGACTCCCAACTTGATTTTGGAGTTGATTATTATTTGGAGACCCTTGAGTTGGAATACTCAAGAATTAATTGGTAACTGAAAGTTGTTGGCTAGCACTCTAGTTACTATGCTAATCCTTGCCAAGGGAGAGGATTAGGACTTGTGAACAGAAGTTGGCTCCCAACTTAATTTTCCTTTATTTAGTAAAGGATAACCAAGTAGAAACAACAACCTATTACTGTTAATCTTGAGAAATCCAACGAGGATAGAACTTCTGATTAATCTTCTCGGGTCAAGGCTTTTAATTTAATTACATAAAATCTCTTATTTATTTTTATTGCTTTAATTTATAATTATATCTGTGCCCATTGCCCAAACTCCAAAACCCCCAATTTACAAGACGCATAACCAATAATAAGAACACCTCCCTGTAATTTCTTGAGAGATGACCCGAGGTTTAAATACTTCGGTTATAAATTTTATTAGGTTTTGTTACTTGTGACAACCAAACTTTTGTACGAAAGGAATTCTTATCAGTTTAGAAGCTATACTTACAACGCGAATTTATTTGTGAAAATTCTAGATCGCGCGAGAGTTTCGTTCGTCAATCTCTCGTTCCATAATGCGAACCATCATTGAAGTTATCATTTTCTACAACATAATTACAACGAAAATCAAAGTCAAAAGGATGAGACTTCATGGAGAAAAAAATAAAAACAAAAGCTATCAAGAACTAAAAAAAAAGTACACTCTTAACTATTAACAAAAACAAGCAAACTATTCACACACGCACATATAAACAATAACCAATAACAAGCACACATATGTAAATTCCCGACAATGGCACCAAAAACTTAATCCGGGCTAAACGTCGGTTTAGAATTTCTCAAAAAGAATCTTGTCGTAAGTATAGTTCTAAACCAACAAATGACCTGTATTAGAGTTGAGTTTGTTTGTCACAAATTCAAATCAATAAAAACCGGGAGTTTTAAATCCCGGGTCGTCTCTCAAAAGAATTGCAGTGAGGTGTGCGTATCATTGGCTATGAGAAAAAGGAGTTTGAAATACAAAAGATAAGAAATTAAATGATAAAAAAGTAAAGAACAAACAAAAAAATTTAAGTACTAATAGGCATCTTGGCAAGGATTGAGAGTTAAGGTTTTCTATCCAAGTCATTGACCATAAACATGGTAATTAAGAAGAGTTAATCCCACTTCGTCATCCCCAACATTGGAAAAAAGTCAAATAGGCATAATTGATCTTAATCCACAAGTTCTAGCCAACTCACAAATTAGACTTAGTGAAAGACTAGCGTCAGTAGAAACAAAACCAACTAACAACCCTAAATTACCAATCAATATTGGACGTCAATGACTCAATGTCACCTAAGTCCTTAATTTCAAGCCAAGAATGCAAAATTCTACTCTAAAACTAGAAAAGGTATTTGTCAAACACTTGGAATGCATCAAAATAAAACATGCTAAATTGCAAGAATTATAAAATCTATAACTACTAAAACAAGAAAGCAATAATGACAAACTAAACAAGCATCACTAAACATATTAAATTGTATTAAAAGTAAACAAAAATTCAAGTGTTAATAATCCAAAATTGACAAAATTAAAGAAACTAATAAGTAAAACTAAAAGGTTTAAGACAATAAAATAAGAAAAATATAAAGAAAATTAAACTAGAACAAAAATTAAAACCTAAATTAAGGATAAATTAACCTAAAATCTAAATTTCTAGAGAGAAGTTCTCTTCTCTCTCTAAAATTTCTATCTAAAACATGATTTTAAACTACTATTATGATTATTTGCTTGTCTTACCTTCAAATGCTTCAACAATGAGTTGGATTAGGCCCAAAATGGACTTGAAATCGCGATCCACGTATTTACTTAAGTAAATCACGTGCCACTACTCGTGTATACGCACAAGCCATGCGTACACACAAGACATGCGTGCGCATAACCATGAAAATCTCCAATCTTCATTTCTTTATGAATTCTTCACTTATGCATGCTTTTTTTTCATTTCTTCAAGTCATTATTGCCTTCTAAACCTTAAATCACTCAAATAAATACATCAAGGCATCGAATGTGATAACAATGAATTAAATTTAGTAATTTTAAAGACTTAAAACGCATGTTTTTAATAATTAAGCATAATTAAGAGAAATTTACAAAAGCATACAATTTCTATGAATAAATGTAGAATAAGTTGATAAATTACATGTTTTTCTATTAAAAAATGATCATAAAATAGAGGTTTATTAATTAACAAACTTTCATTTTTTGTAACTACACACCCTTAATTTCTGCTATATTATTTGAGATTGATTTTGTCTCACATAAAAAAAATCTTAAGAGAGTGGGATCAAATGATCATTGAGGTTGTGGATTATCAGGAGTCTCTACAATCCCTAACAATTCCACATTAGAACTTTTATGTCTTTTTGGGTGCTATTTTACGACTGACACTCCTTCCCTCCTAACCTTAGCATGCAACTCATCTATTAGTCCTTCCAAAAATTTTCTCTTATAGTTCTCCTCATTCTCCCTCCCTCAATTACCCCTTTTTTCTTCAACAATACATTCACCTTCAAAACTACCATGTCTTGCCATTTGCTTTAGTTTCACTCTTTTCTTTTCTTTTTTTTTTTCCAAAACTCTAACCCTTTTAATCTGATATTTAAGGTATCACATTTTATAGATGAGGTGATGTCCACCAAAATCAGAGACATATCCATGGTAGTTTTTATTATTACCATATTAGAATCTTCCATTTCTCGCATTGTTTCTCCTCCATTATAAGATTTATTGATACTGCTTTAAGTGTTTTTCTCTTTAACATTTAGAGTAATAAAATTGTCTAACAACTATGATGGTGAAACCTTATTCTTTGGTTTTAACATTACACTAGGATTGTTCTCCTCTTCTTCCTTCATATTTATCCTTCACCTAACTTAATCCACCCTCAACCACTCTCCAACCTTGTTCTCCTTTAAATTATTTGAATCTGAGTTTTTTAATAATCGGCTGCAAACCTTTGCTCCATGCTCTATATCGATTAATTCATATCTCAATTTCACGTCTATTATTTTCTAGTTCGGTCCCTTTAGTTTTACACTATCTCGCACTACTTTCTCTCAATCCATCATGATTCTGGCTATCATGATTCGAATTTTTTCGTCTTTAATTTCAAAGATCCCTACGTCCGTAACCTCTCCTAGTTTCTCTCCAAACTTCTTTGTGACTTTTATTATTTTGTAACTCTTTGGTAAATTTTAGAGTTGTAACCAAATTAAAAATTTTGATGCAGTATTCTTTTCTGATTTTTTTGTTTCTAACCAACGTTTGACATGAAGAATGTTGTCCTTGAATAGCTATGGGAAACCATTCTCTATTCCCCGAGCCTCTAGATCATCATCAAAGAAAAATTGAAATCGATTATTTTTCTAATATGCTACTCTAAACTTATATGACCTATTCTAGATCGCCTTTAATGCATTTTTCATAGTGCCTGAAGAGAAATTTTTATTGAGATAGAAGACTCTTTCTATTAAAATTTTAGAGCATATTTTCACACTTGATGAAACATCTTTTTATATCTAACTCGACAATCATCTCTTTCTCTTCCTCTCTATCTCTTTTTATATCTAACATCTTTTTAGAGCATATTTTCACACTGGATTAGGATCAGGCTTGAGGCTTGTCTAGAGACGGATCTATGTACATTGTTGTGGGGGCAAGCGGCCCCACTAGAATTTGAAATTTTTTTGAGTAATCTATGATAATAATATTTATTTGTTCCCATTAAATTATTGAATTTGACCCCGTAATAATTTTTTATCCAACTTTTGGTACTTAATAGTCAATTTAAGAATTTCGTTTTAGATATCTATTAGAATGATCAATTTTCAATTTAAATGAGATTTGCGTTCTTTCTTAGAAATCAACTTGAAAGAGTATTATTTATCTTCTTTTAAAATTAGCTTTAGTTTTTTCGTAATAATTGCATTAATTGAAAGAACTTTTTCAATTATGAATATTAGTAAAAATTGACTTCTAATTATATGAGAAGTAAATTTTTAAATAATTATTTAATGATATATATAAAAAAAAGAGACATTTCGATTGTATTTATAAAAAAGATTACTCAATTTTTTTAAAAAAATAAAATTTTAAATTATATATTATTATTCAAATTACTATTTTAGTATTTTAATTTGTAAATTAGATATTTTAAAAATTAATCATATTTTATAATAATAAAATATAATTATAACAATAATTATATTATATGTATATAAAAAAATTTATTTGAATAAAATATATATTAAAATATAAAATATATATTAAAAATAAATTAAATAATATATATTTTTATACATAAATATATAATAATTAATAAATAATTTAATAATTAATTTTTACATATATGATATTATTATTATAAAAATTATTATTATTATATTATATATTTTTATTCTCACTGTCAAAATAGTTTGAATTCATGATTAACTATTGGTCATGATTAGTGATCAAATTGTTGTCTGTTAGTATGAAGCGCAGCCAACTCTGATGAGCATGCATCAAAAGTTTAAAACTCTAAGAGAGCATACGTCAAATCCTAAAGGACACTCCTTTGAGATGAATAGTGCTGGTTATTAATTGTTTTATGAATCTTATATTGGTTCAATATTTTCCTTTTAAATAGCATTGTATAATAATGAACTTGGGTTTGAGGCTTTGAGCACATGGATCTCACAGTGAATTGGATTTAATATTGTGTGTAAAAAAAATTTATACTATCATGAAAATTAAATTTTACTTCGTTAATTATTTAACAGAGATGAGGTTATGCGGAGTTGTACCGCCGTATCATTTGTACATACACAAAATGATATCAAGCTGAAGGTGATCCAATTAAGGGCCGACAACATAATAATCATGGTTGAATATGATTTTAATTAGAGTTTATAATATAATAAACAGAAAACAACAAACTAAATTAAATAACCATTTTTCCTATTCCTTTTAGACAGACACACGAATCATGTCATCATGCTAGGTTGGTAAATGGTATATATAGTCTCTCTCTAGGAGGATCCCAATCCTCTAAAATTATATTGTTATTTTAAAGAAAAATAAGAACGAATACGAATCGGATATAATCAAAATTTCGATTCGATTCGTACTAAAATTATTAGATCGAATTTAATATTCGTAGTTTTTAAGTTTAGATTTGATCTGACTCGATCTGCACATTTTTTAATCGAATATCGGATATATCCGTAAAACATAAAAATATTTTTAAAGTTTATTTTTATTAAAAAATTAATAAAATTAAATTTTCTATTCTTTTAAATATATTTACTCTTAAAATAATATTAAATATATTTTTTCTTAAATAATAAATTAAAATAATACAATATATAATTATTATTAGTTGAAATAAAACATAAAAAGAATATTTACATTTTTATTTTTTTATTTTTGCGGATACATAGATATGCGAATCGGATATGCGGATACCTACACAAAATTCACAATTCGATCCTATTAGTGTACGGATCAGATCGGATCCGATCCATGAACACTCCTAAAGAAAAAAGTACATCATTAATCACCCTTGAATTAAATGTTACAAATTTAAAGATGATTAAAATATCACTTTACTACTTTACTAATATTGTCACTTTAGAGGATCTTTTTCCCTCTAAAATAATTCTTAGATTCAAATTTTTCCGAACTTTCAACTATAAGTTTGTCCATAACTTATTAACCCACTTTCCACTAAGCTAACTTCATTTTTGTTTTGGTGTTAAAAAAATGTTTACTAATTTATACTCTAAAAATATAGATTAAATATATCAAAAAAAATATTTTATAAAAATTAGAATTTATTTAATGTGTGTTTTGAAAACATATGTTAAAATAATAAATTAAAAATACAAAAAATTTAAATTTTTAATATATTCATTTTTATTTATTAGGTTAAAACATTCTATCAATAATAATATTATCATTTATTTTTAGTTAAACCCTTAAAATATCTTTAGAATATTGTTAGCCAAACCCAATACTTAATAATAAATAATCCACATAGCATAGGTCCGATCACCCAAGTAATTTATTGCCACCTTCCAAGTGTGGGATCTACAAAGTCAGTGTTGTCTCCTATGGCAATGACACCACTTAATACCGTCCGCGCAACCAAAAGGTGTTATATATGGTGGACATTAAAGCTTGGTCCACGCCACGGACTAAATATTTATTGATTAAACTTTATTTTTCATAAAAGTTTATCTAATATATCTCCTAAGATTAAATCTTAAATAAGTAAGATTTTTTAAATTTTTTAATTCAATAAATATAAAATGAATATATTAAAAATTTGGACTTTATAGGGTTTTTAATAAAATATTTTTTATTAATAATATTAATATATGACCATAAAATATATGTTAGCTAAATTTGTTTTATAAAAAAATTATTTACTTTAATGAATTAATATAATATTTTTCATTCATATTCCTATATCAATTAATTTGAAAAAATAAATACTAACGAAATAATTACGATGAGTGACTAATGATGTTAAAAATAATTATATAAATTTTAGGACAATTTATTGAAATAAATTATTAGAAAAAAAATTTACTCAAATATAACTTTTGAAATGACAAGATGTAAATACAATTTTTTTTATATTTCTATAAAAATTGCTACTGATAGTAGCAGTTTACAAAAGAACGTAAACTGTTATTGACAGTCGAAGTTTATGTGAGTTAGTGTTTTACACAGAAATTGCTATAGACAGCAGCGGTTTCTGTTGAGTGTGGCATGTGCATAAATCGCTACAGGCAATAGCGGTTTATATGTTGGGTGGCGTGAACGTAAACTGCTAGAAGCAGTAGCGGTTTACATTGAGTGTGCTTATAAAACCGTGAAAGGCAACTACAGATTTCTCATTTGGTGTGGATTTTGAGTTTGACTAGAGAGAGAAAATTCTAGAGAGAAGGAGGAGCACTTTGAGAGCGGATTCGGGGTTTCTCAGTACCGACCTTCAGTTGGATATCATGACAAATGAACAAAGCTTGTACCGACTGAACGACGTTGCCCATATTACCGGTGCCATTGTCGACGAGGTTAGTTTTGTTTTATTTTCTTAGCATTAGCATTTGTTAAATAGAATATGGTACGTAGGATAGAGAAACTAGAATTTATAGTTTAACCCTTATAGTTGAATATTAGACTTTGCATATTAGGATGTAGAATGTAGTAGAGGTGCACATACAAAAATCAAAATATCGATAACCGGTTAAAAAATCATAACCACAATTTGGTTAACTAATTCAACTAAACAAATTCAAAACCATATTTATGCTTTTCAAAATTGGCTAAGGAAAACGAAAATGGTTTGAAAATTGGTTTTTGTGTGGTTAAAAAAATCCAGAACCAAAGTTTAAAAAATTTTATTTGAAAGATTTTATTTTAAAAGTCTAATTTTAAATAATCGATTTTTGTCAAAGGTTTCTTTTTAAGAAACCGGTTTTTTGGTCCAAAAAATTGGTTTTTGTCGAAAACATGTTTATTTTTAATAATCGATTAAAAACCAATTTTTTTATTTTATAATTGGTTTTTAAATATTAAATAAATTAAATATTTAACAATTTGATTTGTTAATTAAATAATAGTTTAATTTTTTAATTGTTTCATTGTTTGGTGATGGTATAATTTATTTATTTAGTGTAATTAGATAGGATTTTTCCTTGTAGAAAGTAGAATTTAACTACTTCGTGTATATCTTTCTTGTTGGGTGCAGCCAAGTAGGTGTATCTGCAGTGTGATGCGGCAACAAAATATGTCTATGCATGACAGGATCTTTCCTTATTTAGAGAGAATTGATTTGTACCACTTGGTCAGGCTAAACAACCACTGGTTTTGGTTGGACGAGCCTTTGTTCAGTGCATTCATTGAGAGGTGGCGCCTCGAGATGCACACTTTTCATATACCTTTTGGAGAGTGCATGGTGACGCTGCAAGATGTGGCATTTCAGCTTGGGAATGGTTTCAGGAGTTATTCGGTAAGCTGCCACTACCGAATAAGATCAAGCAGATGACAGTCCACTTCACATGGTTCCATGAGAGATTTAGGGTGTTACCAGTAGATGCGATCGAGGATACTGCTTGCATATACGCACGTACCTATATCATGATGTTGTTATCCACTCAGTTATTTGGGGACAAGAGTGCGAACCAGGTTCATTTACGGTGATTGCCCTTTGTAGCAAATCTTGATGACATGGGAGTTATAGCTGGGGGTCTGCCGCTTTGGCATGGTTGTATCGATGCATGTGTCGGACGGCGAATAAAAATGTTACCAACTTGGCGGGTCCTCTCCACTTGCTAAAGAGTTGGATATTCTGGTGGTTTTGCTCGTTGAGGTCCTCTGGGTTTAAGAATTTTTCGTTTTCGTTGGCATCCAGGTATTCTTTATTCGTTTGAAGCTTGAAAAATATGATATGTCATGTAATTCCTTCATTTTATAACCAATTACTATCGTTCAGGTAGGCCACATACCTACCACCAAATGATGGCAAGGATCAAAGGGTTATAAACTATCGCCTTGCGTTAGATCGATTGACCGCTCGAGATGTAAGTATCATGTATGTGGTTGGTTTTATTAGTTGGGGTTCATCATTCTGATTATATATATACATTCTGTTATAATGTTCGAGGATGTTAAACTTTTAGATTGTATGGGAGCCTTACTCTGCTCTCGACGTACTTGCTGCGGTCCATCCTGAGATACTTAAGGAGAAACATTGTTGGTTATGGCGAGCGGTTATCAATTTGATATATTTTGCCATCATTAAGTGGCATCAAGTTGATAGGGTGGTCCCACAGTTTGGCGGGGTGCAGCATGTTCCCGAGGGGGATTTGAACATAGACTAGTTGCATGCTAAGGATGGGAGGGGCGGAAATAGGGAGTTCCCCCATTACTATCAGGTCTGGCATTTACACTGGCAGAACAGACTTGATTCAGTCCTTACTATCGATAGAGTGCCTGATCTAAGTCCTTCCGCTGAGTTCTTAGATTGGTAGCACCGCGAGACGCATAGGGTCCTTTCCCCGGAAGTCGCATTCGCGGATCCCAGGCACGTGGAGATACCAATAGAGGCCTTTTAGAGAGGGTCATCACAGGTGCCACGGATATCACAGTTACTCGACATGCTGGACAACAGGCGTGTCGAGAGACGCCGTCGTATTGATACCCGGGACACAGGTCAGGAGTGGCGATGGTTAGATGATATGATGTAGGAGGATGATGCAGGTGGGTATTGGCGAGCACCGTGTTCGTCGGGCCAGTGCTAGACGTAGGGGGGCTGGGGGCATGTTACCCAGATTGGTGGTGGAATTAGTAGGGACACGGCGACTGGGGCTCGGGGAGGGACATTCACGGCTGGATGCATTCTCAACTCGAAATCTAAACTCAAAATCCACACCAAATGAGGAATCTGTGGTTGTCTTTAACGGTTTTATAAGCACACTCAACGTAAACCGCTACTGCCTCCAGCGGTTTAGGTTCACGCCACCCAACACATAAATCGCTACTGCCTGTAGCAGTTTATGCACATGCTACAATCAACAGAAACCGCTGCTGCCTATAGCAGTTTCTGTGTAAAACGCTAACCCACGTAAACCGCGGCTGCTAATAACGGTTTACGTTCTTCTATAAACCGCTATTGCCAGTAGCGATTTCTATATAAATATGAAAAATTGTATTTGCGTCTTGCCATTTCAAAAGTTATATTTAGGTAAAATTCTTCTCCAAATAAATTATTTCAGTAAATTGCCCTAAATTTTAATTATTTATTTAAATCAAATAAATATTTGAGCGGACATTTAATTAAGGAGAGAGGTTAACTCTAAAATTGTGGGTGAACAAATTATTAGTTCATTTTTCTTTACTTAAATGCCTAGAGTTCGATACTCATCTTAGACAAAGCCTTTATGATTTTGGGATGTCTCATCTACAGGAGTCAAGTGAAATTGAGTTCGTTTTTATTTGAATTCGACTTTAAATAATAATTGAGTTTATCTTTGAGACTTTTACTCGATTTTAAATCTAATAAAATCACACTATTTTGGAACTACACTAAAACAAGATTTAAAACCAAATGAAATCTATCTTGATAAACTTTGTGCCAAAAATTATGATGATATTTATTTATAAAGAAAAAAAACTTATTTGTTATTGAGAACTGAAAAGTTGATATCTATATTTAAATTTGAATTTGTCTATAAATTCTAATTTTATAGTTCTTTGATTTATTTCCAATTCAACAAATTTAATTAAAAATAAAATAATAAAATTGAAACTAATTTAAAAGACATATACTTTTTTATAGTGCATCATAACATCACTAAAATTTGGATCCTATATCTTTTGAATTTCTAATTTTTAAAAATAATTATTCCATAATATTGCAACATTCACATCATAATTAGAATCTAATAATAATAATTTAAAATCTCATAATAATAATTAAGTCAATTACACACTAAAATATATATTTAAAGTCTTATGAAAACAAAATATTTTTTTTTTGCGAATTTAATGGGTCGGGTTCGAATGACCCATACCTTGACCCAAATCCAGTTTAATAAATTAGCCAAACTATTTATTAAAATCTCGAATCTAATCAAATCACACTAAAATTCAGCCAAATTAATTTTAAGAGAAAAACCAAAAACAGCCCCTAACAATTACCTCGAAAAACAACGAGGTTTTTGACAAAAAAAAAAAAAACTCAACCCGACCATGATAATTACCTCGAAAGGACAACGAGACCCGTGTGCCAAAAAAAAGTCAATGTTGTTTTTTTTTTGGCACAGAGGCTAATCAGTCCCAAAAAAATCAGGGACCGGATTGAGTATTTTTTTTTTTTTTGGACCTCGTTGTTCTTTCGAGGTAATTATCAGAAGTCGGATGGGATATTCACTCTAATTTTAAAGTGCTCAAATTTAAACTAGACCTTCGAGCTAGACCAAGTCGGGAGCACCCTGAGTCTTATCTTTATTAAGATGTCTATAAGTCATTGAGATATTATTCACTATGTTGAGTCTGTTCAAATGACAATAAATATCTCGATTGTGAAAAAATTAACAGAGAAAACTATTGTCATACTATACTCACTTAATACTCTTAAATTATCCTTATTAATATTATATTTTTTTAATGATTTGATAAAGATTGTATGCATAAATTTATTGTTGAAATATCAAATGTGTTATGTATAGTCGTGTTTATGTGCTAGGTAAATTCGAATTTGTCCTGATCCAGACTCGACTTTAAATATATATTGGGTATATTTTTTAGACCATAATCTAATTTTAGATCCGATAAAATCTAAACATTTTCGCGTCACAACTATACCGGGTCCAAACCGGATAAAATTGGATTTTTAAAGCTTTAATAATAATTTATAAAAAAACTTATTTATGATGCATTTATTTATAAAGAAAAAACTTGTTACCAAAAAGTTGATATCTATATTCATAAATTCTAATTTGATACTTCTTTGATATATTTTCTAATTCAACATGTGTGATTAAAAATAAAACAATAAATTTATAATTAATATAACATAATATTAGAATTAATTTAAAACATATATACCTTTTTAGTAAATGTTCGTAACCAGATCGACCCATGTGCACCCTTATGTACAGAGAACGTCTAGCTAGTTTGCGTAAAGAGTTTGTACTGTAAAGAAGTTTTCTATTTATTTTAAATTTTAATTGATACTTTGATATTATATTTACTGTAAATATTTATATTTTTAAATAAAAAATATTTAAAAATTATCAAAATTTATTATTTTTTTATCATCATTTTTAGTTATTAGCTCAATTCATATAATTTAGTAAATCAATAACATATTTTTAGTTCATATTTTTAAACATTAATGACTAACTGATGGTTAAAAATAATAAATTTTAATAGTAGTTTAATATTTTTTTGAATTAAATAATATTTTATTTTAACTTCAAATTTTAAAATTTAAAATTTAAATAATATTAAATAATTAATTATTAATATAAGTTACAAACTTTAAAATAATTAAATTAAATTAAACTAATTTTGTTAAATATAATTTGTTAACTGGATAAATTTTTACCATTAAAAATAATATAAATACTTATTAAAATCTAATATCATAAATATAAAAAAGAGTAAATTGAGAATTAGGTTCCTAAAGATTTTGACCTTGAATTAATTAATTTTAAAAAATATTATTTACACACCAAACACTCGTGATACTTGTATAAAAATACAGTTGTTACAAATTAGTTACATATTTAGAATATTTTTTAATTTAAAAAAAATTTTGTGTATGGTTTGTTAAGAAAATACTGGTATCAAAATAATGTTTATTATAAAAGGTGTACACATAGTGGGATTAATTAGTTTTTGAAAAAAAAATACCAATTAAGTTATTGATGATAATAATCAGTAGACAAATTAAGTTCTTCTATCAATTTACCAAGTAAAATTTAATGGCGGTATTTATGTGTACAGTTAGCTAGAGTGACGTATCTGTTTGTGGAAAATCGTTACGTAGAATTGTAGATAATAATTTTTGGAGTGAAACTTCACCTGTTTCATTATGATTTGTGTTAAATAGAAAGCAATTGATAAATGTTATATGAAAACTTGAAAAATAACAAATACTTTATTATTTAAAACGACATTGTTTTTATGCTCACGTAACAACAACGAAATACGTCACTATACTCATACTATTCACTAACAAAAGGAAAAGTATAGGGAAATAATGTATATAGTGAACAACGTGAATAACGGTTTAAAAAGAAAAAGTAATTTGAAATTAAAAATTAGATTCTTAATTAATTAAATAATTATTATCAGATTTTAAAATTTGAAAACATTAGGATTAGCACCTAAACCACTACATACCATTATACCTTCACATATTATACATTTTGCACCACACCACCCCTCAACGACGTCTGTCTCTCCCGCAACTGTCATCGTCGTCGTAAAGGTCTTGACACCGTCACCCCCTCATTGCCGCAGCAGGCTCTCTTCCAACCCGGGGTAGTGACGCTGTTTTGCATCCCTCATTGGCGTTGATTTCTTCCACCTTCGCCGACTATTTCTCAAAATGGACGAGTCCACTAGCTTAGAGCACTTGACGCTGCCACTGAGCGCCATCGAGGAGGAAGTGAAGGACGAATCAACCTTGTCAATGGAATTGGAAAGCATTGCCAGTCCTCCGCTTCCATCCAAGTGCTTCAGCCCCGCCAAAAACGGCGTCGTCGTGTGTTATTTCCCCTTTTGTTATTCCTTTGAGAATTTTGTTTTGTTGGAGCTTATTTATTTTGCGGGAAAGTTTGGCATGTAGTGTGTGTGACACATGAAAAGGAAGGGAGCACCAGAGAGAAAGAGGGAGTTTATGGAGGGAGAGGTTGTTAGTTTGTTATGGTTGTGTGAAACTAAAATGTAAAACCTCCTTATTGGCTTCCTTCCCACTAGGTTGATCTCGAAATTCAGGAACACTATGACGGTGCCACTCTCCCATCAGGGACTCTGATGAGTTTCGTTCTATGATGCACAGTCACTGACACAGATACAGGACACGCCGACACGCGAATTTTAAAATCTTATAAGATACGGGGACACACATACATATAAAATATAAAGTATTTTTAGATAAATCATAATGATATTTTGATATTTTATTGATATTAAAATATAAATTAATTTTTTTAATTATTTTTAATGTCTTATTTTAATTATATCAAGTATTTAAAATATTTTTTATTTTCATAAATAATAATATATACTATATCTAAATCTATTTCAAGAATATACGTTAAGAATAAGACTGGTGGACACACTGACACGTGATGATATTTAGGCGTATCCAAGCGTGTCCGGAGAATAAGTTTTTATTTTTTATTAAGACACGGTTGGACACATCTGACACGTGTGTCGGACGAGTGTCGGTGAGTGTCGTGTCCGAAATGTGTCCGACACGCGGACACAACAACTCAGCAAAGTGTCCATGTTTCATAGTTTCGTCCCTTCGTTCGCCGCCTCCTTGAGTTCAAGTTCTAGTATTTAATCATGGATGGTTTAGGATGGTCATTTTAGTAGGTGTGCGAATGATTATTTTAATTCTTATGTGGATGATTATTTGATTGGATTGAGTTTAGTTATATACAATTAAAATATGTTAGATGTTCAATTTACTAGGTATATAGATGATTATTTTTATCTTTAAGCGGATGGTTGTTTTAACTAAGGGTGAGCGACGTTAGTGAAGAGGATCCCAGCGACAACGTTGGGTGCTGGTTGGAGACCAAGCGACGGCAGCGATGACAGAAGGTTTGGAAAAAAAATTGGTGCTTTGGTAAATTAAGGTATAATAAACAGTTAAAATTTTTGAATTATTGAATGAGATTTTTTGGTTAGATAATTTTGATAGAATATTTTTCTTTTAAAACTTCATTAGGCCAAATTTTCAGTCCATTATTTACATTGTTCAAATTATCCATCGTCTATCTAACGAAATCACAAATAAAATAATATAATCGTTGAGATTTTGATAACCTAATTAATTCTTTTTCAGAAACTAATTAAAGTGAAGTTGAAATTCTCATAAAGCTAATGGTGACTTTATTCTAAAAAAAGATCATTAAGTGGAATCTAACTCGATTTTGGCCGAAACATAAGAAGATCTACCGCTTCAAAAAAAGGAAAAAAATTAATTTTGATATTTAATATCGTGTTAATTTATTTTAGGAAATTTTTTTAATTTATTGAAGAAAAAATCCAACAAAAGAATCATCCAAGTTCCAACAATTTCTCAACACGTTACATAATGAGATGAGATTAGAGGTTAATTGTTCACAAGGATGGAGTGAAGAAGGTGAAATGTCGTGATTGAAATGGGTTTTTGCCGAGCCTTGTGATGCTTGGTCCCACACTCTGTCGGGTTGTCGTTTGGAATGGCATATCCGTTGGTGGTTGGGTCCTACCACACTTGCGATAATAATCACTTTCATTTCATTGATTTTGATTTTGAGGGCTCTCTTTGCCTACGTCTTCTAGATTACTCTTCCTTTTGTTTGCACCACATGATTGTTTTCGGAAAAAAGGAAAATGAGTTCTTTAATTTTTTAAGTACTGATTAAAGGTGGCAACAGATCTAACCGTTTAAGTGTAATTTATTAGTGGTAGGTACTAGGTAAGGTTAGTTTGGGAAAATCTCATTTATGTCTCTTATTTTGTATTTTATAGTAATATTTAATGATAATGTTTCACTTTAATCCCATTTTTTAAAGTGTTTAATCCCACATTTGTTTTTTGTTTTTATTTATAAGTTTTGCTAATAAGTAATCTAAAATTGTTTAAAAAATCTTAATAATTACATTATAAATGTATTAAAAACTTCAACGTTTTGATTGTTTTCATAAAATAATTTTTTAAACATTAGACTTACTATGATATCATTTCAAAATGTTTGTTTATAGAATTTTTTTACTATTTATTTATGAGAATTTACTAATCCACACAATGACAAAAATACTTTTAAAAAATAAATACTTAAGATGAGGCTAATGAAAACTCGTAAATTTGTATGGAAACAGAAATTCGCACCATGAAAATTCACCAAATTTTTGCGAAAGGTAAAGTTATTAAAATGTCTTCACTTATTATGAGGTAATGATGTCAACTATTTTTATAATATTGTTAAACTTGTAGTTTTGTGTGTTTATAATTATTTAAAGTGTGTAGTATTAATATGTTTGAAATGTGTAGTACCAAGAATTATTATATTATTTTATTAAAAGTTATTTTTATTTTATTTCTTTTAACTGAAGTACTGTACATATAAATCATTTTGGTTTATAAGTCATATAAGTTGGATCAAACTCAACAAAAAAGATGCTCACCCATACGAGCATGTTAACACGCGCGCTACTCAACGATTTTCATAACGCGCTTACTCACTATTATGAAAAACGCTTCTTTTTCTTCTTCCTCGATAAAAATCACAACCATCGTTTTTTCTTCGCGTTCCTCCTCCTCCTCCTCCTCCTTTTTCTTCTCCTTCTTTTTTGCGTTTCTCCTCCTTTTTCTTCGCGTGTTTCATCTTCATCGTCGTTTTTTTTATTATTGTTGTTATTGCTGCATTTTTTTCCTCCTTCTCTTTCTATTGATTTTGCAACATTATGTATTTTTTCCTTCTTTGTTTGATTTTTTCTTCTCAAGATGAATTATGAGAATATGAAATAAGAAGATGAAGAAGAAGAAGCAGCAGAAGATGAGGAGGAGGAAGAGGAAGAGTTTTGAATTATGCAGAACTTATCAGCACACATACCCAAAAAATTCTTAAACAATACACCCAAATATCTTCATGTTACACCAAAATTTGGTGCAAATACAAAAAAATGTTTCCTCTAATGCTGTATTTTTCTTCCTTTTTTCCTTATTTTTTTTCTTTCTTTTAGTTGAACGAAAGTAAGTTCATTCTCTTCCAAGTAGTTTTGTATCATTATATGTTTTTTTCTTCTTTGTTTGATTTTTTTTTGTTTTTATTCTTGTTAAAAGAGTAAAACAAGAATAAACTTGAGAAGATAAAATAAGAAAAAAATATGAATAAGAAAAAAAAATGATGATGATGAAAAAGAAGAAGAAGATGCAGCAAAAAATAAAGAGGAGGGAGAAGAAGAGTTTTGAATTATGCAGAATTTATTAGCACACATACACCAAAAATTCTTACAGAATACATCCAAATATCTTTGTGTTACACCTAAATATCTTTGTGTTACATCCAAATACGGAAAAATATTTTCTTTAATGCAGAACTTTTACATTACATTCAATTCAAACCATCAACGATGAACAACAATTTTTACAAACAAAAACATTATTCACCTACATAATTATAAACTACTAACGAAAACATTAACTAGAATCGAATCACACCTTAGCCACTTGATTGGATTCAAAATAATCAATTTCGTTCTAGTTCAATTGATAATCTGAACTTGAATTATTCATTATCTTTAAGAACGAGATAACTGATGATGAAGGAGAAGGAGGAAAAGGAAGGAGGAAAAGAAATTCCAATGAAAAAAGGAGGAGGAAGAAAAGGAGGAGGAGGAGGAAGAGATGGTATTGGTGAGAGAGTAAAACAAGAAAAAACTTGGGAAGGTAAAACAAAAAAGAAAAGATGAATAAGAAAAAAAGAAGAAGAAGACGGTGATGATGATGAAAAAAAGAAACAGCAGCAGAAGATGTGGAGGAGGAAAAGGAAAAGTTTTGAATTATGCAGAACTTATTAGCACATATACACAGAAAATTCTTAAACAATACACCCAAATATTTTCATGTTACACCCAAATTTGCTGCAAATACAGAAAAACTTTTTTCTCTAATACTACATTTTTTTCTCCTTTTTTTTCTTTCTTTCTTTCTTTCTTTCTTTTAGTTAAATAAATGTAAGTTCATCATCTTCCAAGTAATTTTGTACCATTATGTGTTTCTTCTTCTTCTTTATTTGATTTTTTTTGTTTTTATTCTTGTTAAAAGAGTAAAACAAGAAGAAACTTGAGAAGATAAAATAAGAAAAAAAGATGAATAAAAAAAAGAGGATGATGACGATGATGATAATGAAAAAGAAGAAGATGAAGTATCAGAAGATGAGGAGGAGGGAGAAGAAGAGTTTTGAATTATGCAGAATTTATCAGTACACATACACAAAAAATTCTTAAAGAATACACCCAAATATCTTCGTATTACACCCAAATATCTCTGTGTTATACCCAAATTTGCTGCAAATACAAAAAAATATTTTCTTTAATGCAGAACTTTTACATTATATTCAATTCAAACCATCAACGATGAAATATTATTCACCTACAGAATCATAAACTACTAACGAAAAAATTAACTTGAATCGAACCGCACGTCAGCTACTTGATTGGATTCAAAACAATAATTAATTTTGTTTTGGTTCAATTGACAATCTGAACTTGAATTATTCATTATTTTTAACAATGAGATAACTGATGGTGGAGAAGAAAGAGAAAAAGAAAAGAGGAAAAGAAATTCCAATGAAAAAAGAAGGAAAAAGAGAAGGAGGACCAGGAGGAGGAGGAGGTGGTGTTGGTGGTGACAATAACGAGAGAGAAAAATAATGAAGAACGTGCAGTAACGGCACGAAGAAAAACGTGCGCGCGTGAATATACATGACTTGTATGGGAAAAATGCTTGTATGTGGAGAATAATTATTCTTTTAATATGTATGTTAGAGATTTTATGTGTATATAAATTATATTTTTTATTTTTTTTCTAAAGATAAGATATATATGTAGATTATGTTAAATTTGTATTTAGATTGTGTTTTAACTTTTGACATGATAAATTTAGTTTAATTGTATTAGATTATATTATGATTGTGTTAATATTTTTTAAAAAAATTTTAAATACTAATATCTATATACTGACAAATATTTGATCCACCCCTTCTACGAAAAAATTAAACAAAAACAAATAATAGAGATGATATTTGTATTTCTTTGTCTTCATCTTTTCTCTCCTATTAGTGATATTTATCGTTGTCTTTAGTTGTTATTTTACTCTGGATTTGTTGTGTCTATTTCTGCTTATTAATGCTAATGGTGAGAACTTGATATTAGAAGGATAGAGGAATTGGATAGATTAAAAAATATTGAGTAGGGCACCTTTATGATTTTTGTGATAATCTAACAGAAAAAGCAAATATACAATGGTTAGTGAGTTTCGGATAGGATTAACGAGTTTAGTCCAATGACCAAAATAAAAAAGGGTAGTGGAGGCCGGGAGTTGGTGATGAGAAAGAGAAAGAGAGGGGGGAGGGAGGGAATAATTGGTGATGATAATGTAAGGGTTAGCAAATGTTGTCGGAAGTTCGAATCTCGTCTTGTGTATGCAGTAATCTATTGGCTAGCGGCAAACCCTTAAATGAAACTCAGTACCGCTGCGGATTAGCCCTTAACCTATCGGGTTGAGAAATACCGTGAGAAACAAAAAAAAAAGTATTGACAGTAGTAGGAGAGGATTTTTTTAATTTTTGTTTCAAGATAAAATTGTCTAAGAATTATTATTTTTTGTGAAAAGAATAATTTTAAATTGTTTTGTAACGTTGGTTGAAGATGATATTAATAAAAAAAAATTGAGGAGAATTTTAATTTTAACCTAAAATATTAAAAATAAAAAAGTACCTAATCCTATTGAGTTGTAACAAATTTTTTCATTGAATGAACAATACATTAGAAAAAAAAAATTCAAATTAGTACCTTGTTCGTCTCCATAATTATTATTTAGAAAACCACCGAAATACAAACATATGAAATGTAGAGCAAGTCATTCTAGTAGAAAAAGAGATGAATGTAAATTAGTAATAAAACATCACAATGTATATATCATAGGTTTGGTGCTCAGAATTCATTTCGATAAATTGTATTTAAAAAAGAGGGTAAAAAACCCAAATGAGCCAAGAAGAGCTCATTTTTACTCAAATCCGCCAAAATAAATTTTGATACATCAATCCACCAGAACACATTTTTATATAATTCGAATCAATAGGATTCGAATTAGCTTTGCACATAATTCGAATTAAATCAATTCGAATTATGACCAAATACTCTTTCCACGTAGTTCGAATCAATTAGATTCGAATTAAGCATGCAAGGTTCGAATTATATCAATTTGAATTACATAGAGCACGTGGTTTAGGGGAGTTCGAATCGAGTTGATTCGAATTACTTTCATATTGCAATTCAAAATAATTCGAAATGTATCAAAGTCTTTAAAAAATATTTGTATAAAAAAATTTTAAAAATATAAATTAAAAAAATAAGTATTTTTTATTAAAAAATTTAAAATGCAGAATGTAATTACTAAAACATAGTTACGTAAGTCATTATTATTATTTTATATAATAATATAAATATTAAATATGTTAATATTAAAAAATAAATGATTTTTAAAAAATAGATATAGTGGTAATTATATAAAATCTAATTTAAAAGATACAAAGACTCGAGAGTATAATATTAAATTGGTTTAGTAAAAAATATTAGTAAGCTAAATAATTAAGACATAAATTTATTACATAATAAAAAATAGGTGAATTCTACTCTACCATTTCTAAAATAAAGGGTAAATTACCTCTTGTGACATATACCGTGATTATTCATAAATTATTCTTCTACCAGAGTTCCAAGATTTACATTATCTTCTCTTTTTTTTTTCAATTGATGCGATGTTTCTCTTGAAACTTGATAGTAATGTCATTTTCATAATCTGCACCAAATACACCTCTTCTTCTCCAATTTTAAAACCATAATTCCTCTCAAATCCAATCACCATTTCCAATAAATTAGGTTAGAATTTTGAATTTGTTCGTATGCTTTCAATCTCCCATTTCAACGAGCACATCTATTAATTTTTCAGCTCTCTTCTTCTTAAGATTTTCTTCCTAGTATTTTTCTTAAAATTCAGTCAGATCAACAATGATATTCCTCTTCAGATAACCAACCCTCGTACCCTTTTATAACTATATAACAAAAACAAACTAAAATATTAGTTAATCATAAAAACAATGAGTCAATAATTATCATCTTAGGATTTTTATTATCTGAATAATAATTGAAAAATAATTTAAGAGCAATTAAAGATAAAAAAATAAAATAAAGTACCTTGGTGTCTCTTTTCACACACCAATTACTATCATTTTTAACTAATATATCACAAATTTCTATCAGTTTTTGAGCTCTCTCGTTTTTAGGATTTTCTAGCGACCGTATTAGAGATATCAATTAAATTTGACGATCTCATTCGAACTTTGAAACTCTGGTTGAACGATAATTTATCAATAATCACTGTATATGCCACAAAGGATAATTACTTTGAATTACAATATGAAAGTAATTCGAATCAACTCAACTCAAACTCCCCTAAGCCACGTGCTCTATGTAATTCGAATTGATATAATTCGAACCTTGCATGCCTAATTCGAATCTAATTGATTCGAACTACGTGGGAAGAGTATTTGGTCATAATTCGAATTGAATCAATTCGAATTATGTGCAAAGTTAATTCGAATCCTATTGATTCGAATTATATAAAAATGTGTTCTGGTAGATTGATGTATTAAAATTTGTTTTGGCGGATTTGAGTAAAAATGAGCTCTCCTTGGCTCATTTGGGTTTTTTACCCTAAAAAAGATGAAGATAACAATTCATTTTACCCCAAAGAAATTGTATTTTAAAAAAAAAAAATTATAAATAAAAAGGCAGTTAACCTAGGTGAATAATTCCCGGCGAATTTGCTTTTTGAAATTTCATCTTTTTTAAAAAAAAGGTAATTCTTCTGCGAATTTATCTTTTTGAAAATAAAAGAAAATTAAATTTCACACGAATAAATTTAGCTTTTGCAAATTAAATAAAAAAAATTATAATTCGTCTCTGACAAATTCTATTTATCCCAGTATTTATGTAAATCACAAAAGTTTCCATCTTTGAAGATTTTATCTCCTAATAAATAATATAAATTTTTTTTAACCTACACTTAAATCCTAGTTTAAAATCAATTTCTTTTATATAGTTCTTTGGTTTTGTAAACGAATAGTGTTTTATTGACACAATTTATATTATTTTAGTGGTTCGTCATTTTAAATTATAGATACACTATTTTTATTTTAAGACAATTTCGTGATAACATATATTTTAGGGCAATTTATCTTAATAAATTAAGAGCATTTTAATATTACGCAGATCTCTCAAACGATAAGAGGTTATTTGAATGTCCTAAGTTACATTTTTATATAAATCGAATTTAATAAATTTGATTTATCCAAATACGTACTAAATCGAATTCATGAGATTCGAATTTCATGCAAATAGATTTCATGAATAAATCGAAGCTAATGACTTCGAATTAAACAACTATGCTAAATCAAAACAAAAGGATTTGATTTATATATGCTAGTAAATCGAAACCATTCAATTCGATTTATATTTTTACATAATATTTTAGGTAAAACGAATCCATTCGAATCGATTTAGTATGTATGGCACTACATGATTAAATCGAATGCACTTAATTCGATTTAGTATGTTTGCTTGGTTTGTCCTAGTAGGCAGGGTGAACACCAAAGAACGGCTAAGTCGGATCGAGATTATTAGTCATTAGGATGATAAGAGCCGTGTTCTATGTAACAAGGATGTTGAGCAGGTCCATCACTTGTTTCTTGGCTGTGATTTTTCTTGGCAGGTGTGGAGTGCATGGATATCTATGTTTGACCGGCTCTAGGTCTTCTCGGAGTTAGTGAAGGATCATTTCTTGAGTTGGACAGATGAGCCGCGAAGAAAAGAAGATCGAAAACAGCGTTTAAGGTGTTTTTGTGCGATTATTTGACACATTTGGATGGAGCGAAATAGGAGGATATTTCAGAACCAAAAGAAAGGCGTAGAAGATATCATCACAATGACTATCCTTAGCTGCGACGAGTGGAAACGTGTGCATCCCTAGGGTTGTTGATGGCTATGCCGGAGATGACGCGGGGATTTCGTTTCTTTGTTCAAGGAGTTTATGGGAGTTGCCTGTTTTTGTTTTGTTTGATACTGTTTGCTCCACTCTAATGTGTTGAGCTCTTTTACTTTCAAAAAAAATATTACTGACGTCTTTTTTTATTATTTTATCACCGTTTAGCATACACTTTTTTTTTATCTATTATTTCATCAAATTTCAATAAGTGTCCATCATGTATGTCTTTGTATTTTATATCAATTTTAAATTTATAGATTTTCTACTTTATAAAAAGTAGTGATAATGAGTAGAAATAGTATCATTTATATAAATACTTAAAATAAAAAAATTAGGTTAAAAGTATAATTTAGACTTTAAAATAAGTTAAACAATATTTATACACAATTGCATAACGATTAATTTAGTATTTAATTTTTAATGTATATATAATATTTTTACTATTAAATACTAAATTAATCGTTATGCAATTGTGTATAAATATTGTTTAACTTATTTTAAAGTCTAAATTATACTTTTAACTTAATTTTTTTATTTTAAGTATTTATATAAATGATACTATTTCTATTCATTATCACTATTTTTTATAAAATAGAAAATCTATAAATCTAAAATTGATATTTTTTTGGTGTCTAATCTAAAATTGATATAAAGTAAAAATATTATATATAAAATATCATATAGAAAATACAAAGACATACACGATGGATACTCAATGCAATTTGATGAAATAATAGATAAAAAGAAAAATGTACTTATGAAAATTGTACGTGAAATAGTGATCAAATAGAAAAAAAGACGTCAGTAATATATAATCGAATTAAGTGCATTCGATTTAATAATGGAGTGTCTTACATACTAAATCAATCCTAGTGGTATGGTTTTACCTGAAATGTTACATAAAGGTATAAATCGAATTGAATGGATTCGATTTACTAGTATATATAAATCGAATTTTTTTGTTTCGATTTAGCATGGTTGTTTAATTCAAAGTCATTATTAGCTTCGATTTATTCATAGAATCCATTTGCATGCAATTCAAATTCCATGAGTTCAATTTAGTATGTATTTAGCTAAGTCGAATTTATTAAATTTAATTTATATAAAAATACAACTTGGGATATTCAAGTAGCTTTTTACAATTTAAAAGATTTACGTAATATTAGAATGCTCTTAGTTTATTAAGATAAATTGCCCTATATCTTATTTAAGAATAATATGATAAAATTTATATAATAATAATCAATTTCAGTTAATATTATAACAAGTTATTAAACTTTACTAAAAAAATTTTGTTAAGTTAGAATTTTGAATATTTTTTTAATTGAATTCAAATGCTATTGTTTTTAAAATTTTAGATATTTTTTTAATACTGAATGTTTGACTATAATATTATATTAGTTTTTAAAAGTTTTTTTTTTATTTTTTAGTTTTAGATTTTTTTTTTAATTTTTTTATCATACACTCTAATCTAATATGCAAAAAATTAATTTTTTGTGAATCTAATAGATACCTGCCAATTTTAACTTTTAATACTTATTTAGACCGTGGAAAGAATTAATCACTCCACTAAATAAAGTTGAATATTTTTTTTTTATTTATGAAAAAACATGTCTTTTTTATTCCTATATTTATTACATGATCTATTAAGGTTAATTTTTTTGTATATTAAAAAAAATCTTAGTATAATACTTAATTATTAAATTTTATGATGTTTTTTATAATTATGGAAACAGTACAATACACCTTTTATATAATTAAGTATTACACTAAAATTATACCAATACTTAAAAAAATAAACGATCTATTGACTCTATTTTCAATTGACAATCTCATGAGCAGACAGCAGCGCCTTAATTGACCTAAGACAAACTGAAATATCTTGTGTTTCCACTTCCAATTCCGATTCCACTTCCACAGTATGTGGGTCTCTGTCTCTGTAACACAAAAAAAAAAAAAAAAAAGAATTTAGAAGGCGAAATATGAGAAAACATATATTTAAAAAAAAAAAAACTACTTTAAGAAAAGTAGTACAAAGAAGTTAAGGCAAAGACATTGATGTTGGCGCACAAACCAGACATGTGGGGTCCACACATTTCTTTCCTCAACCTCTTCAATGTTCCTCTCTCTCTCTCTCTCCCCTTCATCCTCAGTTCCTCACACACCTATGACCTAACCAATTCTCATTTCTCTTCATTCATTCCTACTCAAGCAATCCTCCCCAAAAAAAAAAACACTTTTTTTCCCCTTACACCTTCATATTCTCATCCTCTCTTTTACATACACACCCCATCATCTTCTCCTTCTTCAATCTTGTTATTGAATCCATTAAGTTTCTACTTTTGTAAAATTCTGATGCAGGGTGTTACTATTATTCCTACTGGCGGTAGTGGTGGTGGTTCCACCATGTCTTCTACTTTGTCAAAGGAAGACACGAACTTGGTTCTTTCTTCTGAGGACTCTTCTTGCCCTGAAGATTCTGAGTTGCTTGAACTTGGTCTTGGATTAGGCCTATCTCATCATCATAAACCTGCTCCTAAATCACACAGTCATCATCATCATCATGCTAGAATTTTGACTGCTAAGGATTTTCCTTCTTCAGCTTCAGCTTCTTCATCATCTTCATCTTCACCTCCTTCTTCTTCTTTGAGCAGGGTAAACAACACCACCACCACCTCCACTTCTGGCACCAAGAGAACTGCTGAGTCTGTTGCTGCTGCTAATAATGGACCTAGGTAAATTAATTCAATCTTGGATTTACTTCTAAGGGTATCAGTAATTTTTCTGTGTTCAATGGTCTATGATTTAATCATAGGTCTTGAATATAAACACAATTTTTTTTTGTTGAGAATTTAGAATTTTGAGTTAGTAGGATACATGGCTGGTTTTTATCTATAAATAATAATGTTTTGTATATAATTGTGGTTTGAATTTGGTTTTTGTGATTCTGTCCAAAATTCAGACCTTTTTACTATGGATATTTGAATCATATAATGTTAATTTGTGGCAAGAAATTTAGAATTTTGATTCTTATTACCTGACTTTGTTATGTGAAGAGAGAAATTGGTACATATAATTGAATGATTGAGGATGTGTTAAAATTCTATCAGTTTCAGTTTAACTGTTTGTGTGGATAAGAATCATGATGAGATGATTCCTTTCCAAGAAATTCAATTTGCTTGGATGAGCTCGGAAAGATTCATGTTTTAAGGGGTTAGTTAAGCAAAGAACATAATTTGGGACTTACTAATTGAGTTAAATTCTTATATCTCATTATGAGATTACCAACTAAACATTCATGATCCATGTTATAAAGATCTGATAAATGTTTACATTGGTTGTAGATTCCTAAAACCATTGGTCACTTTTTCTAACTCGAGATTTGCTATGTAAATGATTTATGATAGGACACTATAGTATGACTCAATTCATCCTACGTAGCTGTTCCGGCTAGCGCGACCAGATTTAAGTGTTATTGATGTTTTAGTATTATGAAGTTACCATTTGTAGCAGGTTTTCGCTGTCAATCTTTTGTTTCTCAATTGCTGCAACCCACAAGAGGGTTTAGTAAATAGTGACCCTGAATCTTGATAATAGGTTGATACCTGATCCATTTCAGTTTGTAAAATTATACAATGTGAACATTTTCATCTAATTTGACTTAATAGTTTCTTTAGAATTAGATTCAGGTGTTATCTAACAAAATGGAACATAGCAGACAAAGACTTTCAAGATCCAATCACAAGAGGAACCAATCAGATTTTTATTTATTTATTTGTTTTCAGGGTGATTAAATTCACCTTCACGTGGCACTTCAGACACTGTTTTGTTCTTTATTCAGTCATTTTGTAGATTTATTATTCTTCCTTTCAATGTTTATCCGAAAGAATTGGTTGACATGTTACTATATCTTAACAAGTTTACCATTTACATGAAACTTTGTCATACTTGTCATGTTTGCACTTTAACATTTATTACAAAATTTCGTTATTATTTCTTTGCTGATGCGGTTGTGATCTCTATTGGCATTGAATTTTCACTAAACAGTCCGGTAGTTGGATGGCCTCCCCTCAGAAGACCATACAGAGTGAATAGCTTTAATCATTCAAAATCGCCAGCCACCGAGGTGTTCAACTCGAATTCTGAGAAGAGTAAGAGCAGCGAAACTGATGTGCTAAGGAAGAATGCTGATAATACCAATGGTAATAACAACAACATTGATACCAAAGAAAAAAGAAACTTCCGGAGTTCCTTGTTTGTCAAGGTAAATATGGACGGAATAGCAATTGGAAGGAAGGTCGATTTGAGTGTCCATAGTTCTTATGAAACCTTAGCTCAAACATTGGAGGATATGTTTAGAGAATCAACTACAGCAATCACTTTCAATGGTGAGTTATTTTTTTCTCCTGTTTTTTTTGTTTTACAGATTTTAGTTGTCTTTTATAACTCATAATCACCAAGATTATTTCGTGTTTAATGATCGCCTAGATTTCAGCTGCATGGTGAAGTTATGTTTACTTGGCATCAGATGATAATTACTTCTTGCTGCCTCTATTCTTAACTTCGCAAAATCTAGGGAATATGTTGTGATTACCTCAAAATGATAGTCAGAAAATTAATGTAAAATTTTGGAAACTATAAAATGTGTTCTTCAGACATAACTGTTGCTGTCTTTTTCCTCCCATTCGCATCATATTGAGAACTTGATATGTTCTTTTCGCTCGTATTATTCAACCATATTTCTTTATCATGATGCAACAACACTTGAAAAATCCATGAATGGCAGCTTATATTTCTAAGATTCTCTAAAGAAAAATTGCCATTTCAACAGTTTACATGAACATCTGTGGTACCTTATATTCGAAGCAACTACTTTTTTCTCTTCAAAATGCTTAAAATGTATGACATGTCAGCAAAGCAATTCCTGTGCATTCTTGTATTTTAAGTTTCTACTTTCAAGTTTCGATGTTTTCTATTCCATTTTTCTCCCATGATGGTATTGTTATCATTGTTGATAGGATCAAACGGAGAAGACTTCGGTATTCTTGTTGGAGGAGATCAACACTCAAAATTGCTGGATGGATCTTCGAAGTTTGTGCTAACTTATGAAGACAAGGATGGAGATTGGATGCTTGTTGGAGATGTTCCTTGGGGGTAAGTATTTTTTGTCCATACTACTGGAATTAGATTTTAGTATCAAATCTATTATCTTAACATTGATTCTGTGTTTTCTGTTTCCAAAAGTTTTGTTTTTGTTTTCATTTTCTGATTTTCATATTTTCCTTCACGAAATCCTACCATTACATGTAATGTTTGATTTGGTCAGGCCGTCCCATGATGAGCACTCAGTTTCATTGTTGGGAGATTTTGTCGAATTTCTTTAGTCAATACTTGATAGCTGTTTAGTTCTGTCAATAGGGGACTATCTTGAAATTGAATCAAGGATCTGGTTTATGCTTGAGAATCTCTATATTCTTATACCTCTCAATGTGTAGGCACATTGGTTCCCTTAATTGCATGATGTAAACTTTTATATGCTTTATTAATATAAGTTTTCTCAAATATGTTGTAATCAGGATGTTCCTTAGCTCAGTGAGGAGGCTTAGAATCATGAGAACATCTGAGGCCAATGGAAATGGACTTGGTAAGCAAAAGCATTATTGCTTATAATAACCAAACACAGCAATCATTTAATTTGCTCAAAATATTCTCTCTTTTGCTAAGATAGTTATATATTTTGCAGCACCAATGTTGGAAGAAAAGAACTGCAGACAGAAAAGCAAGCCCATATAGCTATTGCTTAAATGGCTAAAAAGGACACACACCTTAAAAGTAGCACACAACATAGAAGATGAAGAAAACAGAGAGAAAAAAAAAAGTAAAGGGATATTTTACTTTTTTTCCTTTTCCTTTTTTTCTTTTTTTTTTTTAAAGTTTCCATGGTATATTTGTCACTGCCTCGATAGTGTGATCTTCACTAAAAAAAGGGGCACAGAAGGCATAATAGATTTTCATGTAATAGCAAAAAAGATACTGGTCATACAAGTCATATCATATATTGTTTTCTTATTTTGCTGTAAATGTGGATGCTAGCGTTCTGAGCCATCAATTTTGATTGAACTTTTTGTCCTTCACTTGCTATATACTATATAGTAAGTCAAGAATTCCATTTAAGAAAGAGAAAAAGAAAAGCACTTGTTTTTCAGAAGGTCTAATTTTTTTATTGGACCATAACCCAAAAATAAAGTTAAAATGATAATGCAAGAAAGCACCACACAAAAGCATTTTATGGTGGTGTTAGCTTTTAGACAAAGTTAAAATGTGTGTTGAGCATTGCTTGAGATCAAATTGTGGTCAAGAACTTGAGGCACAAGCCATCATGCATGTGGGTCTCTAAGAAGAAAGAAAGATATGATGCATGCTGAGAATTTTTGACTTTCCAACCACTTATGGGTATTGTGTGGCACTAATTTTGATGCAGATACCGTTTCATTAACACAAGAATAAATTTAGGCTAATTTTTTTTATATTGGTTAAATATATGTGTAATACATTGTTATTGGAAGATTTGGTATTTTTTTTTTTGATACGGTGTTTTATTTAAATCGGTATTTTTTTTTATTTTTTAAAATAAAATCGGACGGTCCGATTTTAACATTAATTTTTTTTTTATTTTTGAAATCACAAATCGGACCGTCCAATTTGTGATAGTTGGTTTAAAAAATGAAACAAATCGGAGGCACCGAGTTGTTTAAACCATACCAGCGTAAAACTCATGTCTTCTCACATCATTGTGAGATACACTCCTCTCTCTCTCACATGAAAAAAGAAAAAGCGATAAATTTATGGCTCATTTTTTTCATTATGGGTTTGGTATTGGTGTTGTCCAATAAAATGGATGCATGACCAATATTTCCCCTGCTATGGAAGTTACTCAAAACGTGGGTTACGTTTAGCTTTGTTTTTATTTATTTTATTTTTTTTAGAGAAAAAGACGGCTGATTTTTATGGTAATGGAAAGTATGAGTGTGTAGTCATCTATTATGGGGTATGGGTGTGCTTCACCATAATGTGGGGCAGCTTTATGTGATATTAGACAGGAACAATTCGGACCACACGAATTGCTATGAATAAAATATATGGTGCAAATCGGACGGTCCGATTTGCTAGGTGGGAAAATTTGAATTTCGGATGGTGCAATTCAGACCGTCCGTTTTGTTTTGTTTTTTTAATAAATAGGAAAATCAAATCGTAGGGTCCGATTTGATTATTATAAGATTTTTTGAACGAGTTTGAACAACTCGTAAGGTCCGATCTGTGGGGTTATATGTATATAAAAATGTGTAACTCATAGATAAGGCAGAGAGCGTCTTCTTCCCCACACTGTATGTTCTTCTACGTTTTTATACTTCTTCTGGTTCTTTTTTCTTTCTTATGAGGTTAACAAAAATTGATTGTGAGGGTTCTGTTTTTGTTTAGGTTGTTGAGGGAAATGGATGATAGAGTTCTTTTAAAAGTATATTATTTTGGTCAGATTTTGTTAGAAATATCTGAAGGAGTAAAATTTATTTGTGAAAATTGTAAGACCCAGAACCTTTGAAAAGTCTTTTTATGATCAAGTCTCAAATCATATAATTATTTATAGCTTTAATTTCAGAAATTATTTTATTAAAGATAATTAAGACAAGTTTTGATTTATTGAATTTGAGATAAGTTATGATTATTATCCAATTTTATAATTATTGAATTATTTTCTATATTTAAACCACAAAGTTGGTGGTTGTGAAATAATAAGGATTTTTATATGATTTTGGATTAAATAATTAATATTTTAAATATTAATACTGTTACTTTTGGAAAATAAAAGATTTAATTATATTATTTCTAATTATTTTGATTTGGACATTTTATGAAAAATAATTTATAAAATTGGTGAGCAAATAATATTTTCTATATGCAATTAGTGTTGGATTTAATGTGGGCTTCAATTACTATATTATCCACAATTTTATTTAAAATTACAAAAATGTCTCTAACCCTAATTTTTGAAAACGAAACTCTAATTCCTAACTCTCAGCCGCCACACCCCAACCCTTCCTTTGCCCCAACAGAACGCAGCAGCCCTCTTTTCTTCCCAGCAGAACGCAACACAGATTTGTGAACGAAAGAAAGATCCGGAAGGGAGAAGGAGGAAGGGCGGCGCTGGCGGGCGTCACTACCGCCGCGCCGCTTTGTTGCACCGAGGAGGGGGAACCGGAGACGTGGGGCTGTGCGGTGCCGGCAAGGAGTGCTGTCGCCGTTGCTGGCGCCGAGGAGAAGGAGAGACTGCGCGACAATGAAGGAAGGGGACGCGGGCCAGAGACGCGAGGAGCGCGACCCGCTGCGCCGCCGTGGATCCCTTGTCGTCGAGCTCGAAGGAGCAGGGGAGAACGACGTTGGGTTTGAAAGAGACAGAGGTGGTGCGGCGCCAGGGAGGAGGCGAGCTGTTCGCGCCACCCAGTCGCCGGTCCGTTGCCTCCATTTTCCGCCGCTGTACCACGGAGAGGAGAGAGCCGCACCGCACCTCAGTCACTGCTAACCCACCGAAGAAGCCGCCGATGTTCGTGCCTCCCGTCACCGTCAGCTGCGTCATCACCGCGCCTAGCCTCATCGCCGTTGACCTCCTCGCAGTCCACTGCCGCCGATTGAGCACCACGGAGGACAGAGAGCGCGCTCGATAAGTGAGAAGGGATGGAGGCTGGGCTGGGAGTCCAACCACCGTGTCCAGCCGGCGCCGCCGTCAGAAAGGGGTTTCGACCGCTGCAGGTGTCGCTGCCGAAAAAAGGGAGCTGCGTCTCTGTGATTCTGACTGCCGGGAGTGGTTCTGTGACTTCCGGGAGCACCGTCGGAGCTTCTGGCTGCTTTTGCCGTCGCTGGAAAATTCTATCGGTAAGGACTTTAAGTTGGTTCTCCTTTCTGTTGAGTTTCTGGTAACCTCATTGTCACTGCATATGGTTCAGGTCACCGCTGCTGCTTGAGGTAGCTGTCGGGCTGTCGCCGAACCGGTTCGAAGACCGCCGCTGTTTCGGTTTAGCCGTTCCTTCTTCGGTTCGGTAAGCGTTTCGATTTGAAAGCCCTTTTGTTACTGTTTTGTAATCTCACGCTGAGGTTTGTGGCGTTAATCGCTATAAGATTGAGTTTCGGTTGTTGTATGTTACGATTAGAGTTGCTGAGACTGTTGAGAAAACAAGTGGATCCGAGTTGTTGGTTGCCGTCAATTCGGGTTGAGGCGGAAAGGACTCTGTGACGCGTTTGGGTTATAGAATTTGCGTTTTGAGGTAGGGCGCTTTCCAAAAACTATGTTTTAAGTATTGGAATTATTACATATGGATACTGTTGTGAGATATTGTGTATTTGGTGATTGTATCTGCCTTATGTGTTATTTGATTGACTCGAGTGATTATGGACGTTGGTTTGGTTGAATTGTTGTGTGGCTTTGTGAAATGTAATGTTTTGAAGTGATTCTTTAAAGATTTGAAATCTGAGTTTAATCCGTTGAGGATTGATTTGATTTGAGTCAATTATTTGATGATGTGAAAAGTCGAATGCACTTTTGAATTCAGCCTGGTTTACTTTAATTGACTTGATCTTGGACAAATGATTTGTTATTGAACCGTTTCTTTAAAGCTTTGGAAATGAGTTAAATCGGTTGATATTGAGTTGATTTTGAAATGGTTTTCTTGAGATATGCCACTGAGGCGACTGTTGGATTTAGCTTGCTTTGAATTGATTTCTGGTTTTGAGCTGTTGAAAAGGAATGAGAAACGGTTTAGTTGGGACCCGAACTGGGTGGCAAAAGTCCAAGTTTTAGGAGAGGTGCTGCTGAAATTTCTACAAAATCCTAGTCTTGTTTGAAAAGTTATTTAAAAAGGATTGGATTTGAGAAGTTGTATTATTTGATTTGTTAAAAGAATATTTATATTTTCAAGCTTAATTTATTTAGTGAGCTTTATGCCTTGAGTTTGACTTATTTAGAAATGAACTATTTTTACCGTTTGAATCATTGAAGGAAAGAATGATGCTCTAATATTGATTTGAAAATAAAAAGGAGCTTTTAGTGATTTTAAAGGAATCTAGACTTTTGATTGAGTAATTAAGTTTGAGGCATTTTGAAAGAGTTAGAAAAATGGGTTCCAAAAAGAAACCTGAAAGTGGTTTGATTCAAATGAACCGGTTCCTTTTCAAATGAGTTGATTTTTGGACCGGGTTGGAACTTGTGATTTTGTATGGTCGGTTTCATAATAAATTCAGTTTTATTTACTTGAATCGAGAATCCATGATTTTAAGAGTTTCAATAAATTTTAAGGAATTGATATAGGTAGACCTTCCCTAAAGACTTGAGACTCTGCCGAGAAGCTTTTATTATAAAATCCCATTGTGGGACGGGTGGTTTTGAATACTTTGAAATAAATCCTTAACTTGTCATGGTTTTGGAAGTTTTGGAAAGAGAATGCCGAGAGTGGCTTTATTTTAAACAGGAAACTCACTTTGAGTAAATTTGGCTTATGAGCCTGAGATGATTTGAGAAATGAGATCTTTTAAGCCAAGGCTGAAAAGAGTTAAAATTTGATTTCAAAGTGAAATGGCTTGAGAAAAGTGATTTGTGGCTTAAGTGCCGGTTTTATGAATTTAATGATGTTGAATGGTGGAAGTGCTGTTTTGTTATGGGCCGAAATGACTGTGTATGATTATGAATATTGGCTGGTTCTGGATTGAACCGTGAACCGGAATGGCTGTGTATGATATTGATTTATGGCTGATTGCCGAATGAGTTATGGGCCGTATGGCTGACTATGAATTATGAATTTAAGCCGGATGGCTGAGATGGATGTTGATCCATGGCTGGGACTGAATGAATATATACTTGAGATACCTGGGTAGTAGCAAGGGTTGTGGTTCATCCCACTTGCTCCAGGTCAGAGACTGTGACGCCTGGGTAGTAGCGGTAGTAGTGGTGATTCCACTCGCTCCAGGTTGAGCTTTTAAACACCCGCCTGGGTAGTAGCCGCAATAGTGGTTATTCCACTGGCTCTGGGTTGAGCGGGTAGTAGCAATGGGATTGTAGCTCAAACCTACTTGCTTCGCGATGGGTGTTTTTGTCCATGGTTAGCTACCAGGACGTGTCGGGTTGGCTATATAACCGACAGATGATATCATCAGCCACTAGGGACAGGCATGCATCATACGCATCTATGTGACATTGTTTGGGTGTGCATATTATACTTGATTTGCCTATGTGATTAATTGCTAATTGTTCTACTTGCAATAACTGTTTGTTTGTGCTTGCATCTTCCTAATTGTGTTTGCTACTGGGACTCTGTTGGACTGTGATGATTGGTTGATGGTTGGATTGTTTGGGCCTAGGGCCGTGGTTGGAATGAGATGAACCGATGGTTGATTTCGGTTTTGTGTTTCTGGTTTGGAATAAAATATGAAAGGCTATTTTGTTTCAGCATAGATAAACCGTTTTGAAAGGCTTTTGAGTCTTTGAGAATTGAATGGTTCCTCTTTCAGAAAAGATTTAAGACTTTACTTTTATTGTAAACCGTTGTTTTTGAAAAGAGGCATGAGACGGTTATTAATCACTGGTGCGATTATCTTCATGTATCCTATTACAGTAATTCCTAAAAACCCTCTACTGAGAACCCTTTCGAGGATGATGTTCTCACCCCCCTACATTTTTCCCCTTTCAGGATATGGGCGTAGAAGTTACGAAGAGTTTAATTAGTTGTTGAGACGCTTCGTATTGTTTTAATTATTATTTATTGTACCCTCGCCTTTATGTTGAGATATTCTGTAAGAGAGATAGGAATTGTATTGGTTAATGCTTGTAATATTATATATATATATCTGTGTATATATATGGATGTACTCTTTATGAGCTTTTGTAAGTTGTATGGTATTCTGTGAATGTACGTTATCGAACGAAAGTATTTTTGAGAGCAGTTTTGCGGTTTAAAGTTTTAAACAGGCTCATATTTTAGTATTAAATAGTATAAGTGTCGTCGTAATGTCCAAGCTATCAGAGTCGCGCAGCCGGAAGCGTGAGCTTTGGTAGTTAGGGTGTTACAAAAATTCATTAGATATTGTTATTCCCTTCACAATCTCATTTGAAGAGCTGAAAGGTGTCATATATGAGAAGATAGATTCTGCGATGTCAAGGAAAATATCATGTATTTTATACAGATATCCCATCACAGTATTTGGTGGATTCGTTCAATTTCAAACCAAATATATAACCGATGAAGCGAGTATGCAAGAGATGTTTTCAATGTATATTGAAAGTCGTGACCAGATGTTGTTCATCGAGCTGTACATTGAATTCGAACAATCTGAGGCCGACCGAAATATTATACGAGAAGATTACAATAGTGATAGTGAGGAAGAGTTCGAAAGCAATTATGAAGTTGTGGATCCAAATGGAGATGAAGATCAAGGTGATGGCACCACGGCTCCAAATGTGACAGACGTGGCAAATGCACTGGCAAATGAAGTACCGTTCGAGGAGCCATCTTTCATGCGAGTGTTAGATTTGGAAGCCATGCATGCTCCAGAGTTTCCAGATTACATGAGCGCCGGTACGTAATTGCCTATTATTATAAGACGGATTAGAATTCCGTAATAAATTATATTAAGTGATGGAGCAAATAGTTAAGTGACATGTGAAAGTATATTTAATTAGCATTTGTTTATGTGTTGAATAAGTTAAGTGTAGGATAATAATATTGTATGTTAGTTATTAATAGAGCAAATAGTTAAGTGACATGTGAGAATATATTCAATTAGCACTTGTGTAGGTGTTTATGTAGTTAAATGTAGGGCAATAAAAATTTTTGGTTAGTCATTGATGTAGTTAAATATTAATTACTGTTTGTTAAACAATATTTATTTATGTATTTATGTATTTTATTTATTATTTTGTTAAGATTGAGATAATAACCTGATGTAGAATTTAATAATATGACCATAGATGTATTGAGTGTTTGACTTACCTTTAATTTCGGTTATTAAATTTTCGTATGGCTGCCGTCATGGCAGAAGTCCCTCTTGTTGCAGATGGTGAATTTGCTGTGGGGATGGAATTCAGTTCAAGGGAAGCTGTTATTAGGGCGATGAAAGAGTATGCCATCCAGAGAAGTGTAGACTATCGGGTGTATGAGTCAGAGCCGATGACCTTTTATGCCAAGTGTACACAGTATGGGGAGGGGTGTGATTGGCTTATCAGGGTTAGCATGATCAGCAGAAAATACTGTTGGGTTATTAGGAGGTATAATGATAGTCACACCTATACCAGAGCCACCATTTCTCAGGATCATTCGAAGCTGGATTCTAACACAATTGCAGAAGCAATAAAGCCGTTGGTTGAGGCTGACCTCTCCTTAAAGGTAAAATCAGTTATTGCAGAAGTGCAATCGAAGTTCAATTACACTGTCAGTTATCGGAAAGCATGGTTGGCTAAGAAAAAGTCAGTAGAAAAAATATTTGGAGGTTGGGAAGCATCGTACGAAGCTTTGCCGATTTGGTTTGAGGCCATGTGTCATAAGGAGCCATCAACTATCGTTCATTTTGAGACTATGCCTGCATACCAAGGCGATGACTTAGTAAATGATATCCGGGTGTTGCATCGAATCTTTTGGAGTTATTACCCCTGCATTAGAGCATTTAGATATTGTAAGCCAGTTGTCCAAGTGGATGGGACTCACTTGTACGGAAAGTATAAGGGTTGTTTGTTAGTGGCAGTGTCACATGATGGTAACAACAATATCATCCCAATTGCATTTGCTATTGTGGAGGGAGAGACTTCTGATGCGTGGCACTTTTTCCTTAGTAACCTGCGACAACATGTTGTGACTCGGGATGGTGTGGGGCTGATATCTGACCGACACGAATCCATCAATGTAGCTGTGGCTCGCAGTAACGGAGCATGGTCACCTCCCGAGCTTTCCATATGTTTTGCATCAGGCATATAGAGTCAAATTTCCTGAGAAAATTCAAGGCACCATACCTGCAAAAACTTGTCGTTAATATAGGTAAATTGTGTATTTCAAAGTTTGTTATCAACAGGGATACCTTCAATAAGTGTTTCGTAACCCATTTCTTTTTTATTGGTCGCCATTATGCAGGGTATTCGAGGACGGTGCGCGAGTACGAAGTGCGTTATCAGCGGTTACGAGAACGGGGCGAGGCTTACACTAACTGGTTAAATCGAATCTCCCGGGAACAGTATGCATTAGCATTTGATGGTGGCTACCGATGGGGTCACATGACGACGAATTTAGTAGAATGCATCAACTCAGTCTTGAAGGGTGCACGCAATCTCCCCATCACTGCACTTGTCAAAGCAACATTCTACAGGCTTAATGAGTTGTTCACTAGAAAAAGATCTGAGGCGGAGGCTCGGATTAGTGCTGGTCATATTTTTTCTGAACTTGTGACCTCAAAATTGCATGCAAACCAACTTGCATCAGGGAACATCCAGGTTAATTGCTTCGACAGGCAGAATGAGGTCTTTGAAGTGCGTGAGATACCAAGTGGGTTGAAGTATGCCGTTGACCTTCGTCGGCACCGATGTAACTGTGGTGAGTTCCAGGTGGACCGGATTCCGTGTCGGCATGTGTTTGCATGTTGTGCAAATCAAAGACTAGATTGGCAAGTGTACGTTCATGATGTGTATAAGATGGACCAAGTTCGACGGGTTTACCGAGCTATGTTTAGGCCACTGGGGACCCAACTATGTGGCCTGCATACAACGGGCCGCGATTCGTACCGAATCCGTACCTCCGGCGCGTAACGAAAGGTCACCCCAGGATGACGCGCTTCTTGAATGAGATGGACACGCGAATGCTGCGTCGTCCAAGGCGATGTAGGCAATGTGGGGCCGAGAGACACAGCCGTAGTAGATGTCGTCAGTCAGTTGGTGCAAGTGGCGGGGATAATGCTTAGTAGAACTATATATATTAGGATATTTGAAACCTTGTATCTTATATGAATCTACTCTAAGATATGCGTGTATTTAGAATTATATATTATGCTGTTTGAAATGTGAATTTAGATTTATGTATCAATCTATTCAATGGCAAATGTGAGTTTAGCATTGTTATGAAAACCGAACCGGATCGGTCGGTTCAACCAGTTTAACCGAAGACCGGTCATCCGGTCGGTTCGGTTGTGCTGTAAAAGCTGTACCAGCAAAAAACGGTTCTCGCAAAAATAGTAATTTGCTACTATATCTCAATCTACTTTATTTCAATTATAGCCAGTCAGAATCACACTTCAAGCTACTATAAGGCGATTGCAATTTTAGAATTCGTACATAGAAAAGTTAAGTGATACATATCCCATGCTAATGTGAACACTACATAAATCGTACTTGATATATAATTAAGTTAATTCATACATAGAAAAGTGAAATGAAATATAAAGTACACAACATCTATTTTCTCATTGCCCACTTTACATCTTTCACGAAACTCTTGCATTTCTTCGCGGCCTTTTTGAATACGGACGGAGTGAATCGATTAGCACTATGACGAGACGGATCAACCCTGAGATTGTACCCTTTTCTTGTGTCATCTGGAGTGCGTCCCTCACCTAGAACCAACATAATTATACAAACCATCTTAACATGATTATATTAACATCAAACACAAACATGTTATAATCCATTGACCTAACAAGTCCTATAATATAATCAACTAAACATAGAGACCACATATGAACATATTATAATCAATTGACCAAACAAGTCCTATAATATAATCCACTCAATCCTTGATATCACATATGAACATATTATAAACAAGTGATTGGCTAGTAAAGCAAAAAAAGAACCTGCATCATCACCATCATCAGGTGAATCATTACGGGATTCGAGGTCCTCGTCCATTTCCTCATCCTCCTCATCATCATCGTCCTCGTCATCTGGTTCATCAACCAGATACTCATCAGTCTCTTTCTCAAGTGTGTTGGTATTTTCTTCAATCAGAGTCATGGAAACACGATTAGGGTTTTGACTATTCAGAACCCCTCGACCACCGTCACTCCTACTAGAGTCACCAGATACCAACCCTCCAGAAGCACATGACGAAGTGTGGTAACCAATACTTGCATCCAACGAATACCTACCCGACATGAAGTCAGCCTGATGGCCATAATGTGACTGCCCTGCATCTGTAGCCATGATATTAGGCTGCTGGCCATATTGTGATTGGTCTGCATCTGCAGCCATGAACCTAAACAACTAGCTAAAAGAACCACCGTCTCCTGAGTCAAACTGTGGCACAGTCCAATACTGCTGATGTATTGGGTATGATGGGGTAAATTGTGTTTGTGGCATATATTGGCTAGACCACTGAGGTTGTTCCTGTGGAGGTGGAGGCGGAGGTGGAGGTGGCGATGAGTTTGGCTCCTGCTTCTCAGCCTCTTCATTCTCTTGATCCACATCATCCATACCCTGGTCACCCTCGTCATTCTCTTGAACCACAAGATCGGACAAGTTCAAATGGTTGCCATATTTTGTTCAGTATCAGTGCATGTAAATATCTAACGGATGCTGTGGACCATCAACCTCATTCAGAACGTGATTATACCTGTTTGTCCACTGCATCACCCAAAATGAATGACTCGTGGCTGTGGCCCAGTTAAGATTCTTAGGGCCAGTCAGGACTTCTTCGTGTGCCTTGTCTAGATTTCGTTCTTGATGAGGAACTCCTTGCACAAAACCAAACTGTCGCCTACACCGATCGGTTGCATGCCACTCAATCCATTCAAAAGATACCAACGGAACCGTAGCACTCCACACAACTGAGTGCATGTAGATGTCTGCAGGAATTATGTCCGGATCCACTCGATCCACAGAATAAGCAACCCACACAAACTGTGAAAAATAAACCAAATTGTGTATTACAATCGGAATAACAATAACACTGCAACCCCCAAACCGAATAATTCTTTAATGAAAATATACCTGGCCTTCCTGAAGATCATCGAATGCCTTCCTAAAGTGAGCAAGTTTCATATACCTAAAGCGTCGGTCGCCACGCTCCCAGTTACGCCACCTAATATCGCTTAATTAATTAACAGGATTGGATTATAAATATGAAGATACGGAGTAAATGTAAGATTTAGTTACCTGTTTGCAAGCGGAAAACTACAAGGTTCCCTAGGAACCGGCGCTAGAAATGGCAACCGAATCCAAGCCCAAATGAGAAGCAGTGTTAGCGAACTGTCGATCTTCTTACAGTCAAAACGAGATGCCCTGCATAATGCCCTGTACAGATGTGTGAGGCAAGCCGATCCCCAAATGAACTGTGCGATACTGCCAAAGTCACGAAGTAAAGGCAGAAATTTCCAGTGCACAGATGATCCCGACTTGTCTCCCAACAATATCGTATTGAGCAACAGCATAATGTGGCACTTTACGTACCTCTGTTTATTTTCTTCGTCAGTCAACTGTAACCGTTCTTTTAGATCACGTAGCCACGTTAGTTTTATACCGCTTCCTCTACATTTTGACCTTCTCGGTGCAGCCCCAAATTGGTGCAAACACTCCGCCTCTAAAGCTTCAACACTACTGATAGTCATCCCTGTGACTGGAAGACCGTCCGTCAGGAAACCAAGAATCATAGCCACATCTTCGAGTGTCACATCACATTCACCAATCGGAATGTGAAAGGTATGTGTGTCTGGATGCCACCGTTCGACTAAAGCATTTACGAGTGCTTTCTGACACTAGACTATTCCAATTTGAGATGCATGATAAACCAGTAAAACGTAAATGCTCCTCCACCCTATCATCGTACCGATCCGAAGGGACAGGGTGATCACATGTCAACATCCGTAAACTCTACAAAAACATAAATTATAATAAAAAAAACTAGAACAACCAATATTATCAACAAATCATTACTACTAAATACAACAACATACTTAACTCAATTAAAAACGTAACGGTAAACAAATAATTACTATAAAAAAGTAAACACATTACATTATTATATTTTACAAAACTTAATTATCGATCAAAATCAGCAACATTACTCCAAAAATGTATTTTTTAAACATATATTTTTTACTAAAAATATTACACAAAATTCTCAACATGTTCCTTTTACTAATCTAATCATATTACTCTAACTCAAACACTACCATCGAATTGAATTTTCTCTAACTATATTCATATTTATATTTTTTAACTATCATTTAATTATATATTCGTAAATTTCAAACACTCATAATAATAATAATAATAATAATAATAATAATAATAATAATAATATCACCGTCACTGACACTGAAGTTAAACTACTAACAACCTATGATTAAATTAATAATAATAATAACTATAATTCTGAATTACTAATAATAATAACAATAATAATAATAATAATAATAATAATAATAATATCGTCATTGACCCTAAATTTAAACCACTAACAACCTATGATTAAATTAATAATAATAATAACTATAATTCTGAATTAATAATAATAATAATAATAATAATAATAATAATAATAATAATAATAATAATATCACCGTCACTGACTCTAAATTTAAACTACTAACAACCTATGATTAAATTTTTAATACTAATAATAACTATAATTCTAAATTACTAATAATAATAATAATAATAATAATAATAATAATATTATTATTATTATTATTATTATTATTATTATTATTATTATTATTATTATTATTAACATTACCGTCATTGACCCTAAATTTAAACTACTAACAACCTATAATTAAATTTTTAATAACAATAATTATAATTCTGAATTAATAATAATAATAATAATAATAATAATAATAATAATAATAATAATAATAATAATAATAATAATAATAATGTTATCACTGAGATATGTTTTTCAAATTGACCTAACAAGAACAATTATAATATAACTAAATTAACAACAATAATTATAATTCTAATTAATAATAACAATAAAATTAATTAATCATCATAATAATAATAGTAATAACATTCTCATAGGAACGTAACAGCAACAACAACTATTATAACTCTCAAACAATAATAATAATAATAAAAATAAAAATAATAACAATAGAAATATTAAGGTTTGATTACTCTGTTAATCTCTATAGTTTCATGAAATTTTTAATTAGGTCCCTATACTTTTTTTCTTTTTAATTGAGTCCCTACACTAAATTTTTTTTTCCAATTAAGTCCTTCTTAGTAATAATTGGCTTAATTTTATAGGGACCCAACTAAAAAAAAAAAAAAGAATTGGTATAGGGACCTAAATAAAAGGAAAAAAAAGTGTAGGGACCCAATTAAAAAAAATTTGGTGCAAGGACTCAATTAAAAGGAAAAAAAGTATAGAGACCTAATTGAAAATTTTGTGAAACTATAGGGACCAATAGAGTAATTAAACCAAATATTAATATGTTCTTAACTTGAGCTACTAACAACAACACCTATAATTAAATTTCTGATAATATTATTTATATTTTTTAAAAAACTAAAAAATAAATTAATTAACAAACTTACGTAATTGGAATGGCTGAGATATTTTATAATATGGAGCTAAGAACGATCAGCATCTTTAGATTTTAGTTTTTTTGACATTATAATTTTTTTTTACTCACTTTGGGAAGAAGAAGAAGATCTGGAGGAGGAAGGGAATGGGAGAAAGGTTGCTGCTGGGAGGAAGAATGAGCTCAACTCGGATGGCTCGAATACATGCAGTGAAGGAAAGCTGGGGTTAGTGGGGCACCGTTATAGGGAACAACGGCTATTCGACACATGGCGTGGGAGGAAGAGATCGGACCCACCGATCTGTTGAAGCAATGCGCACCCTCCGATTTGTCAAGAAGATTTCGGACCGTGCGATTTGTTCACATCTGATCCCACACCATGGTAAAGCACACACACTATCCATATACCGGTCCTACCCCAAGGCCCTCTCCATAATAAAAATAAAACGCGGAAAAAGACAAACTTAACATGCGTTTTGGTTTTTCAAAATGTTTTAATTTTTTTTAAAATTCCCTTTTAACACAATCGTAGGCTACGTTTTGATGGGGGGCATAATTTTTTTTTGAATAAACAAAACGCATCTTGCATTTTATTTTTTGGTGTCAGCTTTTTCATAAACGCATGGTGCGTTTTATGGGCTGTCAGCCTTTTTTTGGAGAAACTAAAAACGCATGTTCCGTTTTGTTTTAAAAAAAATATTTTAAACACGGGTCCGGCCTATAAATACGAAGCAACACTCTCATTCAGCTTGCCTTACTCCATTTCTACTCATTGTATTCTTCTTTCTTACACATATGTCGTAGTGCTGAGTTTTTTTTTGGCAGTCAGGTGTGTCAAAAAATCGGATTAGGTGAGGTTGCAGTTATGGAAAATATTGCAAATTTGCGAGTATATTATAACGGTGAGGTTATACAAAACACACATGAGGGAGTAACTTTTGTTTGTGAATGTCTGTTGTCATTTGCTATTCCATGTACCATGAGTTTTGTAGAGTTGCAAAATGGACTTTGTAATAACATTCAAAGCCACATTTCAAAAAGGGTGAGCAATATTTTATACAGGAATCTTGTACAAGTATTTGGTGGGCTGATACAGTTTCAAATGATGCCCATCACTGACGATGCCAATATGCAGTAGATGTTATGTATTTATCAACAAACCCAATTTTATGTGCCGATGATAGAGCTATACGTTGAGTTCGAACAGCAGTCAGAGTTGGGCCCGGTCGGGGAGGAGGTCAATATTGATGAGGTCAGGGATATAGATTGGGAAGAAGATAATAATAATGACAGTGAAGAGGAATTCGAAGCTAACTATGAAGTCGATGACGAAAACGATGATGGAGACTTGGCAGGCAATCCGGCGGTGCAAAATGAAGCAAATGCGATTGTAAGCCAGCACCCGTTTGGTGTTTCGTCTTTTATGCGGACTCTAGATCTCGAAACCATGCATGCCCCGGAATTTCCTGAGTATGCGAATACGGGTATGTTATGATTATTAACTCAAGTTTTCTATAGTGCTTATTTTATTTTCCTTGTCTGACTGATGGTGGTGTGCATGTCGTAGGTGAAGGCAACACTGAGGCGGAAGATGGCGAGTTTAGGGTCGGAATGGAATTTGGTTCGAGAGAGTCGGTGATATCTGCAATCAAAAGCTACACCGTCTCTAGAGGAGTTGATTACACTATGTATGAGTTTGAGCCGCAGACATTCTATGCGAAATGCAAGGGGTATGGTGCAGGGTGCGACTGGCTTATCCGAGCTAGCTTGATTCGAAAAAAAGCTTGTTGGGAGATCAGCAGATACAATGGCAAGCACACGTGCACCGTGGGCACGATTTCACAAGATCATGCCAAGTTGGACTCGGACACAATTGCAGATGGCATTAGGCCGTTGGTCGAAGCAGACACCGCGATAAAGGTGAAGTCTGTTATTGCAGAAGTCCAAGGTAGGTTCAACTACACTGTGAGTTACCGCAAGGATTGGTTGGCAAAGCAAAAAGTTGTCGCAAAAGTTTTCGGTGATTGGGAAGTTTCTTACCAGACTTTGCCAGTATGGTTGAAAGCAATGACAGTGAAGATGCCAAGGTCTCGTGTTCAAATTAAAATACTTCCCGTTTACCGTGAGAGTGAGGAGATTCAGGGTGTAAGAGTTCTGCACCGCATTTTTTGGAGTTTCTATCCGTGTATTGTAGCATTTAGACACTGCAAGCCACTGGTGTAGGTTGATGGCACGCACCTGTACGGAAAATATAAAGGAGCACTTCTGGTAACGGTTGCACAAGATGAGAATCAAAACATTGTGCATATTGCATTTGCAATTATCGAGGGCGAGATAGCAGACGCATGGGAGTTTTTCCTAACCAATTTGCGGAGATATGTTGTTACCATTGATGGTGTGGGTATTATTTCTGACCGCCATACCTCCATCAACGCTGCAATAGCTCGCAGTAACGGTGCATGGTCACCACCAAGGGCGTGGCACATGTATTGCATCAGGCACATCGGGTCCAACTTCTTAAGGAGGTTCAAGGCTCCATATTTGCATAAACTCGTGGTGAATATAGGTATTTCAAATTGCTGTTATGGTTCTATTCATAGTAAATTTGTGGCATCTGCTTATGATTAAATGGTTTGTTCAACAGGCTATTCTAGGACGGAGCAGGAGTACAACAAAAACTACCAAAGGCTTAAAGAGCGAGGTGAGGCATATACTCAATAGTGCGATGAGATCGGTGTTGAGAGATGGTTGTTGGCATTCGATGGTGGTCATTGTTGGAGACATATGACGACAAACTTGGTAGAGTGCATAAATTCTGTCCTGAAGGGTGCACGCAACCTTCCTGTGACTGCCCTTGTCCGGTCAAGTTTTTATCGGCTGAATGAATTGTTCACTCGGAAGAGCACCGAGGCTCATGAGCGTCGCCGCAACGGATTCACGTATTCAGAATTTGCAATGAAGAGAGTTGAAGAAAGCTTCCGACGTGCAGGAAACATTGTGGTCAACCGGTTCGATAGGCGCAACGAGATGTTTGAGGTTCGCGAAATGCAAGATGGTACCATTTACACTGTTAACCTTGTGCAACGGCATTACAACTGTAGCCATTTCCAGGTCGAGTGACTCCCATGTCGCCACGTGCTTGCATGTTGCGCCAACCAGCGCCTCGATTGGCAAGTGTACGTGCACGATGTGTACAAGATGTCTGAAATTTACAAGGTGTACAGAGGTGAGTTTGTTCCGATGGGTGACCCGTCTACGTGGGATAGATACGAAAGAGTGAAGGTGATCGCCAACTGGACATTGAGGCGTGCGACGAAAGGAAGACCGAAGTCAACCCGCTACTTGAATGAGATGGACTCGCGTGATATGCGTGGTCCTCGCCGGTGCACTTTATGTGGACACGAGGGACATAGCCGCAGCCGATGTCCTCAGCGCGCAGGGCCAAGCTCCCCTGGAGGTCATTAGTGGTTAAGCTTTTCAATGTAACTTTGTTATGACCTAGTTCACAATTATATGTTACTTTTTTTTGTAATCTCGTCATTTACTTTTACCTAGTTAACAATTTATGATAAATAAAGTTTTCAAACACGTTATGATAAATAAAGTTTTCAACCGAGTTCACATGTTTTAGAGTTACACGGGAACAAAGTTAAATATGTCATAATAAAAACTATTGAACAGAATCATCTAAATATGTAACAATACCTGTTCCTGTTGCTCATGAGGCGAGACTTCCTGGTGAGGGCCAGCTGGTTCTTCCTGTTGCTGCTGTGGTTCATCGGCGCCAACCTCTTCGCCTGGAACTCTATCTGACAGTCGCAGGTGAATCCCATACTGCTGCGTGTACCAGTTGTAGTACGTTGGGAGAGGATGGAAGTCAATAATCTCCTCGCCTAGCTGCAATGTGTTATAGCGGTCAAATGTCCATCTGTTAACCCATTGACTGTAAATCTGTCCCCAGTCATGATTCTGTGCTCCTGTCAACCGCTTGCAATGATCACGACCAAGGTTTAACGCGAGGCCTGGTGGTAGCTGCTGCATCCCGAACTGTCGTCTGACCCGGTCTGTCGCGTGCCATTCTATGCACTCGAATGACAGTAGAGGCGACTGGGTGGAGCACATAATCATATGGGGAGCGAGGCCATCCGGAATCCCAACTCCCATATATGGCCGCCATATAAACTGCACAATAGTTACCAAGAGGCCGATTAGAAAAACTATTCTTTTGAATAAAAACATTGGACATTAATGGTACAACTTACGTCGTCAACTCCCATGTCGTCGAGTCCTCGCCTAAAATGCGCAGTAGGTCGCCGTATATATCTCGTATGTCAGCACCAATGACTCCACCTAACAAAGAACAGAATAATAACATTAACAAGACTAACAAATTAATAATAATAGTAATAATAATAACAGTAATAATAATAATTATTATTATAATAGCAATAACAATAAAAGCCACAACCGTTGCGCAAGTGGAACACCAACATCGCCGAGCTGATCGCGGGATATAGGTGCCAGGAGCGGCATACGCTCCCACGCCCAAACAAAAAGCAGTATCAGTGGGCCATCCATCTCTTTGTAGTTGTATCGTGGTGCACGACACAACGATCTGTATAGGTGTACCAGACTGGATGCCCCCAACTGTATGATGAAACCCGGTGAAAATCCCGAAGTAGCGGTAGAAACTTCGAGTTCAACGAAGTGGTCGACTTATCCAGAAATACAACTGTTCCAAGCAGGCAGAAAATGTGCACCCGAACGTACCGCTCAACAAACTCCTGAGTGTCACAAGGCTCGGTGTCTCTGCACTGCCGAACCCATGCAATATTAACCTTCCCCAACACATGATCTTGCGGACCGGGCTCCCGTCCAAAACACGCGATGCAGTTGTCCACCAAAAACTGGTGACTGCTGTCTGATCTACCCGTAACGGCCTCCCCATTAATTGGGAGACCAAGAATATAGCTCACATCTTCCAGCGTCACCGTCACTTCACCGACCGGAAGATGAAATGTGTGAGTCTCCGGCCTCCAGCGTTCGACCAAGGCACTCAGCAGTGAAGAATGACCTCTTATTTCGCCTACTTGCGAAACATGTTCAAACCCAGTCAATGCCAGTGCCGCTGCCGCTATCTTGTTAAAGGTATCTGGCGAGTCGAGTTTTCTGGACAACAAATTTCTAATAGCCTGCAAAACGAAAAATGATAATTATTAAATTCTAATTTATATCAGTTAATACTTTATTCAAAAAATATATTAACTATTAATTTTGTATTAATAGAAAATAAATAATAATTTATTATTATCATTATTATTATTATTTTTGTCATTATCTTAAACGCTATTTTATTATTATCTTACTAGAAAAATATTAATAAATTATTAAAAATGATAAATATTTATTTAATTAACAGCATTATTTATTTATTATTATAAAATATTAGTCAACTATTAAAATTAATAAATTTTTTACTAAACAGTGTTAAAAAATACCGTTTATTAAACCATATTACTATCATTATCATAAATAAAAAATAATAATAAATCACTAAAAATTAATAATAAATTATTAAACAGTGTTATTAATTATTAAAAATTAATAACAACTTATTATCACTATCATAACCAGTATTATAAACAAATAATAATATACTATTCATAATAATAATTACTCAAATATAACAATAATAACAATAATAATAACCATTTATTATATTATCATTATCCTAAACGATTTTCTATATTATATACACTAACCATCGTAACAAATTTTTTGAATTTTTGCCGAGACTTGAGCATAATAATAGCTAAGAACAACGACACTAACACTAACAAACCCAATAGTAATAATAATAACAATAACCGCAATAATAATAATAATAATAATAATAATAAAAAAAAAATTAAACAGTATTATAATAATGACTAACAATAAAAACGTCACTAACAATAATAATAATAATAATAATAATAATAATAATAATAATAATAATAATATACAAATAAATATATTTATCCATTGATCATAAAATAAAAAAAAAATTTACCCATTCAGGATGATTCAAATATTCAATGATGTGATCTTCAGGTCTAGTAAAATTACGCACCATATTTTTTCAACGTCCCTTAGTTGAACCTAAACCTCTTCCTAGTCTTCTTCTTCCTCAAAGAGCACAATCTTGTAACCCCTAATCCTCTCTTTCAATATTCACCACTGTGAAAACATTTCCCTCTCTTTCACTATCACAGCACAATGTTTCACTCTTTCTCAACACATTGTTTTCTTTCTTGCGTTTTGGTTTTAAAAACACCGGTTTCACCTCCCATTGAATCCACGTGTCATGCATGCAAGGCTCCAGGCTGCCAAACGCAACTTGCGACTTGCTTTCACGCTGGCCAAACGCAATCTGCGTTTTGTGATACTCCAGATTGGTCAAAGGCTGCAGCTGTCTGCATGCAGGGAGCCACAGGGGACACGTTTCGTTTTTGGACTCCCTTTCCTACCAAACGCATCCTGCGTTTTGCAGCAGGTGACTGATGTTGTCATTTTCAAGTGGACTCAAAACGTAACCTGCGTTTTGTAGGTTACTGAGTTTTATAGATCCACATTTTTGAATTATACTCCATGCAATAATATATGAGAACAACACCATTCTTATTTCCATTCTTTAATTAATTTCTGTAAATTTACATGTATAATATCATCTGTTTTTTAAATTAGTCTTCGAAAATCTTTTTTAACCAAATTTATCTTTTAAAAATTTTAACTAATCACAATAATTTTTTTGTTATATTTTTTTGTTAATAGCATCAAAGTTTACTAATATAGTATATTAAGTGATACAATAGTATATACTTTACAGTTCTAATTGACTGTTAACATAATAAGTTTATGAAATTAGATCAAACAATTTTAAATTGAGTCATTTTAAAATTGATTTGATCTAATTTTATAAATTTATTATGTTAATAACTAATTAAAACTGTTAGGTATATGCTATTATTTAACATGCCATATTAAAGTTTGACGTCATTAGTTAATTTGAAGTGACAGAAAAATTAATATAATTAACTTAAAATATTTGAAGGACGAATTTAATTAAAAAATTTTCAAAAACTAATTTAAAAAATAAATAATCTTTTAAAGATGAATTTAACTATTTACTAAAATTTATATGCATAATAATAATGAATAAAGGAACCAATGCTAAAATATCCCTTTACTATTTACTAAAATTTATATGCATAATAATAATGAATAAAGGAACCATGATATTTTATTAGACTTTGTTATCTTGTATTTTATGATCAAATTTTAAGAGTACTATGAAAAGAAATATTTTACTAGAAATGATTAAAAAATAATTTTTTATATTTTAATATATTAAATATATAAAAAAAGTTTAGAAAAATTATTATTATACTCTTAAAATATATATTTTAGATTCAAAATATTTAAATTTTATTTTATTTTATTTCATTATAATTTAATACTGTATAATTCGCTTAATGAACAATTTTTTTTTGCATGGTTAAAGTGGTGTGTCTTTATTTTATGTATTTTTATTCTTGATGAACAAATAATGGCTCATTTTTTATATATGAAAAAAAAAATATTAGTATTACATAATGAAATGAATGTTTATAAAGTATTTACATTGTTATGATACTAGTGCAAAACGCAACCTGCGATTTGCTTTTTTATTTTTATTTTTGTTTTTGAACAACACAAATTAAAATGCAGGTTACGTTTTGTTTATTTTTTTATTTTCAAACGTGTAAAACACTATAATAAACATAATAGTGAATAATAATAATAATAATATTAACAACAAAAATAAAAATAATAATGACAATATTACCGTTGTCAAATTAGAACACCAACTACTTGAAGCTCATTGCGAGGAATAGGTGCTATAAACAGCATATGTTCTCATGCTCAAACAAAATGTAAAATAAGGGGGCCGTCCATTTCGTAGCAGTTATATCGCGATGCACGACATAATGACTTGTACAGATGTGCTAGACTAGCTGCAACCAACTGTAGCTACGAATGCGGTAGAAATCTCGAAGAAGAGGTAAACACTTTGAGTTTAGAGAATTCATCAACTTGTCTGGAAACACAACAGTTCCAAGCATTTAAAATATGTGAGCCTGGACATACCGCTCAATTGAATCCTGAGTGCCTAACGGTTCAGTGTCTCGGCATCGTCGAACTCATGCCAGGTTTACCTTTCCCAATGTGTGATCGACCGGACCGAGAACCCTACAAAAAACTGCTAAGCAATTCTCCACCAAGAACCCTTGACTACTGTGTTGGATGATAAGGCTATGCAGCTCATATAGCTAATTAGTTGTATCTTCAAATTAGTAGAATTGTTACGTAAGTTTGTTAGAGTTTGAAGTTTATTAGAGGCTGCCAACTCATAGCATTAAGTTAGTTAGAAGAGTGCTAAATTAGTGTGGTTTAGTTTTTCTAGTATCTACAAATACAGAACTAGTCATTTGCAAGTAAATGAGATTAACTATAATCACAATTCCATTTTTGAATCTCTCTCAAGTTCACTCTACACTTTCACTCTTTTCTTATTCGCCGATTCAAATTCTGTAGCATTATAGCAGATTTTATCATGGTGCGGTGAGCGTGGATGTACAAACAGTGACATCTTGGTAGATCTCCTTCATTGCAAGGTAGAGAGTTCATGGAATTGAGAATCTGCAATTGTGTTCAACCTTGACAACAGAAAGTATGGTTGATCTAGAGCAAGGCCTATGTCAAAACATGGAAACTCAAATTTTCTCAACCTCGGATCTTCAAAATTTGGCTCAATTGATGAACCAGCTAGTGATGATGCAAGGACAGATCGCTCAATCTGCGAAACCAAGCACGAATTTGATGCAAGATCGTGCATCTCCGTACTACCTTCATCTGAGTGAAAATCCAGGTATTTCACTCACTCCAAATCCTCTAACTACACTAAATTACCACTCATAATCCTGATCGGTTTGGATATCACTGAAGATGAAGAACAAGCTCAGTTTCATAGACAAATCTTTACCAAAACCCGAGAAATCTGATTTCACGTTTGAAACTTGGGGTAGATGCAACACCTTTGTTCTGTCTTGGTTGCATGCTTCCCTAAATATTGAGATTTTACAAAGTGTGATGTGGTGTAATTGGCATCAGAGTTGTGGAAAGATCTTAAGCACAGATTTTACGAAGGAGATTTGCTCAGAATCGTTGAATTGGAAGAAGAAATGTACTCAGCAAGACAAGAAGATTTGTCAATCACTTCATTTTTTACAAAGATGAAGGGACTATGGGAAGAATTAGAAGAGCTTCAACCGATTCCATCATGCAATTGTGTAGGATCATGCACGTGTGGATTAGAGATTGTTAGAGGATACAGAAAGCAGTCACAAGTGGTTAGGTTTTTGAGAGGCTTGAATGACGAGTTCGAAAATGTGAGATCACAAATAATCTTAATGAATCTCCTTCCTGATGTCAATACTGTTTTTCACTATTATTGCAACAAGAAAGGCAAATGTCAAGTTCAGATCATGCAGAAAGCAAGATGTTGGTAAATGCTGCAATTGACAGCAACTTCAACACTAACAGAGACAACATGAGCGTTCGAGGAAGAGGGAGAGGGCATGGAGGTAGAGGCGGTGGCTTAGGGGGAAGAAGAATGATCAAGAAGTGCTCTCATTGTGGCAAAACTGGCCACTTGGTTGACACATGCTATCACAAGTATGGTTTTCCTCCACACTACTAGCAAGATTCAAGCTCAAGAACCATAAATCATGTCACTATTGATGATGAAATTGAGAAAATCAGTAACTCTACTTCAGAAAAGAATAGTAACAGTTTAAGTTCTTTATTTTCCAAAGAGCAAAAACAAGCTCTCATTGCTTTATTCTAGGATTGTGAAGAGGACCTTGTTCATAAATCAGAACGGGCAATTGAGGCACAAGCCCCATCCCAAGGTATATACCACATTCTTTCCTTAGCCAAACATAAATTAAAACCAAATGATTGGATTTTGGATAGTGGTGCTACTGCACATGTCTCTTTTTCATTAAAATTCTTCAAAAATTATTATAAGATAAATCCAATTATGCTTCAATTACCAGATGGTTCAAAGATTGTTTCCACCATTTGTGGAACAGTCTCTTTTCCAAACAATATAAACCTCACAAATATCTTTTACGCTCCATCCTTTTCTTTTAACATAATTTCAATTTCCAAATCCACAAAACACTTACCATATAAATTCTTGTTTGACGAGTTGCATTGTGAGATACAGGATCAGAAGAGCTTGAAGATGATTGGCATTGCTGAAGCCAAGGCTGAATTGTATACATTGGAATTCAAAACTCATACTGATTTGGATTTGCATTCCTTCACCAATAAATCTGTACCTGCACTCACAACAGATTCTGCTTTTAGAGATATTTGGCACAGTAGGTTAGGACACATCTCTTCTGAGAGATTAGACATAATAAAGAAAGCTTATAATATTTTCATTTTTGATAATAAAAGCATTCCTTGTGCACCTTGTCATTTTGCAAAACAGAAACGTATTCCTTTTCCTACAAGCATTAATAAATCTGAAAATTATTTTGATTTGATGCATGTTGACATTTGGGGACCTTTAGCAATTTAATCTATCAAAGGTCATAAATATTTTCTCACTATAGTAGATGATTATAGTAGATTTACTTGGGCTTATTTTATGAAAACCAAAGAAGAAACCTCTGATTTGCTTCGAAACTTCATCACAATGATTGAAACTCAATTTCAAAAGAAAGTGAAATGCATAAGATCAGATAATAATAAGGAGTTTATCATGCATGATTTTTATAACCCAAAAAGTATTTTACATCAAACCACCTGTGTGTAATCCCCACAACAAAATCGTATAATATAGAGAAAGCACCAGGATATCTTAAACATGACAAGAGCTTTTCTATTTGAAAGTAACGTTCCTAAAAAATTTTGGCATTTAACTACTACTCATACCATTCATGTCATTAATAGAATTCCTAGTTCCTCTCGGAATTTAAAAAGCCCCTATCAAGTCATGTTTAATAAACTCCCTTGCATCAAACATTTTAAAATTTTTGGTTGTTTGGCATTTGCCTTGACTTTAGCTGCTCACAGAACCAAATTAGAAAAAGAGCCAAATAAACTGTATTTTTGGGTTTTAAGTCTGGCACTAAAGGGTATCTCCTTATGGATTTGCAAACTAATGAACTTTTTTTTTTATCACGATATGTCATTTTTTATGAAAGAAATTTTTCTTTTCACACTAAAGATGCCCCTGACTCTTCATTCACTAACAATTCATCTACTAATAATGCTCAAATTTCAAATAATCGTGCTTTACTTTTTGACGGCACATTCATATCAGCACATACACCCATTATGCCTATTACGAATAATACACCACCTCATGTTACAGGATCTGCTATTAGCACACCAAATCATGTTTCACATACACCTCACTCACAATCACATTTCACCACCTCATACACACTTCATGATGCACACACTAATCATACTTAAACTCTCGTTCATCTCTCTTCTCATACATCCACTGTCTCACTAACTTCAACTCCTAGGAGATCATGTAGGATTAGAAAACCACCAACATATTTGTCTAATTTCCAATGTTTTCAAACCAGTACAGCAACTTAGAATGAATCCCAATCATCTTTCAAGGCAAGATATCCACTCTCTTAATACATGTCCTATAATAATTTCTTACCTGCACACAAAATTCTTTTTTTAGCTATTGATTCTATCATTGAACCTCAAAGTTATGAACAAGCAATTTAACATTATTGTTGAAAAGAGGCAATTAGATCAGAACTCAATGCTCTTGAAGCAAATAAAACTTGGACTGTTACATCCTTACCTAAAGGAAAGAGAGCAGTAGGGTGCAAATGGGTTTTTAAAACCAAACTCAAAGCAGATGGAATAGTGGAAAGACACAAAGCAAGGCTCGTTACAAAAGGTTATACTCAAATCCCTGGATTTGATTTCTTTGACACATTCAGTCCTGTGGTAAAAATGTCTACTTTTCAAGTTTTGTTGGCACTTACAGCGTCTAAGGGTTGGTTTCTCCACCAATTTGATGTCAACACTGCCTTTTTACATGGTGATCTTCCTGAGACAGTTTATATGAAGGTTCTTTCAGGTTTATCAGCTCTCCCAAATAGTGTTTGTAAGCTTGAAAGATCTCTTTATGGGCTCAAACAAGCTAGTCATCAATGGAACCAAAAATTATGCTCAATTCTCAAAGCTTTAGGGTACATTCAATCCATACATCCCTCTTTACCAAAGGCACTAGAGATGATTTCACTTGTATTTTTGGGTTTTGAAATTGCACAGAGCAAAGAGAGAATTTTCATGAATCAGCGAAAATATGCTACCGATCTCCTCCATGAATTTGGAATGACAAATGCCAAGCCTGCGACTATGCCAATGAACTACACAACTCCACTGTCCAAATCTTCAGGCACATCATTAACTGACTTGACTCCTTATTGCAGGCTTGTTGGGAGGCTATTGTACCTCACAAATACAAGACCAGACATTTCATTCGCCGTCAACAAGTTGAGCCAATACTTAGACTGCGCTACAATAGATCATTTCAAAGCAGCCCTGCACATCTTAAGATATATAAAGCGTGCACCAGCCAGTGGAATAAAGTTCTCTGCCGCTTCATCAGATTTGTCGCTCACAGGATACTCAGATTAAGATTGGGGGACATGTCCAGACACAAGGAGATCCCTCTCTGGATTTTGTTTCTTTTTGGGTTCATCTCTTGTGTCATGGAAAAGTAGGAAGCAAACTACAGTTGCTAGATCATCAGCGAAAGCGGAGTAATGAGCTATGGATTTGGCAACATGTGAGGGAAGGTGACTAAGCTACATACTTTGAGACTTTCATACCCCACTGAGCAACCGATCACTCTTTACTGCGACAACCAGTCCGCAATGCATATAGCCGCCAATCCTGTATTTCACGAAAGAACGAAGCATATCGAGATAGATTGTCATATGGTGAGAGATAGAGTATAAGATGGTTCACTAAAGTTACTGCCAATCTCCAGCGGAGAGCAGATAACAGATGTGCTCACAAAGAGCTTAGCTCCAGGACCATTTGCATCGTTCTATCACAAGTTTGGATTGGTTGATATATGCACTCCAAGCTTGAGGGAGGCTGTTGGATGATAAGGCTATGCAGCTCATATAGCTAATTAGTTGTATCTTTAAATTAGTAGAATTGTTACGTAAATTTGTTAAAGTCTGAAGTTTGTTAGAGACTGCCAACTCATAGCATTAAGTTAGTTAGAAGAGTGCTAAATTAGTGTGATTTAGTTTTTCTAGTATATACAAATACAGAACTAGTCATTTGTAAGTAAATGAGATTAACCATAATCACAATTCTATTTTTGAATTTCTCTCAAATTCACTCTACACTTTCACCCTTTTTCTCATTTTCCGATTCAAATTCTGCAGCATTATAGCAGATTTTATCATACTGTCTATTCTGCTGTCACGGGCTCTCCATTAAGGCCAAGCCAAGAATATGTGTGACGTCTTCTAAGGTGACAGTCACTTCGTCGAATGGGAGATAGAAAGTGTGGGTCTCAGATCTCCATCGCTCCACCAAAGCACTCAATAGTATAGAGTGTCCCTTCAATTTGCCTATTCGTGAAACATGATGAAACTGATTAATGTGAGGACAACTGCAATTATTTTATTATAGTTTTTGGACAGATAAAATTTTATGGGTAATAAATTCCTAATATCTTACAGAAAAAAATTAATAACACTTTAACAAAAATAACAAAATAATAATAATATAAACAAAATAGTAAATAATAATAATAATAATAATAATAATAAATAAACAATCCCGTACGTATAATAATAATAATAATAATAATAATAATAATAATAATAATAATAATAACAACGAGAATGCAGACAACAATAATAATAATAACAGTAGTATTTAATAATAGTAACTACACCTACTACTACTACTACTACTAATAATAATAATAATAATAATAATAATAATAATAATAATAATAATAATAATATAATTCCTAATATTAACTAACAGTGACAATAATATAACCAAATAATAATAATAAATAAGCAGCAGTGTATTAATAATAAAAACAGTAATAATAACAACAGTAATAATAATAATATTATTAACAATAATATTATAATAATAATAATAATATTAACAATAGTATTATAATATACTAATAAAAAAATAAAAAATTTACATATTGAAGATTATTCAGATGTTAAATAACATGCTCTGTAATTAATGTAAAATTACAAATTATTTTACTTAAATTAAATTAAAAACAAAAAAAAATTTGCGCAACTTAATTCTTCACCCTCTCTGCACAAGCAATTGTGAAATGTAGATGATGAATGATGGAGAGGAAGCCACTAAGGATGATCATGAACCGGATCCGATCCGTATATCCGCGGTATTTATTTGAATTCGATTCGAAAATTGCGGATATGGATCCGATCCGCAAGGCTATCGGATCGGATCGGATCTGATCCACACACTTATAGAATCGAATTGTGGATTTTATGTATCTTATGTTTTATTTTAACTAATAGTTATCATATATGTTGTATTATTTTAATTTTATTATTTAAGAAAAGTATGTTTAATATTATTTTAAGAATAAACATATTTAAAAGAATAGAAAAAGGAAATTTTATTAATATTTTTTTAATAAAAATAAGCTTTTAAAAATATTTTTATATTTTTCGGATATATCCGATATCCGATTCGATCCGTAAATTTGCGGATTGCGGATCGGATCGGATCCAAACTTAAAAACTGCGGATATTAGATCCGATCCAATGATTTTAGTGTGAATTGAATCGAGATTTTGGTCATATCCAATTCGTGTTCATCCCTAAAAACAACGGATATATAAAGAAGAAGAAGGAGAAAAACAATTAACATGTGACACGTGTCGCACATACATAAGGTTGAAGGGTGGTGCACCTGCAAAAGCAGATTACACTTGGGTCGCAAAATGCAGGTGCTGTTTTGCATAGTCTTGATCAAAGGATGGACATGTTTCGTGCATGCAATCTTCCTAGGCAAAACGCAGGATGATGTTTTCGTTCTTTCTTTTTTTTAGTTTAGGGTAAAACGCGTCTTGCATTTTTTTTCATTCTTCGCAAACGCATATTGTATTTTGCAGGACTTTAAATCTGCAGGTCCATAATTCTGCATAACACACCATGATATAATGTGTGAATAACATTACTTTTTCTTCCATTCTTAAATTATTTTCTGACAAATAACAGAAGCAGAGCTTGAAATAGGTTTTATTTTATTTTATTTACTACTATCTTTTAAAAAAGAAAGGGAACTTTAGAGTAATACTTGAGAATTTATATATAGGCCAATGCTATGGTGCTGAAATGAAAATTTTTCAGCACCTACTGAAATGACGAGGACACATGTTACAAATGACGCGTGTTAATATGGATGTGATGGGATAAAAGATGAACTCAGTGGAAGCAGCAGTTGATAGGAATTTGTTGGAGACACATGAGGTAATTATGTGAGTGATTAATTGAGTGAATTGGGTGATTAATTATTTTTTAATTTTTAAAAAAATTGGTCCTTTTTTTTTGTGAAGGTTGTGGGTGGACTTTCTTTGAAAGAAAAATCTCTATATAAAGACCTCTATATAGTTCGAGCATAGCCTAACTTATATATAGGTGCTGTCCCAAGACAATCTCTCATAATACGTTAGTCACGTGACACATAAATAACCAAGTCTAATTTAACATCTAATTACAAATTAATTATTTGATTACCACAAAATTCACAAAAAATCCCACTAAACAGAATAAATTTAACATAATCTATTTTTTAATATGTTACCACAATAATTCAAACATTATTTAATCCAAATTACTTAATTAACATTTCTGAATGTACTGAAAGAATATATTTTTTCAATTATAATGCCTTCAGATCATATCAATCTTATAATTGATTATAGAGAGGGATAGATCTAAAAATTTTAATATGGAGGGGCTAAATTTTAGATTAAGTATTTTATTATTTTTTATTTCATAAAAATAATTAACATATAATTATTGAGTTAATTTTTTAAAAGATTTATCAATATATACATATAAAAAAGTTATAAATTCTTTTTCACATCAACAGTATAAATATAATAACTTCAATAGTATATTAGAAAATTATAAAATACAATAATTGATAGTGTGTTTAGTTAAAAAATTATCACGTATCTTATTAATTAAAATTAATTTTTTTCAAAAATTTTGAAAAATTTGAAAATAAATTATAAATTATAAATTATTTGAAAGACACGATACGTTTATAGAATACAAGATATATTTTTTTTAACAACGTAAATTTAGAAAAAAAATGAGTATTTTTTTTATAAGAAAAGATTATCTAAAATATACAATATGATTATCAAAACATAACTACATAAGTCATTATTAATATTCTATATAATAATATAAATGTTAAACATGTTAATATAAAAAAATAAAAAAAAATAGATATAAAAATTATTATATAAAAACTAATTTGAAAAGTACAAAAACTTGAAGGTATGATATTAAATTATTTAAATAAAAAATATTAGTGACAGACATAAATCCATCACATAATAAAAAATTATATATATATATATATATATATATATATATATTATACAATATTTTTATTTCTTTAAATATATATCTTATATATAAATATAATTTTTTAAAATTTTAGAAAAAAACCCTCTAAGTCAGTTCCTAGTTATAGTACTTATTTAAGTATTATTAAGTTATTAAAGAATTATTTTTTATTAAATTTTTTTATTTTTTTAGTGTGTTTGATAAAATTTAAACAATAAAAATACTAAAAAAATTCAAAGAAAAGCCTTTTTTTTCCTAAAAAATATTTTAAACATAATAAATAAATAATCTTAAATGACTCTTGGGGAAACAACTACATATTAATTAATGGAGAGGATTTCATGGGCTATGCTCAAACCATATAAAGGTCTTTTTCGAGATTTCCTTTAAAGAAAGTCCACACACAACCTTAAAAAAAAAAAAAACAACCCAATTCTTTTAAAAATTAAAAGATAATTAATCACCTAATTCACTCAATTAATTATTCTCGTAACGAAAATATTTGGTAACCAAAGAAAATCAGCAAAAAACAGATATAATTTGTCTTATTTAGCATTCATTAATTGTTGCGATAATTAATTAATGCTAAATAAGACAAATTCTGGCTGTATTTTTTGTCTACTTAACATTAGCCTTCACGTAATTACTTCATGTGTTTTCGACAAATTCTTACTAACGCTGTTGTCACTCAGTTCATTTCTCTTCTTATCACATCAACACTAACACGTGTCATTTGTAATATGTGTCCACATCGTTTCAGCATGTGTGAAAAATTTTCATTTCAGCACCATAGCATGACCCTTTTATATCTATACCAATATATAAAGGCAATATTAGAGTTTGGTGTCCAATTTTGGTAGACATCATTGCCCTCAAATAATTTATTTTACAAACTAAAATTATGGACAAAATAGTAAAAATATATTTTTGTTTTTAATTAAAAATTATTAACCCACAAAAAAGTCAAATAACTACCCACTAAAATGAAAACAGTTTTGTTACTTCTATTAACTTCCTACTAAAATGAAAACAGTTTTGTTACTTCTATAAATATAACAACACATCTTCCATTGCCTCCATCCACTGCAGTTTGGATTTTACTTTTCTATATTTTTCTTGTTGTTTGGTTCTTCTCCTTCCTTCAACACTCTCGCCTCCATCCTCTTCCATTGCATTCATCCACTGCAGTTACAAATTTTATTCAGTTACTACTTTTACGCATAACATTCACTTATATCTCTTCTTCTCTTTAGTTTACTTATCTAATCTATATTTTTAGTCATTTCTCTGCTTTTTTAATTTATTCCCAACTTTTGACGTATGAAAATAGTACTGTATCTCTTTTTGTTTTTATCAATTAATTAGATTGATATATAATATTTAAATGTGGCAAGATAAGAACTATGTTATACATTTTTTATTGTTTTAATCTTTATGATTATTTTCTTCTCTTTATTTTTCTATCTCATGAGCCATGTAAGTTTTAATTTATTATTTTTCATATATATTATACGTCTAACAACAATATATAGAGTTAATACAGAGAATTGACTATGACTTTGGTGTCTAATTTTTTGGACTATATTAATCCTACAATAAACTATTTTGAAAACTAAATTATAAGGACAAAATAGACATAAAATTTGTTTTGAAAAATCCAATAACTTCCTACTAAAATGACAGTTTTAAAAAATGTAAGACAGTCTGCAAATTGCTAATAAATAAAAAGAAAATGAACTGGTATGAATATCAATATCTTCACATTCTTCATCATCTTCATGCTTTGTTAATTCTATGTTAGTTTTAGTTTATATCGTTTGTTCTATCAATATCTTCATGCTTTGTTTAATTCTATGTTAGTTTTAGTTTATATAGTTTGTTCTGTCAATGTCTTCGCATTCTTTATCATGTTCATATTTTGTTTAATTTTATATTAATTTTAATTTATATCCTTTTGTTTTGAGTACGTGATCCTTTCAATAGTTTAGTTTTTACTTTTTTGTATTTTTCTTGCTGTTCTGTTATTCTCCTTTCTTCAACACTCTCACCTTCGTCTTCTTCCATTGCCTTCATCAACTACAGTTGTTAATTTCATTCAGTTTTCAGCGATTACTACTTTCACATATAACATCCACTTATGTCTTTTCTTCTCTTTAGTTTACTTATCTAATCTATATTTTCAATCATTCATCTGCCTTTTTAATTTATTCTCAACTTTTGACATATGAAAATACTACTATGTCTTTTTTTTTTTATTTGATATGTGTTTTATGTTTTTTATATGTCCTTACCTATCACTAATTGAATGAAAGAGTTCCATAAATATTTTGTTAACTTATTTTTTTTAAATTACTTTGTAATAATATTTTTTAAATTTTTAAAATATTAATTATGTAGAGTATTATGTTCAAAATTTGAATACATAAATATTTACTTTGAAAATAAATTAAATTATTAATTTTATCTATCACAATATTATTTATTTTGCATATTGGCTAAGTTATATGATTGGCATGTATATATAGGACGCAAGAAAATTCGCACCCATCAAAGATTCGTTAAAAATATTAATATGTTAATTTTCTAAACTATCTAAGCTATTAATTATGTAGAGTACTGGATTTGATATTTAATTATATAGAGTACTATGGTTGACATTTATTAATTTTCTAAATTGTATTGCAAAAAAATTAGTTAATTTTATATTATTTATTTGTCACATAATTAACATATAACAGATAAAAAAAGCCTACACCTATCAGTAGAATGAAAAATTCTCACACATATTTTGTTTACTTCTTTTTTTTATTTGTAATCTATTTTACATTGGATAATATTATTTTTATTAATTATTAGTTCGACATATAACACAACAAATGTAGCAATATAAAAACTTTGTTAATTGATTTTTTAAATGATTTGATGACCTAAGATAAGAATTTTGTTAATTGATTTTGTTAATCTCTTTTTTATTTTTAATCTATTTTATATTAGATAATATTATTTTTTATTAATTATTAGATTTACATATAACATTTAAATGTGGCAAAATAAAAACTATGTTATACATTTTTTATTGTTTCAACCTTTATAATTATTTTCTTCTCTTTATGTTGCTAACTCATGAGCCATGTAAGTTTTAATTATATATATATATATATTCTATTTTTTAAACCATTTTATTTTAATAGATTTTTTAATTAATTTATTTTATTGTATTTTTCTTTTACTTTAAAAACTTTAGGGGTCTAATGATCTTCCGTTTAAACCATTCCAATTATACAATCAAAAAGTAGTTCAAGAGAATAGGTTTGAATTTTGGTAATTTATTAAGTCTAATTTTTATACAAAAGGTTAAAAATATTCTGAATTTAAAAAACTATTTAATAATAAAATTGAGTTTGTTCAAAATCGTAGATAGAGAAAAAAAAGTTAAAATTTTTTAACTAATTACAAAAATTCACCACCATCAAAGTCATTAAATTTGAGTATATTAAGTGAGGATTAATAAGAAGCAAACTAGAACGATAAATCTAAAATTTTTCAAAACTATTTTATGAACAAACAAAATAATAAAAAGATTCGCATTAGATTATGAAAGTTAATCTCATCCTTATAATAATACAATGGCATTATTTCAAAACATGTAAAATAAAATAATAAAATGCACTTAAATTAATGTGCACAATAAAATAAATATAAAACTTAGATAGTAGCAGTCAAATATGAATAGAAATGGTTGCCTTTTGTCCCAATGTACTATATTAAATTGCGACTTAAATTTATAATTATTAGTTTAAAAACTTACAATTATGTATTTTTTTATTATTTTAGTTAAAAGTAATATATGTTGATATTGTTTTTTAGGATTATTGACATCAAATTTTGATAATTTGAAAAAAAAATAAATGCTTTATATCTTACTTCTTTTAACAAAACTTCAACAACTTATAAAAGTTAACAGAACAGATAGTTATAAATCAAAGTGATAGACAAGATTGAAAGTTGCGATAATAATACTTGGTGATAATTAATTACGGTCGGGTGAAGAGAAGGTGGAAGGAGAAGAAAAAAATGAGAAAGGAGAACAAGGTAATATAATAATGGCGATGAGACCATGACAAGTATGTGTATAAAGAATAATAATAAGAAAAAAAAAGTGTTAGATATAATAAAGGGATATAATAAAATATAAATTAATAATTTTGAAAAAATAACAAAATCAAAAATAATTTAAAAAAATTAAATATAAAATTAAAAAGAAAATTAAAATATTTTTTATCAATTAGAATTATTCATGAAGATAAATAATAATGTTTTAAATACAAATTTTTATCTCGACTTCAAATTAAATACTATTAAAAATAAATAACTAAACTTAATAACGTTTATAAATAGTTAATTTGTAAATAATGTTTTTAAATTTTTATTTTGATTTTGTTACCGATAATAACAACATACTAAATTTGTTTAATATCTTATTTAATTTAAATTTATAAATTTTATACGTTCTAAAAGTTAATTTGATAATTTGGATAAAAATTTTAAATGCTTTATGTCTTACTTCTTTTAGCGAAACTTCAACAACTCATAAAAGTTAATATAATAGATGGTTATAAATCAAAGCGATAGACGAGATTAAAAATTGCGATAATAATACTTGGTAATAATTAATTACGGTCGGGTGAAGAGAAGGTGGAAGAATAAGGAAAAAATGAGAAAGGAAAACAAGAAAATATAATAATGGCGATCAGATAATGATAAGTATGTGTTTAGAGAAAGATAGTAAGAGAAAGAATAATGTTTAATATAGTAAGGGAATATAATAAAAATATAAATTAAAAATTTTAAAAATAATGAGATTAAAAAAATTTAAAAATTAAATATAAAATTTAAAAAAATAAAATATTTTTTAACAATTAGAATTATGCACGAAGATAAAGAGTCTTTTGAATATAAATTTTTATGTCGGTCTCAAATTAAATACTATTAAAAATAAATAATTAAACTACTTAATAACGTTTATAAATATTAAATTTGTAAATAATATTTTTAAATTTATATTTTGATTTTGTTACACATAATTTTTAATTGAATAATATTGGAGTGTTTAAATAATTATTTTTATGGTCAATAAATTGACAGTTTTTCAAAACTCGAAAAGTTATTGATAAAGAGATGTATGATGAATTATGAATGATTTTTTCTAAATACATAATTTTTATACTCTCCTATTTTTTTATTAATTATTCTTACAGTTTGATATTTAAAACAAAAAAAAAAAATAAGCACTCACATTTATTCTATCTTTCACTATTTATAAAAAAATGAAGGCCTCTTTATATTCAGATTCATATTTTGACCTACCACTTAAAATATATGAAGACAAATATGAATATTCATGACATTTAAGTAAAAATTATTTTTTGTAAATAACTAACATATATCTTGGTTTATGTATACTCTTTTTGAATTAGAACAATGTTATTATCATTTTTTAAACTATATTTTTTCTGATAATATATATACCTCTCTATTGCGAGCTTTTATAATTTAATATTTTAAAAAAATTATAGTAATTTTAATTTTAATAAAATATGATATAAGTAAAGTCACGTCAATATTAAAATAAAAAATACTTATCTAATAAATTTAAAGAGGGAATAATATATTAACAAAAAAATAAAATTAATTTTTTAAAAATAATAGAAAAGCGGCTGAATAAGCACGATAGTGCCTGTTGAGCCGCTAGCAATTATCTATAACAATATATAATGGCAATACATGAGTTTGGTGTCCAAAATTTTTTTCCAGTATTACCCTTTATAATCAACTTCTCCACTTAATGTCAGTTATCTCTGAAAAACTCCCATCACTCCACTTGGCCACTTGACGTAATTTTCACCTGTCACTTCTTACCCATTTTTCTCTCCCATTTTTTTCAATTTTTTTTATTCAGTGAGTTCTGCTTGACAGTTGTTATATAAAATATTTATTTAAAAATATTGGTAATTTTTTATTTAATTTATACTGTAAATAATAATGTTTTATGTAATTTTATTTTATTTAATATCAAATAAATTTATATTTGAATTTTTTTTTATTCTTTTCGAATTGAAATAGTCCCATTGCATGATTGACAACTTTGATTTCTATTATAATAACTATTTTTTCTATTATTTTTTATTTACTATTTTTTTATTTTTGTCATAATAATTATTTTTTTATCTATACCAATATATAATGGGATAGAAAAGTTTGGTATCCAATTTCTTCTCCCTATTTTACCACGTCCTCAATTTTTTATTTTTTTATAAAAAAAGAATTTATCTCACGACAGAGTATTAAACTGATTCATTTTCAACCCACGACATATTTTAAAACTGATTTACTTCCAATAAAAAAACTGCTCCCACTACGTACTCAATTTAAAAACTGAAATCCCAACAGAATTAAATACTTTTTCACTTTCAATTTTGGTCTCGCAAACATTTTTCTTCTCTGCATCTTGCTATCTTTCTGACAAATAGAAATGGAAACTTCACAAAATCAACAATCACGTTAACGTCCAATTTTGGTCTCGCAAACCTTTTTCTTCTCTGCATCTTGATATCTTTTTGACAAATAGAAATGGAAACTTCACAAAATCAACAATCATGTCAACGTCGATCCACTTGAACAAAATATGTTAGGCGGAAACTTCACAAAATCAACAATCACATCAACGTCGACCTACTTGAACAGAATATACTAGGCGAAGAAGACAACGTGATCGAAGAACAAAGACAGCAACTTATCGGGAGATGATTCGACAAGAAAAATAAGTTGTCATATCAACTGACTCCAATTCCAACTCCAATGCCAAACGCAGGTAGAGGTACTCGATTAACTACAAACATAGGAGTAGCTCGATTGACTATAATTAGACAAATGAGCAGAGTTACCACCCATCATCAATTTGATACCGGTAATACGATAACTAATTTTCTTTGTTATGAATTCAATTAGTTTTTAATAATTATATTTTACTTTTGAAACATACAGGAATGGAAGCGTATGACAATGGAACAGGCACAAGTAACAGAAATCTATAACAATATATAATGTGGATACGGAGTTTTCGTATCCAAATTTACTTTCTAATGTTGCCCTTAATGATAGAGATTCTCCCGTACATGCGCCAGTTACTTTAGATAAAAGAACTTTCACCGTTAACAGCAACACGTGTTCTTCTATCTTATTTTCATTCTATATTTCACTAATAGTTGTAGAAATCGTAACATCTTCTTCAATTTTTTATTCCCATAATTTATCCATTTAATTAATTTTATCCGTTTTCAATTTTTTTACTTCTCTTTCCAAGTCTGAATGTGCTTGTCTGTATGTAACAATTATTTGGATGAATTTTTGTAATTTTCTGAACTAAATAATGACTATGCCAAATATTGATTTTCGACGCCATGTATGAAAGGAGGAAAAAAATAATTAGGGGTGATAAATAATTTTTTATGGATCTTATCGTTTTATTTTGGGTATATTCTTTATGTGAGTACTTTATACCAAGTTTGATCTCATTATTCAATTTTTAGTGCTTTTCCTCTCACCATTAGGTGCACTCTTCTATATTATTACTGTTGCCATCATTATCCTTCCTTGAATATCGTAATTGTATTGTCTTCATCTTTTCCTCACTTTCATTCACTACAATTGCAAATTTTATACCATTTTACTGCATATATTAATTTCACGCATAACTTTCACCTTCATTTTTCTTTCTCTTCAGTTTACTTACCAAACTGTATTCATTCTTATATATTTTTAATCTGTCTTTCACATACAAAGTTTTCTCTCATCAATTTAATTTTTAAAAAAATATTTATTTTTTTATCTGATATTTATTTTTTAATTTTTTTTGACATGTGTATACCTATCAATAATGAACCGAAGAACTCTCATAAATTATTTTGTTAACTCATTCTTATATATTTTTAATTTGTCTTTCACATATAAAGTGATGAACAAAAATGAGAGCTGCCATAATGGTATTATGGTAATTGATTGCAGTTGTGGTTAATAGAAGAAGAAAACAAGAAAAAAATAAAACAAGACAACATAATAGTGACGATGAGACGATAATACTAATAGTTATCCATGTAAAAAGAATGATAAGAAAAAATGATAGTATATAATATGATGCGATGATATAATCAAAACAAAAATTAATAATTTTAAAATAATAATAAAATTAAAAATAATTAAAGATGTTTAATATAAAATTAAAAAAAATATTTTTTTATCTATTCGAATTATACATAAAAATAAAGAATATTTTGAATATAAATTTTTAAATTTGCTTCAAATTAAATAAGATTGAGAAAATAAATAAATTTAATATATAAATAACTAATTTGTAAATCATGTTAGTAAATCTTTACCTTAATTTTAGTATACATAATAATAATATAACTTTTTACCCTTTTTAATTTAAATTTAATTATTTTATATTTTTTACATATCTTAAATAATTTAAAATATTTTATTTTTTATAATTAATTTTTATTTATTGATATCAAATTTATAATTTTAAGAATAAAAAAATAAAAATATTTTTTTAACTCAATAAAAAAGCAGCTGCTTTTCTATTGTTTTTAAGAAATTAATTTTATTTTTTTGTTAATATATCATTCACTCTTCAAATTTATTAAATAAATATTTTTTATTTTAATGTTGATGTGACTTTATTTATATTATATTTTATTAAAATTAAAATTACTATAAACCAAAATATAATTCAAAAAATAATGATAATAACATTATTCTGATGCAAAAAGAGTATATATAAACTAAAATACATGTTACTATGTTAGTTATTTACAAAAGATAATTTTTATTTAAATGTGAGATAAAAATACTATTATTTTAATATTAAATTAAAAAAAATATTTTTTTATCTATTAGAATTATAGATAGAGATAAAAAATGTTTTGGATATAAATTTTTAAATTTGTTTCTAACTAAATAGGTTAAAAAATAAATAAATTTAATAATATTTATAAATAACTAATCTTTAAATAATATCAATAAATTTTTATATTAATTTTATTACACATAATAGTAAATTAATATTTTTTTAATCTTACTTTTTAATTTAAATTTATTTTTTTAATATTTTACATGTTAAATAATTTAAGATATTTTATTTTTTTATAATTTTTTTTTAATTATTATTAAATTTATAATTTTAAAATAAAAATATAAAATTAATTTCTTAAACTCAATAGAAAAGCAGTGCCGGTGAGCCGCTAGTATATATAGAGAGAGAGGGGGTCAGGTTGCTTATACGGTTATATTCCTTCTTTGGGCTGCAATCCTTCTCAAGATCTTGAATAATGCAAGATGCTTTGTACGGGAGCTGCCATGTTTACTTTTTTTAATGGGGTTGAAATTGTAAATTTGATAACTTGAGAAATCAAGCCAGTCAGATTCAGTGAACTGATAACCGGAGCTACATGAATTTCAATTCCTTTGGAACAGTCTAGTGAATTGATCACAATAAAAATAAGGGGAAAATGTGAACACAAGTCACACGAATCGAGAAATGAGACAAAATTTATCAGTTGTATTCCTCAGTTGCTTTGTCTGTTTTTCTGGCAGAATTACATTAACATGCCACTTTATCAGAAACAGGATACATGAGAAATTACAAGTTTTATCTGCAAAAAATTAATCATTTTGACATACCCCGAGATATCTTAACCAATAGATTCATTTACTAGATTACATGAAACTAACAAAACTATATAGATCTAAGTACACTGAGAAAAAAAGAAAAAGAAAAAAGAATCTGGTTTTGCTGCTGGTAAGGGAATCAACTCGTAAACTCACGAGGATTTACTCCTAAAGTTCTAAGCTCTTTGTGGAGACCTAAACTTGTAAACTTCTAATAATAATTTACGAGTTAACACGAGAATTTGATAATCTAATTTGGTTCCTCAAATAAGGCCACTAACTGGTGAAGTGCTAATATTTTGCATTTCCTTGTTAGCTTCAAAAGTTTCACTGCTCATAGCACTCTTCCTCCTTGGCCTTGCTTCTCCGAGCATCATTATCACATCTCTCATGGAGGGTCGATCTTTTGGTAGTTTTGCAGTGCAAAGAAGTGCTATTCTGAGAACCAAAAGCATCTCTTCTTGAACATGCTTGGAGCTTCCTACACTAGGGTCTAATGCTTCTTCTAAGGATTTATTCTCTATTTTCCTTCTAATCCACCCTACTATATCTATTGATTCTCCAAATTCTGGATCCAAGGGCCTCTTTCCTGTTAGAAGCTCCAGTAATACTACTCCATAACTGTAGATATCTATCTTTTCATCCACATTCAATGAGTATCCATATTCTGCAAAATAATGAAGCACTTAGATAGTTGGCAACGTGAATCTTATGCATCTGAGAAAGAGAAAAGTTATTTTGACTAATCTTCATATAAATCATATGAGGAAAGGTCGATTTTGTCCTTCAAGTTGCACTGGTGTTAGTTCTTGCAATTTATGGAAAAAGAAACAGCCTAATGTAGAATTTAGAGAAGGACTGCATCCAAAGAGTGTCATATAGACAATCTAACATAATTACATATTAGTGGCTGCTCTCACGGCTTGAATCCGTGCCCTTGAGGTCACACGGACAACTATTGCTCCAAGGTATGGAAACGTGTTTAAAAATAAAAGGCATATGAAATAAGTGGGATACTAACAAAATGGTTATCTTGGTGGACTAATTTGAATATATATTCTTGATTGATGTTACCCTAGACGTCAAGTGGAATGTTATGACATAGTGATGTATAAGTGTTTAAGGACTAACATGATTCACATTTGCAATTTTATCAGAGACTAAAGTTAACCCCTACTCTAAATAACATGATGCTTTTATTCAATCCTAATAACTATGCTGTCATTGCTATGATCTTTTTGTCCATCGTACTTGTTAAGCTTTCTAAAAACAAAGTAAATATTAATCCTACATAAAGTGAAAGTAAATTCTCACCTGGGGCAATGTATCCGTAGGATCCAGCAATCATGGAGACAGTTTCATTCTTATGCATCATCATCTTGGCTAACCCGAAATCAGCTATTCTTGCCTCGAGATTCATGTCGAGCAGTATGTTACTCGACTTGATGTCTCGATGGATAACGGCCGGATGACAATCATGGTGAAGATAAGCGAGCCCCTGCGCGACTCCCAGAGCAATGTTATACCTCGAAACCCAATCCACAAGCAATCTTCCAGCTTGCTTGCCATGCAAGGCATCCCCAAGGTTTCCATTGTGCATAAACTCATAAATGATCATCAAATCAGTGTCATTATAAAGAAATCCTAATAGCCTAACAATGTTCCTATGCCTTAGCCTCCCTAGAAGATTCACCTCGCCGACAAGATCATCGCTGCTTCCCACTTCAATATCAGATCCTGATCTCCACAATTTCTTGACTGCAACAACGGTACTTGATTGTGCTATCTCGGCCTTGTAGACAACGCCGGTTGCCCCCATTCCAATCACATTTGTTTCCTTGACGCAGGACAGAATATCAGTACTTGTAAAATCAACCCTCTGAAATGCCATCAATCGCCACGGCCACCGTTTGTTACCCTTATAAAATCCATTTGGGAAGAAGCACAATCCATTGGTGTACCATCTCATGTATAATGATCTTGCAGCTAAAATCGCAATGGCAACAGCAAAGATTGTTGATACTCCAATGATCCATCCTAGAACAATATGCTTTGTATATGAATTTCCATGGCTTGACGAATATGAAGAGGATTTGGCACATGGAGGGAGAACACCACCACAGAGGCCGGCATTGCCAGCGAGATCATTCGGATTAATCGCTCTTAGCACACCATTTGCAGGGACAGGGCCTTCTAGCTTATTGTACGAAACATTGAATGTTTCCAACGCCGGCGACATACCAAAGTTTTCAGGTATTTTACCAGTCAGAGAATTGTTAGCAAGATCAAGAATGGACAATGTAGGCATGCTCGCTATTGCTTTCGGAATTTCTCCAGTCAATTGGTTGTTCTGCATGTTTAATCTCACCAATTTCTTACACGAACCAATGCTACCCGGAATTCTTCCAGATAAGCAATTGGAAGAGAGATCAAGGACACCAAGCAAGGGACAGTCCTGCAACTGATCTGGTATTTTTCCTTCCAAGTTGTTGTTGGAAACAATGAAGGTCTGAAGATTTGTAATGGAGAAAATCATCGAAGGAAGCGAATAACAGAGCTTGTTTCTTGAGAAATCAATGAAAGAAAGCGACGTTGAAGAAGCAATGTCATCCGGAATTCCACCGGTGAGAGTATTGTTAGCCAGTTCCAATCTCTGAATCTTCTTAAGCTTGCCAAAACCAATAGGAATCGTCCCTGAAAGAAAATTGTTGTGAATCCGAACGCGAACGAGGGAAGAACACGAGGATAAACTTGCTGGAATTGGACCAAAGAAACCGTTATTAAAGAGTATAAGCTTGGTAAGATTCCCCATGGTGCAAAGATTCTCTGGAATCTCACCAGAGAATGAGTTGGATGATACATCTAACCACTGCAATGGTGAATTCTTTCCAAGGTTTCTAGGCAATGTCCCTGTCAATGAATTGTTCCAAAGCTCAAGAACCTGCAAATGATTCAAATCTCCGATGCCGGCCGGAACCGGACCGGTTAACCGGTTTCGCATCAGATTCAGTAGCTGAAGATTCTTGAGCTGACTAATTTCATCTGGAATCTTTCCAGATAAAATGTTATCCGAAAGATCCAAGAACATTAACGAACTCATGTTTCCGATTTCCGGCGGAATTTTCCCGCCAAAACTGTTCTTGTACAAGAAAACCGTCTCCAAAAACTTGAGTTTCCCCAACTCTTTTGGAATTTCACCGCCAAGATTCCCTTCTGCTATATCAAGATACTTCAGATTCGTGAGGTTACCGAATTCCGACGGAACTCCACCGTCGAATTCGTTGTATCCGATTATCATAAACTCCAGGGAAGACAATTTTCCGATCTCCGCCGGAATTTCGCCGGTGAGATTGTTCCCGGAGAGTCCGAGATACTTCAAATTTCGCAGTTCACCAAACGATTTAGGAATGGAACCTTCGAAGAAGCTTCCTCTAAGATCAAGTGTTTCCAACAAAGAAAGATTTCCAATCTCCTCTGGAATCAAACCTGAGAAATTGTTGCTTGACGCATTCAGAGTCACAAGCTGCGAAGAAACCGTTGGAATTGGAAACTCGCCGGTGAAGAAATTCTGACTCACGTCAAGAACCTTCAGTGTGGTGACGCTAACTACGGATTTGAAGAGTGATGAGTTGAATCCATTGCAGCAGAAGTTGAGAGAAGTGAGGCTCTTGAGTTTTGTTACGTCGTTGGAAACAGTGCCAGTGAGATTCATGTGAGAGAGATCAAGCTTTTGAACGGATCCATTTGAGTTGCACCATACACCAGTCCAGTTACAGTGATGAACTGGAACTGCACCGTGCAGTTTCCAATCCTTGAGGCTGTTGAATGGATCAATGAGACCTTGTTTTATGGAAAGCAATGCAGATGTTTCATCGTTATGAGCAAAACAAGAAGAGAATGAACCAATGGTATAGCATATGAGTATGATGATGAGAAGGAATGAAAACTGTGTTTTCAGTTGCATGTTAGTTATTGTATGTGTTTGAATTATTCTTGTGGTTTTTGAGAAATCTATCTCTCAATTTTTTTTTGCACCATCTGTGAAGACAGTGTGTGTGTGTCAGTAGTGAAGGAGAATGGTGGTGGTGGTGTGTGATGTGGGGATGAACACAACAATGACACAGATAGTGATGTGTCTAGTTTTGGTAATATTATGCTTATGAGTTATGATTTGGCATATGAGTAAATATGATCATGATATTATATTATGTTATTATGACAAGGCCAATAATATAAATAGGCTTGTTCAATTATTTTTTGACGTCTGACGATATATATTATTTGCATTTATTTTTATCTTGTACTAACATATCTATTAATATAATTTTACATATTAATTCGTCCATCATGTATAATTAAAAATTCACAAACAAAAACATCAAAGATCAACGAATATAGTTATTTTGTTTAGTTGTACTCTGTTAACAATTTCAATTTCAACTCCAAGAAAATAATTACCAATAAGCCTTTGTCAGGATGCTTAAAAGATAAAAAGAAAAGAAATAATCTGTTCCACTCAAGAAAAGTAAGTATTGTAAATCAGCTCTATTTTTTTCTTTAAGCTTTACCTCATCCTGCAAGTAAATAAGGAACTTAAACTCTTTTCGAGTTATCAGACAAACATTTAGAAGATGATTGATTGTCCATAGCAATAAAAGCATTGTGAACGTGCATACAAAATATACAAATATATTTTACATCAGTGTCATAGTGTTAATGTTCAGGTGTGAGGAATGTATAAAGTTAGTCCTATATCAAAAAAAATAAAAAAAAGTGAAGAATTTATAAAATAAGAGATCCATTAATTTATTATTTAACATTTACTGGTTATTATCTAACATTTACTAATCCTATATTTATGTCTAAAATTATATTGTTTTTATATTTATGTGGCAGCAATTCTATTTTATTTCGCTATATATCTATTATTTACTGTGGTAAAGAATCTAATTAATAATTTTTTTAAAGTTAATTAATTTAAAATCAAAATCTTTGAGAATGTAATTGTCATTTTGCTCGTAAAATATTTTTAAGTCCTTGACCTTCATAAAACTTGGACAAATCAGTCCCTGACGGAGGCATTTGGACGGATCAGTCCCTGATGGAGGCATTTGGACGGAGAGACTGATCCATTCAAGTTTTGTGAAGATCAGGGACTTAAAAGTATTTTTCAATGGTAAGGGACGAAAATGTCTGCAGGACAAAAGGCCAGGACCTATTTGTCATTTTTTCTAAAATAAAAAACCATTATAAAATTTATAGTTAATATAAAAATAGAAAGAATATGCCAATTGAATATGAAAGAAAAGTATATTTCTCTCTTCTTTTTTTGTCACCAGAAAAGTATATTTCTCTTTGTCGTTTGTATTTCAGAATCAGATGGCAGTGTTTTATACTTTACATAGTTACAGACTACAGTGAAGCATTTGGACTTATTGGAAGTTTCTCCGACATAAAACATGGGAGAGAATAAATGAGAAGTATTCTGACTTTTTTATCCCCGGTTTGGTTTGTTCTTTTCTTCTTTCTTTCTTTTTAGTTAGGACTTAGGACTTAGGAGGCAAGATCGCTTTGGTAATTTTATCCAAAGAATTATAAAATGTATTTTATGTTAAAATTTTTAATATATAAAAATATTGGATTTGAATCCTCTAATATTTGAATTTCACTTTAAAGAGTAAAGTGTGATCTCTCATCATTGATTTTATAAGTGAGATTAATAATAAATATGAAAGAGAAATTATTTAAAAGTAGAAGATCACACTTTACTCTTTAAAGTAAAATTTAAATTTTAGAGGATCCAAATCCAAAAATATTCACATGCATGCAATGGTCTTATTTTCGTTCTCTTGCGTTCATCGTTTTTGTTCCAAACAATTTAACTATTATTTTTCATGTTTCTTTTTCTGAACATTTGATCTACCCCACCTTTCTAGTTTCTATTTTGAAGCCTCAAATGGAATGCTTTTAAATATTTTCCTTAAGTAAACCAATTATTATATAACGATAATATATTAGGAAGACAAAAAAAAAAACCGCAAGAACTTGTTAAAATTTAACCAAATGACATGCAACTGAAGGCTTGATATTTCGTTTGACCAACGAGTTTAAAACAAAAATTAAAAATAAAATATATATGGGAACACTTTTATAGTATTAGAATCTTTAAAGTGAGATACATTTCATAATTATTTTTGGTAAAATTATCGGTGGCCTTTCTGTTAAAGAGAACTACCAAATTTTAAGCCTACGAATCAATATCTTACATTTAAAGTCAATGCCAAATTTCTTGATGCATTGTTGCATTAAGTTTAATTAGTGTATCGTAAGTTCGTAACATTGTTTAAGATATTAATTTCAAACTTAATGGAGGAAGTGAGGAACAATAATATGGCAGATATTGTAGTTTCTTCCTTTTCAAAAATTGATCATGAAGATTGTTTCTATTCTATTATTTCTTTATTGTGAATCCATTTTGTATGGCATAACCTTCTAGCTAAGAAGATTGAGAATAAAGGAATGAAATAACTTATACGTTTTTTATCCTGCAATTTAACTAGTATGGTTTGGATATATTTAAAAAAAAAAATTACCAAATGTATAACTAAGTATGCCGATGAGATAGTTAACTAAGGAAACGTTATAATAACCTGTTTGAGCTTTCATTTAGCAGCTTTCTAGACTTTTCCGTTTGAGTTTCATATTTCCATTCAGGATAAATAATGATATTTGAGTAAAGTTTCTCTTTTTTTTTCAAATAAATAAAACCCATCATCAATGAACTGCGCATCATGTTTGATGATCAAGAGAAATGTATATAAATAAAAAAATATATAATCATGGTATGCATATATAAAAAATAAATCACCAAATTAAATCAGTCAGTTATATATATAAAATATATATTAAAATATAAAATATTAGTTTTATTATACATCTAACTTTTTTTAGCAATTAAATTTAATTAAATTGATTTAAATTCAACAAAAACTAATTTTATTAGTGTGGCCTATTTATACGCTCTAACTCTCCAACTAATAACGTAAATGGTCATATCTTATGTTCCTCTTTTTTTTTTTTAACGTATTTTTTTTCATCATCGTTCTTTTATTGCTGCTGTTGTTGTTATATTTTTTTTGTTTTTTTCCCTCTTTCTTCGGATTTTGCAGTTTTATGTGTTTTTTTTTTTTGATTTTTTATTATTATTTTTTATAAGAGAGTAAAATAAGAAGAAATATGAGAAGGTAAAATAAAAAGGAGAAGATAAACAAGAAAAGAAGAAGATGATGATGATGAAGAGGAGGAGGAGGAGGAGTTTTGAATTATGCAGAATTTATAAGAAAATAACACCGAAATTTTTTAACCGTGACACATAAATTTTTTAATTTTGATGCCGAAATTTCTTAACCGTGACACAAGTTTTTGTTAAGAGGATGAAACAAGAATTATGAGAATGTGAAAATATAAGAATGTGGGAAAAATTTTTGAATTGTGTTGAATTTATCAGAAAAAATAATACCGAAATTTTTTAACTGTGACGTAAAAATTTCTTATTGACATCGAAATTTCGCTAAAAAATACAGAAATGTCTTCTTTAATGCCGTATTTTTTCTTCATATTCTTCTTTTTTTCTTTCTTTTATGCTGTTATTACTTCCTCTTTTAAGAGCATTGCTTCTTATATTAGACTTGAATGAATATGTTTGTACTGTATGTATTACAATCTTATTTAGTTGAATGAGTGCATGTTCACACTTATTGGATTGAACTCTTACTAAAAACAAAAATAGCACTGAAATTTGTTTAAATTGACACCAAAATTTAAATACAATGATACAGAATCTTATTGAATTGAATTCTTAACAAAAACAAAAATAGCATTGAAATTTGTCTAAATTGACACCAGAATTTAAATACAATAATACATAATGTAAAAAGTAAATTGCCTACTAAAAAATCACATTGACTTTATAGAATGAAACAAGATAGCACCGAAATTACTTAAAATTGACACCAAAAGTTCAGTAACATGACGTAAAAAATTATTAAATCTTTCTAAAAAATATTACACATTTTATGAATTGAATGTTTATCGCATATATAAAATAACACATAAAAACTAAAAAATAATATCGAAATGTCTTCACTTTAATACCAAATTTTTTAACTAAATAATATGACAGAACTAAGAATTTATTTCATGAAAACTTGAATTGCAGATTCACAAATTTTAATAGAAAAAGAGAATAAATGAAAAATCTGTAGATAATATATACAGCAAAATTAAGCAGAATAAGCGCAACAATTTGAAAGAGAATTAATAGTAGCATTTACGTATAAGAAGAAGACGACGTATTTGATATATAAAACAACACATAAATTTCTAAAGAATAACACTGAAATATCTTCACTCTAATACTGAAATGTCTTCACTCTAACACCGAAATATCCAACTAAATGATGTGATGAAACTAAAAAATTATTTCATGAAGATTTGAGTTGCAGATTTACAAATTTTGATTGAAACAAATAAGTGGACAAAACTATGGATAACATAGCGAAATTAACCAAAATAAGTGCGAAAATTCGAAAGAGATTTACGTATAAAAAGAAGACGACGATAACAAGGACGACGACGACGACGACGATGATGATGATGATAGAGGAGGAGAGAAAAAATTCAACTGAAAAAAAAAAGAAAGAGGAGGAGAAAATTCAATTGAAAAAAAAAAGGAGGAAGATGAGGAAGAAGAGTTGGTACTAGTGGTGGTGATACCAAAGATAACGAAAGAGAAATAGGAGGAAAAAAGAGGAGAAAAAAAAATAAGTATTAACAGCACGAGTGTAAAGAAGAAGAAAACAACAATGATAAGAGCGTGCAATATAATACATTATTATAATAATTTAATTAGACTTGATTAAATTTAATTAAATATTTTACTTAATTATAAAATTTTATGATAATTTTAATCAATTATAAATGATGTAATTCCACACTAGTGTTTTTAACAAACCATGATTTTACCTTTTTTTTCCCCTAGCAGCTTATTTTGCCTATATTTTTATGAAATCCTGCTGGTTTCAAAACAAAATAATATATCGTTGTAATATAATGCTGCGAGCCATTATCGTCCATCATCAGCCACTTATACATAGTTTAAGCTTGGTTTAGTAAAATTAAAAAATATATATTTGTATTATTTTTAAAATACATATATTTTATTTTGTATTTGATAAATAAAAAAATTACATATTTATGTTTATATATTTTAAAAATTAAAAATATTTTTGAAAATATTTTTAAAAATATTTAATTTTTAAAATTATTTTATATTTATTAAAATTAAAAAATTTAATATAATAATAATTATTTAAGTTATTTTTATATTTATATCAAACATAAATTACATAAGTACTATATATTTTAAAAAATTCTCTTTCAAAAGTCAATTTTAAAGGGCCATCTAGGACTATAGCCATGAGTGGCATAAACGCATACACATTTATCATTGGCCACATAATAAAAGCAAATTCAATTGAACCAGCCAAAAGAGGAACCTACATTAAGCAATGTTACAAAAAGAGTAATTTACATAAATAAATAGTTTGAGATTAAAAATGATGTAAATATTCTAAACTAATTTTTATTATACATTCTGTTCTGAACATCTTTTTACGTTGTTTCAATATGATGTCAGATTTGATGATTAACTATTAAAAATTTACATTCATACCAATTAATGTTTAAGAGGATGAAACAACCTCTTTAAAAAAGAGTTAAATTGTTCAATAGAAAATTTACTCATTACTTATCTGAATATACCGTTGAGGGCTAATTTCAAGAGGATTGAAATTCGGAAGCCAGTGGTGGAGAAATTAGAAAACAAACTTTACAAGTGGAAGGCGGGAGTGCTATCAAAGGCGGGGACGCTTGACTATTATTAGGGTTATGCTTAATAATTTCCCTTCGTATTACTTGAGCATCTTCAAGTTACCGAAGACGGTAACAAAGAAGATCATATCCATTCAGTCAAAGTTTTTTTAGATGAGAAAGATGGTAAATCAAAACTTTCTACAGTAAACTAGAGTACAATACAAAAATCCAAGGAGTATGGAGACATAACAATAAAAAATGGGCTCTCTTGTTTAAGTGGTGGTGGAGGTATTCTTCTGAAGACAAGCCGATGTGGAAGAGAATAGTTGTTTCTTGTAATGGAGTATCTCTCTCGGAATCAGTTTAAGGGGAAAGACAATGCCGGTGGGACTGAGAGCTGCTGTCGCCGTCGCATACGAGGAGCAGAGAGTGAGAGAGAGGCGCGCAGAGTTCAAGGAGAGAGAAGCCGTTGTCGTTGTTATGCATATCCTTGTTTGGTTATGTACCTAAATATCCTCCAAGATTCTTGAAGAAAAATTTTTGTCCTTGTCGCTTGTTATTCCTTTCTAAAATCTTGTATCCTATTGAGTAAACTCGAGATTTGTTTTAATGTCACGTACGATCATTAGATATAACAAGCGATACGTTAGTTCTTAGGACATGGTTGGTGGATGCACTACAAGAAAACCGGTAGATAGCGGCGATAAACCGCTGCTAAATACAATATGCCAGTAGTTCTTGTAGCGGTTTTACGAGACGCTACCAAATGATCATATTTTGCAGCGATTTTTCGATAACCGCTGCAAAATGTACCTGTTTTGTAACGGTTTGCGGAGACGCTGCTAAATGTCTAGTTGTTGACTACATTGTTACTCGTTTTGCAGTGGTTTTTTTCCAATAGCTGCAATATTCTTTGTAACTTGAATTTTTTTTGTATAAACATTATTGCCTTCTTATAACTGTTCTAATCCTCGCTATTTTTTTTAATGAAAAAATAAGGTTCAAATACTGCAACTTAATTAATGCGTTAAATAAATTTTCAATTTTGTGTTACATAAAAAATAATTCATTAATTAAAAAAAATTATACATGAATAACTAAAAACGAATTTACGAACCAGATTTTCTCTTGTAGTATCAGCCATTTTGAGTTTTTATTTAACCATAACTGGTAACATAAAAATCAAGTGAACGTCCGATTTCATATACTCAAAACAAAGTTCAATGGAGCATAAAAATCTGAATTACTAAAGTAGACAAACAAGTTGTGAGTCAAAATTTCTCATCAACATCGTATTGACCTGGCCAGAAATACTCTGTCAAAAAAGCGCTGCAGTGACGTGATAACGGATCTGATAAGTCATCTCCAAACCATGGCATCTTGTTCAGATCGAAACCCTTTTTGCAGCATGTATGGCATCTTCTCTGTGTTGGGTGTTTAAAGTTTCATTGTCTTCTTCTGGAACCCTATTAAGCTCAACATCCATGGAGATGTCATATCCACCGGAGGAGATAGCATCTAAATCGTCTTCTGAATCAGTGTCTGCTCCATCTAGAGTGTCAGTAACTATTTCCCCCGAATATTCAACTGACACTGAATATATTAACATGCAACCAATAACATATTAATCTACTTAAAAGATAACGATAACTTCCAAGTCATTCTAGTTATTAAGGAAAAAAATTTCGGAATTATGGAAAGAGGACTTTCAAAATTAACAAATACAAAATTAACTATTACCGTCTCCTTCGTCAGTAGTTTGGACAGATTTATTGGAAAGAAGCTCTCTAATAGCACGTTCTATATACTTCAATTCCTCTTTAGAAGCAATCTCCAACTCAACACCATGCGAGTTATTAAAGTGCATCTGCACCATAATATAATGTATAGTTGATGGTGTATTTTGTAAAGCATATTGTGTCTCTGTAATTCACTTTCTGTGCTAGAAATTTATTTCCAACCTTTAATTCAGCAAGTATCTCTGCAGATATCCTACCAGCTACAAATGTCACAAAAACATAGCCAAATTTCTCCTCGTACCTTGATCCCCATTCATGAAGTTCCTACAAATTTTAGCATGAACGGAACAACTACTTCTGGTTAAATGTCATAAGCATAAAGCAACTTAAAATACTTATTTTTCAAATAATGTTTAACTCAAGTGTTTAAGGGTACGGCTAATGAACATACCTGCACAGTAGCTTCGTTTGCCGTTTCCAAGTATTCATTAGAGCAAGATCGACCTGATAAAGCCTCCAACCAAGACCTAACATTCAACTTACGGGACCATATGTCTCTGGCAACCATAATTGCATGTTCCAATGAAGAAAATGGAGAGGCCAAAGCCATTTTGTTAGCGAATGTTGTGCCTGCACAGCATGATGAAAAATCCTCCGTTTTCATTTCTCCTGTTACAAAACCATTTTATATTAAAATAATTTGTCAATGATAACAATATTGTAATTCAGGATAATTTACTCGATGTCATAATTTTCTTTATTGGAGGTTAAGAACAATAACAAAGATGATGAGAACAACAAAGCCTTGACAACTAACTTTTAGAAGCAAAAATCGTTGGAAGAAATGAGGAATTGGTGTCATTCATGAAAATCAACTTGAAATGAAAACTTAAGTCAAATACGAAAACACAGATAGTAATGTAACCAGCAAACTTCGCACATCATAAACACTGTTAAACTTATCAAACACACACAGATACTCTGAAAATGCTACACATGTTTTGCCATATTTTCACTATGGCACATAATCTATGTTATCAGAACCATCTGCTACTGGGTCTTCTATATCATCATCCCTTGTCAACTGTAAATCACTGATGTCACCTGCTGCTGACATGTTCAACCCGGGTTGAGGAGAAAAAGCAGCTTCAACATCCTCATTCTCTCTTCCCATGTCATACAAGTCTCGTGGTTTTACATGAACCACTACATTCCATTCTTGATCTACTTCATCACGTACATAGTACACGAGTTGAGCTTCTGATGCCAATATGTACGGTTCATCTTCTTCTCGATCACCGGTGTGAATTGGACGAGCGAAATAATGCTAGTAAGGTCCAGATGGTCTTCTTTGAGTCCTCTGCTCGTAGTTGTATCAGCCCAAATACATTTGAACAAAACCACTGTGAAATGGCAGCTGTAGTTCAGTTCGATTATGTCCACAATTTTTTCATAATATGGAACACTACCAACAGCCACTCTGTTGTCACGCATGCTGGCATAACTTCTTGTATTTGATGAGACATAAACTCCACTATTTTGTGTTTTCAGCCTGTCTTCCTTTGTGATAGTTCTAAACTTGTACTCATTGACGTTGTATGCCCCAAACCGTCTTGCCTGAAGCATGGGACCACATGCCAGCAACTTCATTTCTTTCGAATGACAGTACTGTCCATTGGAACCTAGCATCATAAATTATAGTTTGTTCGTATAAAAAAATTAGAATTTATAATTTATAATTCTAGGACACAAATAAGTTGGTCAGGTTAAATTTCTACGAACCTCACGCTTGAACCGGCGAGAAAATTCTGCATGCACAACACAGTCTATCTTAGAGTGCGACCTTGTTTGATCTCGTAATTTTCGCTTGGTTTCTGACCTAAATTTACTTTACGACATAACAAGAAATTAGTGCAACGACTGAGTGTTTGAAATTGGTTATAATCGTGCTTAATGATTACATGTACATACTTACTCAATAAATGGAGCGACGGCCTCGCAATTGACTAGCACATGACGATGTGCCTGATCTCTTTCCATTGGGGTCAGTACAAAATGTGATACAGCCCTAGAAGCTTTTCCAATTTCAGGGAACATAGTACATCCTGTATTGTTTGTAGTATCAACAGGTCGATCGTCAACTCGCGCTGGTCGGTTGATTCTAGTCTCAGTATTATCCAAATATCTGGAGCAGAATGTCAAAATCTCCTCGGATAAATAGCCCTCCGCAATTGAGCCTTCAGCTTGTGCCCTGTTACGCACATATTGCTTTAATCGTCCCAAGTACCTTTTATAGAAATACGACATAACGCTTAGTATATACTTAACGAAATCGGAAAAAGGTGTCTTAAATGCGTTTAGTAGCACGCTAACCTTTCTATTGGATACATCCACCAATAATGTACCGGGCCACCAAGTTTTAGCTCATCAACGAGGTGCACCGTAAGGTGAACCATGACAGTGAAGAAGGACGGAGGAAATATCATTTCCATCTGACACAGAGTTTGCACAACATGATTTTGAAGGTCACCAAGATTCATAGGATTTACAGCTTTTCCACAGAGTTCTCGAAAAAATGAGGACAGATTCGCAATCACATTCGATACTGGACTTGGCAGTGCATTCTTCACCAAAATTGGAAGTAATTGTTCCATTAGAATGTGGCAGTCGTGACTCTTCAACCCATACAACTTGCGCTGTCGGATGTCAACACAACGAGCAATGTTGCTCGAGTAACCATCTGGAAAGACCATGTTCTGTAGAGTCTTCAGAAATACATCCTTCTGTGGATTCGACATTGTGAAGATTGCTGCAGGATATTTACCACCTTCGTCCGGCCACAATTCAGACCTTATGCCCATGCTTTGTAAATCTTTGCGAGCCTTAAGATTGTCCTTTGATTTGATGCTATCGTTTAAGATAGTGAAGACCACATTGTCACAAATGTTCTTCTCTATATGCATCACGTCAAGGTTATGACGCAACATGTGATCCTTCCAGTACAGGAGTTCAAAGAACACACTCCTCTTTTTCCAATACGAGTCATCTTAATCTGCATCTTCACCAATGCGTCTTCTTTTGGCTGTCAGAGTTGAGCTCTTCCCAAATGATACTTGCATGTTACACTGCTGCCTTAAGACATCTGCTCCAGAATACTTCTTCGGTGGATCTCTGCTTTCAACTTATCCGTCAAATCTAATCCGGTCTACTCTATATTTATGGCCCTGATTCAAGAAGCGGCGATGGCCCGTGTAACACCATTTTCGACTGAATGTTAGTCGCTGAGCTTTAGCATCCACGTTACACGTGGGACAAGCTAACCCACTGTACGTGTTCCACCCAGATAAATTTTCCAACCCTGGAAAATCGCTAATAGTCCACATTAGTGCCGCACGCATCTTGAAAGTGGCCCCCTTATTAGCATCATAAGTTTCAACGCCATCCCAGAGTTGCTTCAACTCATCCACCAGGGCTCCAAATAAACATCGATGTCGTTACCCGGCATTTTAAGATCGGGAATAATCATAGATAGTATAAAAGATGCCTGTTTCATGCATAGCCAGGGAGGAAAATTGTACGGAATAAGAATCACAGGTCAAATGGAATACGTGGTACTCATATTTCTAAAAGGATTAAAACCGTCACTTGCTAAAGCTAAGCGAACACTGCGAGCATCGTTAGAAAAAGAAGGATACTTTGCATCAAAGTTTTTCCATGCTTTAGCGTCCCTTGGATGCCTCAAGTACCCATCATTATTATCTGCCTCCTTATGCCATAACATGTCAGATGAAGTTTTGCTACACATGAATAACCGTTGCAGTCGTGTTATTAGAGGAAAGTACCGGAGAGTCTTTGCTGGGAGAGGCTTTCCGTTTTTCCTGACAGGTATTTTGAGTTTCGTAATGGAACCTTTTCGCGTCTTCTGCTTCCATCGTGAAGTCCCACACTGCTTGCATTTCGTCGCGCTCTCATCCTCACCCCGATACAACATGCAATCATTCGGGCATGCATCTACCTTTTTGTACTCAATCCCCAACTTTCGAATAGTTTTCTTGGCTTCATACAAAGTGAACGGAAACTTGGCTTGCTCAAATGCATCCCGCAATAAGTCCAAAATCATCGACATAGCCTTGTCACTCACACCACACATATACTTAATGTGATAAAGCTTCACTAAGAAAGACAATTTTGAGTATTTCGAACAGCCAGGATATAATTCCTCCGCTCCATCTGCAAGAAGATCGACAAAATCCTGTGCCTCGCGACTTGGACCATTGTACAAGTACGGCAACTCTACATCATCGGCTTCTACAGGATCTGCTGTTGTGGTCTCCTCACTTTCAGGAGGCATTGTGAAGTTAAATGCCTCGTGCACCATTTGAAGATATGGATTCACCTCGGGTGTAGGTTTCTCAACTATTGGTGTGCAAGTAGAACTCTCCCCAGCTGGTTTCTCACCATGACGCAACCACAAAGTATAGCCAGCGGGAAAGGGCTTTATCAACAGGTGGTCGTACGCATCCTCTCTTGTTTGCATAAATCGAAACCCACATTGAGGGCATGGACACTTTATCATGTTATTCGACGATGCATTCGCAAATGCAAAGTCTAAGAACATATTAAGTCCTCGTCTATATTCTATGCTATCTCGTGGCTTAAGAATCCAGGTTTTGTCCATATCTATTATACACCAAATATATGATTTAATAATTAATGTGAAACAACTTTTTCAAAGCTAAAATAATGTTAAGTATCGTACTGTATTCATTCCGCATGATATGTATTCAAAGCTAAAATAATGTTATCTATAAACCTTTTTATAAGAGGGAATTCAAAATTTCTATACTCTTATTTGTATTCAAAGTTTATTTTCATGTTTTATTATAGTTATGTAAATGAAAAATCTTAGCATTAGTTTTAATTTTTTCATATTTTATATGGATATTTTTTCCTAGCTTTCTTAAGGGGGCGAGTAGTGAACTCGGGCCCTCCATCGAAATTTAAGAAACTATACTTATATTTGAGATATGAATTTTTAGAATAAAAAAATATTAAATAATTTAATAGTTTCATACGTAATTTTACTATCTTAATAGTTTAATTCACTAATATTTTTTACTTAATTAATTTACTATCATACTCTCAACTCTTTGTACCTTTCAATTTAGTTTTTATATAATAATCTATATTTATTTCCGAAAACATCATTTATTTTTTTTATAATATTATGTTTAATATTTATATTATTATGTTCGAAATGACTTACGTTATTATATGTTGGTAATCACATTATGTACTGTAGATATTTAGTTTATTGTATCAAATAATCATTTTTACTCTCAGTGTGCGTTGGTTAAAGAAAAAATAATATAAATATATCTTGTATCTTGTATCTATAAGCAGTGACGGACCCAGAAAATTTATGTTGGGGGGCAAAAATAATATACATTACTATCAAAAGATATATTAATTTAAATTTAAAAAAAATAGAATTGCACATTAATTGTTCGAATATTATTATAAAAAATTATATATTATAAAATAGAACGAAAGATATTTTTTAAAATATTTTTTCATTATTATTTATATAAATAATAAATATATATTCTAAATTAGTAAATTGATCAATTGATTTTAGAAATTAGAAATGCATCATAAGAGTACTTATAATAAAATAGAACGGAAGATAAATAAATAATTAAATAATAAAGATTACTAAATTGAGAATAAAATAAAATATATAACATTATAAAGAGAATAAAAAATTAGATTAATACCTACACTATAATTGATTGAATTATAGTTTGTTATTGAAAAAAAAAACGAGATCGAAAGATACATAGAGTCATACAGAGTTACATTAAATAAACAGAGAATTTAAAATTTACCTTTTGATGAGAAAAAAATGACCACTAGAAAAGGAATTAAAAAAGAAGGTTGAATCTAAGAAGGGGATTTAAGAGAATAAAAAAGTGATGACGACTGGGATTTGAGAATGAAAAAAGACTAAATTTAATTAGGTTTATTAATAGTCAAAATAATAGAAAGATAGAGTGAATTTGAAATTTTAACTAATTAGGCTAAATTTATTTATAATGGGGTTAATTAAAATTTAAAATGAGGATATATTATATATGTATGTATTTAAAAAAAAAGTGGGGTCCGTCCCTGTCTATAAGAGTACTATGTCTTTCAAATAATTATTAATTTATTTTTTATTTAATAATAAATTTTTTTTATAATTTAATAGTTTTTTATGTAATTTTAATATCTTAATAATTTTATTCACAAACATAATTACTTAAATAATTTCTAATCATAACTTTAAGTCTTTATACCTCGAAATTATTTTTAATATAATCATCTATATTTATTTATAAAACCATCACATATTTTTGTACAATACAATATTTAACGTTTATATTATTATATTCGAAATGACTTACGTTCACATTATGTATTTTAGATATTATTTTGCTTGTATCAAATAATCATTTTTATTCTAAATTTGCGTGATTGAAAGAAAAAATAATATAAATATATTTTATATCTTGTATTCATAAGAGTACTGTGTCTTTCAAATAATTATTAACTTATAATTTATTTTCAAATTTTTTTCGTTCATTATGAAAGAATTAATTTTTGAATAATACCATTTGTCATAATTTTTAGAAGAAACCCGTTAAAAATTTCTGGTGAGTTACAATATTTTAAAGATATTTTTTTATTATACATATTATTAACGAATTTATACTTTATAGAAGTTACTTTATATTTTTAATCTCTTATTATGTTCTCCTTAAGCAGTCATTAGCTATCGTATAGTTAACATTCCATAAAAATAGTTAACATGTAGTTATTAGAGTTGGTTTCTGAAAAGATTTATTAAAATATCAATAGAGTAACTAATAATTAGTACTCAACGAACACATCAAAATAACAAAAAAATAAGTCAAACTATTTTAATTAAGTCTTACAATTTTAATAATCTAGGATTAACATTTATAATTATAATATAAATAAATCCAAATAACTTCAAATAGTATAACATATGCACATAACTCATTACGCACCTTCAAGGCCTGTATGTATGTCAAAGATGCCAAATAAAAATAGTCTGAACTGTGTATCAAATAGAAGACAAAAGTTAGTAAACGAAAAATTAAGTCCAAAAAATTATTCTCTTCATCCAGACATTTTCAAAAAATTTTGGCATAAAAAAAATTATAAGATGATTATTTTCATAACCAATAATTAAGAAATAAATTATCTTAAATAACATATTTGATGTACAACACACTTAAAAATAGGAAAAAAAAAAGATCAACAATATAAAAGATACACAAAACCAACTTATTGTTTTTCATTATATAAAACATGATTAATCGAAATAACATATATTGAAACCATAATTAAAAAATTTTAGGTATTAATTGTTTACAAACAGTAGATAATTAACCAACGATTACTTTGGGCATATTCAAAAAAGACGTATTTTCTTTTTTATTGTTTTACCAAATGTACGCGGTAAATTAAAGAAAAAAATTGGACTGTTTAAAAACTGAAATTAAACTATTTAACCGGCCGAGATCTGGTTCGGGCAAACCGAACCGTGACTTGGCCGTCTCAATTGAAGCAAGGCCTTTCTGTATCTGTTTAGCCCACATGTAACCCTAATTAGAGCCCACTCCAAGAGCAATGAGAAAAACCAAAGTGCAGAGTGACGCCGTCACGTGAAGGTCTCCGCCAAATCTCCTCCAGCGCATCGCAATTCACCTGCGGCCAGCCATATCCGCGTGCCACCGCCGTTGGTCCTCAAGTCGCTACCTTTCCCTCCGTCGCACCCCTCCTTTCTTTCCATTAAGCCGCCGTTGTTGTCACCGTGAAGCATCCCTCACGCACCCGAGCTATCGCAAGCTCTGTTCGTTCCTCGGTGTGAAGGTGCTCTAGTACGTCTACTTCCCTTGGTCACTCGGTGGCTCTGTCTCCCCTCCATCAACGTTGACATTTGTTCGAGCTTCCAAGTATTTTTCTCTATTTATTTAACTGTATCTGCATGCTTTTGTTTAATTGATTTTTGAAGTTGTTTATTTAACCCGGTCACTCATGCTTTTTTAGTTTTAGATTTGATGTTTATGTAACTCTATTTTAGTGATACCCTAAGTCTGGTTCCTTGATAAAACATGTATGTAATTTGGTTTCAATTGAACAAAAGGAATAAACATGTTAGGCTTGTGCAGTAAACGAAAAGATTTAGTTTGGAGCATAGCAAATATTTAAAAAAAAACGGAGCTAATAGGATAAAACAACCAATATGTTCATACGAATGAGTAAAATATGTTTAAAAAAGTATATTACTGGGATTTTTACTTAAAAGAAAAGTTAAGAAAATTGAAAATTTGAGTTTAAAAATTGGAGAAGAGAATATGATGTAACACTGAAAATGGTGGTTACCTGGATGAATGTGTAGTTGGAAATTGATGATCCTCACATAAGACTGGTGTTGGCTCCTAATTTTTCAAAAGAAGAAGAGTGGAGATTTATGAGTTTACAATTATATGGGATGAAATAGGTTAGTATATATTTTACCCAACACCTTAAAAATATAACTAATCTTCAAATTTGTTTTGAAGATAACAACAAAAAAATCGAATTTGAAATCATTGACCGGATTTACAGTCACTTATTTAACAGAAGGCATTTGTTCAGATACAAATAATTAGTTAGAAGGATAAATTAATTATTTAAAAGGTTAAATTTATTAGAAGTAGGAACGGCCTGCTCAAATCCCATAAATTAAAATTTTAAATTTGAAATCAAATAAGGTAGTTAAGTAAACGGCAGAAATCTGTTTGAAACTAAAGTTGTTAGGATTTTAAAATTAAACCCAATATTTTAGCAGTCACTCTCTCCCGTCTTGTTAACATACTCTGCGCCTCCTTTACCCCGAGCCACTTTATAATTCTTATCTCGTATAATTTTTTCATCAATACTGAGCTTACTCCTCTGCACAGTAATTATGTGTTCTTAATCATTGAGAAGAAGGCTCTTAAACTTAGTTAAAGGGTTGAAGCTAATCTTGAATAGTGGTTTTTGGCTCCTCATTTTCTGATCAGTCACCTAAGATCAATGTAGTTTACTTCGTTCTTCTTCTTGTTCATTCTTATGTTATTAATTCCTGGTGTGTCTATATTTCTGCATTTCATGCTTAGGTTGATGATGATTTCTCCTATGTAATAGATTTTCTTTTAATTTTGCATTTGTTTTTTTGATTTTGTTTTTTTTGTTCCTGCAACATAGTTCCAAATAACAAAGATAAGCATGTAACTTGGACTTGAATCTGAGAAAATAACATAGTTCTTAATAGTTTAAAAGGATAGTTTGTTTTTGTTTACTTGTGTTGAGTCAGGTATTAGGTAGAGAAACTGAGTCATAGTGATAAATTGGTAAAAAACTTACAACTTTATTAAGAAATTGCTGAAATTCTTGTGTGAAAATTTACTACTTTATTGAAAAATTGATGAATCTGTTGCTGGAACTATGGAGATTGGTTACATGCATATATATTCCAGGCTTAATTTTTTAGATATTTTATGTATGTATAGTACCTTGAGAGTGTGGATCATGCATCTTATTAGGTTATTATTCTAGCGAAAGATCATTAGGATATTTGTGTACAGATGTTAAGAAACATATTGTGCCTTCCTAGAAGGATCACACCAACGTGTCCCATGCGTATTCATGTTCATCCAAAGTCAATCTCAAGGAGGTAGTATTCATATTCATGTTTGCCACCTGAAGTAGCTGCAGATTTGGATTCTTTGAGAAGTGCACCAACCTCATCCCATGCAAGATGATGTGCGGGCAGCTAATGATTTGAATTATGAATGTTGGAATCTGAATACTCTTTAATTTTTCACTGTCATAATGACTTTTGAGATATTTATTTGTAGCTTTTTATTTTGGTGACTTTATCAGTAGTTTACAGTCATCGATGCACTGAATTCAAATAATTATTATAATGATTCACTTTTGCATATATTTCTGTTTTGTTTCGTGTGTTGTAGTTTGATTGACTGTTAGTTATTTTAATAAGGTAACATAATTGAGTGGAAGAATGTATAAAGTATAAAAGAATGGGCATATATTAGTGTAAGTTTGGGTTTTTTTTATAAAAAAAAGTGTAACTCTACATTTGGCAGCGATTTTAAATCCGCTGCTAGATCTTAACAGAATATTTCAACGAATAGCATTTTGCAACGGTTAACAACCGCTGCCATCTTCAAGCATACAGATTCTTACGATTTTGTAGCGGAAAGAACCGCTGCAAAATTATACTGCTGCAAAATACCATTTAGCAGCGGTTGTTCCAGCGGGTATATCAACCGCTGCTATCCGTTTGGCAGCGGTTAAAAGCCGCTGCTAATCCTATGCATAACCGTTGCTATTTGCCGGATATGGTGTAGTGATGCAGAAGGTAAAGCTATAAGTGTGCAATGCCACAAGATGTTGTGGAGCCTTATTTTATGTGAAAGAGTTTTGTTGATATTAGGCTCGTGACCGGTAGTGAGGTTGCGAAATGATTGATGAGGTTGAATGAATGATGAGGTTGAGAACTTTTGGATAGAACGTTCGATAAAGTACAGTTGGGAGTAGTGATGATGAGCTGTGTTAAAGCATGGGAAAGTTGAAACCTTAAGGTTTGATGTGAAAACTAGTTATTATTACGGATGTAATCGGATGTGAGCAATAGAATGGAACCACGAAATTATGGAGTAAGAATGTTCTTGGGGAGTTATGAGCAAGTTGGAAAGCGCCTAGTGATTGATTAGTTAAGGGAACAAGAGTATTGGCCTGTCGATCACATTGTTTTTGCAAACACCTATTTTAAAATTTTGCACCCTATTGTGTTTTTTCAAATTTCGGTAAAGTGTTGACACCATCTAACCTCTTTGTTTTGAGGGTAACTTATAACTTCTACTTTACACCATACTCTTCCCTTCTAATATTCTATTTAAGTCTTATGGCTTATCGGGTATTTAAAAATTTATATATATGTCAAAACTCCTTATTTTTCTAAAGTATTCAAAAGAAAAGTATTAAAACTATGTAATATCTTATGTATTACTTTAATTTTCGAGGACAAAAATTTTTATAAGGTGGGTAGAATGTAAAATCCAGAAATTTCAAAAAAAAATTTATTATGAACTAATTTTAATTTATTTATTTATTAAAAACTTTATTTTCATAAACTATTTTATTAAAAGTAATTAAATCAAGTTCTAATAATTAAAATAGAAATTTTACTTAATTTTTTAATTATTGAATAATTTTTTATATTTAAACCATAAAGCTTAGTAGTTATAAAAGAATAAGAATTTTATATGACTTAGTTTAAATAATTGAGATTTTAGAATTTAATACTTTAATTTTTATAAGCAGAAAAAATTAATTATATTATCTCTAATTTTAAATTAAAATACTTGATTAAAAGTCAATTAGCAAATTGATAATCAAATAATATTTTCAAAGTAATTTTGAGGGATTAAATTAGATTTTTAACTAATACTCTATACCCTAATCTAATTAAAATTACCAAACCCCAATTTACCCAAAAATCCCTAATTTCACATTTCTCCCAAAAGCAAACCTTAATTCCCTAATTGAAAATCCTAACCCTTTTACCCCACCGCCTTACCCCCACTCATCTCTCTCACCCACCACACCCCACACACAGACACACACACACTTTTAACACAAGAACACACACATCACAGAGAAGAGAAAGAAGAAAAGGAGGGAAGGGGAATTAACGAAGAGAGAGAGAGAGAGAGAGAGAGAGAGAGAGAGAGAGAGAGAGAGCTATGGGAATGAGGAGAAATGGAGCAGAGAGCGGAGGGGAAGGACGGCGTCGGCGGGGCTAAGAGCCGTTGTCGCTGTTGCACACGAAGAGCAGAGAGTGTAAGAGAGAGAGGCGCGCAGAGTTCAAGGAGAGAGAAGTTGTTGTCATTGTTGTTCCGTCGCGTCCTGGCGCCGCTGCTGCCGTTGAACTCACTATCGCCGCCATCCAATGTCGCCATTGAAGAAGAGAGGGAGATTTGCGACGGGAAGGGAGGAGAAGAGAGAAGAAGTCGTTGCCTAGCTGTCTCGCGTCGCCGTCGCACTGCCGTTGTTGAGCAGCCGCCACCGTGGAATCGCGAATGGAGGATGCGCGTCTGGTCGTCACCGCCACATTCTGTTCCATCGCCGTCACTGCCAGCTTCCTCCACCGTCGAGGTTGGTCGCGAATGGGAGAGGAAGAAGCTGCCTCTGTCACCAAAAAATAGCGCTGCCTCATCGGGATACATTGCCGTTGCTGCTATGATTTTCTGTTATCACCAGAATCGTTACAGATATTACTGCCACTCTGTTCCATGTTTTCCTTTTATTACAGTAAGCATATGTGTTCTGAAACCCTCACAGCTAGTGTATATGTGTTATATTATGAGTTTGGTGAAAATTCTGAGATTTTGGTAATGTAGGATCGAATTCTGGTTGTTGCTTGTCGCTTTTAGAGTTGCCGTGGTTGTTGTGAAAGTGGTTTGGGGTTGTGGTTGCGGCTATCACTAATTGCGGACCGAGAGAAAAGCGTTTCTTTGACGCGTTTGATTCTGGGTTTGACTATTCGAAGTAGGGGCGCTTTCCTTAAACTCATTTTATTTTCGAGAATTGTTATAAATCGATATTGATGCAAAACTATATTTTTGTGATTATGAGAGTCTTATGGAGTGAATTGAGTTGCTCTGGATAATTGTGATTATTTGTCTGGTGGAATTATTGACTGTTTGAGAAGGTTGAATATTCTGAGTTATTGAAAATGAGTTGACTTTTGAAAATATTTAATATTAGAATTTAGTTTAATTCTGAAAATAATTTGGTATTAGAAAATATTTTATATTGAAATTTAGTTTAAAACAAATTTGAAAAGGATTTGATATTGGAAACAGTTTGGTTGTTAGAAATGAGTTACTGTTTGGAAATGGTTGAAAAGGGTTTGAGGAATGTTTGGATCTTGGGTGGCAGAGTCCGAGCTTTAGAGGAGATGCTACTGAAATTTTTATAAAAATCGAAAAGCTTCGTTTGAAATGATTATTTAGAAAGATTTGGTTTTAAAGATTATATGTTTTAAGTTTGATTTATTTAGAAAAGAATGAATTATGTTTTGCATTTAAATTATTAATGAATCGAATGGTAGGTGTGATAATGAGGAATGATGAATTTGAGGTGTTTCAATGAGATATGAACTAATATGAATTGATGATGAAAATGAACTAAAAGTAAATGAGACTTGCAAAAATGAGACAAATTGTTGACCCTCTGTACGTAAGATGTGACCAGACACTTTAACTCCCCAGGTTCTCGCATGGGCATGCATATATATATGAATTTGAGCTTGGGGCTTTATCTCTCCCCATGGATGAGCTTGGAATTTTTTCCATGGATATTATTGAGCTTGAGGATGCACGTACAGAGATACTGTCTAATGGTTAACTACCAGGACATATCGAGTTGGCTGTATAACTGACAAATGAGCTCATTAGCCATAGGACATGCATACATCATATGTATTTGTATGTTTTACTTGGGTATGCATTGTTTTGGTTTGTCTATCTGTTTAACTATGCTTATCTGCTATTTGGCCTACTTGCTATATTTGCATCCTATCAGTGTTTTTCTTGTTTGTATTGTATGTGTGTGCAACTGAGAGATCCCTCATGCTAGTGGTGGTGAAGCTGAGCGTTGTTTTCCTGATGTGATGGTTTGATTGCTGATTTGGTTGAGTTGCTTGAGTTGGGGGTTGTGATTGGTTTCTGATTGAGGTATTAGTAAAGTATGAAAAATCAAGCTGGTTCAACATAGACTTAATGAACCTATGGTTGGAATAAGTTGGTCATTCATACAATTTAGGAAACTGATTAAGATTTTTCTTATAAGAAAAGAAAGGTTTTAGATTTCTAAAAAAATTAAATATTGTTTCTTTAAAAAGATTCATAGGATGAATAATAATTACTGCCTTGGAATTAATTCTTCTCTTTAAACGTATCTTCTTATAACAATTCTTAACCTCTATTGAGAACTTTTTCGAGGACGATGTTGTCATTCCTCTACAGAATTTCTTTTTAGTGACATTCAGGAAGCTTTGGCACGAAGTTGCGATCGAACTACGAAGCTTTATGTATATATATGTTTTCATTCTCTGTATTTGAATAAGTCTATATATTTATTATTATGTGGATATAATATGTGATTATGAGATTTTAAAATAAAGACTTTTCGCTTTCATAATTAAAGATTCGGCTCATATTCGCGAAGTCTCAATATTAAATAAATATAGTATCAAATTAAAGGATTAGAGATAAGTAACACCTGAACTTTTAGTACGATAATGAAATGTTAAAAGTAAGGGTGTTACAGGGATCATTTGTTTTTACATTGTGATTATGTTTTTAACTTGTGATTTAAAGTTTTTTTTTGGTGGGGGGAATTAAATGGGTGAAACCGAAAGAGTGCGAGCGTTCTTTGAATCTTGGTGTGACCAAGAGAATGTCAAACGTGGTAAAAGAAAATGGTTCAATTTATGGTTTGCAATCATTTGGATAATTTAGAAGGATTTGGCTCCTCTAAAGTTGTTTACTTACTTTAGAGAAAAAAGTAACGTAATCTGAACCCTTGATAATATAAATGGTTCTGATCATCTTAAATAAATAAATAATAAATAAATGCATTAAAAGAGAATCAAAACGTCAACTATTAAAAAATTAAAAAGAAAAAATGTGCCATTTTACAAAGATTGCGTGCAGAGTTGAATTTTTGTAACTCTGAATGCGTACAACAATAAAATTTGTATTGAGTAAAAAATAATGAAGATGACCATACAAATATTGAAGACGGCAGTGTTACTGAACCAAAAAAATGGTAGTCACAAAGATGACGGAATTACCAAGTGAAACAAGTATGCTGCTGGTTCCATCTATAGACACTACGATGATGGTGTTCCCAATGAAGATGAGCATTGTGTTGTCCCCTACTAGAGTTACGATGATAGGATTGCCTAACAAGCCAAACATGGAGGTGTTGCTTCCTAAAACTAAAATGGTAGATTTATCAGAAGAAATAAATAAGTTGATGGTCACAATGATACCACTATGAAAAGGTAATTTTTTTATTGAATAATTTCAAATTTCACTGCAATATATTTGATAAAATTTTACTCAATATATATTTTTAGAAGATTGTCAAATGATTTCTCAAAACATGAAAAAAACTCAAATTGCATAACACAATTCTACATTAATTACTTTTTCCATTATAACGATTATATTTAGTACTGTTATTTTAGTATTCTTATTTTTGTATGTTTATAACAATTATATTTAGAATTTTATTACTTATTTTGTTCAGGCCAATTATAGCAAAAAAATACCAAAATTAGGCATGAAATTTGACACGATACTAGAAGCTAAAGACTTCTGAAAAAATTATGGTGGAATAATGGGTTTTGATGTTCGACAATTGTATGCAGATAAATGCAAGGTTGATAATTCTGTACGTAGTTTTAGACTTGTTTGTGCAAAGGAAGGCCAACGAAGACAAGATAAACAAGATCATTTAACAAAGCAACCTCACGCCGAGACTAGAACAAGTTGTCAAGTAAGAATGTCACTTAAGTTTGCTCGAGATATAAAAAAATATGTGATTTGTGACCTTGAGTTAAATCACAATCATACTTTGCAAATTCCAGAAACCGTCATATGATGCCATTACAAAGAAAGATTTCAGAAGTACAAGCATTGCAAATAGATTTGGTAGATAAAGCTGGCATAAGACCAAAGGAAACACATGAACTAACAAGTTTACAAGCTAATGGTAAAGATGTTCTTGGATATACCAAACAAGAACAAAAAAACTATCTTCGAAGCAAACGAAAGCGAGACTTGGCCTATGGTAAAGCAGGTAGTTTATTAAAGTATTTTCATCGACAACTACTTGATAATCCCTTGTTTCAATATACTATACAGTTAGATAATGAAGAGAAAATAACAAATATTTTTTTGGGCTGATGCAAGAATGGTTATTGATTATGCTATCTTTGGTGATGTAATCACATTTGACTACATGCTGCACAAACAAAGAAAATAGACCATTGGGTATTTTTTGTGGATTCAATCACCATTCAGAAATAGTAATATTTGGTGCTGCTCTTTTGTATGACGAATCAAAAGAATCTTTTATGTGGTTATTTGAATCATTTTTGGAAGCTCACATGTAAAAAAAAGACTAAAACTATTTTTATTGATCAAGATCCTGCTATCTGCTATGGCAAGTGCTTTGGTAGAAAAAATGGCTGAAACATATCATGAATTATGTGTCTAGCATATTATGCAAAATGCTATTAGACATTTAGGGAATAAGTTGAAAGATGGTTCTTTTATCTCGAAAGATTTCAAAGCTTGTATATATATAATTCTGAAGATCAGTTTCAATTTCAAGAAGTATAGGATGCATTGTTTCAAAGATACAAAGTGGAAGACAATCCTTGGTTGAAGAGTATTTATAAAGTGAAGGAAAAATGGGTTCATTGCTATATGAAGAAGGTGTATACTATTGGAATGCGAAGTACTCAACTTAGTGAAAGTTTTAATAGTGATTTGAAAGATTTTATGTGGTCAAGTTTAGACATAATACATTTTCTCAAATAATTTGAGCGAGTTGTTGGTGGCACGCGACATAAGGAGCTACAAACTAAATACAATGCAAGACAAAAGCTTCCTAGACTTACGATGATTCACTCGCCATTATTAAAGTATGTTGCACAGGTATATACTCCTAGTTCATTTGATTTATTTCAAACTGAGTTTGATTGGAGTTCTGCTGCTTATATTGTTTCTCGTAAAGAGAACAATCAAATGTCTGAATATCAAGTTGCCATTTTTGAAAAAGATGGACAATACACCATATCTGGCAACTGGCAATGTGAAAGATATGTGATGAAGGATAAATGTCGGTCTAGAAATTTTCACAAAAATAATTCCATTGCAAGTATAGTTTTGAATCGACAAATTATCCTCAATCAAAGTTTAATTTGTTTGTCACAATGCAAACCCAATAAAAATCGAAAGTATTTAAACCTTGGGTCGTCTCTCAAGGAATTGTAGGGAAGTGTGCATATTATTAGTTATGGGTGTATATTTTTGGAGTTTTGGGTTTGATAGACAAGAAAGTAAAGGAAACTCAAATGGTAAAAAGGTCTTGACAATGGTTGATGGTTAAGGATCACTCCCACTTTGTCATCCCCAAAATTAGAGAAAAGTCTAGTGAGCTTAATTAATCCTAACCCATAAGTTCTAGCTAACTCACTAATTAATTTAGTGAGAGACTAGAGTCAATGGACACAAATTATCAATCACTTGGACATTAGTAACTCAAGGTAACTCAAGTTATCAACCCAAGCCAAGAACACAAAAAATCTACTCTAAAATTCAACCAAGTATTTTGTCAAACACTTAGAAGGCATAAAAGAAAAGTATAGTAAATTGGCAAGAAATATAAAATCTACAACTACCAAAGGCAAGAAAGCAATAATAACAAGTTAAATAAACATCAATAACATAAAAACATCAAATTGCATTAAATGGAAATCGAAATCAACAAAGGTTCATAAACATAAAAGTGACTAAAATAAGAAATTAACAAGAAGAATTAAAAGAGCGAAAACGTAGCAACAAGAAATTAAAAGGAAAAATAAATGAAAACAAAAATTAAACCTAAATCTAAGAAGAATATACCCTAAATCTAACCATAATTCTAGAGAGAAGAGAGAGCTTCTCTCTCTAGAATATGACCTAAAGCATGTTTCTAATCTATCCTAATTGCTCTCCCCTTGTTCCCTCTTGAATTCTGCATCAAATAGCTCCAGAAATGAGTTGGATTGGGCTTCTGCAGCCCCAGAAATCGCCCCCAGCGTGTTTTATTAAGTTGGTCACGTGCTGCTTGTCACGCGTACGTCTCGCATTACAGATTTCCAAAACTTCATTTCATGAATTTTCCAATTTGACATGCTTTTTCTTCATTCCTTCAATCCAATCTTTGTCTTCTAAACCTGAAATCACTCAACAAACATATAAAGGCATCGAATGGAATTAAAGTGAATTATATTTATCAAATTAAGGGCCTAAAAAGCATGTTTTCACTCTTAAGCACAAATTAGGGAGAATTTACAAAACCATGCTATTTCATTAAATAAATGTAGGAAAAGTTGATAAAATCCACCAAATTCAATACAAGATAAACCATAAAATTGTGGTTTATCAATATGATAATTATTTGTAGTTGTGGAATGTTTGAAACAATGGGATTCTTATATTGTCATAGTTTGAATGTTTTAAATGTTTGGGATGTGAAGCGAATTTTGGATCAATACATTATGAAGAGATGGACTAGAGAAGCAAGAGAGATAATTGTTCATGACTCAGATGAAAAAGTTGTTCAAAGTGATACAAGAGTGGATGCTACAGCACGGTATAAGAATATATGTTTTAAAGCAATCAAATTAGCTGCTCAATCATCAGATTTTGAAGTAACATCTAATTTTGTTGAACAAGTTATAGACGAGGCATATAAGAAGGTAGATTCTTTTTGTAGACACAATCAAGATGATGATGTTTCAAATATTTTGAATGCAAAAGAAATCGTTAATAGCTGTTCAGATGGAGATGCGTTAAAAAGATTACTTGAAAATGTGAAAGGGTTGAAAGAAAAGGAAGGACGAAAAGGCAGAAAAAAGACCAAGAGTTGGGTTAAAAAACAATCAAACAAGAGAATGGCCTTAACAAGAAAACATTCCATCCAAAATTGTCAGGTTGTAATATATTTTATTCCTTACTATCATTTTTTTAACATTTTTAAAACTTATTGCAGTTCTTCTGTATTATTATTTTTCTTTTAATAGTTTTATATTGCAGGTTGAAATTTTTACTTTAAATCCTGAAAATCAAAAGCTGTTTTGCCACTTTATTCATGCCAACACATTACTGATCAATTATGAAATTAAGTTACAACATCAAATGGAGTCAAGCTACAACACCAAATATAAATAACTAAATGATAGAATGAAAAGTTATTTATTTGAACTTTGCAATTTTTCTCTTTGAATTTATAATGAATGACTTTAAGGAATTTGAGATGATTGTTTTGTTTATATTTTTTATTATTTGTCTATTCTAACTTTATCATGTTTATCGTTTTACATCAATACAATGAGAATGATAAGTATAGGCTACTTAAATTAGGATTAACAAGTCACACGTTCAAACTTAAACTACAACATTAAACATGAAACAAGCATCGTAAACACATAAAATCACATAAAAATATAAATAAATTAATTTAATTTATATCAATATAAATTTATTAGAGATCTATTAAACCAACATCACATCATTAGTTACTCTAAACACCCTTTAATTTGTTCTCGGTTACATTCTTATTTCAAGTATAAACAAAAAAAAAATTGAATACATTTATTTAAAAGAGTTTGAGTACATTTACATGAGTATTTTTTCATATTAAAATAAAAATAAAAAAAAAACATTTCTTGACCCATTTTAAATTAATTTATTTTGTTTTTTTACCAGACTTTTCAAAAAAATGTTAAGGATTAAAAAAAGATGAAAAATCACTGTTGGTCACTATTAATCTCTTTCGTGACAAAACTTTAAATGTGAGTTATAGAAGACAAAAAAAAAAAAAAAAGAAGATAATAAAGATAACAACAATATCATAGAAGAACATGACAATAAAACATAAAAAGAGAATTAAATGTTGTGAAAAAATAAAATTAAAAATAAAATTTCTCTTTTTTTTTTGAAGAAAAAGAAAGAAAAAACAAAATAAAAGAGAAAGAAAATGAAATAAAAAGAAAAAATCATGCGATCTTGGAAGCTACTGCAGTTGTTGCATGATTTCCGAAAAATCCTATTAAAAAGTCTTCTTTTAACTTCTTTTAATATATTTATTTATTATTTATTTATTTAAAATGATCATAATCATTTATATTATCAAAAATTCAAATTATATTAGTTTTTTTTAAAGTAAATGAACAACTTCAGAAGAGTCAAATTCAATTTAAAAAGATAAAAATCAAAAGATTTTTTGAAATAAGATAATCTTAGTGAATGAGGCTTGAAAGGAGATCCTCTTTTACTGAAAAGAGTGAGAGTGTCTCAACAACAAAGGATTGAAATTGAAGCTACCTCATGTGCATGACGGTTCTATGAATTCCCAGGAGGATTTGGTCCAGTTTAATCTGATGGCGGCTTGGCTTTGTGTGGGATTTCTGCCGCAGAAAAAGTGTATGGTAGTTGGGGGATATATTTTAAATGAATAAAGTTTTATATTTTTTTTCTTCTTCTTCTTTTAAATTCACGCAGGCAGGTTCTTTTTCTTCTTCCCTAATGCTGCGTCTTCTTCTTCTTCTTTTTCTTTTTCTTTTTCGTTATCGTCATCACCAATAACACCAACATTTTGCTAACATCTTTATTGGTTCTGAATTTCTCTGGTGTCATCATAAAATAATTTCGGTTCATTTCTTAGTTTATTTGAGGTTCATTTGGATCCAGAAATAAATTCGATGTGTTTTTGTTGATGATTGAATCTTTTTAAGTGCTTGTTCAAATCTGAACTAATTTCGGTTCATTTGTGAGTTAATTGAGGTTTACTTGATACTACTGATAAGTATTAACCAAATTTTTTATTCCTTAAGTAATTTCAGTTCATTTCTTAGTTTAATTGAGGTTCATTTGGATCCAAAAATGAATTCGATGTGTTTTTGTTGATAATTGAGTCTTTTTGACTGCTTATTCAAATTTGAACTAATTTCGATTTATTTGTGTGTTAATTGAGGTTCACTTGATGCTGCTAATAGGTATTGATCAAATTTTTTATTTCTTAAGTAATTGATCGGTTCATTTCTTAGTTTAATTGAGGTTTATTTGGATCCAGAAATGAATTCGATGCATTTTTGTTGATAATTGAGTCTTTTTGACTGCTTGTTCAAATCTAAACGTTTATTTGTGTGTTAATTGAGGTTTACTTGATATTGCTGATAAGTATTGACTAAAAATTTTATTCCTTAAGTAATTTTGGTTTATTTCTTAGTTTAATTGAGGTTCATTTGGATCCAAAAATGAATTCAATGTGTTTTTGTTGATGATTGAGTCTTTTTTTACTGCTTTTTCAAATTTGAACTAATTTCAGTTTATTTGTGTATTAATTGAGGTTCACTTTATGCTGTTGATAAGTATACCAAATTTTTTAGCAAAGAATAATGAAATTATTCATTATCACTTTATTCAATTGCATTAGATTCCATTCCATTCCATTCAATTTGTCTTAAAAGTCATCCAAATCTTTGGGACAAATTGTTTATCGACAACACACTTGAACTAGAAATGAACCGAAATATTATTATAATAATACCATTGTGTAATAATAAATGAACCGAAAATTGTGCATCTATAAACTCAGAAACTCCTATAATTTCAATGCATTTCTAAGTTAATTGTGTTGCAATCACTATGTAATTTCGGTGTATTTGGTCTCGTTATCTTGCACAATTCAAAATTCTTCTTCCTTCTCCTCCTCATCTTCCACTTCGTCTTCTTTTTCATATTTTTTTCTTCATCGTTTACTTCTTATTTTATTTTCTCAAAATTCTTTTTGATTTATTCTCTTGAGAGAAATAAAATCAACAAAAAGAGAAGAAAATGTCAAATAAAAAAGAAGAATAAATGACTACAATAACATGAAAAAAATAAGGAGAAAAAGAAACAAAAACGAAATGCAGCAACAATATCACCAATAGAAGAAGGAAGAGGAGGCGCATGAAAAACAAAGCAAAGTGAAGCGGAATTTTGTTTGTATTAGTGAAGCGTGTGTATATACGCTATGTATAATAAAAATAGTTTTTGTTAGATTTATGCCAATTTAATTAGACTTAATTGTCGAAAATATTTGAATGTATAATAGCTCTCTATTTTAAATCCTAAAAATATTCTATTGGCAATGCTTTGTGAATTTCATGATACAGGTTTAAGAGTTGATGGTCTTGTTGATGGTCTGGAGATATTTATACAATTTGTGCTTGAAGAATCTTTGACATTTTTAAACCATCTTATGATTAAAACTAATGAAGTATGCCAGATAAATTAGTATAAAGAGTGTGGGAACAACTTATGGAGATTGAAATTCCAAAAAAATAAACTGAAAAATTTGCTTCAGCAGGTGGGTCTTATAAGACTTCAACTAGTGACACAAAGTAAGTTTTGCTACCTTGACAGATAGAAACTTTTGATGCTGACTTGAATTATAATATGGTACAGTGGTGTTAATTTCTCTTTTGTGGCCCTTTTTTTCTTGCACCCCGATGACAATGCCGTAGGGGTGTGATTAATGTAGTTTTATGCTTGTTTTTTGGTTCTATTTAGTTGGTACTTTTAGAGTTATAATCATCTTAAGTGTTTTGTTTTGTTTTAGTTGAAATGTTGTAAACTGTTTTTCTCCCACTTTTTTCAAGTGGTCGAGAGTATTATAAATAATAAAATAAAAAAGTAAACTATTAAAAATGCACGCGAATAATTTAAAAATGCGATAAAATTATTTAACATTAAATATGTATTTTTTTAAAAAATATTTTAGAGATTAAATTTTGATGCGATTTTTTGCAAGTATGATTAGAAAAATGAGATATTATTATTTTTAAAATTTAGTCATTTTTTCTAAGTATATATTTTTTTGTGATTTTTTAAAAGTATTATTGATTGTTGACAAAAAAAATCACACAAAAATAATATTTAACGAAAAATCATCAAATTGTAAGAATAAAAATATCTCATTTTTCTAATCATGTTTACAAAAAATCGCATCAAAATTCAATTCCTAAGACATTTTTTGAAAATACATATTTATTGTTGTACATTTTTTTCGCGTTTTTAAATTATTTCAGGGTATTTTGTCGATAACAAAATTCGAGTATATTTTTGTCAGTAACAAAATTATTCGGGTATATTTTTTGTGGTTTACCCTAAAAAACATCTTTTTACATTATTTAAATATAAATCGAATCAAATGAATTCGAATTAGCATGTTGAGTAGTAAATCGAATTAACATGATTTGATTTATTACTAATATAATATATATGACTTGATTCGATTTACTACCTGCACAGATTATTGACATTTTCTATTTTAAAATTATAAAACATAAATGTCAATAAGAAAATATCTCCATTTGGATTCAAATAAAATATAAAAAAACAAAAACGAATAAGAATAGAAATTTAAATTTTATATTTTAGTTCAAATTCCAGTAAATCTACATTTTCACAAACTTATAAATTCAAAATAGAACAATAAGCAATTTCTAAAAATTCATTAAAAATTATTCTTTGACTCATTAACATCTAAAGAATCATTATTGAGACTTTTGATGTTAAAAAGTTTATATAAAGTATAACCTTCTAAATTATCATAAGAATTAAAATTTGATTTTTTTAAGAATTAGAAATAACAAATAATTATACAATATAAAACGACCAACTATATTTATACAATATGTAATTTGAATTATAATTAAAATATTTTTAATTACAATATTTTTACACTTTATACAATATTATACAAATAGTTATGCGTTACTTCTAACTTTGGATTTCTGTTCTACATACACTTGGAATTTTTCCGAGTGAGAAGTAACGCTTGACGTCATCAAAGGTTTGTTCTATACTTAATTTCACAAAGTAAATGATAATTTAACTGATAGAATATTTTAATTATTTATCAAATTACATATTATATAAATATAGTTGATCTTTTTATATTGTATAACTATTTGTTACTTCTTACTCTGAAAAATGATAAGCTTACTTTTTCAACATCAAAAGTTCCGATAATAATTTTTTATATGCTAAAGAATTAAATGATGATTTTTAAAGAATTTTTTGAAATCGTTTATTGTTCCGTTTTAAATTCATAAGTTTGTAAACATATAAATTTTTTGGAATTTGAACTAAAACACAACATTTGAATTTCTATTCTTATTCAATTTGATTTTTTTGATATTTTATTTGAATTCAAATGAGAATATTTATGTTTTAAAGTTAATAAACAAATGAACTTAAAGTTAGAAATGTTAATAATCGGTGTGTTTTGTCGATTTTTAGCAAATCGATGGTGGTTCAATTCTAATGGTCTGGGAGCGAAACCAACTCCTGGTACCAATTTTTTATAAGTGCATTAAAGCGTCTTCGATTAGACGGGTATCGGAATGAAATATAAATCGAAATTTGTAAAAGAATAAAAGAAATAAAAAAAATGAAATTTTCGAAAAGTAATTTAATTGAATTCGAAAAGATTGCGCTGAAATTAAAAGAAAACAGTAAAGATGCTTTCGACTTGGTCAAAGGGCTTTTGACATGAAAATTAAAAGTGGTGGAATGTAAATTGCATTTGAAACTTAAATCATTGCTTGAAACATAACTTTGACAAGAAAAGTAAAGTTTACAGGAAATATAAATGGAAATTAAAGACAATGGAAGGAATCCTACAGAAATTAAACTCGAATGCAGACTCAGAAATTCGCTGGAGATGTGAGTGTACTTGAGTGTATTTCTGAAGAAAAGTTTCAACCTCTATTCCCTAAAACTTTCTAATATTTATAATCTACTCATTGTAACCGTTTATTGATTACAGGGTGTTGTCTTTGAATGCGCACTACTTAGTAACCGTTCCCACTTTTTTGCTAATGAAACGTTATCCATCGATTCCTCACGTAGTGAAAGCCTCCAACTTCTCCATTGGCGCTCGATCTGCTATTTGAACCACTACTCGATTTGTAGAACATTTATATAATTCAAGCACAAACTATTTATTCATATAAATTACCCTTACAAAAATAATTCTAAGTTCTACAATTTGATAGTACCCAAAAAAAAGAAAAACTCAAATGAATCTTGAAATTAAATTAGACGTATTCTTAATTATTTTGTAAATGAGGGAGCGTTCTAATAAACATTCATAAAGACAAACATATATGTCCTTTTGGAATTCAGATGATTTAGAAGCAAGCTATACTAAAATGGATGGAATTAAATTTAGGGCATTCCCTTAATAATATAGAGATCATCAATAAATTAGAATCAGAAGAATTATTAAGCAAATGGGAGGAAAGTGCTGATGCACTTAAAAATCAATCATGGCCACCATCAGAAATCCCCCACCAACAGCCACTTATTCTCTTAGATCAAAATTATTCTTTATTTTTTTAATGTTTTTTTTATTGCCCTTTTAACTCTTTCAACATTCACATGCACACATGTGACATGTGGAGTGTTGGTTTTAAGGAGGTGGCAATATTAATGGAACCTTGTATATTTCTTAGAACAAAATTAGGTACCTATATCTATCTATGAATGTAGTAATTAGGTGGAAAGCATGTGAAAATGGCAGCTTCCTAGTGAAGTACGTTCTTTACTTATTATTGGCGAGAGAAAGTGATAGATTCAAATTAATAATAATGCATTAGCCATACTGAATTGTTTGGTTGGGGCTAGTTGTTCTCTCTCATCCCTTTTGATTTCATTGTGGAAATAGAAATATACAAAAGAGTATCCTATATATGTGGTAGAATGATGAATGCTACTTGAATTTTGATAATATTAAAAAACATAGAGTTAAAATTAAGATTATATATTATTTTAATATTTGACAATTTTTTATTTAAAATCAATAAAATAAAATAAAACATGAAATAAATTTAAAAAATGTTATTAATTAATAAAGTAATAATGTGACTTTAATTATAATTATATTTTTTAAGTTGTTATTTGTCAAAATTTTATGATAGCTAAGGTAGATATTGAAAACTTTAGGGATGCATTTGGTTTTAGACATTAGACATTAAGACACAAAATTGTATTTAGTAGATAAGACATGAATAAAAATATTGTGTTTATTAGAGATATTAATAAGAGATACAATTTATTTTTATTATTATTATTTTTTTTGTTAATCTTTTATAATTATATTTAAAAAATAAGAATAAATAAAAATTTTATAATTTATTCTAATTTATCACTAAATAAAATATAAAAATCTTAATTTTTATGTCTTTATTTTTTGTATTTTATTCTCAATATTTATCTTATGATGTTCTTAAAATCAAATACAGTCTAATTTACGTGCGTCCACATGCCATTTATGCGACGGTAAACCATAACCAGCCTTTTATCATTAAAAATGTGAAGATTAAAAAAAAAGAGAGAGACATACTAATTTAATTTTAAGAAGATGCACATAGAAGGCAAAGTTATTTTTATAAATTTAAAAATAATAAATCTATTCATTATTATTAAGAAGCAAACAATAAAAATTAACACTTTATAAAAGAAAAAGTGAGGAATGATATTGGATAAAAGTAAGGGACTGTAAGAAATAACTAATTTATTTGATAAAAAATAAAATTGTTATTCTGAGAATTTGAATAACTATTTTATTCCCTTATATTTTTATTCAAAGTGAACTTGGTAGTTACATCATTTTTTATAAATTAAAAAAAAAAAAAGAAGAAGATGAAAACGGTGAAGTCATTACACATATATTATAAGCACACAGCAAAATATGCTAAAACGGGATCATAGTGCTCTGAATTGCACATTGTAGCACATGCATATGTTGCTGGGGACTCATGTTGATTTAGAAAAATCTTTTCCTTCACATTGGATATCATCACAATGAATTCACGTATGTAATTAAGCCAGCTAGGACATTCCATATGAAATTCCTAGCAGCCATGTTTCATGTAGATCTAAACCTTATGATATTAAGATGACGTTGTAATAAACAAGATTATCATTATCATATCATATGCTTCCTAGCATATATGCCACTTCTTGCTTATGGTTTATTATATTTGGATTATATATGCATTCGCTTTTGGTTTATTTCATTCCATTAAATATTTATCATTGAATAATTTTTGTTTGTGTAATTTTTTTGGTATTAATTTTTTTAAAAGAAGGTCTGTCGCTTTTTAGATGTATAATTGTCAAAATTGGATCGATAATTGATCCAATCAAATTATTAGTTTACTAATTTATTGGTTTAATCAATAAATTACTGGGTGAATCAGTTAATATAGTTATTATTAAATAATTATAAAAAATTTTAATATTCTTTTCACAATAAATATTTTTTATTTTATTTTTATATCAAAGTAACTATTATTTTTTAAATTTTAATAACTAATTAATTATTCTATACTTATGATATTGTTATATACTATATGTAATTATTAAAAAAATAATATTAATAAATATCGTATAATTGTAAAAAAATTATGTTATGTAATTAATAAAAATATTTCTTATTTATTGGTAGATGTTTAACAAAATTTATATTTATAATAATAATTATTCATAATTAAAAAGAATAAATGACCATTTGTACCCATGACAGATGAAAACGCTGACATTTGTACTCATGATAGCCTGAAACTAAAGTTATACCCATGATAGATGTTTTTCGTATGACAAAAGTGCCCTGACTTAGATTTGAGCTTGGTTTGTGGAAATCCGATCCTACGTGGCACTCCCTACCTTATCTTCAACCCCTCTCTCTCTTACTCACTCTCTTTCTCTCTTCAACCCCCACTCTTTCTTCCTCAACACTCGCTCCCTCACCTTCCTCGTCGTCATCAATGGCGCAAAATGATAACACCAATACACCAGTAACCAACAACACCAATACATAAAGTGGCACAACTCTTCCCACTACTAAGTACTAACCTTCTGAAACTTCAACCCTCTCGCATTGTTTTTTCAAACATCCACATGGGTTGCTGCATCAGCAAATCCCAGACCCAAAACCAAAATTCATATCACCAAAATAATCAAACTTCCAACAATACCTTACACCCTCTCTCCCCAACTCAAACCTTAACCAACAAATACCACAGCGGCAACCACCACCATTGTTAGAGGAAGAGTCTGTGAAAGAGGTCCTCTCAAAAACACCCATTGCCAAACGAAATCAAGTTCCAATTTTGAAGTCAGAATCGGACACCCTTCTGCCTCCTCTTTAAAATCCTGATGACAAAATCGAATCAAAGAACCCACATCCCATTCCCAATCCCATTATCGTCAACAAAAAAGAAGGTGAAGTCTCAGAGGTAGTGTCTCAGCTCTCAGAAGAACCATGTAGCATCAGCGGAAGCTTCTCCACTGCTACCACAGTTACGGAGAAGAGAGAAGAAGAAGTAACCAGCAAAAGAAGCATCAGGGAGGGAACAACAGCAATGATGAAGAATCATAAGTGGAACAGCAACAGATCCCTGTCGAGGAAGCGCCCTCACGGCGAAGTTCTGGAATTGGTTCGACTCGGAGAGCTGGTATCCACTTGGACGCATCATCGGCGGAACCCTCTATCCCGGTCTCATGCTCACTGCCGCTGCGCTCTACTGGGTCGTTAGCTTGGGCTCTGGCTTCGATGTTTGGATATTTCTACATGGTTTCGACTTGGGGTGGTTATGTGTTTATCATCAATTTGGTGCCACTTTATGTATTGGTGTTGTTGGTTACTGGTGTATTATGAAGGCTAGGATGTAGATGAGTGTGAGGACAGTGACGCGGATCAGAAGCTCTTGCTGCTTGGTCTTGAGCTTCAGGGTTTTGGAGAACGAGAAATTGTTAAAGAGATCTTGCACCATTGATGACGACGAGGAAGGTGAGGGAGCGAGTGTTGAGGAAGAAGGGCCAGAGTGGGGGTTGAAGAGAGAGAGAGAGAGAGTGAGTAAGAGAGAGAGGGGTTGAAGATAAGGTAGGGAGTGCCACGTAGGATCAGATTCCCACGAACCAAGCTCAGATCCAAGTCAGGGCACTTTTGTCACACGAAAGGCATCTATCATGGGTATAACTTTAGTTTCAGGCTATCATGAGTACAAATGTCAGCGTTTTCATCTGTCATGGATACAAATAGTCATTTATTCTAATTAAAAATATAATTGATTTAAAAATAAATAAATATAAAATTAAAATAATATAAAACAATTTAACTGTGTTTTTACTATATATCAATTTTTTTTTTACCAAAAATAGGAGACTCGAACCCGCAACCTCTTAATTGAGTATGAAGAGACTATGCCATTTGAACTATTACTCATTGGCTTTTACTATATATCAATTGAATAGCATATTTATTGTTAAGGAATATCATAGCTTAATTGCAAGTTAAACATTTACATCTTGGAGATCTTGAGTTTTTTTTTTTTTTTTTTTTTGGTCATTGGAGATCTTGAGTTCAAACCATACTTTTTCTCTCCCTCCTATTTTCTTGTTTTTTTGTCACCATATCCTTCTTTACAAAAAAAAAAAATTATACTATTTTACCATTAAAAAATAACACATTTACTAAAATCCACACCAGAATCACAATCTTCTCTTTTTCTCTAGGACTTTCAAACGGGACAGACCAACTTATTTAGATCCGGTTTCACATATTATATGAACTAGTCTCTTTATTTTTCGTTTGTTTATAGATTTCAGTTTTTAAATTTGAATCTTTTATAACTAGTCTCACGTATTAAATGGGCTTCGGTTTTTTTTATTTTAAAATAGACAAAAACGTTCAGGCTAAAATATGTTTTTGGGACAAAAAATATAACTTGGCCAAAAACCTTAATGAAACAAAGTTTTTTAATGGTTCAGATCAGGTTTTGGGTGGGTTGTCTTGTTGGGCTCATAGTCCATGACAAAAAAAAGATCAGGTTTTCAGATCAAATTAAAAAATATATTTAAAAATATTTTTTTTTGAAAATAAAAAAAAAAAATTTAACGGACAGTATATTTTGTAGACTAAGGCTAAGCATTTAACCTATATTTTTTCGGGTTACTCAGACCAGTCCTGAGCAAGATAGGGGTGAAAATGAGTAAGGTATGGTAGGGTTTGGAGTCAACCCTAACCCTACTTGCGGGTTGAGATTTTTATATAAACTCAATCCTATCTTACTCGCGAATTGAGAATATCCCAATCCTAATTCTACCCGTTCTTAATCCGGATACTCAATCCTATCCGCGAGTTACAAAAAAGATGGAACATTAGACCATCTCCAGTAGAGAACTCATCCCAATCCTTATTTATGGCCCATCTGTCATAAAAAGTAACTCCACATCAGCTTTTGCATCATAAACAGATTAAGAGTTAACTATAGTCCCTATTGTGGTACCACTTAATTAATTAATTAAAATAATTAAAATTAATGTAGTTATTATTTTGTTTACAATAATATTATTAAAATTTATAATTCAAAAATAATTCACTATTAAAAATATTAAGATTAAAAAATTAATAATTTCATATATAATAATAATACAACAACTATTTAATCGCTAGTATTGCAACATCTAATTTTGTAATGTAGTTAGTATTTTAAATTTTATAAATAAAAACAAATAATCTAACCAAAAATTATTTTATAATGGGTAAAAATTAAATTTATTTTTTCATGTAAATAAATTTAATTAATTATAATTTAATATAAAAATATAAATAATATTTAATATTAATTTTTTATAATTATTTATATTAATTATAATTTAAATAACAAATATAAATAATTAATATGTTTAATTAATATAAATTATTAATTAAATAAAAATATAATAATTTAATATAATTAATTACTATAATTATTAATAAATTAATTATAATTTAATTATTTAATATAATTATTTAATTAATTATCATTTAATTATTTAACAAATTGTCATATGTGAAATTACAAAATTATTTAATATAAACATATATGTAATGTAATATATATATTTTTTAAAAAATTTTTAGTAATTTGCCACATGGCAAAAAATTATTGGCTAGTGAAAGTCCCTCTTTAGAGGGACTCTTGACCTCGGTCCTACTGAAGGGACTCTCTCCACTTTTTATTCTAATGGCTTTTTTCTTCCCATGTGTAAACCCCGCAAAAATTAGTAAATTATTAGTGGATAAATTAAATTTTAATTAGGAAAGCTAAAAATGCAAAACTAATATCAAAATAGGATAGAGCTCGTCGAAACGAAAATTTTGATACTAATTTCGAAAATTTGTCCCAAAATCGGATCAGAAAGGCCGAACCGGTTGAGTCGGGACCCAAACCAGACCCGTGGGTCCAACCGGACCCAAACACTTAAATGAAACAGCAGCTTTTTTCTTCCTCATTAGCTGCTGGACGCCGTAACAACAAGGGAGAGGGAAGAAGAGCCCTAACCCTCACCATTCCTTCCAACTACCATAACTTTCTCATCTGGGCTCCGATCGCCGCACCGTTCGCGGCCACGCGCTCAGTGCGTCGAGCTCTACCTTTCTATCCGAACAATTTCACTGGTAATTCTCCTATTAATTTCAGAATATCTATCCGTCTTTCTTTGGTAAACTTGGAAACCTATGGTAAATCTTGTCCAATTTTTGTGTTCTAGGTTCAAGTTAGCTTCCGGAACTTGTGGGCTCAAGCTATTGAGCATATGCGTATGGTAAGAATACCCTAACCCTAGATTCTTGTATTTATGATGAAAAAACTGAAATTAGAGCATGTATATGTATTAGGTGTAGATTAAGTGGGTATATAAGCATTGGAATTGGCTTGGGAGTAAATGGAGGCTTGTTGGTGATCAAGCTTGGTTTGGGGCTATTTTAATTGAGCTTGGAGGGGCTATAATTTTGAGTTGTGAGGCTGCCTTGGGTGAACTAAGTGATCGGCCAAGGTATGGTTTAAGTTTCGCACGTTTAATATTTACGGTGTTGCGAAAACTTAGGTTAAAAGAACCATAGGATAAGTTGAATTTGTTAATGGCATTTAATAAGTAGCTTTGTGTTGTTGTTGGTATAAATGTTGATGAACATAAATTGGGATGATGAGGTTATTGATTTCATATTGTTGGACTTGTGTATAATGGGTTGTGTTGATGTTAAAATTGATGAATTATGGTTGGTAATTGTTAATAAATAGTTATTATGTTAAGTTGATGGATTAATATGTATGAAGGGTTGATTTGTGTTAATGGCATTTAATTAGTATATGTTGATGGAAGGTTGACAAATATATGATGAAAGTTGGTGTAGGTGAAGAATTGATATGAATAAATGAAGGGTGAATGATGTATGAGGTAAATGTGGATAATTGTTGATGATCAAGGTTGGTTAAATTGATTATAGGTTATATTGGCAATGGTTGTTGATGAATTGGGTTGATATGGTATCGTAAGGCAAGTTTTATGATAAGAAACTTAAATGGGTGAAAGTGAGGTTTTGTTGTAAATTGGTTAAAACCAAATTTTGATGAACTTTGGATGTCCATAATATTCTCCTCAAATTTTGGATTGAATTGTGGTTTGTTGCAAATAAAAGATGGTTTTAAGAGCTTTTGATTGATATCAACTTTGTAGAAAACGGAATTTTGTGGAGAACGTTATAGATGTTGCAAGTTTAGTGTTTAAATCTGAATTCTGGATGACCAAACAGGTTGTTGCAAGCTTTCTAGGCATTCTGCCCAGTTTTTTTTGAAGAACGCCCACCCACGCGTACGCTGTGCGCATTCACGCGTACACATGACTCACGCGTACGCGTGACTTCATGTACACTCCACGCGTGCGCATGACCTACGCGTACGCGTGGATGCTGCTTGCTGCAAAAACCGGTTTTGGCCATTTTTAAACCAATTTTTCACTTCTAAACCTCCATTTTCTTCTCTTTAAGGCTTTAGTATGGTTCTAGGTCCAGTAGACAAAAGAAGCTAGGAAAACAAGATAACTTGAGGGTGAAGAAAGTTGTAAATGGTGGCTTTATGAGGAAGATAAGAATGTTAATGAGGTTTAAAGTTAAGGCTTGCCATTTGATGATGAATTGATGATAATTTCTCTGGCTTATGAATAAAGATATCTGAGACACGAGTTTTCCTGGGTAAGAACCTTGGCTCGCCACCACGTGTTTCAGGTTGATTCTCGATACTCTGTTGACCCTACGTCATAAGGGTGACCGGGCACGTATAAATTTTCGGGTATGGATAGCCCCCATTGAGTGATTATATGATAAATGAATGTGAATTCTATGCATAGACTCTTGGGGATGTGCGACGGGGAACAGTCTAAGGTTTTCGAACTTGTCGGGTTGGCTGGATAACCGACAGATCGGCCCCATCAGCTATAGGACAGGCATGCATCATATGCATTTGTTTGTTTGACTGCTATGCATTTCCTGGGTTTGCCTAATTGATATATGTCACCTACTATCTGTTATACTTGCTATTTGTACTATCTGCTCATTACTTGTGCGTGAACTTGTTTGGTTGCCTGTTTCTGTTGCATTCTAAATGATGGAAGGATGGAGAAAACAGAGGAAATGGTTTGGTGTTAGGTTAAGTTTGAACTTGAGTAAGTTAGATAGAATTAGAACACCTACCTCTATTTATGGCTTCTGGTTAGTACTTAAGTTGGATAACTGAATAATAGAGTTCTGGGATTGCCTATGGCATTCTCAGGACCTTATTTATTATACGCGTGGCACTTTTACCATGCTGAGAACCTCCGGTTCTCATTCCATATTGTATTGTTGTTTTTCAGATGCAGGTCAAGAGGCTCCTCGCTAGGCGTCTGGATCCTGGAAAGCGAAGTAGTCCTTGGGTGTATTTTGGTTTCTATTTGTATATATGTATATATATGTGTAGCTTACTCTCTAAGTAACTTATGTATGCTGCTCCTCTTAGAGGTTGAGGGAGAGTTAGGGGTTTACTTTGATATTTTGATGTATTTTGGAGACACTTATGTATGTTTATATATATATATATATATATATGTCCTCCGGACAGCCTTAGCTTCGCAGGCTGAGTCAGGGGCTAGTTATGCTGTTCCTTGGCTTTCCTTTATCCTTTTGTTTATTGTTTTATCTTGTTCCTATTAGGTTCCTTAGCGCACAAGTAATCCCTTCCTTTGAGCGTTGCGCTTTTCATTTTGCAATCTTTGCTTACCCGTTTTGTTTCAAAGCTCCTAGTATATTATCTTATTCTCTATTATGTATTTATTTTGCGGTCTAGAGGTCCGTAACACCACATTACCTCTGTTCTACGACTTAAGTGTAAAACTCTGTGTAATAGGGTGTTACATTATGGTATCAGAGCAGTTCGTTCCTATAGAACCTGAGGACGGACTGATTGTGCTTTTGTGCATTCTCTGTGTATGTGTTTATGTGCTATTAGGATATCTAACTGATATATGTGGCATAATCGTTCATGAGCATGCATTTGGGACTTAAAGCACTGAACTTGAGATATTGAGACTGATCAACTTGATATCACTTATTTGGTGTGTATAGGGACCAGATGTCTACTCGCGGACGCAGACGCGGGCAAGGTAGAGGCCGAATAGGCAATGCCATGCCTAAAGCATCAGGAAACACTCCTAATCCTGTAGACTTCATGGCTGCATTAGGTAATATGGCAGCAGCTATGCAAGCGACAGCTGAAGCCCTGGGAAACCAAATTAATAATGGGAACAATGGCAATAATGGTGATAATGGTCCAATGTCGCTCTCTTCCTTTTTGAAGGTTCACCCTCCAACTTTCAGAGGAACCTCGAATCTGACCGATGTTGATAATTGGATACAGGCCATTGAGCGAGCATTACAAGCTCAGCAGGTTTCGGATGAGCAGTGAGTTGAGTTTGGAACCTACCAGTTGCATGGTGAAGCTCAGCACTGGTGGTAGGGCATAAGGTGCATTCTGCAGCCTGATGGGATTGTGATTTCTTGGGAGTTGTTCCAAGATGAATTCTATAAGAAATATTTTCCCATCTCAGTCAGAAATGCCAAAGACTGCTTCAACTTAAACAGGGTCAAATGACTATTACTGAGTACACCAGTAAGTTTGAGAAATTATGCCACTTCTCACGCATCTGTCAGAGAGCTCCTGAGGACTTTGCTGAGTGGAAATGTATAAAGTATGAAGGGAGCCTTAGGAGTGACATTTAGAGCTTTGTGGCGCCTATATAGATTCGGGTGTTTTCTGAGCTGGTGAATAGGAGCACGGTGGCGAAGGATTGTGTCAGAAGGACCGCAGTAGAAAAAGGGAGTCTGAGGATGCCATTCCAGAGGACCACAAGGAGGAACTTTGCACCCAGAGGTAGACAGTTCAAGCGTGGTGGCTTTGTCCCTCAGAACAATCAAGGGCAAGGCAGCTCCAGGAGGCCTAATACCAGTGCTAATCAAGGAAGGAGACAGGGAAAGCAGCCACAGTAGGATATGAGTTGCCACAGATGTGGAAAGTATCACTCAGGACCATGTAGGTTTGGGACTGGAGTCTGTTACTCCTGTGGGCAGCCGGGACACTTGGCTAGTAGTTGCCCAGAGAAGAAGGGGTATGAGACAGGCAGGGTGCAGCAACCAGGAAGGGTATACACTACTTCTTCAATAGGTGCTGAGGGGTCAGAGACATTGATCAGAGGTAAATGTGAGATGGCGGGTAAAATTTTGAATGCTTTGTTTGATTCTGGAGCTTCACATACTTTTATTGCATTTGAGAAGCCTGATGAGCTAGGATTGAAAATAGTAGTACTGGGGTATGATTTAAAAGTATATAATGCTACCCACGAGGATATGGGGACTAGGTTAGGGTGCCCCCAAGTTCCTTTTCGAGTACAAGGGCGTGATTTCGTGCATAACTTAATCTGTTTACCGATGACTGGTCTTGATCTCATTCTGGGATTGGACTGGTTATACAAGAACCGCGTTCTACTAGATTGCTCGGCGAAAACAGTGTATTTCATGCCTGAAGGCATTGAAGGGCCGGTTGTAGTGAATAACTACTACTTGAATTCCATGATGGTGAACTGTTCTGGGGCTGAATGTTAGGGGATATTGTTGTTAGCTGCGGGTGTTTTGGGTGATGATCAGAACTTGGAACAAATCCTGGTTGTGTGTGAGTTTTCGGAGGTGTTCCCTAATGATATTGATGAATTTTCACCAAAACGGGAAGTTGAGTTTCTGATGACTTAGTACCTGGGGTCGGACCAATCTCGAGTGCTTCTTACAGGATGTCGCCTCTAGAAATAGATGAATTGAAGTCTCAACTGGAGGATCTGTTGGGTAAGAATTTTATCCGACCAAGTGTATCTCTGTGGGGTGCGCCAGTATTATTGGTTAAAAAGAAAGATGGCAGCATGCGCTTATGTGTTGACTATAGGCAACTAAATAAGGTTACAGTGAAGAATAAATACCCGTTGCCAAGGATTGATGACCTGATGGATCAATTACAGGGAGCTGGTGTGTTCTCTAAGATTGATCTGCGATCCGGATACCACCAGATAAGGGTCAGAGATGAGGATATCCCCAAAACTGCCTTCAGAACGCGCTATGGTCACTATGAATATACCGTGATGTCCTTCGGACTAACTAATGCTCCAGCAATATTCATGGATTACATGAACAGAATTTTCCATCCATATCTGGATAAGTTTGTTGTTGTGTTTATTGACGACATTCTTATCTATTCTAAGACCGAGGATGAGCATGCAGAACACTTGCAAACAGTGCTATAAATTTTGAAGGATAGGAAGTTGTATGCCAAGCTATCTAAGTGTGAGTTTTGGAAGTCTGAGGTAAAATTTCTTGGTCATGTGGTGAGTAAGCAAGGAATAGCAGTGGATCCTGCTAAGGTTGAGGCGGTGATGAATTGGGAGCGGCCAACTTCAGTGACAGAAATCAGGAGTTTCTTAGGCTTGGCGGGTTATTACCGAAGGTTCATCAAAGGGTTTTCACAGCTCGCTTTGCCCTTGACCAAGCTTACCAGGAAGGGTGTTCCTATTGAATGGACTCTCGAGTGTGAGGAGAGTTTCCTTGCTTAAAGCAGAGATTGACTACCGCCCCTGTCCTAGTGTTGCCTGAGCCGAGAGAACTATTCGAAGTATACTGTGATGCGTCCTTGAAAGGTTTAGGATGCGTGTTGATGTAGCATCATAAGGTTGTAACTTATGCCTCACGTCAGTTAAGACCTCATGAAAGGAACTATCCAACTCATGACTTGGAACTTGCAGCCATTGTCTTTGCCTTGAAGATTTAGAGGCATTATCTCTATGGAGTGAAATTCCAAGTCTTCTCGGACCATAAGAGTCTAAAGTACCTATTTGAGCAAAAAAAATTGAATATGCGTTAGAGGAGGTGGATGGAACTCCTGAAGGATTATGACTTCGAGCTAAACTATCATCCGAGAAAGGCGAATGTAGTGGCGGATACCCTAAGTAGGAAATCCCTATGTGTGGCTTGGATGATGCTAAGAGAGGAAGAATTGTTGAGAGCCTTCCAAGGATTGAAACTGGGAATCAGAGAAGAGTTTGGGACTTTATGCCTAAGCCAGCTACAGATCTCAAGTGACTTCAAGGCTGAACTGATAAAGGCTCATCAGAATGACCAAGAATTGTATAAGATTTTACCGGTGATTGAGAAAGGCAAGCAATGGAGAGTGTCAGAAGATAAAGATGGGTTGTGGAGGTTCAAGGGCCGGATAATTGTGCCAGATGTCGGGGATTTGCGACAGAGCATATTGGAGGAAGCTCACAAGAGCGGGTTCTCCATTCATCCTGGAAGCACCAAGATGTACCAAGATTTAAAGGCGATGTTCTGGTAGCCAGGAATGAAAAATAATGTGGCGTTACATGTTTCTAAATGCCTAACTTGTCAGAAAGTCAAGATTGAACACCAAAGGCCAGCAGGAACCCTTCAACCTTTGGAGATTCCACAGTGGAAATGGGAGAGCATTGCTATGGATTTTGTATTGGGCTTACCAAGGACTCGGATAGGTTGTGATTCCATTTGGGTAGTTGTAGACCGACTGACCAAGTCAGCTCATTTTCTGCCTATCCGGATAAGTTGTTCAATGGAGGAGTTGGCGCGCTTATATATAAAGGAGATTGTGAGGTTACATGGCGTACCTTCCACCATTGTATCGGATAGAGATCCTCGCTTCACATCACGGTTCTGGGGTGCTTTTCAGCGAGCTTTTGGCACTTAATTAAGTCTAAGCACTGCCTATCATCCTCAAACGGATGGCCAATCAGAGAGAACAATCCAAACCTTGGAAGACATGTTAAGAGCTTGTGTTTTGGATCAACCGGCAAGCTGGAATCAATATATGCCTCTGGTAGAATTTGCTTATAACAATAGCTATCATCCAAGTATTGTAATGGCTCCATATGAGACTTTGTATGGAAGAAAATGTCAGTCTCCATTATGTTGGTATGAGGCAAGAGAAAGGAGTTTGATAGGACCTGAAATGGTAAGTGAAACCACTGAGCAAATAAAGAGAATCAGGAGTCGAATGCTCGAAGCTCAAAGCCGTCAGAAGAGCTATGCAGACCGAAGACGGAAGCCTTTAGAATTTGGGAAAGGAGAGCACGTCTTCTTGAAGGTTACTCCAACCACTGGAATAGGGGGGTCCAACAAAACCAATAAGTTAAATCCCCGTTATATTGGGCCGTTTGAGATCCTGAAGAGGATTGGACCAGTGGCGTATAGGATTGCGTTACCACCACATCTTTCGAACCTGCATGACGTGTTCCACGTATCGCAGTGATAAACCACTATTTTTATGGTTTATCTTGTGTTTAATTGAGTGGTTTCATCAAGTCTTCACCTACTTATTCATACTAATTGCATGATTTTATAATCCTTTCCTAGTTTTGTTCTATGGTTGAAAACTTGCTTCCTAGAGATCTTTAATCTGTATATTTTAATCCTTCTTTATACCATTCGATGCCGTGATCCGTGTGTTAAGTGTTTCAGGCTTTATAGGGCAGGAATGGCTTAGAGAATGGAGATGAAGCTTGCAAAAATGGAAGGAACACAAGAAACTAAGGAGATGACCAGCGAACATCGACGCGCGCGCATAGCTCACGCGCGGAAATGAGGAAATTACAGCGACGCGTGCGCGTGCCTGACGTGTACGCGCGGATTGGAGTCTGCACGAATGACGCGCACGCGTGGACGACGCGCACGCGTGGACGACGCGTACACGTGACAAGGAAAATTGCTAAATGACGCGCACGCGTGACTGACGCGTACGCGTGACCTGCGCGATCTGCAGAATTAACAGAAAACGCTGGGGGCGATTTTGGGCCGCGTTTTGACCCAGTTTTTGGCCCAGAAACACAGAATAAAGTCAGGGAACATGAAGAGACTCAATATATAGCGAGATACACATTGACATATTCTCATTAGGATAGTTTTTTAGGTTTTTAGATATGAATTTAGAGAGGATTACTTTCCCTCTAGGTTTTCTTTTACATTCATAGTTTATTAGTTTTGCTTTTGAATATTGAAGAGTCATTACCTCCGTTGAAGACACTATTCTAGTTTGTTTCCTTACTTACTCTTTTATTTATTCCATATTCTTAATTCTTGTTTAGAGTAGTAATTGGATTATTTTCATGGATTATTGATGCAAAGGATTACTTTTATTTTTAATTAATTTTGAATTCCTATTTTATCATGTCTTCTTCTTATATTTTTAAGAGCGCTATATTCATGTCAATGGAGTAGATTCCATACTTGACATGGGGGTTAATTAAAAGGAGATACTTGAGTTGGAAGGCTTAAGTGCTGATTAAACTAGAAGTTGTTGGCTAGTTCTGTATTTACTAACGCTAGACCTTCCTAAGGGAGAGGACTAGGATTTGCGAATAAGAGTTAGCTCAATCACTTGACTTTCCTTTATTTAGTAAGGGTTAACTAAGTGAAAATAACAACCTTTTTGATACTACACTTAAGAGATCCCAACAAGGATAGAACTTCCAATTAATCATTCCCCCAGTCAAGGCTTTTTATCTAGAATATTAATAATCATTCTTAGTTTTTATTGCTTTAATTTACAATTATTTAATTACTCGTTATTCAACTCTCAAACTCTCTTGGAAACTCCTAATTAATAAATTAGCATCCTTCCTTGCAAACTCGTTGGGAGACGACCTGGGACTCATACTCCCAGTATTTTTATTCTAATTTTTGTGACACCTTTCTAAATTGGTGAGGTAGATTTTAGCTGGTTAAGGGCTATACTCACAACGCTGTTCTTACATTACAATCTCTTAATTGGTCTAACTTCTGCCGTGCACCAGTTTTTGGCGTCGTTGCCGGGGAGTTGCAATTGTGTGCTAAATTATTAATTAGTGTACATATTTTTATTTTTATTTGCATATTTTATTATTTTTATTTTATTACCATGAGCTATATGTTTCTTTCATTGAATGACGCGTTCACTGCCTGATCCGAGCTTAGCCGCATTTGATCCTGAAATTGAAAGAACTATTTCACGTATTAGGCGAGCTCGATGTGGTTAGCCTCTGAGGGTGGTGAAGTGATTGTTATGAATTCACCAGTCTCATCTGAGGGCGAATCTGAACCTCCATCTGAGAGCGAAAAACAAGCTCCTTACTACTGATTCAGTTAATTCACGTGTAGAAGAATAGCAGCACCTAGGAGGATTACTCTCCAGGAAGCTAGAGCCCCAGATTTTACAATGCAGCCGTATCAAGTGCATCATCCAACTCTGGCTGCAGATTTTAAACTGAAGACTGCACTAATCAACTTGATGCCCAATTTTCATGGCTTACCTGCTCAGGAGCCCATCAAGCACCTCAGGGATTTTTCAGACAGCCTGTTCTACTGTTAGGCATCAGGGTACGAATGAAACTTCTATTTTGTTAACTGCCTTCCCGTTTTCTCTTGAGGGAAAGGTGAGGGAGTGGTACTACTCCCAACCTGAAGCGACTGTTATAACTGGGATACGCTCAGGAGAGAATTTCTGGAAAAATACTTTCCAGTTGAAGTTACGGATAGATTGAGAAAAGAGATCTCATGCATTGTTCAAGGTGAATCAGAAACTCTTTATGAGTACTGGGAGTGTTTTAAGAACCCTGGACGCATGTCTCCTTCACATGATTGACAGGCTAGTGTTGATTAGCTATTTTACTCAAGGCATGAAGCCTCGGGATAAGACTACACTAGATGGTGCTAGTAATGGTTCTCTGAAGAAGTACAAAACCGCAGATGAAGCATGGCAACTAATCAGTGACTTAGCTGAGTCCACCAGGAATCACAGGCACATGAATAGCCACTCAAAAGCCATTGCAGAAGTTTCCTCTAGCACTGAGACTTCTGCTCTTACACAGAGTATATATGAAATGACCAACCTACTGAAGCAATTACAGTTGAATCAACAACAACAAGCTCAGCCTTTCCCACCACAGCAAAGCCAACAGTTAGTTCCCCAAAGAGTATGCGACGTATGTGCTGATTATAGTCATTATACTGATGAATGCCCGTAACTCCAACAAGAAGACAACACTGTGGCAGCTACCCATAACTTTTATGACCGCCCGAATCAAGGATACAACCAACAAGGCGGCAACTACAACCAAGGTGGAAACTATAACCAAGGATGGCAGGACAACTCCAACCAAAGTTGGAGGGATAATTCCAACCATGGCTGGAGGGACAACTACAACAGAGGAGGCAGAGACAACCAAGAAAATCAGAGGTAGAATAATAACAACAGACAGTAGAATCAGAACCAGTCTTACAGAGCTCCTCACTTAAGGCAATCACAAGGACCCCAGCATAACCAACAACAGGTCCCTCAGATCACTTATCCCACTTCCTCATCAAATGACGAGATGCTTCGTTCCCTTGCACAAGGACAACAAGACATGCAGACTACACTGAAGTCTACTTTAAATGGTCTGAATGCCACTTTACAAGCTCTCGCCGCTCGAATAGATTCATTACCTACTTCCACTAACCAACCTTTAAGCTCCAGTGGAATTCCTTCTCAACCCTTACCCAACCCCAAGGGTAGCATCAATGCCATCACTTTAAGGTCCGGAACCACACTGCCAGAGAGGAATCAGGAGGAGCCAAGCCCAATAGAACACACCCAAATTGAAGACTCAGTGGAAGTGGAAGATGCTGAAATGGATGATGCTGAAGAGGAAGATGAAGTACAAGACAAGGTTGAAGAAGAAGTTGTAACACCCTACCATACAGAGACTTATGCTTAAGTCATAATTCAGAGATGGCAAGGTATTACGACCTCTAAAACAAAAATTTAGTACGTATAGTAGTATGAATGATTGATTATAACTAGGAGCCTTGTAGAAAAAGGGGTAGACAAAAACCGCAACTCGAAAGCGCAACACTCCGATCACTAACACAACGAGAAAAGGATAAGCTAACGCAAGATCATATATATAAAGAGTATCAAAAACAGGAATATCAAGACTCAAAATCCGGCGGCGAAGATAACCGGTTCGAGCATAGCAATATATACATATAATAAAATAAGGGAAACCCCAAAGGAAACCCAAAGGGACACAAATACAGAAATCTAATCTCCAAAATCCCCCTCTAGAAGGAGTCATCACAGTTTGTATTATTTAGTGGAGATAAAAGTATCTAAACAAAATATATATCCCAAAATAGAGTCCCGAGAACAAAGGATCTTCGCTAATCCAGAAGTCTCCAGCATGCCTCAACGAGAAGCCTCGCGTCCTGCATCTGAAAACCACAAAATCCGCATGGGTGAGAACCAGAGGTCCCCAGCACGGTAACAGCTTCCACATATATAATACATAATAATAGAGGAAAGCCGAAGGCAATCCTAGAACTTCTTCAAGATAATATCAAAGCTTATAAATAAGCTAAACCGTAAGTGGCAACTGACTAAAGATTCTTCAGTCTAACTAATACTTCCCTTTCCAATTCCTTCAGACCTCCCAACCACCAGCAGGAGTATAATATAGCAAACACAGTTATATCAGACAAGAGATTTACAAATAAGAACAATTAAGACATTTAGACAAATAGCAAGTAATATGCAGTCAAATAGGTAATCTCAAACAATTCATGTAGTATGCTTATGATGCATGCCTGTCCCTAGTGGCTGATGATATCATCTGTCGGTTATAGAGCCAACCCGACAAGTCCCGGTAGCTAACCATTGGACTGACCCTCTGTCGCGCATCCCCAACTCGAGTTATACTCGTCATAAACTTGATCATAATCATGATCCATATCCATCACCCTCACTGGTGAATATTTATCCATCACCATCATTGGTGAATATTTATGGGGGCGAGCTCATCCGGGCCTTTCACAGTGCCCGGCCACACTTACGACATTGGGTTAACAGAGCTTCGAGTCTCAACCTGGAGCACGTGGTGGCTAGCCACTGCTACTACCCAGGGAAACCCTCATCTCCGATGGTGGAAGTGCAAACATTCACAATTCATTCAACAGCATATATGCATTTATACTTAGCCATAATCATGACTCCGCCGTAACACGGCAATAATCTAGCCATCCGGCTCACGGTTAAATCCATAACCAGCCAATTCATTAACAATTACGGCCCTTCGGCCCATGGCATAACAAGCACTTCCACCGCCATCCTCCGCATCTCACAAAATCATCTTTGATCCTCAATGATCATTCATTTTTCCCCTTGCTTCACTCGCAAGTTACCACATTCACTAGCCCTTTTTCTCATGCTAGGCATATCATAATGACTTAAGACATACGTGGTGAGATCGGAGGCTTAGAAGTATGAAATTTGGCTTTTAAAACTCAAAAATCAACTTTGGGATGAAAACAGGTCCACGCGTACGCGCACTCCACGCGCATGCGTGGATGGCCTTAAAACTCATCGACGCGCAAGCGTCATATGCGCGAACCCGCGGATTGAAAATTAGCCAAACGACGCGCACGCGTCAGCCACGCATACGCGTGGGTACTCTTGCGCCCCAGGCACAAAACTGGCACAACTTTGGCACAACTCTCGGAAAAATGGCTGGGCATTGGGTGCAGCACATTCGGCGCGCCCGCGCACATCACGCGCACGCGTGGATGGCGCTTCCTGGAAGAACGGCGCTTACGCGCCAAGTGCGCCTACGTGCGGGGGGTCATTCTGCTAAAAATTTTCTAAGTTAAAAACTGCAGAATTCACAAATTCAACCCCCAATCTTCCGACGGACATAACTTACTCATTTTAAATCGTTTTTCACCCGTTCTTCGAACGGCATGGACATCCCGGATCCAATTTCATTTCTAAACAGATTTGGCACAAATCAAAGATCCGTAGTCCAAGTTATGTCCCGTCAAAGTATGCCCAAAAACCATGTTTTCATACAAAACCACAAAGTGCCATTTTCAAAACAAGCCACTTTCAACTCTTTTCAAAATCAATCAAAACATGCCAATTTCAACCCTTCTCTTTGAAATCATTCAAAATGTACCAAAATCAACAACAAGCCATCCCCAACTCACATATTGACCCTTTACCAAAATTCCCAAAACCACATCCAACCATTTTAACACTTCTTAACCAAATGGCTAAAGGACAAACACAATATCATGTCATACATCCTTCCTCATCCCAATTTCCAATAATACCATTTCCAATCAACCATCATTATACATGATCAACAGCATACTCACCATCAACATGGTACCACCCATCAATTTAACCTCAATCATTCATCAAGCATATATCACAACATGCATTTCTCATATATCACACAATCAAGGCATCAATATTCATAATCACATATATGAACACATCATATATCTCAACCATTCAACAACATCAACAATCCAATGCCTATCTTAGGGCCTCTAGCCTAAGTATTTCCTACCACATTACATATTAGATACGGGAAACCGAAACCATACCTTAGCCGATTTCCCACGCTTAACCGGAGCACTTCCAAACCACTTCTCCTTAAGCTCTCAAGGTCTCAACACCTCCAAGAACAGATTTTATCACACAAAACCCCCTTCCAAGCTTTCCAAAATCACCAATCAAGCTCCAATATTCACATATACACAACCTAAGCCACAATCATCATATCCATACACAACATCTCAATACCCAAACCTCATAGAACAACAAATTACACTAGGGTTGAGAATCTTACCACACCCAAGGTCCAAGGAGACAAGATTAACCTTCTCATTCAAGAGAGTTGGGTCCTATAACATCAAAGAACCCAAAATCTCAACATTTTTGCTCATGAAACTCGAAATCAAGGGCTGGAATTTCGAATAGTAAAACGTGGCTTACCTCAAGATTGATTGTATGGGTTTTGTAGAGCTCTCCACGGTGAACGCGTGGCCGCAAACGGAGCGGCAATCGGAGCTCTAGATCAAAAGTTATGGTAGTTTGAAGATCAAGTGAGAGAAGGAAGTTGAGAGAGTGTTCTTCCCCCTTCCATCTCAATTTTCAGCGTGTTTTGGTGTTGTGTGAGGAGAGAGAGTGCTGAAAACTAGGGTTTTGGTTTAGTTATGTTGGGCCAAGGGCCCACTTTGGGTCCGGTCGGTCCGGTTTGGCCCGTTCGGTCCAATCTTGGTCCGATTTCTATAAAATTGGTACCGAAATTCTCGTCTCAATCTCCTCTATCATATTAAGCCATAAAAATAACATTTTTGGCTTTCTAGAATAAATTCTCATTTATGGGTTAATTAGCCGTTAATTAACCGGGTCTTACATTCTACCCACCTAATTGGGAATTTTGCCCACAAAATTCAAATCAAATTACCTGAGAATAAGTGCGGATAATCCGTACGCATCTCCGACTCAAGTTCCCAAGTGTGTTCCTCAACACCGCCTCGACTCCAAGCCACTTTGACTAATGAAACCTCTTTTCCACGCAATCGTTTAATACTAGTATCATCAATTCTGACTGGAGCCACTGGAAGCGTCAAATCTTCCCTTAACTGAACCGATTCGGGTTCTAACACATGGCTAGCATCAGGAGTGTACTTCTGAAGCTGCGACACGTGAAACACATCGTGCAGGTTCGAAAGATGAGGTGGTAGAGCCACCCGATACGCCACCGGCCCAATCCTCTCCAGGATCTGAAATGGACCAATGTATCGAGGATTCAACTTCTTTGCTTTAATCGCTCTACCTACTCCTGTGGTCGGAGTAACCTTCAGGAAAACATGATCTCCTTCCTCAAATTCCAAGGGCTTCTGCCTCTGATCGGCGTAACTCTTTTGGCGACTCTGCGCCGTAAGCATCCTGTCTCGGATTTTCTTGACTTGTTCAGTGGTCTCAGCTATCATTTCCGGCCCCAACAAGCCTTTCTCTCCAGCTTCATACCAACATAGCAGAGATTGACATTTCCTCCCATACAATGCCTCATACGGAGCCATTCCGATGCTCGCATGGTAACTATTATTGTATGCAAACTCTACTAACGGCATATACCGATCCCAACTCGCTGGTTGGTCCAAAACACAAGCTCTCAACATATCCTCTAGTGTTTGGATCGTCCTCTCAGATTGACCATCTGTTTGAGGATGGTAAGCTGTACTCAAGCTTAATCGGGTTCCAAAAGCTTTCTGAAATGCACCCCAGAACCTCGAAGTGAAACGAGGATCTCTATCAGAGATTATAGTAGAAGGTACACCATGGAGTCTCACAATCTCCTTTATGTATAACCGAGCTAGCTCCTCAAGGGTGTAAGTCATCCGAATGGGCAAAAAGTGAGCTGACTTCGTCAGTCGGTCCACAATCACCCATATAGCATCAAAACCAGTCCTAGTCCTTGGCAATCCCAACACAAAGTCCATTGCAATACTTTCCCATTTCCATTGCGGAACCTCTAAAGGTTGCAACATCCCGGAAGGTCTTTGATGTTCAATCTTTACCTTTTGAAAAGTTAAGCACTTTGAAACATATTCTGCCACATCATTCTTCATACCCGGCCACCAAAACATCGCCTTTAAATCATGGTACATCTTAGTACTCCCCGGGTGAATGGAGAATCCGCTTTTGTGTGCCTCCTTTAAGATATCTTGCCTCAAAGTGCCAACATCCGGCACAATGATCCTACCCTTGAATCTCCATAACCCATCTTTTTCTTCCGACACTCTCCACTGTTTTTCTTGCTCGATAGCCGGTAAAACCTTCCATAACGCTTCATCGTTTTCATGAGCCTTTAGGAGTTCGGACTTAAAGTCACTTGAGATTTCTAATCGGCTCAAACACAAGGTTCCAGATACTTCTCGAGCACCAATTTTTAGACTCTCGAATTCCTTGAGCAACTTTTCCTCTTGAAGCATCATCCAAGACGCATACAACGACTTCCGACTTAACGCATCCGCCACTATATTCGCCTTTCCAGGATGGTAATTTAACTCAAAGTCATAGTCTTTCAACAATTCCATCCACCTCCTTTGCCTCATATTAAGCTCTTTCTGATCAAAGAGGTATTTCAAGCTCTTGTGATCGGAGAAGACTTGGAACTTAACGCCATAGAGATAATGCCTCCACACCTTCAAGGCAAACACGACCGCAGCGAGTTCCAGATCACGCGTAGGGTAAATAACTTCATGAGGTCTCAACTGTCGTGAGGCATACGCCACCACATTATGATGCTGCATCAGCACGCATCCTAGGCCCTTTAACGATGCATCACAGTACACCTCAAAAGGCTCGTTCGGCTCAGGTAACACTAACACAGGTGCAGTGGTCAACTTTTTCTTCAATGTCTGAAAGCTCTCCTCGCACTCAGGAGTCCAAACAAACGGAGTGTCTTTGCGAGTTAACTTTGTCAACGGCAAAGCTAATTGCGAAAAGCCTTTGATGAACCTTCGATAGTAGCCAGCTAAACCCAGAAAACTCCTTATCTTAGTTACTGTGGTTGGTTGCTTCCAATCCATCACAGCTTCTACCTTAGTTGGATCTACGGCTATTCCCTTCTTACTCACCACGTGACCCAAAAACTTCACCTCATCCTTCCAAAACTCACACTTAGACAGTTTCGCATAGAGTTTCTTCTCCTTTAGAATCTGCAACACGGTCCTCAGGTGTTCCGCATGCTCTTCTTCAGTCTTGGAGTAAATCAGTATGTCGTCAATGAAGACAACAACGAATTTATCCAAAAACGGACGGAATACTCTATTCATGTAATCCATGAATACTACAGGAGCGTTCGTCAACCCAAAGGACATTACAGTGTACTCGTAATGACCATAATGAGTCCTGAAAGCGGTCTTAGGGATATCCTCACCCCTCACCCTTATCTGGTGATAACCGAATCGCAAATCGATCTTAGAGAAAACCCCAGCTCCTTGTAACTGATCCATGAGATCATCAATCCTCGGCAATGGGTACTTATTCTTTATTGTAACCTTGTTCAGCTGCCTGTAATCCACACAGAGCCGCATACTTCCATCTTTCTTCTTCACCAGTAACACTGGAGCACCCCACGGGGAAACACTTGGTCGAATAAAGTTCTTACCCAACAATTCCTCTAACTGAGACTTTAGCTCGGCCATCTCTAATGGTGACATTCTATAAGGAGCACTTGAGATTGGTCCCGCCCCAGGCACCAACTCAATAGCAAACTCGACCTCTCGGTTAGGTGGAAATTCCCCAATATCATCGGGAAACACTTCTGGAAACTCACACACTACCGGAATCTGATCCAACCTTTGATCATCACCCGAAACACCCGCAGTTAACAACAGGATACCCTGACATTCGATTCCAGAACAGTTCACCATCATCGAATTCAAGTAATAATTATTCACCACAACCGGCCCTTCTGTATCCTCCGACATAAAGTACACCGACTTTGTAGAACAATCAAGCAGGACATGGTTCTCAGATAACCAGTCCAATCCCAAGATAAGATCAAGACCGATCATCGGTAAGCAGATTAAATTATGGACAAAATCACGCTGCTTGAACCTGAACGAAACTTTCGGGCATCCTAGCCTAGTTACCATGGCTTCATGGGTAGCATTATGTACCTTTAGGTCATAACCTAAGGTTACGATCTTCAATCCTAACTCATGGGCTTTCTCAAATGCAATAAATGAATGCGATGCTCCCGAATCAAATAAAGCATTTAAAGTTTGACCAGCCATTTCACAGTTACCTCGAATGAGTGTCTCGGATCCCTCTGCACCCACAGCTGAGGTGGTGAACACCCGACCAGTCTGTTGTGCTTTCCCAGCACCTTGCTTTTGCTTCCCCGGACAACTTGCGGCTTTATGCCCCGCCTTTCCACAATTGTAGCACAAACCCCATCCGGCCTTGCATGGTACTCCCGGATGGTGACTTCCACACCTAGTACAAGCTTGATCATTCTGAGGCTGCTTCCCAAACCTTTTCCCTTGGGAGTTGTTGTTGTTGGGCCTCCTAAAAGAACCTCCCCTCTTGAAGGGCGGACCTCTAGGTGCAAAGCTCTTCCCTCGATTTTGTGGAAATGATCCCTTGTGATTTCCTTTCTCAGTGGCTGCCCTCTTCACACATTCTTCAGTAACCCTACACTTGTTCACCAATTCGGAGAAAGTCCTAATCTCCATTGGTCCCACTGAACTGAAAATATCGCTCCGGAGTCCTCCTTTGTACTTAACACACTTCCATTCCTCATATTCCACCGGAGTCCCTTGACACATACGAGAGAATCTGAACAGCTACTCAAACTTGTCAGTATACTCAGATACGGACATAGTACCCTGCTTCAGCTGCAACAATTCAAGCTCCTTGGCCGTCCTAGCAGAAGTCGGAAAGTACTTCTTATAGAACTCCTCTTGGAAGACATCCCAGATGATATAATCATCACCCTGCTGCAGAAGGCGTCGGATACCCTGCCACCAATGCGACGCTTCACCAGTGAGCAAATAGGTAGCGAACTCCACACGCTGCCCTTCAGGTACCACCTGTGCTTGCAGTGCTCGTTCCATAGCCTGAAACCACGTATCGGCTTCAGTCGGGCTAGTAGTTCCCTTGAACTTAGGTGGATTAACCTTCAAAAAGTTTGCCAGTGTCATCGGGCCCTGAACTCCACCTCCATCATTACCATGGTTATTCATCTGTTGACCAAGAGCCTCAGCAGTGGCTTGCATAGCAGCAGCCATGTTCTCCAACGCAGTCATAAAGTTCACCGAATCATTAGGGTTAGTCTCCGGCGCACGAGTATTATTACGACTCCTCCCACGACCTCTACCGCGTCCACGAGGCGCCATTTGGTTCCTATACACACCAAAAAATCGATATTAAGTTGATCAGTCTCAATATCCGAAGTTTAGTGCTTCAAAGTCCCAAATGCATGCTCATGAACGTTTATGCCAACTATATCAAGTAGATATACTAACAGCACATAACACACATACAGAGAATGCACAGAAGCATAGTCAATCCATTCATCAGGCTCTACAGGAACGAACTGCTCTGATACCATAATGTAACACCCTACCATACAGAGACTTATGCTTAAGTCATAATTCAGAGATGGCAAGGTATTACGACCTCTAAAACAAAAATTTAGTACGTATAGTAGTATGAATGATTGATTATAACTAGGAGCCTTGTAGAAAAAGGGGTAGACAAAAACCGCAACTCGAAAGCGCAACACTCCGATCACTAACACAACGAGAAAAGGATAAGCTAACGCAAGATCATATATATAAAGAGTATCAAAAACAGGAATATCAAGACTCAAAATCCGGCGGCGAAGATAACCGGTTCGAGCATAGCAATATATACATATAATAAAATAAGGGAAACCCCAAAGGAAACCCAAAGGGACACAAATACAGAAATCTAATCTCCAAAATCCCCCTCTAGAAGGAGTCATCACAGTTTGTATTATTTAGTGGAGATAAAAGTATCTAAACAAAATATATATCCCAAAACAGAGTCCCGAGAACAAAGGATCTTCGCTAATCCAGAAGTCTCCAGCATGCCTCAACGAGAAGCCTCGCGTCCTGCATCTGAAGACCACAAAATCCGCATGGGTGAGAACCAGAGGTCCCCAGCACGGTAACAACTTCTACATATATAATACATAATAATAGAGGAAAGCCGAAGGCAATCCTAGAACTTCCTCCAGATAATATCAAAGCTTATAAACAAGCTAAACCGTAAGTGGCAACTGACTAAAGATTCTTCAGTCTAACTAATACTTCCCTTTCCAATTCCTTCAGACCTCCCAACCACCAGCAGGAGTATAATATAGCAAACACAGTTATATCAGACAAGAGATTTACAAATAAGAACAATTAAGACATTTAGACAAATAGCAAGTAATATGCAGTCAAATAGGCAATCTCAAACAATTCATGTAGTATGCTTATGATGCATGCCTGTCCCTAGTGGCTGATGATATCATCTGTCGGTTATAGAGCCAACCCGACAAGTCCTGGTAGCTAACCATTGGACTGACCCTCTGTCGCGTATCCCCAACTCGAGTTATACTCGTCATAAACTTGATCATAATCATGATCCATATCCATCACTCTCACTGGTGAATATTTATCCATCACCATCACTGGTGAATATTTATGGGGGCGAGCTCATCCGGGCCTTTCACAGTGCCCGGCCACACTTACGACATTGGGTTAACAGAGCTTCGAGTCTCAACCTGGAGCACGTGGTGGCTAGCCACTGCTACTACCCAGGGAAACCCTCATCTCCGATGGTGGAAGTGCAAACATTCACAATTCATTCAACAGCATATATGCATTTATACTTAGCCATAATCATGGCTCCGCCGTAACACGGCAATAATCTAGCCATCCGGCTCACGGTTAAATCCATAACCAGCCAATTCATTAACAATTACGGCCCTTCGGCCCATGGCACAACAAGCACTTCCACCGCCATCCTCCGCATCTCACATAATCATCTTTGATCCTCAATGATCATTCATTTTTCCCCTTGCTTCACTCGCAAGTTACCACATTCACTAGCCCTTTTTCTCATGCTAGGCATATCATAATGACTTAAGACATACGTGGTGAGATCGGAGGCTTAGAAGTATGAAATTTGGCTTTTAAAACTCAAAAATCAACTTTGGGATGAAAACAGGTCCACGCGTACGCGCACTCCACGCGCATGCGTGGATGGCCTTAAAATTCATCGACGCGCAAGCGTCATACGCGCGAACGCGCGGATTGAAAATTAGCCAAACGACGCGCACGCGTCAGCCACGCATACGCGTGGGTACTCTTGCTCCCCAGGCACAAAACTGGCACAACTTTGGCACAACTCTCGGGAAAATGGCTGGGCATTGGGTGCAACACATTCGGCGCGCCCGCGCACATCACGCGCACGTGTGGATGGCGCTTCCTGGAAGAACGGCGCTTACGCGCCAAGTGCGCCTACGTGCGGGGGGTCATTCTGCTAAAAATTTTCTAAGTTAAAAACTGCAGAATTCACAGATTCAACCCCCAATCGTCCGACGGACATAACTTACTCATTTTAAATCGTTTTTCACCCGTTCTTCGAACGGCATGGACATCCCGGATCCAATTTCATTTCTAAATAGATTTGGCACAAATCAAAGATCCGTAGTCCAAGTTATGTCCCGTCAAAGTATGCCCAAAAACCATGTTTTCATACAAAACCACAAAGTGCCATTTTCAAAACAAGCCACTTTCAACTCTTTTCAAAATCAATCAAAACATGCCAATTTCAACCCTTCTCTTTGAAATCATTCAAAAATGTACCAAAATTAACAACAAGCCATCCTCAACTCACATATTGACCCTTTACCAAAATTCCCAAAACCACATCCAACCATTTTAACACTTCTCAACCAAATGGCTAAAGGACAAACACAATATCATGTCATACATCCTTCCTCATCCCAATTTCCAATAATACCATTTCCAATCAACCATCATTATACATGATCAACATCATACTCACCATCAACATGGTACCACCCATCAATTCAACCTCAATCATTCATCAAGCATATATCACAACATGCATTTCTCATATATCACACAATCAAGGCATCAATATTCATAATCACATATATGAACACATCATATATCTCAACCATTCAACAACATCAACAATCCAATGCCTATCTTAGGGCCTCTAGCCTAAGTATTTCCTACCACATTACATATTAGATACGGGAAATCGAAACCATACCTTAGCCGATTTCCCACGCTTAACCGGAGCACTTCCAAACCACTTCTCCTTAAGCTCTCAAGGTCTCAACACCTCCAAGAACAGATTTTATCACACAAAACCCCCTTCCAAGCTTTCCAAAATCACCAATCAAGCTCCAATATTCACATATACACAACCTAAGCCACAATCATCATATCCATACACAACATCTCAATACCCAAACCTCATAGAACAACAAATTACACTAGGGTTGAGAATCTTACCACACCCAAGGTCCAAGGAGACAAGATTAACCTTCTCCTTCAAGAGAATTGGGTCCTATAACATCAAAGAACCCAAAATCTCAACATTTTTGCTCATGAAACTCGAAATCAAGGGCTGGAATTTCGAACAGTAAAACGTGGCTTACCTCAAGATTGATTGTATGGGTTTTGTAGAGCTCTCCGCGGTGAACGCGTGGCCGCAAACGGAGCGGCAATCGGAGCTCTAGATCAAAAGTTATGGTAGTTTGAAGATCAAATGAGAGAAGGAAGTTGAGAGAGTGTTCTTCCCCCTTCCATCTCAATTTTCAGCGTGTTTTGGTGTTGTGTGAGGAGAGAGAGTGCTGAAAACTAGGGTTTTGGTTTAGTTATGTTGGGCCAAGGGCCTACTTTGGGTCCGGTCGGTCCGGTTTGGCCCGTTCGGTCCAATCTTGGTCCGATTTCTATAAAATTGGTACCGAAATTCTCGTCTCAATCTCCTCTATCATATTAAGCCATAAAAATAACATTTTTGGCTTTCTAGAATAAATTCTCATTTATGGATTAATTAGCCGTTAATTAACCGGGTCTTACAGAAGTAGCTCAGCCAAGGAATGGAGCACCAAAAGATGCAGAGGCTGCAAGTGGCGCCATCCCTATCTCATTCCCACACCTTGCAAGGAAGTCCAGAAAGCAGATAGAACTTGATCCCAAAATGGTAGAAATTTTCAAAAAAGTTGAGGTAACTGTTCCCCTTTTTTATGTTATTCAGCAAGTACCTAAATATGCAAAATTTCTGAAAGATGTATGCATTCATAAAGAGAAAATTAATGAATTAGAAACTATCCCTTTAGGTAGTTCTATATCTGCTTTAATGGGAGGTATACCTGAAAAATGTAGTGATCCAGGTCCATGCATGGTTAACTGTACCATTGGAGGTGTAATATTTTTTGATTGCATGTGTGACTTAGGAGCGTGTGTTAGTATAATGCCATTGTCTATATATGATACTCTAAGGCTCCCTCCTTAAAAAGGTCGGCAGCTCGTTTTGTGTTAGCAGATAAAAGCATTATTACAGTAGTTGGAATTGCTGAAGATGTGTTAGTGAGCATTAAGGGGCTCACATTCTCCATTGACTTCTATATCCTAGAAATGCCCCCTAATGACTCAGGAAGACCATCATCAATCCTGCTTGGAAGACCATTCCTGAAAACCTCGAAGTTCAAGCTGGATGCATTCTCAGGAACTTACTCCTTTGAGATAGATGGCAGAACAGTAAGTTTCAGTTTAAATGAAGCTATGAAGCACCCTCTGAAAGATCATTCTATCTTCCAGTGTGACATCATTGATGAAACTGTGGTTGAAGTTCACCAAGAAGAAGCAGAAGAGAAGCACATGGAGCAAGGTCCAAGTGTGGGGACACCATCTGAACATAATGAAGACACTTTACCATTACCACTAGCCCCGAATGATCCAGAGCCCAGCCAAGAGCAGAAATTGGAATTGAAGCCCCTTCCTCCACACCTCAAGTATGCTTACCTTGAGGATAATCAGAAGTTCTCAGTTATCATTGCAAGGGAACTCACTTCTCAACAAGAGGAACAACTGCTTAGTGTGCTGAGAAAACATAAGAAAGCAATTGGATGGAGCTTGGCGGATATAGTAGGCATCAGCCCTCAAGTTTGTGAGCAAAGAATATATTTAGAAGAGGAATCAAAACCTGTCCGTCAACCCCAAAAAAGATTGAATCCCACCATCTTAGAAGTTGTCAAGAAAGAAGTGACCAGGCTACTTGAAGCAGGTATCATTTATCCCATCTCAGACAGTGAATGGGTCAGTCCTGTATAAGTGGTGCCCAAGAAATCTGGAGTCACAACAGTAAAGAATGAGCATGGAGAGCTCCTGACAACTTGAGTGCAGAATTCATGGAGAGTTTGTATTAACTATAGGCGTCTCAACCAAGCTACTCGCAAGGATCACTACCCCTTGCCATTCATTGATCAGATGCTTGACCACCTGTCAGGTAAATCCCATTATTGCTTTTTAGATGGCTATACAGGCTACTTTCAAATTCATATAGCTCCTGAAGATCAGGAGAAAACTACTTTTACATGTCCCTTTGGAACGTTTGCATACAAAAGGATGCCTTTTGGCTTATGTAATGCACCAGCTACTTTCTAAAGATGCATGATAAGTATCTTTTCAGATCTTATTGAGAACTGTATGGAAGTATTTATGGATGATTTTAGCGTTTATGGTGATTCATTTGACCTTTGCTTGGATAGTTTACCTAGAGTATTAGACAGGTGTGTTAGTTCAAACCTTGTATTGAATTTTGAAAAATGTCACTTTATGGTAAAACAAAGGATTGTTCTAGGACATGTTGTTTCTAATACGGGTATTTCTGTAGATCCAGCAAAGGTGGATGTCATTTCTAGTTTACCTTACCCCTCCTCTGTGAGGGAAGTCTGTTCGTTCCTTAGCCATGCAGGTTTTTACAGGAGATTCATTAAGGACTTCATTAAGGTAGCATTACCTTTATCCAAACTGTTGTAAAAAGATATTGAGTTCGAGTTCAGTGAGGATTGCATGCAAGCATTTGATAAGTTGAAGATCGTCCTGACTCAAGCTCCGATTATGAGAGGACCAGACTGGAGCCAGCAATTCAAAATTATGTGTGATGCCTCCAACCATGCAGTAGGAGCGGCACTAGCTCAGCGCGACGGTAAGGATCCCTTCGTAATTGCTTATGCGTCTAAGACCTTAGACGCTGCTCAGTCTAATTACACTACTACTGAAAAAGAGCTTCTTGCTATTATTTTTGCTCTGGATAAATTCCGAGCCTATTTACTTGGTACTAAGGTAGTAGTGTACTCAGACCATGCAGCTCTAAAATATTTGTTAGCTAAGAAAGAGTCCAAACCAAGGTTGATATGTTGGATACTGCTGCTGCAAGAATTTGATTTAGAAATTAAGGATAGAAGTGGTAACCAGAATTTAGTGGCAGACCACTTGAGTCACCTTGAGCACATTAAGGATGAATCCACTCCTATAAATGATGATTTTTCATTTGATAGCTTGTATGTAGTATCTGAAGTAGTTCCTTGGTATGCACATGTAGCTAATTATCTAGTTAGCCATACTTTCCCTCCCAATTTCACTAAACATCAAAGGGACAAGCTGAAAAGCGAGTCTAAATATTATATATGGGATGACTCGTATTTATGGAGGTGTGGTGCTGACCAGATAATTAAAAGGTGTGTGCCTCAAACAGAATTCTAGTCCATTTTAGAGGCTTGCCACTCTTTTGAGAGTGGAGGACATTTTGCCCCTTAAAGAACAGCTAGAAAAATCTTAGATTGTGGACTCTGGTGGCCTACTCTTTTTAAAGATGCTGTTGAATTTTGTAAATCTTGTTCTCCATGCCAAAGATTTGGTAATATACCCTAGAGGGATGAGATGCCTCAACAGATTATGCTTTTCTGTGAAATTTTTAATGTTTGGGGAATTGACTTCATGGGTCCATTTCCAAACTCTAATGGTTACCTGTATATATTGTTAGCTGTAGATTATGTTTCTAAATGGGTGGAAGCAATTTCTACCCGTACTGATGACGCTAACACTGTTGTTTCCTTTGTTAGAAACCATATTATCTGTCGCTTTGGATCACCACGAGCAATCGTGAGCGATCAAGGCACTCACTTCTGTAACAGGAGACTAACAGGATTACTGAAGAAGCATGGGATCATTCACAAAGTAGCAACAGCTTATCATCCCCAGACCAATGGACAAGCAGAAGTGTCTAACAGAGAAATCAAATGCATTCTGGAGAAGATATTAAAGCCTCATAGGAAAGACTGGAGTGCCAAGCTACAAGATGCACTCTGGGCATATAGAACAGCGTATAAGACACCCATTGGGATGAGCCCCTTCCGCTTGCTATACGGAAAGGCTTGCCACCTCCCAGTAGAGATAGAACACAAGGCTTTCTGGGTTGTGAAGGAATGCAATATGAATTTTGAAGAAGCTGGTGCTGAAAGAAAGCTGCAACTAGCAGAATTGGAGAATCTTCGCCTAGAAGCATATGACAACTCCAGGCGATACAAAGAGAAGATGAAGGCCAAGCACATAAAAAGGAGAGAATTCAGACCAGGGGAGTTAGTTCTTCTTTATAACGCCAGACTGAGGCTTATGCTAGGTAAACTGAGATCAAGATGGGAAGGTCCCTATAGAGTAGAAAAGGCGAAGCCATACGGAGTTTTTCACCTGTGTCATCCTTCTAGTTCCAAATTCATTAAGGTCAATGGACATCGCCTAAAGTTTTATCATGGTGAAAAGATGAAGGATCACAAAGAGCTCGAGGTTTTCCTCTTGGAAGACCCACCAACAGAAGCAGAATGAGCCTGAAGACCGTCCAACTTAAGGACGTAAAAGCAAAGTGCTAGGTGGGAGACAACCCACCATGGTATGATCGTTTCATTTCCATCTTAGTTTTATTTTACTTTATTCTATTTTTGTTTTTGTTAATGACTCTTCTCATAATTTCTGCATATAGCTGCATATAGCCTGCATTTGCATTTGCATTCTGCATATATATATATAAAAAAAAGAGGGGCACACGATGCGCAATCGTCGCTGACGCGTCCGCGTCATAGGTGCTTTCGCAACAAGAAGAAAAGAAGCAGAGAGTTATGCAGGAGCGTGGCTGAAGGCATGCCTAAGGCACAAAACACGCCCACGCGTACGCATCCCTGACGCGTCCGCATCAAATTGCAAAATAGCCTTTCACGCGAGCGCATCACCCACGCGCACGCGTGACCCTGCAAACTCGACGTAACTAGGTATATGGCAGAAAGTTATGATGGAGTGGGGCTGGAATGGTGCTGGAAGCACAAGCCCTACCACGCGAAGTCACGAACGCGTGCCCCACGCGGCCGTGTCGTTTTTCAAAATATGGCCATTCACGCGTGCACGTCACCCATGCGCACGCGTCACTCAAAATTTTGGCAATGTGCATATAAAACAGAGAGTTGTGCGTACGTGAGGCTGCACTCGCGCCAATAGCATAAATAAGGTCACGCGTGTGCGTGACCCACGCGTCCGCGTCACCTGAAATTATCACAAACCACGCGAACACATGCCCCATGCGTCCGCGTCACATGCGACGCACAGCTTATCCAGATCAGCGCCAGATATCTTATCTTTTCTTCCCCAAATCCAAATCTTTTCTTTTCCCTTCTTATTTCTTTCTTCTCCCTTCTCCCTTCTTTATTCCTTCTTACTTTTTTTTTACCTTTCCCCCTTATTTTTCACATCCATTATCAAGGTTCTTTTCTTTCTTTCTTCACTTTTCACTTTTCCATTATTTTTATTTATATTCTTTTTCTTTTCTTTTTTTTACTTTCATTATCTATATTTTCTTTTTTTTCTCTTTTTCTTTTTATTCCTTTAATTGGTGTTAGAAATTTAATTGGATGATTGTTTTCTTCTATATTTTGCTTGTGAGTATATTAAGGAATTGTTTGAAAATTAATATTAGTTATTAAAGGGTTATTTGTATGTTCAATTTAATACTTTCCTTAACATCTTTATCATGCATGCTATGTGTTTGTAAAAAAGTCCGTATGGCATTCCACATTATTTTAAATTATTCTATTCTACTACTCTAAATGCCTATTATTTTTTACAAAACTCATTTTATATTTTATTGATTAAATATAATTGTCAATACAAACAGATTGTTAGTTTGAAAGAGTTGATAATCAAACTTGGACATTTAATGCTTGATCTATGCTACTCATGCCTTTGCCGGCATGACAATAAACATCTTGCATCTACTTGCCATCACATGCACTTGCTATATTTCCATTGATGAACTTTTCACATGTAGTCATGACCATGTGTTAACGACATCCTTCTTTACCGTGCATTGATTATCACCTATACCATCCTCTTCCTTGCTCAAACCCTTACCTTTCCATGCACTTATTTTTTTCCTTTTCAGGATGGCCACCAAGAAGGGTAAAGAGAAAGCTACTTCCAAACAACCGGTGAGGAAAGGAACAAAAAGAGCACTAGTGGCAGAGCCATCTTCAACAGCAGTAAAGCCCTCAACAAAGCGAATCAAGAGGATCATCAAGTTCGATGAAAAAGAGAAAGCTTTTCCAGTAAACGACACTGCGCGGTTCACTAACCGCTACTGTGAGCAGATGTTCCCCATCCTAGCTGAGAGGAACTATAACAATGAGCACCTTCTCATTCTTCCGACACACATTATTGAATTTTTTGAGCCCCGCATTAAATAAAGACAATGGAGATTCCTACGGAGACAGTCACGACAGGTTAATCTCTCATAGGTAGTTGAATTCTACTCTAATTTTTACATGCCAACCATGCCGTCTGTCTATGTCCGTCAGAAGCAAGTTCCCATAACTGAAGAGGTAATTCAAAGAGCTCTAGATCTTTCCCCTGCACCAGAAGGATTGGACGCATTCCAAAAAGCCTCATTCAAGTGCCAGACATACCAATTTGACTAGGACGCCGTTCTCAGAGTTATAGCACAACCTGGCAGCAGATGGATCTATGGATACCATCGTTCTCGACCAAAGAGCATATTGGCTTCAGCACTCACCTTGGAGGCTCGAGTATGGGCACAGATTATGTCCCATTACGTCTTTTCGAGCACCCACGAGTCTTCCTTCACCGCAGACATGGCTGTTCTACTCTGGTGTATCCTTACAGACCAGCACCTCAATTTACCAAGACACATTCGGCATGCTATGGGACACATACAGATTGCGGGCAACCTACCTTTTCCCACCTTGGCTTCAGATCTAGTCTCAGCAGCCGGAGTCTCCTACAGAGCTGGGGACACCAAGGCCATGATTCCACGGGATGATCAGATAGTCCCTAACGGGAAATATATCAGACCTCCAGTAGCCATTACTAGCCGGCCTGCAGAACCGGCCGAAGATATTCCTTCTGCCTCCACATCACAAGCACCTTCAATAAACCAACTGCTCCATCAGATACTTGAGAGGCTAGACCGACTTGACCGGAAAGGAAAGCAAAGGGAGCGCCGTAACAAGTGCCGATTTACATACCTCAAGGAGCTGCTTGTTGGTAACCACCCAACTGAAGAAGAACTAAACACCCCGGACTCCACTTCATTTACCAGCACAGGGAGCCATGACGGTCCTGATTGTGGAGATGCTGCTACCAGCCCCCCTCTGTTCCTGACTGATGGCACCGAGGACAGTGCCAAGCTTTAAGTGTGGGGAGGTCGGTCAGTACCTGACTTCCGGAGGTAATTTCTCTTTATTAACACCAATAGAATATGAGTTATTTAATTTTTCTTTTGTTTAGGATAGGATAAATTGCATAGTAATAGGTTATTTGCATGCATGCAGGGGCGGAGCTAGATGAAATATTAGAGGGGGGCCAAAAATATTTACACAATAAAATAAAATTAAAATAAAATTTTAAGAGGGGCTAAACTGAAATTTACATATAATTTACATGTAAAAAATTAAAATTAGGGGGGCGATTGCCCCCTTTTAATGTATGTAGCTTCGCCCCTGCATGCATGCTCTAATTGGTTGAAAATCAATAAGTTTCTTTTTAAGACCCTATTTTTGAAAAATTTTACTAATTTAAATCAAAACTTTTGTGTTAAACTTGTTTGGAAGTTGTATTTGGAACATAGTTAAAAGCTAGAACACACAACCTGTGAGATTTGAGCTTAATTACATGGTTACATTATTTAACCATAAAAATTTTATTCTTGTGTGTTTGCTTCTCTATGATTGTAATCTATATTTTGTTCCATCCTATATGTCCAATATTTAATATGTTATATACATGCATATGATTGAGGCCATTATTTTATTAACTCACTTATCCCAAATAGCCTACCCTTTCAATCACCTTTGTTAGCCAATTTGAGTCTTTTAATCCCATTTGTTCTATATTTTACCACATCACTAGCCTTAAGCGGAAAAACAAGTAATACCCCGAATTGAATCTTTGGTTAGCTTAAGATAGAGATTGTGTATCAATTAAGTGTGGGGAAACTATGGGAACATGGGTTAACAAGGGAATGTGTTAGGTTCTTACATTGACGAATATTGGGAATTTGGGTACCTACTCATGTGAAACTAGAAAAATTATAAATCCATGTGCATTGATAAGCTATGATTATTTTTCTAAAAAAAATCCCAAAATATTCAAATAAATAAGTAATTAGATAAATGAATGAGGGGACAAAATTACCCCAAAGTTAAGTTCAATAAAAATCAATGCATATGTGATACAAGTTAAGAGAAAAGTTGATGCGTGAGTATGTAATACAAAAGTAGGAAAATTTTGGGTAGCTATGCATGATTTAAGAAGAATATAGAGTATGTATAGGTAAGAGTTTAGGTTAATCAAGGATTCAATTTATAGCTCACTTAGTCATATATATACCCTCACCTTTACCTTGGTCCCATTACAACCTTGAAAAGACCTCATGATGTTTGCACTAGTACATTAAATACTTGTTGATTGGTTAGGTGAAGAACAAGATTTAGAAAGCATGATTAGAGAAGAGTAGAGTGAATTACCCTATACACTAGAGTGACTAGAGTGCATATACACCATCAGTGAGGGTTCAATGCTTAATTCTATGATTCCCTGCTTTCATGATGAGCTGTCTTCCTACAAGTTTACTTGTTTTTACTGTATAATTTGAATTAGTGGAATTTGATTTATTTTTGTCTTGAAGAACTTATTTATTTTTAACCAAGTAGGCAAGAATCATTTTATCATATAGTCGCATTCATAGGTTGCATTGCATTGCATGAGTCTTACTTTTTTCTACTCATTTATTTTATCTCCTTAAGCTAAGCATGAGGACATGCTAATGTTTAAGTGTGGGGAGGTTAACAAACCACTATTTTTATGATTTATCTTGTGTTTAATTGAGTGGTTTCATCAAGTCTTCACCCACTTATTCATACTAATTGCATGATTTTATAATCCCTTCCTAGTTTTGTTCTATGGTTGAAAACTTACTTCCTAGAGATCTTTAATCTGTGTATTTTAATCCTCTTTTATATTATTCGATGCCGTGATCTGTGTGTTAAGTGTTTTAGGCTTTATAGGGCAGAAATGGCTTAGAGAATGGAGAGGAAGCTTGCAAAAATGGAAGGAACACAAGAAACTAAGGAGATGACCAGCGAACATCGACGCGCGTGCATGGCTCACGCGAGCGCGCGGAAATGAGGAAATTGTAGCAATGTGTGCACGTTCCTGACGCGTACGCGCGGATTGGAGTATGCACAAATGACGCGCACGCGTGGACGACGCGTACGCGTGACAAGGAAAATCGCTGAATGACGCGCACGCGTGACTGACGCGTACGCGTGACTTGCGCGATCTGCAGAATTAACAGAAAATGCTGGGGGCGATTTTGGTCCGTGTTTTGACCCAGTTTTCGGCCCAGAAACACAAAATAAAGCCAGGGAACATGCAGAAACTCAACATACAGCGAGATACACATTGACATATTCTCATTAGGATAGTTTTTTAGGTTTTTAGATCTGAATTTAGAGAGGATTACTTTCCCTCTAGGTTCTCTTTTACATTCATAGTTTATTAGTTTTGCTTTTGAATATTGAAGAGTCATTACCTCCGTTGAAGACACTATTCTAGTTAGCTCAATTACTTGACTTTCCTTTATTTAGTAAGGGTTAAGTAAGTGAAAACAACAACCTTTTTTATACTACACTTAAGAGATCTCAACAAGGATAGAACTTCCAATTAATCATTCCCCCAGTCAAGGCTTTTTATCTAGAATATTAATAATCATTCTTAGTTTTTATTGCTTTAATTTATAATTATTTAATTACTCGTTATTCAACTCTTAAACTCTCTTGAAAACTCCTAATTAATAAATTAGCATCCTTCCTTGCAACTCATTGGGAGACGACCTAGGACTCATACTCCCAGTATTTTTATTCTAATTTTTGTGACACCTTTCTAAATTGGTGAGGCGGATTTTAGCTGGTTAAGAGCTATACTTGCAACGCTGTTCTTATATTAAAATCTCTTAATTGGCCTAACTTTTTCCACGTACTACGCAGCTTTGTAAATACACTCTTGACCCTAGTCATGTCCTTGAACCGGAATCAGTCCAAGTAAGAGAAGATCTGACGCTTCCAGTAACTCCGGTTAGGATTGATGATACCAGCATTAAGCGTCTACGTGGAAAGGAGGTTTCCTTAGTAAAAGTAGCTTAGAGTCGGGCTGGTATTGAAGAACATACCTGGGAGCTTGAATCAGAGATGCGGAAGGACTACCCACACCTCTTTTCAGGTAACTCCCTCTGAATTTTGAGGACAAAATTCCTAATTAGGTGGGTAGGATGTAAACCCCGAAAAATCGGTAAATTATTAGTGAATAAATTGAATTTTAATTAGAAAAGCTAAAAATGAAAAACTAATATCAAAATAGGATAGAGCTCGTCGAAACGAGAATTTTGATACTAATTTCGAAAATTTGGCCCAAAATCGGACCGAAAGGGCCGAACCGGTTGAGACGGAGCCCAAACCAGGCCCGTGGGTCCAACTGGACCCAAACACTTAAATGAAACAGCAGCTTTCTTCTTCCTCATTAGCTGCTGGATGCCATAACAGCAAGGGAGACGGAAGAAGAACCCTAACCCTCACCATTCCTTCCAACTACCATAACTTCCTCATCCGGGCTCCGATCGCCGCACCGTTCACGGCCACGCACTCAGCGCGTCGAGCTCTACCTTTCTATCTAAACAATTTCACTGGTAAGTCTCCTATTAAGTTCAGAATCTCTATCCCTCTTTCTTTGGTAAACTTAGAAACCTATGGTGAATCTTGTCCAATTTTTGTATTCTAGGTTCAAGTTAGCTTTTGTAACTTGTGGGCTCAAGCTATTGAGCATATGGGTATGGTAAGAACACCCTAACCCTAGTTCAATCTTGTATTTATGATGGAAAAACTGAAATTGGAGCATGTATATGTATTAGGTGTAGATTAAGTGGGTATATAAGCATTGGAATTGGCTTGGGAGTAAATGGAGGCTTGTTGGTGATCAAGCTTGGTTTGGGGGCTGTTTTAATTGAACTTGGAGGGGCTGTAATTTTGAGTTGTGAGGCTGCCTTGGGTGAACTAAGTGATCGGCCAAGGTATGGTTTAAGGTTCGCACGTTTAATATTTATGGTGTTGCGAAAACTTAGGTTAGAAGAACCATAGGATAAGTTGAATTTGTTAATGGCATTTAATAAGTAGCTTTGTGTTGTTGGTATAAATGTTGATGAACATAAATTGGGATGATGAGGTTATTGATTTCATGTTGTTGGACTTGTGTATAATGGGTTGTGTTGATGTTGAAATTGATGAATTACGGTTGGTAATTGTTAATAAATAGTTATTATGTTAAGTTGATGGATTAATATGTATGAAGGGTTGATTTGTGTTAATAGCATTTAATTGGTATATGTTGATGGAAGGTTGACAAATATATGATGAAAGTTGGTATAGGTGAAGAATTGATATGAATAAATGAAGGGTTAATGATGTATGAGGTAAATGTGGATAATTGTTAATGATTAAGGTTGGTTAAATTGATTATAGGTTATATTGGATTTGGTTGTTGATGAATTGGGTTGATATGGTATTGTAAGGCAAGTTTTATGATAAGAAACTTAAATTGGTGAAAGTGAGGTTTTGTTGGAAATTGGTTAAAACCAAATTTTGATGAACTTTGGATGTCCATAATATTCTCCTCAAATTTTGGATTGAATTGTGGTTTGTTGCAAATAAAAGATGGTTTTAAGAGCTTTTGATTGATATCAACTTTGTGAAAAACAGAATTTTGTGGAGAAAGTTATAGACGTTGCAATTTTAGTGTTTAAATCTGAATTCAGGATGACCAAACAGGTTGTTGCAAGCTTGCTGGGCATTCTGCCCAGTTTTTTTTGAAGAACGCCCACCCACGCGTGCGCGTGGTGCACGCGTGCGCGTGGCGTGGAATTTTGGCGATGCATGCGCAAGAGGCATGCGTACGCGTGTGTGCATATTCACGCGTACGCATGACTCACGCGTACGCGTGACTTGATGTACACTCCACGCGTGCGCGTGGCCTACGCATACGCGTGGATGCTGCCTGCTGCAAAAATCAGTTTTGGCCATTTTTAAACCAATTTTCCACTTCTAAACCTCCATTTTCTTCCCTTTAAGGCTTTAAGTATGGTTCTAGGTCCAGTAGACAAAAGAAGCTAGGAAAACAAGATAACTTGAGGGTGAAGAAAGTTGTAAATGGTGGCTTTTATGAGGAAGATAAGAATGTTAATGAGGTTTAAAGTTAAGGCTTGCCATTTGATGATGAATTGATGATAATTGCCCTGACTTATGAATAAAGATATCTGAGACATGAGTTTCCCTGGGTAAGAACCGTGGCTCGCCACCACGTGTTCCAGGTTGATTCTCGATACTCTGTTGACTCTACGTCGTAAGGGTGACCGGGCACGTATAAATTCGCGGGTATGGATAGCCCCCATTGAGTGACTATATGATAAATGAATGTGAACTCTATGCATAGACTCTTGGGGATACACGACGGGGGACAGTCTAAGGTTTTCGAACTTGTCGGTTGGCTGGATAACCGACAAATGGGCTCCATCAGCCATAGGACAGGCATGCATCATATGCATTTGTTTGTTTGACTGCTATGCATTTCCTGGGTTTGCCTAATTGATATATGTCACATACTATCTGTTATACTTGCTATTTGTACTATCTGCTTACTACTTGTGCGTGAACTTGTTTGGTTGCGTGTTTTTGTTGCATTCTGAATGATGGAAGGATGGAGGAAATGGAGGAAATGGTTTGGTGTTAGGTTAAGTTTGAACTTGAGTAAGTTAGATAGAATTAGAACACCTACCTCTATTTATGGCTTCTGGTTAGTACTTATGTTGGATAACTGAATAACAGAGTTCTAGGATTGCCTATGGCATTCTCAGGACCTTATTTATTATACGCGTGGCACTTTTACCATGCTGAAAACCTCCGGTTCTCATTCCACATTGTATTGTTATTTTTCAGATGCAGGTCGAGAGGCTCCTCGCTAGGCGTCTGGTCCTGGAAAGTGAAGTAGTCCTTGGGTGTATTTTGGTTTCTATTTGTATATATGTATATATATGTGTAGCTTACTCTCCAAGTAACTTATGTATGCTGCTCCTCTTAGAGGTTGAGGGAGAGTTAGGGGTTTACTTTGATATTTTGATGTATTTTGGGGACACTTATGTATATATATATATATATATATATATATATATATATATATATATATATATATATATATATATATATCCTCCGGCCAGCCTTAGCTTCGCAGGCTGAGTCAGGGGCTAGTTATGCTGTTCCTTGGCTTTCCTTTATCCTTTTGTTTATTGTTTTATCTTGTTCCCATTAGGTTCCTTAGCGCACAAGTAATCCCTTCCTTTGAGCGTTGCGCTTTTCATTTTGCGATCTTTGCTTACCCGTTTTGTTTCAAAGCTCCTAGTATATTATCTTATTCTCTATTATGTATTTATTTTGCGGTCTAGAGGTCCGTAACACCACATTACCTCTGTTCTACGACTTAAGCGTAAAACTCTGTGTAATAGGGTGTTACACCATATGTCAGGATAGAGCTTCCCTTTACTACCATTGGAGTTGCTCTTATTATATAATTTGATGATAATTTAAAATAGAATTAACTTTTATGTAAAAAAAATATTAAATTATCAATTAATGATCTTTTAGTGGCTAAAGATCCTTTGCATTTAGTGAGAGGTATTTGGTTCAACATCCACTTAAAATATATTTTTATATAAGTATATAACATATACATATATAAGGTGTGCGGATTGGTCAAGTAGAGTTGAGACTCAACCCGTACCCTATCCGATACGTACAAAAATCCTACCTATTGCGGATCGAATTGACAATCATACCTGATCGAGTAAAATCGGATTGAGTATCTGTAGATAGGGTGCATGTTGCCACCCCTAATCACACACTCTCTGCGTTCTTTCTCTTATGCTAGAAAATTGTTTCTCTTTTAGAATAGTTATCTGTAATCTTGGACAATTCCTTGTACATAAAAAAAAAAATCCAAATTTCCAACTAAAGTTGAGTGCTCCTACAAATTAAATAACATGTTGTAAACTCATTAGATTTTGTGATTTTCATCGCAACAAAATTTGTAATCAAACTTGTAATGTAATCTAGTAGTAATTATTGCTTAGAATGAGAAGGTTTGAAAAAAAATATATCTAAGTTTCTTATGTAATGTCTAATTTAATTTAGTGCTTAGTGTAAAAAGGTTTTAAAAAAGATATTTAAAAATTTTAAATAACTGGATATATGAGTTCTTTAGCTTGAAAAGACTAATCAGTATATCTTGTATCTGTTAAAGATATAATGAAAATTTCAATATTTGTTGGAAATTAATTATAGGTAAATCTCAACCGAATTAATAGATATTGTACTATTGTAGTTAGGGCTGGCAATGGGTAGGGTAGGGTAGGGTTTGGACCCTACCTTACGGGTTGAAAATTCTATTAAAACTCTACTCTATCCTACCCGCGGGTTGAGAATCTCTCAACCCTAACCCTACCCGCACCCTAAAGTTCTAAACCCTACCCTACCCTATCCTACCTGCAGAAATATCAAATTTTTTTAAATTAAATATAAAATTCAATCATTTCAAATTTTATACATATTAATAACATAAAAAATAACAAACTAATGCTCTAAATTACTAAATTAACTAATTAGTTTAGTGGTTGTTCACTTATTGTAAGTCATTACATAAAAAAGGTTGTAGGTTTAACTCTCACTTCCTTCATTATATACCTAATTTTTATAAAATATGTGTTATATTTGAGGTGCGGGTAGAGTAGGGTAGGGTACACCCTAAACCCGTACCCTACCCTACCCGCAGGCATACTCGGACCGTATCCTACTCTACCCGCAGCGGGTAGAGTATCCTACCCTATTCGAACGGATTGGACCAGATTGGGTACCCGCGGGTAGGATATGAATTACCAGCACTAATTGTAGTGTATCTTTTCTGAATTCTTATTTCATTTTTATAGCACTATTTAGTATTCTTTCCCGTGCATACCTGAGTCATTTCAAACAATATATACTTAACTAATTATGTAAAATGTTACTAAAGGTATTAAGTATTTTTTCGGATGTAATGGAGGGATAATATTTAGTTTATTTGAAACCTTTTGAAACAAAAATAAAATCATCTAAACGTTAAGACAAAATTAAAATTTGATTCAAAACTAACATTAGAAGCTAAAATAATATTTTAATATCTTTTAACTTAATCCAAGCAATTTTGTTCTTTGTATTGTGTATCTAAATTTTCATTGTTTTATTTATTTATTTATATATTTATCTTTCCTTCTCTCTGCGTGTCTTTTTTATTTGCTACTTCTTTATTTCTATTTATATTATACAGCAACAAATGTTTATCCCAAAACCAAAGAGAAGAAAAAGTCATGGTGGACAACGATTATTATGACCCCACGGTGAATGTGAGGGGTAAGTTGAATAAACAAGTATTGTCTAAAGTCTAAAAATAGAAATAGATTCTCTCAATTTTTTTTAATAATTGAGAGAATAAAATATAATTTTTTATTATTAATTTTATAAGTAGAACCTAAAATAAATACGAGAGAAAATAATAAAAAGTTAAAAATTACATTTTATAGTTTATACTCTCAATTTTTTTTTTAACAATGGAGAGAATTTATTTTCAATAAAAAATATACAGTAACATAGTAATAGTTACAATAGAATAAAGATAAAAGAAGAAGATATAAAAAAGAGTATAATAAGAATAACAATTATTAATTTGAATAAAATAGTAAAATTAATTATTTTTTAAAATATAAAATTAATATAAATTAAACGTTAAAAATAATTTTAAAATTTTTGGCAAAGATTAAGACCAAGAAACACAATTTACTCCTGTACAAAAACACTCTTTTGGATTTCACTATTTTCATAAGCAACAAACTTAATAAATTTATAAATTAGTCCCAAGCAACACTTTGTTATAACGAGAAGTTCATTTTTTATCTTTTAAATTAATGAGTAATGCTAGGTAATTCATAATTTTTTTGAACAACATGAACAACCACCAATCAAATTAAAACACACTATACTTTTAAATTACCCACTTAAATCTTAATATTAGAATAACCATCCGCACACCTAATGAAATAAACATTCGATATATTCATTATTCACATTATTTAATATTTTCATTGTCTACCTATATTTTTCCTAAATTTTTATATTGCCGCTCTTAGTTTAGAGGCGTGTGTATATATATATATTAAGTGAGGGAATATCTTAGTTCTAGAATGATAAGGAAGATTCTCATCCTATATATTAAACAAGGTTTATTGTAAGCTTGTTATTGCAATTCAGAAGAGAAAAGAGAATGGTTAGGAACGAGGTAACAACATATGCTATTGCAATAATGTTGTTGTTTGGTGTGCTTATTCATTCTGCTGTTACTATTCCTGAAGGACCTTTGAATAATCCATCTAATTATATTGAATCTGATCAGAAAATGTGTATCAAAAAATGCCAGAAACGGTATTTTAAGAAACCCAAAGTGTTGAGGGTATGCTCTTGGAAATGCGATGGTAAGTACATTTAAGTTGTCGTAAATCTTTTTGAGGTTTTATAAACATTTTTAATAAATTATTATAAAATATCTAAATTATTCAACTGTATGAAATACACATACAAGAAGTTTTAAAGGAATATTTAGGAATGCAAATTGTGGTAATTAGGCTCAGGCCTAATAACAAACAAATATTTTAAGAATAAATAGATAAAAAAACATACGAAATAGTATAAAAGAGATAAAATTATACCTCAGTGATTAGAAAATAAGAGTGTTTTCTCAAGAGAAAACTTTTTTCAAGATAATAGCAAGTCAGTTTTATTTTGGGTTAACTTTTCATTTTTGTAATTTATTTTTGCTTATTTCGTATTCTTTCGTGTGTACTTTTACTTAGTTACTCAAATTTTAATCGTTCAATCTAGTTTTGATTTATTTTTCATTTTAATAAATGTTCTATTTGGTTTCTGTATTTTTATAATTTAAGTTTGATCTGTGCTATATTAATTTTAGTATGAGGCGAATAAAGGCATGCATTGTTAAAAAGACAAAAAAAAAAGAGTTAAAATTGATTTTATTTAATATTTATTAATTATTGTAATAATTAATAAATACTAAATAAAATCAATTCTGATTATTTTTGGCTATTTTTTTTTGTTACAAAATATTTCGATAACTCTAAATGGTTGTGTTTTTAAGAATGATCATAAATTTTCCTTTTTGCTGCAGGTTTATTGGGGTTAGAAACTTAGAATTTAAATAAATCCTCTGATGTATTGAAGAAGATTTGAATACTCTGATTCACATGGCTGATGGGTGACGATTCAGGGTGTTTGAATACTTTTTTTTTCTTCGATTCAGGTTGTTTAATTTTCTAATTTCAATAGTTTGATGTACTTTCCATAAGACAACAGTAACCCCTTAGGGCAAGGAAATGTAGTAAAAAATATTGGGAAATAAATATTTGGATAAAAGTATTATTTTGATTTTAATATTTGTGTTAAATTCTTTTTAATATTTCAAATGTCTTATTTTAATTTTAAAAATTTTAAAAGAATTTAATATTGTCTTACTGCGTTAAATTTGGCTTGAATCATTAAAAATTTTTTATATTAGTAATTATTGGTAGATCAATTTTACATATATACTAAAATCGAACGTTATTTTACTTTTAAATATACTAATTTTGTTTGTATTAAATTTAACTATGAAACAATATTAAACCTATTTAAAATTTTTTAGGACTAAAATAAAAAATTTAAAATATTAAAACCAAATTAAAATTTAATTCTATTATAACTAAAATATTACTTTATTCTAAATATTTATTGCACTTGATAATTGCAATTTTTAGCCAATTTTCGTTTTTTTTTAGCTAAATTTAATTTGAATTACTTAATTAGTTGGCACAAATCTATGTTTATCCAACTGTTTAATGAGCAATTAATAAGTAAAAACTGGAAGTAGTTTTTTTTTTGTCTTTCAAGAATAAAATTTTACATTCAAACAAAATATTTAATTAAGTTTAACCAAATTATTATAACAATTTTTTAAATCACGCTTTTCCTTCTCCTTCTCCTTTTTCTTTTTTAATGTTGCTTCTTCTTCTTATTCTTTAAGTAATATTTTAACTGTTTGTTTAAATCTGAATCGAATTACTAAAATAAGCAGAAACAGAACCAGAAATTTAAGACAGATCACAGCGTTCAAAACAATAAATGATTCAAGTTCAAATCAATTGAATGAGAGCGATTTGAATTTTTTTTCTCAATCGAATCAAGTGGACGAGATTTGGATTATTCAATTTTTAATTGAATGGAATGAAATGCAATCGCTAAATCTAGTTGTTTGTGAACGCCATTTTTGGTTCATTTGATATTATACAACAATTTCATTTTGATAATATTTTTGGTTCATTCGAGGCGGAGGTGTTTCTGAATTCAAATTTATATAATGGACAATTTTTGGTTTATTTGGTATTATACAACGGTTTCATTTTGATAATATTTTCAGTTTATTCGAGACGTAGGTGTTTATGAATTCGAATTTATATAATGGACAATTTTTTATTCATTTGATATTATACAATGGTTTCGTTTTGATAACATTTTCGGTTTTGAAATTATTTAATAACGTCACTATAGAGAATCATAATAAATAAAGATGTTAGGTGATGAAAATAATGAAAAAGAAAGATAATAAAAAAAGAAAAGAAGAAAAAAGAAGAAGACACAGTAATCTACGTGCGCGAATTTAAAAGAAGAACGAGGAGGAGGAGGAGAAGGAGGACGACGAAGAAGTGGTTTTTGTTGAGTTTGAGCCAACTTGATTAAATTTGGTTGCCAAAAATACTTGAATGTGTAGCTGAACTGTTTCACAATATGTTCGATAGGCTAAGGCAATCTTTGAATTTTCGATACTTTCTTAAACAGATTAGTGAATTGAGTACTCAACTAACCCAAATTAATAGAAATAATTAAAGTAATTTAAATCATTGAATGGTCTTGTATATGAAAATCATGTTTAATATGTCATGTGCTATTATTTATTTGTTTTTCAAGAATAAAAAGGCTTAGATTTATATTTGGAAATAAAAAGAATTTTTTTTTAAAATTTAAATCAAATTATTAGAACAAAAGAAAAAGGATTTTTTTAAATAAATTAATTAAATTTCATATTTACTTCTATATGTATTTTTAAAATTATTTGTTTTTGTACTCTATTATTGATTTTGTCTTTTGTTATACTTTACTCAAATGAGATATCACGTAAGATTTATAATGCACGGATATTGACATGGATACGAAATACGATATAACACGGGATATAAGGACATGCAAATTTTAAAATTTATAAGATATGGAGACACGCGCATACATATAAAATATAAAGTATTTTTCAGATAAATTGTAATAAAGATATTAAAACCTAAATTAATTTTTTAATTATTTTTAATATTTTATTTTAATTATATAAAGTATTTAAAATTTTTTGTTTTAATAAATAATAATATATACTATTTCTAAATTTATTTTAGAAACACATGTTAAGAATAAGATTATATATGCTGACATATGATAGTATTTAAATATGTACAAACATATCCGAAAATTTTTTTTATTTTTTATTAAGACACAGTTGAACATAACAGACACACTTATCAATAAATATCATGTTCAACACGTAGACACAATAACTTAACTTTGTGTCTGTACTTCATCGCACAAGATAAATACCACAATTTTTTTATTTATCTCATTTGTGGCCAAGATACGTAATAAAATCATGTAAATAAAATATATGTATAAATTCAATCAAAATTACAATAGTTTAAATTGGATTAATTTGAAGAATAAATCTAAATCGATACAATATAAATTACAATAATTTAAATTAAATTAGATTAAATTGAAAAAAAAAATCAAATCAATACTATCTAAATTTTAACAAATCATAGTGAAATGATAATATAACTTTACATATGACTTTTTTCTATTTTATATTGTTCTTTACAGCCACGAATTCAAAAAATTTAAGTGGTATGGATAAATATATAGCACATAGAAAAACAAAAAAAATCTTATAATTTATAAACATATCAAAGCACGCATATAGAAATAAATAATATAAAAATATTAAATATTAAATAATTATTTATTTATTTATTATTAATATTGATCTATTAATAAATAATAATATAATTATTAATTAAATAATAATAATAATAATTAATAATACTAATAATAAAAAAGTTGGATAAAAAATTCAAGAATATAAACTTCAACTAAATAAATTTATTAGTTTATAATGCTAAAGTAATGTTTTATTAAATTAATTTATATATTTTTATCTTATATTTCTAGATATAAATTAGAGTTTAATTTTGATGTACTAATAGTATAAAATATTTTATACAATTTTTTAATTATGTCTGTTTTTTTAAATAATTATTCATATAATCAATATAAAAAATAGCTATTTATTATGACATTATATGACATTATATTACATAATTAGATGCACGTATAAATTTATTTTACAATGTATTAAAATTTAATTCTATATTACATAATTAGATGCACGTATAAAATAAAAGAGTTAGCTAACTTGTATGTTCACTACAAGAAAACCGGCAGATAGCGGCGGTTATTTAGCAGCAGTTTTATAAAATCGCTGCTAAATAGATTCTGCCAACGGTTCTTGTAGCGGTTTCAGAGGACGCTACCAAATGAGCTTATTTTGCAGCGGTTCTTGTGGCGGTTTTAGGGGACGCTGCTAAATAATCTCATTTTGTAGCGGTTTTTCTGTAACCCCTGCTAAATGTCCAGTTGTTGAATACATTGATACTCGTTTTGCAGCGGTTTTTTTCCAACCGCTGCAATATTTTTTAATACTTGAATTTTTTTTGTATAAACATTATTGCCTTCTTATAACTATTCTAATTCTCGTTATTTTTTTTTAATGAAAAGATAAGGTTCAAATACTGCAACTTAATTAATGCATTAAATAGATTTTCAATCTTGTGTTACATAAAAAATAATTCATTACTTAAAAAAAATTATACATGAATAACTAAAACCGAATTTACGAATCATATTTTCTCTTGTAGTATCAGCCATTTTGAGTTTGTATTTAACCATAACTGGTAACATAAAAATCAAGTAAACGTCCGAATTCACTAAGTCAAGACAAAGTTTAGTGGAAAAAAAAATCAGAATTACTAAAATAGACAAACAAGTTTTGAGTCAAAATTTCTCATCAACATCGTATTGACCTGGCTAGAAATACTCTGTCAAAAAAGCACTGCAGTGACGTGATAACGGATCTGATAAGTCATCTCCAAACCATGGCATCTTGTTCAGATCGAAACCCCTTTTTGCAGCATGTACTGCATCTTCTCTGTGTTGGGTGTTTAAAGTTTCATTGTCTTCTTCTGGAATCCTATTGAGCTCAACATCCCTGGAGATGTCATATCCACCGGAGGAGATAGCATCTAAATCATCTTCTGAATCAGTGCCTGCTCCATCTAGAGTGTCAGCAACTATTTCGCCTGAATATTCCGCTGACACTGAATATATGAACATGCAACCAACAACATATAAATCTAGTTAAAAGATAATGATAACTTCCAAGTCATTCTAGTTATTAAGGAAAGAAATTTTCGGAAATATGGGAAGAGGACTTTCAAAATTAACAAATGCAAAATTAAATATTACCGTCTCCTTCTTCAATAGTTTGGACAGATTTCTTGGAAAGAAGCTCTTTAATAGCACGTTCTATATACTTGAATTCCTCTTTTGAAGCAATCTCCAACTCAACACTATGCGAGTTATTAAAGCGCATCTGCACCATAATAAAATGTATAGTTGATGGTCTATTCTGTAAAACATATCGTGTCTCTGTAATTCACTTACTGTGCTAGAAATTTATTACCAACCTTTAATTCAGCAAGTATGTCTTCAGATGTCCTACCAGCTACAAATGTCACAAAAACATAGCCAAATTTCTCCTCGTACCTTGATCCCCATTCATGAAGTTCCTACAAATTTTAGCATTAATGGAACAACTATCACTGGTTAAATGTCATAAGCATATAGCAACTTAATATTCTTATTTTTCAAATAATATTGAACGCAAGTGTTTAAGAGTACGGCTAATGAACATACCTGCACAGTTGCTTCGTTTCCCGTTTCCAAGTATTCATTAGAACAAGATCGACCTGATAAAGCCTCCAACCAAGACCTAACATTCAACTTACGGGACCATATGTCTCTGGCAACCATAATTGCATGTTCCAATGAAGAGAATGGAGAGGCCATAGCCATTTTGTTAGCGAATGTTGTGCCTGCACAGCATGATGAGAAATCCTCCGTTTTTATTTCTCCTGTTACAACACCTTTTTATATTAATTATACTTGTCAATGATAACAATATTGTAATTCAAGATAATTTACTCGATGTCATAATTTTCTTTATTGGATGTTAAGAACAATAACAATGATGATGAGGAACTGGTGGCATTCATGAAAATCAACTTGAAATGAAAACTTAATTCAAATACGAAAACACAGATAGTAATGTAACCAGCAAACTGCGCACATCATAAACATTGTTAAACTTATCAAACACACAGATACTATGAAAATGCTGCACATGTTTTGCCTTATTTTCACTATGGCACATAATCTATGTTATCAGAACCATCTGCTACTAGGTCTTCTATATCATCATCTCTTGTCAACTATAAATCACTGATGTCACCTGCTGCTGACATGTTCAACCCGGGCTGAGGAGAAAAAGCAGCTTCAACATCCTCATTCTCTCCTCCCATGTCATACAAGTCTCGTGGTTTTACATGAACCACTACACTCCATTCTTGATCTACTTCATCACGTACATAGTACACGAGCTGAGCTTCTGATGCCAATATGTACGGTTCATCCTCTTCTCGATCACCGGTGTGAATTGGACGAGCGAAATTAACGCTGATAAGGCCCAGATGGTCTTCTTTGATTCCTCTGCTCGTAGTTGTATCAGCCCAAATACATTTGAACAAAACCACTGTGAAATGGCTGCTGTAGTTCAGTTCGATGATGTCCACAATTTTTTCATAATATGGAACACTACCAACAGCCACTCTGTTGTCACGCATGCTGGCATAACTTCTTGTATTGGATGAGACATAAACTCCACTATTTTGTGTTTTCAGCCCATCTTCCCTTGTGATAGTTCTAAACTTGTACCCATTGACGTTGTATGACCCAAACCGTCTTGCCTGAAGCATGGGACCACATGCCAGCAACTTCATTTCTTTCGAATGTACGGTACTATCCATTGGAACCTAGCACCATAAATTAGAGTTTGTTCGTATTAAAAATTGAAATTTACAAGAAATAATTCTAGGACAGAAATAAGTTGGTCAGCTTAAATTTCAGCGAACCTCACACTTGAACCGGCTTGGAAATTCTGCATGCACGACACGGTCTATCTTAGAGTGCGACCTTGTTTGATCCCGTAACTTTCGCTTGGTTTCTGACCTAAATTTACTTTATGACATAACAAGAAATTAGTCCAACGACTGAGTGTTTGAAATTGGTTATAATCGTGCTTAATGATTACATGTGCATACTTACTCAATAAATGGAGCGACGGCCTCGCAATTGACTAGCACATGACGATGTGCCTGATCTCTTTCCATTGGGGTTAGTGCAAAATGTGATACAGCCCCCGAAGCTTTTCCAATTTCAGGGAACATAGTACTTCCTGCATTGTTTGTTATCTCAACAGGTCGATCGTCAACTCGTGATGGACGGTTGATTCTAGTCTCAGTATTATCCAAATATCTGGAGCAGAATGTCAAAATCTCCTTGGATAAATAGCCCTCCACAATTGAGCCTTCAGCTTGTGCCCTGTTACGCACGTATTGCTTCAATTGTCTCAAGTACCTTTTACATGAATACGACATAACGTTTAGTATACACGTAAGAAAATTGGAAAAAGGATTCTTAAATGAGTTTATTAGCACGCTAACCTTTCTACTGGATACATCCACCGATAATGTACCGGGCCACCAAGTTTTAGTTCATCAACGAGGTGCACCGTAAGGTGAACCATGACAGTGAAGAAGGATGGAGGAAATATCATTTCCATCTGACACAGAGTTTACACAACATGATTCTGAAGGGCACCAAGCTGCATAGGATTTATAGCTTTTCCACAGAGTTCTCGGAAAAATGAGGACAGATTCGCAATCACATTCGATACCGGACTTGGCAATGCATTCTTCACCAAAATTGGAAGTAATTTTTCCATTAGAATGTGGCAGTCCTGACTCTTAAACCCATACAACTTGCGCTGCCGGATGTCAACACAACGAGCAATATTGCTCGAGTAACCATCTGGAAAGACCACGTTCTGTAGAGTCTTCAGAAATACATCCTTCTGTGGATTCGACATAGTGAAGATTGCTGAATGATATTTACCACCTTCGTCCGGCCACAATTCAGACCTTATGCCCATGCTTTGTAAATCTTTGCGAGCTTTAAGATTATCTTTTGATTTGACGCTATCGTTTAAAATAGTGAAGACCACATTGTCACAAATGTTTTTCTCTATGTGCATCATGTCAAGGTTATGACGCAACATGTGATCCTTCCAGTACGGGAGATCAAAGAACACACTCCTCTTTTTCCAATACGAGTCATCTTGATCTGCATCTTCACTAATGCGTCTTATTTTGACTGTCAGAGTTGAGTTCTTCCCAAACGTTACTTGCATGTTACACTGCTGTCTTAAGACATCTGTTCCAGAATACTTCTTCGGTGGATCCCTGCTCTCAACTTGTCCGTCAAATCAACTACGGTCTAGTCTATACTTATGGCTCTGAGGCAAGAAGCGGCGATGTCCCATGTAACACCATTTTCGACTGAATGTTAGTCGCTGAGGCTTAGCGTCCATATTACAGTTCGGACATGCTAACCCATTGTACGTGTTCCATCCAGATAAATTTTCCAACCCCGGAAAATCGCTAATAGTCCACATTAACGCCGCACGCATCTTGAAAGTGGTCCTCTTATTAGCATCATAAGTTTCAACACCATCCCACAATTGCTTCAACTCATCCACCAAGGGCTCCAAATATACATCTATGTCATTACCCGACATTTTAAGACCGGGAATAATCATAGATAGGATAAAAGATGTTTGTTTCATGCAAAGCCATGGAGGAAGATTGTACGGAATAAAAATCACTGGCCAAATGGAATACTTCGTACTCATATTGCCAAAAGGATTAAATCCGTCACTAGCTAAAGCTAAACGAACATTGCGCGGATCGTTGGAAAAACATAGATACTTTGCATCAAATTCTTTCCATGCTTCAGCGTCCCTTGGATGCCTCAAGTACCCATCATTATTGTCAGACTCTTTATGCCATACCATGTCAGTTGAAGTCTTGCTACACATGAATAACCGTTGCAGTCGTGGTATAAGAGGAAAGTAATGGAGAGTTTTTGCTGGGAGAGGCTTTCTGTTCTTCCTGACCGGTATTTTGAGTTTCGTAACGGAACCCTTTTGCGTTTTTTGCTTCCATCGTGAAGTCCCACACTGTTTGCATTTGGTCGCGTCTTCATCATCACCCCGATACAACATGCAATCATTCGGGCATGCATCAATGTTTTTATATTCAATCCCCAACTTTCGTATAGTTTTCTTCGCTTCATAGAAAGTGGATGGGAGTTTGGCTTGCTCGAATGCATCCCGCAATAAGTCCAAGATCATCGACATAGCCTTGTCACTCACCCCGCACATACACTTAATGTGATAAAGTTTCACCAGAAAAGACAACTTTGAGTATTTCGAGCAGCCGGGATATAATTCCTCCGCTCCATCCGCAAGAAGATCGTGAAAATCCTGTGCCTCGCGACTTTGACCATCGTACAAGTATGGCAACTCCAGATCATCGTCTTCTACAGGATCCCCTGTTGTGGTCTCCTCACCTCTAGGAGGCATTGTGAAGTTAAATGCCTCTTGCACCATTTGAAGATATGGATTTTCCTCGGTTGTAACTTTCTCAAGTATCGGTGTGCAAGTAGATCTCTCATCAGCTGGTTTTTCACCATGACGCAACCACAAAGTATATCCAGGGGAAAAAGGCTTTATCAACAGGTGGTCGTATGCATCCTCTCTTGTTTGCATAAATTGAAACCCACATTGAGGGCATGGACATTTTATCATGTTATCCGACGATGCATTCGCAAATACAAAGTCTAGGAACTTATTAAGTCCTCGTTTATATTCTATGCTATCTCATGGCTTAAGAATCCAGGTTTTGTCCATATCTATTGTACACCAAAAAACGCACATAATTACATGTATACAACGACGATGAAATGTACGCCAATTTAGATATATTTTGTAGTACATTTTGAACTTATTCAAAAGATAAGAATGACATAATTTTAAACAATTTGGATAATATTGATTTGGTTTAAATTTTTTCACGTAATTTAATTTTATGCAAATGCTTGATTTGTAACGTGCTATTTTAAATTTAGTTTTCAAATTA